>NC_140587.1:91692432-92892432 GCF_964204655.1 Triturus cristatus | reverse complement strand
GATTTCAATATACATATGGACAATGGAAAAGACCCTCAAACGACCTAGAGATAGCCTACTGGTTAAATCTCTTAGATTTAAACATAGAGAGGTACTTCTAGCAAGGAAAAAAGAATTGCAGGAAATAGCCTGGTCAAAACTGACTCAAGCGGCGGAGATAAGGGATAGTAAGTTATTTTTGGGACACTGTTAACTCGTCTTTTTTAAAGGATGATTCCCTTCCTGACTTCCTGGCATGTCACCTGCGAGTCCTGGGTGGCGCACTTCACTAGTATCTTTAATCCCCCTGTAGCCGGATCGGTGCCCACTCTAAAAAGGGGCCAGTTGATAAATCCATTGTTACCTCTGGATATTAAAGGTGAAGGTACCAGCACAATAGACATGATACTCAAGAAACTGGAAATGGTCCACGACCTGGCGAAATCTACCAAGCTTAACACGGATCTTCCTTGTGGGACTCTTCAGCTCACTGACTCACTCCCTTTGTCCTCCCTGACCCTTGCCTTTAGTGGATCCTGTCTTTTTCTGGATCGCTAATTTATCCGGGTATTGTAGGTGTTTTCTTTCTGTAATTAATGCGATTTTCTTTTGCCGTTTGTTTCCCCTCTGTTGACCTGCCAGTTCCGACCCTCCTCCTAGCCCCCTGTCCCTTGTTGCCCTTTGACTAAGCGCTCCTTCTCCCCTTGTTGGGGAAAGATCTAATATTCTTACTCTGGAGTCTCAGTGAACCCTCTGAGAGAGTCCACAGCGTCAAGGGAACCACGCACAGCTGAGGCATGGTATGGCACCCCTTACCAAAGCACTCCCTCTCCCCTTGTTGGGGAAGGGTCCAGTAGGTAGACCTTGGAGTCTTAGAGACCCCTCTGAGAGAGTCAACTGTGTAAAACACCCTCCCCCCCTCTTTTCATGCTCTCTCTCACCCTCCCCTACCACTTTCCCTCTTTCATTCTTTGTCTACTTCCTCTGCTCCTATCCCCTCCCACCTTAATCTCTCCTCTTGCCTGCTACGGCCCCCAGCCCCCTGTCCCTTGTGCCCTTTAACTAAGCACTCCTTCTCCCCTTGTTGGGAAATATCCAACTACTTATACTCTGTAGTATCAGTGATCCATCTGAGAGAGTCCACAGCGCTAAGGGAGCCACTCACAGTTGAGGCATGGTATGGCGCCTCTTGCCAAAGCACTCCCTCTCCCCTTTTTGGGGAAGGATCCAGTAGGTAGGCCTTGGAGTCTCAGAGACCCCTCTAAGAGAGTCCACTGTGCAAAGGGAGCCTCTCGCATCTGAGTTAGGGGAAGGATACCACTTCCCCTGGGTTCATAGCTTACTGGATTTTGGACACAGCTTTTACTCGTCTACCGGTTTGTGCCCCCGTCACCCTCCCCCCTCTTCTTTTATGCTGTGTCTCTCACCCTCCCCCTCCTCTTTCCCTCCTTCATTCGCTGTCTACTTCCCCATCTCCTACCCCCTCCCCCTTGAATCGCTCCCCTTGCCTGCTTTTCCCCTTTCGCATATGCCCTTATTGTTTGTCTCGACTGAACATGTAACTATGTAGCTATGCTCTAATAACTGTGTAACCTTTGGAACGATTTAACCGGCAACTATGGTCTGATACTCATGTAAAGCGCTCTGATACTTCCGGGTCCAGCCAACGCTATAAAAAACCTTTCAAATAAATACCTTACAGGAAGTGGTTTGGGCACTGATTGAAAGCAAAGGTGGGAAAGCACCGAGCCTGGATGGGGTACCAGTGGATGTTTTTAAGCAAAATGTTAGTTTATGGGCACCAATTTAAAATAGAGTTTTTAATATGGCTGCAGAATGAACTCCTCCTCTTACTTGGGGTGCATCTATCATAGCTCATATTAATAAGTAGGGCAATAAATCTGACCCCAAAAATTACAGACCAATTTCATTGTCAGACTCGTCTGTTAAAGTGATGAGCAAGGTATTACTGAAAAGATTAGAAGAATGGCCTTGGGACTGTTCAATTCTCTCACCTGCGCGGTTTGGTTTCCCGGAAAGCCCTAGGGTCTATCGAGCAATGCGTGAATCTTGACCTGCTTATAGGCAAGTATACTCGTGCCAAAGGTGGAAGATTATATCTTTGTTTCGCTGACTTGAGCAGCGTTTTTGATCTAATAGATCACCTCACTCTTTGGACTACCTTGCTTGGTATGGGTGCCCCTAGACCACATGTCTTCAGACTGTGGGGCGCGCCCCACTGGGGGTTCGTGACTGCATTCCAAGGGGGGTGCAACTGCGTCTGCAAGGAAGGAATTGTAAACGAAGATGGCCTGGAAGCAGCAACGTTTAGCCGTCGCGTTCTCAAGCTGTCTTCTTTTATATGCAGAGGTTAAACTGCATCAAAAGTTTGCAACTGTAATCTTCATGTTTCCCGGGGCACAGTCAGTGAGTTGGGCTCATGGCTAAACACAGTATGCTAATAACTATGTAATTTTTTCAGATTCAGATAATTGCATATAAAAAAAAACATGCACACACAATAAATGAAAAAACAAAGCAAATGAAACAAATGTTTCGAAAATATACTGTCTTACGTTATAAACCTCAGTTAGCTAAAGCAATAACTGCAGATTTCTGTCTTACCAGAGAGTCGCCGATTTGAATCCTGGTTTTCACAATGGGAAATAGTAACAAGTGTATTTATAGAGCTACAACTTCCATGCCTGTGGTAAAAATCACTCTGACTCCAACAGTTAGAGCATATATTAGCTCCTCAGCAGCTTTTGTGTGTGTTGCTTAACCAGTTGCATAGGGTCCAGCGTCATGAGGCCAATTAAAGCCAGGCTCACCGGAATTATGCGGCAGGGGAGGACCAAATTATGTGGCAGGGTTGACTAAATTATGTGTCAAGAAAAGGAAAATTATGTGATGTTATACAGCACATTTTGTCATACATTTATGTTGTTATTTTGTCATTTTTACATTTGGTAAAAACTATCTGGGCATAGGTTTCACCTCATTAATACCGGTTTAATACCCAAATATAGCAAAAAACATACTAGTCAATCTTTGAAAAGGACCTTTCATATAGAGATGAGAGCACCTTTGCTGCAAAAAGGTGGGGTCAACACGCTGGAGCTCTTTTTTTCTGAAAGGGAGGAGTTGTAGCCTAATGGCGAGAGCTGCCTACTTTGGAACCTAGTTCAGGTCCTCATGTCAGCGCAACTCAAATCACTTAATCGTCCAATGCCTAAAATAAAAAAAATATATGATGAATGAATATGAACTAGTGTTTGTGTAATGTATATGGTGCTTTTGTAAAGTTTTCCAATGCCCTTGGGCCAGGTCCTCCCTCCAAAAACCAAAAAAGGGATGGATAACCTGATTCAAGATTGGAGTGATGGCCATGGTCGGTAAGCTGTGAAAGAGGCAGAGAAGGGTAGACATCTACTTAGGGCCTCAGCTATCATTAATGCAGTAAGTGCAGTAGCATTGGAGCCCAGGAGTGCGAGGGGCTCACAATAACCAAATTATGGAGAGAACAGTTTTTAGTCAATTTCTGTTATTGTTTGATGATTTTCCCTATTATATGTTTCACATTTATTGTGGATTATGAGCCACAAAAAAAGTATCCATGATATGATCTAAAAAGCTCTGCCTCTGCGCTCAGCCCTGCATCTCCTGTTTTCCGATCCTTGCCATAAAGTTTTGCAGGGGCGCCCTGACTCCAAAACATTTTGCTTTGGGGTCTCCGAGCAAAAAAAGTTGAAGACCACTGCTCTAGACAAATTGTGAGCTTCCTGGCCAGACTGTAGGAGAATTTGGTAAGCAATTATGGTTCTCAATTGGAGAACTGTGGGCCATCATGTGCAGACATCCATACTTTGAGAAGCAGAACGCACGAGTCGTGTAACAACTCTGAAACTCTAACAGATATAAGTGGGGGAAGAAAAAAATCGATTGAGGAATACAAATTGATGAAAGAAAACTTAGAAGGTCTTCTATGGTCTTGCCTATCAACAACTTTTGGAAAAAGCTTGGCTTCCTCGCGCATTGGGCCCCAGGACTAATACATATTGAAACTATGCATTTGCTAAGGAACTTGCCTTGGAAATATAGGCAGATCTTGCCGAGAATAAGGGAGGATTCTTTCGCTTATAATGAGACTATATTAATAGCTGCCATTTGTCAATTTTCCATAAATCCTTTGACCCTGTTCCCTGGTTGCTGTGATATTGATGTGGGTATCTGGAAAGGTCCTGATGAAGGTGGTCTAACTACTCTTCATATACCGCCGAAACGCGTGTTGACCTTATGCTGAGCCTTGTGCTCTGGACATAAAAATCTATTTGGTCGTGGAGGTTTTCTGCGTCACACATAACCTCTACCTTGTTCAGATGCTGGTTGTATGAAGTTTGTGAGAGTATATATGTGTTCGAATGGCTGTGATATGGATGTATTTATTGAAGTTAGTCCAGGGGTTGTTTCTCTATTAAATGGGTTTGTGCCTGTGAAATTTTATGTAATTATTGTGATGATTTTGTTTTTTGTATGAATTTTCATAATCAGTTTTTTCTATTTGAATAAAAGAAAGATATACATAAAAAGAAAAAGAAAAGTGAAATGTTATAAAATATATAAAGCAATGAAATAATCAAAGTAATGAAAATGTAAATGTCAAGTGTCACTGTTGTGATTATATGCATGAGATAGCTCAAGAGAGAGCAAGTCCTTGATGTAAGGAATAGATAGGCTATGAGGGAGCATATTTAGTGGTCTTTGGTTCTGTCCCCTCTTCTCCCTAACCTGAAAGTATAACCTTTAAAGGGGGTCCCCTATAGTGCAACGGTTCTGTGGGAGAATGCACTAATAATTTTGCAGTTAAACATGGCATTCGACAAGGTTGTGTTTTAGCCCCTATTTCATTTTCTTTATTTATTAATGGGGTGGATCAGACTTGGCAAACTGCCCATGCTGATGTCCCACAAGTGGATGGGCGCCCCATTCCGGTACTACAGTACGCAGATGATGCGGTCCTGCAGGCCAGGACCCCTCTGGGGTTTCAATGTCTAATGGATGCTTTTGGGGATTTTATTGGTGCACGGAAACTGGTCATTAACAAAAGTAAATCTTACACAATGGTATGTGGGTCCACGGTCGATCATTCCTTTTGGATAAATTACCAGTGGCTTCTGTTGATTCATTTTGTTACTTGGGCATTACCTTCTCTGGTAATGGCTCCTGGACTCGTGAACTCATTAATGTTAAGAGTAAAATGGACAGAAGTACACATGCCGTTTTTAGATTTTCTGCCAAGCTGGGCTCCAGACCAGCTAAGGAGATGACTGAAATTTATAAGGCAAGGGTTTTATCCATTGCAACATATGGGGCTGGTGTATGGGGTTATTTTAACAGTAAAGTTTTGCAGACTAAGGAAAATGGTTTCCTAAAACGCTTACTTTGTCTGCCTACCTCGGCTTCATCTGAGATTATTCACAGAGAAGTCGAACTACAGTACCTCACAGATGTAGTCGCATCACGCCACCTATTGCTTTGGCATTCTCTGTGGTCCAAAGACGAAACCAGCTGTACCAAAGCAATTATCCTAGACAGTCTTAAATTGGACAACGCCATCTGATCCCTTGGCTAAGCTATATTAATTCTGTGTATAGCAAAATATTTTTAATATGTCAATCCAGACTAACTCCCTTCAAGTTTTATCACTTAGTAAATTGTCCATCAGAGAAACTTATATATGAATATTAGGAGGGAAACTCGGCTAGTTAGTGAGAATAAGAAACCATCAGTTATGTTTTATCTAACGCTTAACCAAGTAGAGGGCTTCCAGGATTAGCTGACCTATATACACAATCCCATGCATCGTTTTGTCCTAGTTAGACTAAGATTGGGTATTGTCCATCATTTGGTTGCTTTTCCCATAATGAAAACCTGTCCCTCAAACACGTTTCCGTGCCCATGCGATGGACAAAGTAAACAGAGCACAGTGCACTTTATGTTGTTTTGCAAATTTTATACTGGTTTCAGAATTTACTACCTTAAACCACTTTTGCTCGTATTTGGTGGTGGATCACATCTTGCTGCAGCAAAAATGTTGTCCGAGCTCAGCGATGCTAGGGTCTGTTTTAACATGGCGCTTTTTATTATAAATGCACTTAATATACGTAAAAGCATAATTATTCCCCTGGAGCGCTGAATTCTTGATGATTTGATGTAATTGTACTATCTTTTTAATGACATTTTATGAGTTTCTAGGTTATGAACTACTCGCGATGTGCTATATTTTATGTATACCTTTATGGTTGTTTCTACACACCGAATAAAGTTTAATGAAATGAAATGACCCTCAAACAATTTCCTTATTGGAGATGCTGCAGGCCTGCAACATGTTTCCATCTCATTCTTCGCCCACCCATGAAAGCGGGCCATACCCTAGACCAAATCTTTCACAACTTTGACATATCAGTAAGCCTACCTCTTCCCATTACCTGGTCTGATCACCTCTTATTAAAATTCGTCATTCTCAACTCTGCCATAGCCCCTCGCGCTAACGCAGGGCAGAGGGTCCCTAATTACAGGACGTTCCATAAAATATCCATCCCGATGTTAGCAGACTCCCTCGGTCGTTCCTCACCAGAGCTGTCTGGCTGCCCCGACTCGGACGCCCTCTCAATATATTCATGGCTCCGAACCAACATTGGTGCAGCGGTACCGGTAGTTTCCCGCTCCTCAAATAGGTTGGTCCCACCAGCTCCATGGTTTAACAATTCCCTCAGATCTAGCAAAAGAAATTGTAGAAAAATGGAACAGAAATGGCGTAAATCCTATCTACCTGAGGCCAGGAAGGTGTATAAAGACACCTCAAAAGCTCATTAAATTCTTTTGAAGGCAGCCAAGAAAAACTTCTTTAAAACCAAGATAGAAAATGCCCAAAATAAGAGTAAGGAAATCTTTAGCATAGTTAAATCCTTTACCGCACCAAAAGCCGGTACAAAGGAAGGGCCATGCACGGGAGTATGGTCTAAGCAAACAGCTCAATTCTTCCACAAAAAGATCTCCGTGATCCAACAAGCCTTCACTAACATCTCAGAGGAAGAAATGGCCTTCTACCTCTTGGATTCTCCATCTTACTAGCTTTCCCTGAGTTTCAGCTTTAAGAGTCACTGACCCTTCTCCAAAGCATTAAGTCTGACTCTCCTACCGACCTATCTCCAGTGAATATCCTGAACCTATTAGCTCCCACCTTAAACCCCATGGTAAACCAGCTCTTTAATGCTTCCCTCTCCTCAGGTAACATGCCAAATTTATGGAACAATGCTAAGATTATCCCACTGATAAAAAAAGCTAACACCAGACCGACGGATCCTGCCAACTACAGGCTAATCTCCCTTCTTCCGGCCCTCTCCAAAGTATTAGAGAAGCATGTAAACAAGGCCCTCCAAAAACACATTGAAGATGGGAAGCTCCTTCCTGAGTCCCAATCCGGTTTTAGGGCAAACTACAGTACGGAGTCCGCTCTGATGGAAGTGATTGAATTTGTCAAAGGTAAGCTGGACCAGGGAGGCAAGGCTGTTCTGATACTGCTCGATCTGTTGGCAGCCTTCGATACGGTCCCACATGAGAAGCTCCTGGAGGGACTTGCTAACATCGGTCTGGGGAGGACCGCCTTAACATGGATGTCATCCTTTTTGGCAAACCGATCTCAGAACATCTGGCTCCCCCCTTTCCCAGCCCCGGTTCCGGCCATGAATGTAGGTGTCCCTCAGGGCTCCATCTTCAGTCCTAACCTTTTTAAGATATATCTATCCCCCTTGCATTTCTGGTAGAGTAGGGAGGGTGCCAAAATTGTTTCCTATGCTGATTTTTACATGTGAAAAAGGAACTGACTTTGATATCAATGATTAGGTCTTGCCTCACAAAGGTTTTTAACTGGCTTAAGATCAATCAGCTGAAGTGCAATCCTGACAAAACTGAAGTTGTTTTCTTTGGTAATATTATATTAACTCCCTCCTCACGGACCACCTGAATTCCAACAACAGGCTTGACCCTTCCCAAAATGGCTTTCGCCCTGGCCACAGCACAGAGTCGGCGCTCTTGGCGGTGACAGAACATCTTTGGACAGCTTTGGATGCTGGGCAGAAGTCGGCACTGATCCTTCTGGATCTCAGTGCCGCGTTTGATTCAGTGTCCCACGCCATTCTGTTGGGAAGCCTGAGAAGGTTGGAATGGTTGGTTCAGCCCTGAAGTGGCTGGCCTCATTCCTTGCTGATAGGATGTTTCACATGATAGCTCCCCTGTATACCTCTGGCATCTTTCTCATCAAGCAAGGGGTGCCACAGGGCTCTTCCCTGAGCCCTCTGCTTTTCAATCTATATGTACAACCTCTGGCCGCAGTAGCCAAGAGCAGAGGGCTGACCATGGTCTCTTATGCCGACGACACATAGTTGGTGGTGGCTCTCACGAGCGACTCTAAGCAGGATGCTTTTAAATTTCAAGGCTATCTTAGGGTATTCGCCGAGTGGATGACCGCCAACGGTCTCCAACTTAATGCCAACAAGTCAGAGGTGTTGTTGATAGGAAAAGACCATGGTCTATGGAATGAGCTCTGGTGGCCCAAGAGCCTAGGCACTGCCCCCTCCCCCAAGCAGGCAGTGAAGAACTTAGGGGTTTGGATGGATGCTTCCCTCAACTTCCAGACTCAAACAAAAAAGGTGGCGGGAACCTGCTTTCGGTTGTTGCGAGGACTCAAACCCATTCTGGGCTTCTTTGATGCCCCCACCAGGCAAATTATAATCCGGGCCTTGATTATGTCAAGACTTGATTACGCTAGCTCACTGTATCTGGGAGCAAACAAGACAGAAATACATAGGCTACAGAGAGTTCAGAATGCGGCCGCAAAATCTCTCCTCGGTCTGCACAGAGCCTGATCAGTGACAAACGCTATTTGCCGTCTCCACTGGCTGCCTGTGGCTAGGCGGATTGAGTTCAAGGCTCTCTCTCTAGCCATTAAAGTTCTGAAATTTGCCTCTCCTAATATTTTGACCGACTTGCTTCTACCTTATGATCCCTCCTGCCAGCTCCGCGCCATGGGACAACACCTGGTGGTGGTCCCCCGGGTTAGGAGGGTTTGTGCCGGAGGTCGTTCTTTTTTCGGAACAGAGTGGCCATCCTTTGGAACAAGCTGCCAGCCCACATGTGGGGGCTCCATAATTACCTCGAATTTAGGAAAGCCATCAAAACCTTTCTCTTTCCCACTTCGTAGGCCTCCTTGGGCCCTCCCTAATCTTGGTCACCTCATTGCTGTCACTGCCGGGACGCCTCTTTGCTGGGGCAGCTGTCACGCTTTATAAACCCACTGACATAACATAAAATAATCCAGAAATGCCTGACTGGAGCTCTTGGTGGCCAAAAGATCTGCCTGTACCACATTATACCTGCACCAGGTACAATGTATGCAGGGTGGGTTTTCCCCCGCAAAAAGCCTTATAGAAATGGCACATTGAAATCCTTGAGAACTCAGTGCAACACTTCTAGGTCGCCATTGTGTCAATATCTTACACCTGCCTCACAGCAGGCGTAAGACTGATGCAGGCCCTGTCACATGGGGCTTGCCACATATGAAAGGACACATTGCTGCACTTGCGTCTATTTTCAGACACACCCGAGCAATGCATCACTTTTGCGCCTACAGATATGTCAGAAATACTGACGTATCTGTAACTCCTTGCGACATGATGCATCATACAGTAAATATGACGCATCCATCATGTCGCAAGGAGGGCGCACTAAGAAGTGACGCATCCCTGTTTTCACACAGCGATGCATCACTTCTCATAAATAAGGCCCTAAATGTGTTTACATCTAATATTCAGGGATAGTTATGTGTGTTTTCAATATTGTAACGCAGCAGCAGCTCACCAATATTACTGCAAATAATCTCTGTGACGCCCTCCCATTTCTTATATGTTAGGCCTTGTTCTGATTTAAAATAAACTTTTTTTATGTATATTTCATGAAACAAACACAACATTTCTCTGCAAAATGGCTGTACTAGACTCACACACATCAGGTACATAAAAAAATAAATTAAAGGAAAACAGTATTTAAAATAATCTGTTTAAGAAATATTCAAGGTCATTAGGGCAAAACTCTGGAGAACGGAGCTGACTCTGTCAGGGGGCCCCTTGAAAGGCTGGGGCCCTGGGCCAGAGCCCACTTTGCCCCTGCATTAAAACGTCTCTGGTCAGAAGGGCAAAGCGCGGGCAGAACTCACGTCCATGGTGCGTGTGTGTGCCTTTGATTCAATACAACTTGGAAACCACGGGAAAAATGCAGCTTTGTTTTGTGTGTGGTGGAAGGAGGGATGTGTCTTGTGCCGCGGTTGGAAGACAACTGCCTAAGAACTAGGAACCAGCCTCACAGCATCTTTGCATCGGGCCTGCACTGGCATCTCTGGCGAAGATACAACACTCTCCAAATATTGGGACTGACTTGACTTGCTTTTAGAGGGGCTCAGGGGCCCCAGGGGCTCAGGGGCCCCAGGTCACTTCCTGCAGAGACCAGCGCCATCCAAGGGTGACCGTGGGGTGGGATTTATTCATTAATAATGCGGTCCCCGTGGCTGGGGGCCCCAGGGGCTGGGGGCTACAGGTCACACCCCGCAGGGACGAGGCCATCTAAGGGTGCCCGTGTGTAAGTGCGCCATATGTGTTGTCTTAAACAAGAACAACGTCTCTACTTTGCACTCCTGTTTGCCGTAAAAAGTGTTGTTACATCAAGTAATTCATGTTCACTCATATCCTCATAGTTTTGAAATGCAGTTCTTCATTTATTCAAGTTTTCGCCATCTCATGGCAGCCATGATTCCCAATGAGGAGCCAGAAGCAGCAGGGACAGCACATCCTCGAGAATGGGATGACCCCCCCCCCCTCATCAGGAGCCTGGAGCCGCGGTTGTGTGATGGAACCACGCTTGCCATTACCATGCGTGCCGGTTCAACGTGGTCTAAGCCATGTATGTGCCTTTACCATGCGTGCCGGTTCAACGTGGTCTAAGCCATGTATGTGCCTTTACCATGCGTGCCGGTTCAACGTGGTCTAAGCCATGTATGTGCCTTTACCATGCGTGCCGGTTCAACGTGGTCTAAACCATGTATATGCCTTTACCATGCATGGCGGTTCAACGTGGTCTAAACCATGTATATGCCTTTACCATGCATGCCGGTTCAACGTGGTCTAAACCATGTATATGCCTTTACCATGCATGCCGGTTCAACGTGGTCTAAACCATGTATGTGCCTTTACCATGCGTGCCGGTTCAACGTGGTCTAAGCCATGTATGTGCCTTTACCATGCGTGCCGGTTCAACGTGGTCTAAACCATGTATATGCCTTTACCATGCATGCCGGTTCAACGTGGTCTAAACCATGTATATGCCTTTACCATGCGTGCCGGTTCAACGTGGTCTAAGCCATGTATGTGCCTTTACCATGCATGCCGGTTCAACGTGGTCTAAACCATGTATATGCCTTTACCATGCGTGCCGGTTCAACGTGGTCTAAGCCATGTATGTGCCTTTACCATGCGTGCCGGTTCAACGTGGTCTAAACCATGTATATGCCTTTACCATGCATGCCGGTTCAACGTGGTCTAAACCATGTATATGCCTTTACCATGCATGCTTTTACAACAAAACATGCATTGTTAAGGCATGTATGGCAAAGACATATGCGTGGTTAAAACATACCTATATACCCTGACCCCTGCCCTCTGCACTGAGCCCTAAAACGCCCCCTAGGGCAAAAATCTACTCTGATCCCAGCCCCTGCCAACCAGCCCGACACCCCCGCCATGAGCCCTAAAATGTCCACCCAGTCCAAAAAACGAACCAGATCCCTGGCTCCGTCCTAAGCCCTAAAATAGCGCCCAGGCCAAAAAATGACCCCATCCTCCCTGCCCTGAGACCTAAATCTACCGATTCCCTTCTCAAAACCAAACCCCTCCCCCCAGCCCTAAAAACTTCCCCAACCCCACCCAAAGCCTAAAAACAACCTGCCTCCCACTAAGCCCTAAAAACTGTCCCTACACCCCCTGATCCCTTAAAACTACCCTGCCCCAGCCCTAAAACCTACCAAACCCCCCTGAGCCCTAAAAACATACCCGACTCCCTGAGCCCTAAAAGCTTCTCTGACCCCCAGCCCTACAAACGACCCACACACTCCCTAAAATCCAGCCCCACTTACCTCACTGCACCCTCTCCCATTCCTTCCTGCACCTGGACCTGCCCATTGCATCAGCTAGACTGCACACTGCCCTAACCATATCCGCGGTTAAGGCATATGTGGTGTTAAGGCAAGCATAGTTGCGCTTGCGTTGTTTGGGCATGCGTGCTGAGGCCACCGTGTTCTGACTGTTTCCCCAGACCTGCGCATCAGAAAACCAAACTTGTACTTTCATGGACAATGAGAAATCGAAAAATGCACAGGGGCCTCACAGGAGGCGGGGGGCAGGTGGGTCATCCTGAGAATCTTATAAGGAGCCACAGCTAACAATACCTCTTCTTTGGTCATAAAGATCTTGGAACTGGACCAACAGGTGGGTCAAGAGCTGCCACTTTTGTACAGGATCAGCAGACAGGCGATGTGCATCCTCCATTTTGTGCATCAGAACAGGTTTGGTCAGTTCTCGTTTCGTGTGTCCTTCTCAGGCTGGTTCACGGACTCAGCCGTGGGGATGCTCTACACAGAGTGTCATCCTCAGGCTGGAGTACCCACAACAGAAGAACAAAGACATGTGAGCAATCTGAACCCGACTATCTCAGCCATGCCTCCAACAACTGGGAAGATAGCCTCTGCTATGTCTTTTGCACAGGGACAGGTCAGGGCATCCAGAATGGAACCGACAGGCCTGTGCTACTCTGGTCCCCTCGTACCCTCATACAGTGCGTAACGCGCTCATCACACACCGCGTTCATATGTATGAGCATTTAGGATTCAGGCTCAATCTTAGCAGCAGAAATGTACTTGAGTAGGCCAAAAAGATTCCACTTCCATGAAATAGATATATCAGTCATGTTATGCTATGATCTCTACAAATCATGAACTGGTGATAGGGACACTGTCCCCTGCCATTATGGAGGCCATGCTTCGTGAACCCCTCCCAGTCCAGGACAAGTCAATGACCAGAGTTTTGTCACAGGGCAGGCCTAGTGTATACACAGGTTTAGGGTGAAGCTGGGGCCAAAAATCCCAAAACACAGACACCACATACTCACAGTTGGACAGGCAAGGCAGGGGACACAACTATACACCATGCAGGGGACATTCCTGTCCAAGCAGATAGAAATATGGCACCTGTCCTGTCTTAGGAAGAGAAGCTTTATTCGTTCCATTGAGAACATCTTTTTGGGTCACTTTCACCCCTCCCTCACTGCATGATCACGGTGAGGCACCCTTTTCGCTCCCTCCCTCCGACTCGTTCCATCTCTATTTGTGACCCGACGCTGCGAGGGAGCATGGCTCTGATGTGGGTGATCATGGGAACACCACTGGTTTGTTTGACTCTGACTTTTTTTGGGTGTCCCCTGCCAGTACTTTACTGGTACCTGCGGGTCTAGCCAGCGCTATATAAAACTCTTCAAATAAATAAATAAACATCTCTAAGGACCACTAGCTAAAGCAGCCTGTAACAGACCTTGTACTGTGTCAGCCTGGGTTTGTATGTTGTTATAGGGCCCCCTGTAAGGCTCTCCCTGTAGGCCTTCGGGAAGCACAGGTTTGAACCAACTTACCAGCTTGAGTGAGAGAAACATAGAGGCTCTGACCCACACATCTCGGCCTTGAGGATCCCCGCCTGGAGTTTTTGCATATGGCAGCTCAGCTGCAGCATGCTGTTCATTGGATGGATGATGGTGATAATTGGGAGAAACGCCTGTTAGCAGGTACATATGGTACACTGTCGCTGGTGACTCTCTTGATGCTCGGCTCTGGGATTTCCTCATTGCTCCTGCATATTATGCAGTGTGTGGCGATCCTATGGGAGAGCACAGTTATGCGGCTGGCTCGACCGGCTCCATATGTGCCAGATGTGCCTTTGTGGGCGGTGCACCCCCTCTTTTGTACTGCTGAGTCAATGTCAGTATGCTGTTCAAAAGATGGGGGTTGCCAGTCGATGGGTGACTTATATGTGGATCATCGGTTTATTACCCGAGAGGAGGCGATGGAGACCTTTAATCTCGGAGTGGGACAATATTTTGAGCGTTGCACAGGAGATATGGCCATCCTTCCCTGAAGAACCTCACCAAACAAACATTTTGATGGTTTTGTTGAACACGGCTCAGGGTCGTCATTTGGTGTCTCATCTTTATAGGGTCCCACGTGAGGACTTACAGGAGTGTATCGAATAAAAGTAGTTTCTTCATGTAGATTCATTTAAGATAAGATTTTGAGCAGAACCCCACCAGGAGCTGCATGCTCAGCCCATCCAACAACTGACATCCTCACTCATCCAACATTCCACTCATCAACATTCTCTCATCACAGTCACACTGGCTGAGCAGCAGGTATAACAAGGAGGCAATGCTTCCTGTACGGGCGAAATGGGATGCATTATTGGAGAAGCTATTCTCGGCAGAGGATTGGGTAAACGTACATGATGGTACGAACGGTCAGTTCTAATGCCCGTTTCAAACATTTGCAGTATAATTTCGTGCCTCAGGCTTTACTCACCCCACGAATGTTGCATATAATTTATCCCACCTGTTATGAGGAGTGTTTGCGTCGTAAGGTGACGGAAGCCGATTTTATTCATATGGTCTAGGTGTTTCCATCCTTGGCTTGCTACTGAGGGAACCTAGAGGTTACCACACACTGTTTGCACATGGAGTGTCTTTTTATTTGCTGTTATGGTCCGGAATGTAAGCAAGTTATGGCGTGAGTAATGTCAAATAATGGCTTGAAGATTAAGGTATAACGTTAAAAAAATCGATAGATATTGGCTGAGATTTTCCTGGATAAGGATTGTATGATTTCTCTCGTTCCCTTTTTGCCTTCTTATATTGATGAGATGGTCTCGCAATTGTTGACATCGTATTATGTGTGCGATCGGTTATGTGCATGACGAATGATGGAAGTGGGGACGTGGTAATCTAATGGTAGATTTGGACTGTGGTGTGCTTTCCCTGGAGAATCTTTATTTGCCAATAAAGTTATTTACAAATATCTCTCACAACCCACTTGGAGATAATTCATACTGGGTAATGATCAATCCTGTCAGAGGTTGTCAGGACTATATTTAATGCATGTTTTTTCCCCCAAATAACACACAAACAAAATACACACTACAATTTTAAAAAGCTTTATTAAACTATTAAATCCTACTTTTAGGTAAGAATATATGAAACAGCATGATTGCAGTTATAAAATGTATGGAGAATAAAATGAAGGAAATGCATAAAAAAACAATAAAAATGTGTAACATATCGAATTGTAATCATGACATTAAATCATTGATACACTCCCTTCATTTCCAGCCCTAGTTAATGTTTACATTGTCCCTAAAATGTTGCCAGAAATAGAAGCTTCCTTCTTGGGCGTCAGCACAACCAGTTGATCATAATTTCGAATTGTTCTAGTCCACGGCCCCGCCCTCAAGCAAGGCCAGCCTTTGTCTATGTTATGTCTCTGTGTTGTCCCGAAGCAGATAGCTAATGCCAGCAGGGACCATATGTGCACACTTCATGCAGACGTCATGGTACAAGCACTTCTTCTGGAAAGCTTGAAGCATCCCTCTAGCAGAGAGGCTCTACCTCAGACACCATCTACTGTTTCTTAACATTATTATGACAGAACAAGCCTTATGAATTCTTATGTATGGTGTGAATGGAAACTTGTGAATTCTCTTCCATATTTATCTAGTTTTTCCACTTCTTTCTAAATATCATGTAACATAAATATAAGCTATTGATACACATTCAGCCTAAAAGGAAGCTTCATTATAATGTGCCCATGAAATAGAAAAACATTCATGCACTTATAATACATGCAGATGTTACAAGTAAATGAAAGCTATCAGGGGGCTCAAAAGGAGGAATAAAGCAAACTTCAGAAGTATCTTCTACTATACACCTGGCACCAGGCTCACTCCTCAGTGCACTCCTGGGCCTGTGGATACTACAGAAGAAGGGCGGCCATGCTGCCAGAGGACTGTCCTGCTTATTGAGGCCTGTCCTGCTGTTTGGGAAGAAAGTATGGACTTGCTCCCTTTATCCTAGGCTGTCTGAATTGACTCCAATGTTCAGCTGACTGACCTCCTGTTCAGAGCTACAAGGACATAACAAGCTCCAGAGGCAACCCACAACTTACCAGTTGACCTGCTCCAAATAGGCTTGCCTAGACCTGCAACTGGACTGCCAGAGCCCTGCTGGCCACTGCAAGAGTGAGTGCCTGAACCCCAAGAGGTGCCTCCCCAGGTTCTGGGCCGTTGGCTGGCATCATTGTGCACTTCTCTGACAACAAAAAAGAATCCTGAAGTTTTGGGCTCCTCAAGACCACAAACAGGCCCGTTCATGGCAAGATCTCACCTCCAACACCTACCGCCAACACAAAGGTCTAGTGAACCAGACTCCTTGTGCTACAGTGACCCCCAGTAGTGGCCAGCAATGCTTGATCTACACTTCATGTTGCAACATTGACATCCCACGGTGACCGTCAAAGCGAAGCTCCAGCAACAACCGACCGCAAGGCCCGGCAGAATCTTCATGCTACAGCGATGACTGTTCACGATACCCGGCCTGCTCTTCGCACTACAGTAAAAACCATTCATGATGCTCTCCCTGCTCCTTGTGATCCGTAAATTGCATATCTCCGGTTCTACTGATTGGATTTTTGTTGTTTCAGTGTCAAATACTTTATACCTACATTTTACCCTATTTGTCTAAATCGGGTTGGTATTTTTCTTTTGTTTTCACTTTATTACTTTTTGATGGCTACATACATACTTTACACATTGCCTCTAAGTTAAGCCTGGCTGCTTCTGTGCCAAGCTACTAGAGGGTTAAGCACAGCTAAATTTAGTGAGTTTTTGTGGTTCACCCTGGTAAGGATTCTGGCTGTTGCTTGACCCTTTTTAACCAACAAGCCACTTTCTCACAGGCACATAGAACCCGTTTGATCCCACAAGAATGACAGACAGGGAATGTTTAATCCTGGAAGTTTATTGTCAAGATATGCGTCATACAGAAATTAGATAATATAGTAAGAATCTGTAACTCAATAGATCAGAGTGCAACATTTATTTAGAATAAAGAATCAAACATAGAACTCAGTAAACCTTAGGTCAGTAAATTGCAGAGCATAAAATAGGATAGCAACCTGGCATTGATTCGCCTCCTTAGGTCAGTAATAATGGCTTTCTCTAACACATACACAAAAAGATACCACTTTTATAGGGTTCTAAACAAAGAATTTCATACATTTAACACAGTTGTACACAGCTTTCCAAGAATAAACACATCAGAAATAACTAGTGTGATACAGTTGCAAGAAAATACATTTAGAAAGTCTCTCATAATTCTACAACACCATGTCCTAGATAAAACATGACTACATTTTGTATGATTCGTCTAAGACAGCCAGGTGAAACCTAACACATGTACAATTCAACATTTTAATATTCTTACCTGTGAATACACGGTCAACATTGTTTTACTGAGATTTGAAAATAGAAGTTTGCCCACCTGAAACAGAACATTGACAGAAAATGACAACAGCAAAATGGAATATGAGGCCTACAATTGAGAAGGCAGAGTTCGATTTTCCATTAGTGTAGCTGTGAACAAAAAGCAGCTCTCCAAGATCCAGGCAAATATTGTTTTAATATCTCGGAAAGAAAGATCAAAATGTATTTAAACACTTAACTGCACATGTACCTACAAAAGTGGGGTGTGATTTAGATTACATCGAGACATACGTTTTGCCTATATAAGCTCTGAAACATTCCACACATTGGGGCCGATTACCATGCGGCCCGTAAAGGCTCCGACCGATGGTCGGAGTCTTTTGTGCCGCATCGTAATTGGCCCCTCAGTTTACTTTCTGACCGTCGCATTACAAAACTGGATCATTCCGGCTATCTTCCGACAGGCTCAAGGAGCCCGTCGGCCAGTCGCTACCGGCTTGTACCGCAAAGGGCGGGCCTTTCTGCCCTTGGGATTATGATGCATATTTTCCAGCATGGCTTCCTTGCCGGCCTGTCCGACATGGAAACCATGTTGGAAAGCGTGTTTGGGGGCCCCCAGCAGAGCCCCTTTAGGTGTGTGACATCTGTTTGGAGGCTGAGGGGGCACTTATGGTGCCCCTGGTTAATCCCTGCACTCTGTGGCAGGCACCTTGAGGTGCCTGCCACGGGGTGCAGGGATGAACAGCACCTCCCATTTCCCTATGGGAGCATGTATTACGACCGGTTTGTGATCGTAATGCATGCTCCCATAGGGAAATGTAGGAATGCAACCGAACAGTGTACGGCTGCATCCTAATGAGGTGGTCGGGACTGCTGACCAGAGGTCGTCAGTCCCAGGACCGAGACGTGTCCGCCCGACATCGTAATTAGCCCCATTGTATCCAAGGAGGAAGCAAAGGCAATGCATTGGCAATGTAACATGGGCCATAGTGCAATGAAGGAATTCACTCCCCAGGGTGCTGTTTGAATGATGCAATTACCATTTTTCAGTGGACCCACAGGCCTCTGGGCTGCAGTGCCACCTCTCCTATCAATGAAAGCAACAACGCCTACTGTGGGTGTCTTTATAGATTGGCCTATGAGGCAACAACTCCGTCAAAGTTACATCCAAGTAATGTGCCCTGGACACAAATTGGCACAGAGCAGCACCAAGCACTATTTGCAACTAGAAGTACCTTTTTGCTGGATAGTGAGTGCTCTTGCAAGACACCTTGCATGACTTTCCACCTGTGCAAACCCTTAGTAAATCTACTCCCTAAATGAATCATATATATCACATTTCAAAAAACACGTGAATGGGAGTATTTTTTTGGAGAGGCATTGCCTTGTTGTTGTGTTTGTCAGGATTGCATAGCACTTCTTCTCATTCATAATCTGTTGGGTGCAGAGTCGCTTGATAGCTGGGTCCATTCTGTGATTTAAAATGTGCTACATTTGATGGTCCTTGGACTAAAGAGAAGCAAATGGTTTCCTGTAGTGCTTAGAGCATTTTTGTATTGTTGCCATAGAGGCACCAAGGGGTGGAAGGTAGGAAATCCTTGTTATTTAATTTCAGGGGGTATTAGTTGAGTTTAGTAATGTAAGATTTATTAAATATTGTCTAGGTAGTCTGAAGCTCCCATCAATGTAAATTGATAGATCTTTTGCAATAGTCTTTCAGATATCTCCTTACTTTTTTAACCCCCTCCATGCGTCAGATGGCCCCCGGCCATCCGACGTCACGGTGGCCGTGTGCGTCGGATGGCCGGGAGCCGCCCGATCTGCGCACGCGTGGAATTTTACTGCACTGCGGGGAAATTCCGGATGCGTGCAAGGGGTTAAGATATGTGATGATCCAGAACGGACAATGATTGCACCATTCTCACGTCCTGGAAAATTTGGGGCATATGTACAAGAAGTACTAAGCGGCACTTTTCTGACGGTTTTGCGGCGAGATTTTTATCGCCTTATATACAAGCTGCCACTAACCTCTGTTAACTGCAGTTTTATTATGAAAACGTCCATTCTAAAGATTGCCACTTCTGTTAGCGATAATGACATGCAAGGTAGGCATTCCCGTACAAAAACGGCCGCTAACCTCACTTTGCGACATTTACAAGGGGATTCCTGAACTTTGGAGGACCAAAAAACTGGCACTAACTGCAGGTAGAGGCAGTTTTTTAAGACCAGAAAATAGCTGGTCTTAAAAATGGAGATAACACTTGGGGCCTATTTTCAGCAGGTTTTGGTGGTGGACAGCGCTGCAAATGAATGTTGCTGCACTGCCAAGCAACAAAACTACAGGGCAGGAATGCGCACCATCAATAAAATAGTGTACATTCCTGGCCCTCAGGCATGAAAAGTGTTGCAGCGCTGCGACAAGACAGCATTGCAACACTTTTCAAATTCAAATTTCTTCATTTCAGCCATTCTGGCCATAAAAGTACATTTAAAAATAGGACACATTTCATACAGTTTGGTTGTACAAAATGAAACAAAGTGCTGGACAGTGCAATATTTAAAAGGTCTCAGAAAAGGCATTAGTTTATATAAAACTACTCAATTTGTATACAGTAAAAAGGGTAAAAATTGATTAAAAGGTTAAACAAAAATCCAATTAAACCAGGCTAGATTTTAATACAGTATTGGGAAACTGAATAAACAATAGGGAGGCTGGTATCATATTTTAATATTCTATAAGCCTCCACACAATGAGTTGTTCCGTGATTCCGGCAGACCTGTTGGAGCCATTGGTGCCTAATCTTCTTGTATACAGGACAAACAAACAATACATGTTGGTCTGTTTCTGGGGTGTTATCACAAACCGGACACCCCTTGGACTGTGCACCCCACCAGTTATTTGTGAAGGCACGGAATGGTAATATCCCGTGCCTTAATTGCAACTAAAGTTTTTCAGCTAGGGGGGCTGAATAACGTCAAGAACAGGTTCTAACCTGTAATGGTCCTTGACTTTTAAAAATTGTGCAGTCAGTCTACCAGTGATGGATCTGGTTTACCTTATATTCTCTGAAAAGCTTTGAAAGAGCCTTCCTGGGGATGGTCGGGCAGGACCCCATGGATGTGCTGTATTCACTGGACAGCGCTCCATGATGGAAGTAAAGACAGATACGTCTGGAATCCTGACGTATCTGTCTGCGCTAAAGTCAAGCATTGCTGCAGTCGTGTCACAACCATGACGCAACGCCAGCAATGCATGGGGCCAGTCTATCCCTGTGGCACTGCGTCACCCTTACGCCTGCTGTCATGCAGGCGTAAGGTACTGATGCATTGCCGTTCTTGAGGGGTGCCGGCGCAGTTGGAGATCCATAAGTAGCGGTTGCGCGCTGCGGTGTCATCATCTGTAAGCGTTGGCGGAGTGGTGGTGCTGAGAGAGTTGACAAGAAGTTCTTTGGTGGCCTTGATCCAGCTGCGAGGGGGGCAATGATGGCGGTGGAGTACGGTGGGCATGGTGAAGACGTGATGTGTCCAATGATGGTCGGTCCAGGAGAGTCCGGTGGTGTGGCAGTAGTTGAAGTTCCTGCTGGTGGAGGAGACGTGCTCGACCGTTTGTCCTGCTATGTGGCTTGCTGCGATGACTAGCTGCTTGAGTCCGATGTTGGGGAGCTACTCCAGGAGGTGGTAGTGTTCTTATCACTGGGGTTGTCCAGGTCGAACTTGAGTTCACCGAGTATGATCTTGGATGGGAGAGCCTGGGGTGCAATGAGGTCTACACTGGTATGTGAGAATGGGGGTCCATGGCCCGGGGGAACTACTCACCCTTACAGGTCTCAAGGCTTGGGGTTGTTCCGGATCTGGAAGTTGAGGTGTTCCATGGTCACCGTTGGGTCATTAGAGTGTGTGGTCAGTCAGAGTGTGCTTCTGTAGGTGATGGCAGTGCCTCCTCCTGGACGGTCAGAGTGGTCCTTGCGGGTGATTAAGTAGCCATCAGTGATGGCGATGGCGATGTCTGGTCCGGAAATGAGATTGTCCTGGCAGGCGATGTGGCGTCCAGGGTTCATGGTGAGGAGGGTGCTGGCATCGTAGCGGTGGAATGTACGATAGGAAGGGTGCTTGCTGCTAAGCACGTTCCAGGGGCAGACGGACGCAGAGGGGCTTGCCTATGACTTGCCTTTGGCATGTGAGATGTCCATTACAACTCAGGTATTACATCATAATGTCTTTACAACGCAACCCCAACAACGCAGGTGCCTTTACATCGCATTCCATTACAAAGCATTGTGAAGTCATCAATGGGATATTTTTAGGTTTTAGAGTGGGTATGGATTTTGGGTGTCGGAGATTACATTTGGGGTGAATTATGGGGTAAAATTTGAAATTTGGGGTGTGTTTTTGGGTCAATTATGAAAATTGGGGTGTGCATCTGGATCAAATATGATTTTTAGGGTGTTTTGGGGGCTCAAAGATGAATTTTAGGGTTCATGGTTTGCTTTGGGGTGCAAGGGTTAGTTTTAGGGTTGCACTCACTGAAGTGGGAATAGTAATATTTACATATCCGCTATCCAACACTTTCCCTACTGTTGCAATATGCCTAGTATTAGTATGCATTGTAATGTATTGTAATGTAATGGTATGCGTCGTAACTTCAAATATACCTTTGGCACAACAGTGGTACGGCTGCTGTGCATGGCCACACAGCGGCTGACATTGAGAAGTGCTGCAGGGGGGACTGGACAGCTGGGAGGTGGAAATGCCAGAAAGGACACTGGATAGGGCATGGACGTGGGGTATGTGTGAGCGGGTGTTGTAAATATGTAAATGAGAGAAATCTTACCTCGAGGCCAGGTCCCGTGTCTTTGTTGCTCCTGCTTTCCTGAGTCTGCTTCCAGAAACAGGAAGTAGGCAGCCAGGCTCCCTCCCCTAAGCCAATCACAATGCTGCAATGCAGCGTTGGGAATGGTAATTGGCACAGGGACATGGCGTTCAGCCAGGGGCTGGAGGGGTGGCCATGTTCTCCATGCAGGCTGTAATGCAGCCTGCATTGAAAACAGGACAGTGCCCATGACTGCTTTGTGTGGCCTGAGTGGGCTGACCAAACAGTCATTGCCCACTTGAGTGGGCATGCCACTCCACCCCTGCTCTGTGAGTGGAGCAGCCCTAACCACCCTCCCACACGCAAAGGAAATATAGTACGTTTACATCAGAAGTTATCATTGAGTGATGATTTTCCTATTCTTGCACTGCTTTAAAGCAGTAGGGCGACTCTCTTCCACTATAGCGGAGAAGTCGCCACTACGGGTGCGTCATCTACAGGTGCTAGGCCTGGGCGACTCGACCCGCGGGCCTCCTCTGCTATGCGTCCCACCTTCTCCTCACCTGGACATTGACACTGTGGCGCTATCTGAAGCACTCTCTCCAAATCTGTGACTCAGCCAGCAGGAGCCTCATCCAGGTGGGATTTCACCAGGCTGGGTACAGCAGTCGCCGACAAGTCCGCTGGTGAACCTCCCAATGCAGTTGATGCAGCTGGGCCCCCTTATGCGTGAAGTTGCAGCGCTCCCACCACACAAGTTCGGCGCAGCTCAGGGCCCTCACCCTCCACAGCGTCCAGCCAACGCAACATCATCTGGCCTGTGGTGCAGAGAGGCACCGTCCACAGTTGGTAATCCCCTCCGTGCACCCCGGTGTAGTGATGGATCGTAGTATGCAATGCAGACCTCCCTACGTTGGTGCGCAGGAGAACCTCTACCATTCACAGCTCCAAGGGGCTCAAGGTGGTCTTTTCACACAGGTCAGCAATGTGTCTCCGTGCAACCTGGCAGACTTCACCAACAGGTACGGGCGATCGCTGCGCCTCAATGTCTACCGCCACGGCTCATCGACTCAACAGCTCCTCCGCATCCCACTCCAGGCTTCAGACGTAGTTTTATTGGGGCATCCAGGCTCCAGACACAGGTCCAGCGAGGCATCCAGTCTCTAGACGCAGGTCCAGTTAGGCATCCAGGCTACAGACTCAGGAGTGAGGTATCCAGGCTACAGATGCAGGTCCAGCGAGTCATCCAGGCTACAGACGCAGGTCCAGGAAGGCATCCATGCTACCGACTCAGGTCCAGCGAGGCATCCAGGCACCAGACCCAGGTCCAGCAAGGCATCCAGGCTACAAACTCAGGTCCAGCGAGGCATCCAGGCTACAGACCCAGGTCCAGCGAGGCATCCAGGCTACAAACGCAGGTTCAGCGATGCATCCAGGCTACAGACTCAGGTCCAGCGAGGCATCCAGGCTACAAACGCAGGTCCAGCGAGGCATCCAGGCTGCAGACGCAGGTCCAGCGAGGCATCCAGGCTACAGACGCAGGTCCAGCAAGGCATCCAGGCTCTCATCCTGGTCATTCTGGATGTTGTGTGGCTTGAGGGGGTTGTTGATGTGTGCTGCACTTGGTCCTGGCTGCTCCATTCTGCATTTCATTGTATAGTGTATAGAAGTCCCCCCAAAATACTCAGGAGTTACAAAACACAGAGCTGTTATTTTTTAAATTCATATTGCTGTTAACTATTTGATATGTAATCCTCTGCTAAGGATGTTTTTTTAATTTTTCGCCAATATGCCCGGGAAAAGTGAAAAAAAAATCCTTGAACTAGTGTGTTAGGATATATTTTATTAATTGTATTCATTATTTGTGATTTGAAGTCAATTATACATTTCCTAGGACTTTTATTCACTTTTTTAAATTGTATTACTGATAACAAATCAGTGTAAGTTGCGAATTGCTTGTCACAGAGTAAACTGTCAATTAATGGCAAACATTATTTTTCACCAAAAGAACAAAAATCCGCTGAAGCAGAGATATTAATTTTTACGTTTTTAGTAAAAACTACCATCTAAATGATCAAAGCCCCAAGCACAGACATATAGTCATGCAGACCAAGTCAAAGTTGAAATATATGGTGACAGCGACAGTGTGCTGGTCGAAATGAAGAAGTGGATTGGGAATGCTCGGCCCTTACCTTTAGACTTAGAAGAAATTCTGGAAAAAATGCTATAAGAACGTAAAGTTCAGTGGGGCAAGGCTGAAGACAGTGTTTAAGGAGGAAGCTTCATTGTCAGGGATCCACTTGACGAAGTAGCGATGAAGATTTCTGCATTCTGGCTTAGTCACTCTTTTCAAAACTCCAGTGGGATGAGGCAGGAAGCTATTGCTGACAAGCTGATTGATGCCCCTTTGTTGAAGGGCAACTGATCAGCATTGTGGCTGTGGATCAGAACATAGTGGGAGCAGCCTTGAATTCAGGCAGACAAGTGATGCACCTTGGGTGGATAGACAAGCATGTTAGTCCAAAAATTCCATGTCTCAAGTTTTGGATTTTGGCTATCTGGGTTCCTTTAACTCCACAACCAAGGGTCCAGTACTGGAGGGGCACCACTTGTGGGTTCAGGACTCACCCAGTCTGGGATCAGGTGTGGGTTCAAGACAGTAGGAGCCTTTTTTATCCCTGTGACTCTGCAGTCATTTCAGGTAGAGCAACACCGGCTTGTGGTATACACAGCAGTCCACAGCAGCAGGCAATCCTCTAAGAGTCATTACGCAGGTCTAGAAAGTGTACTGAGAAGTGGGTCCGAGAGTTATTTTTTATACCTGGTGCCTTCTTTGAAGCAGGAGGAGTTTCTAGAGGTTTCTCTTTAAAGTGCTTGGAATCGCCTGAGTGCCCTGCCTCCAAACTGACTGCAGAGACAATGCAGTGGTGACAATCCCTTTGTGTGAAGGCAGAGCACAAGCAATTCAGTTCCAAGTAGGGCTATGCCAGTTCTACTCCCTTATCCCGACATCAGATGGCCCATTCAGACACACCTAACCCATCTAAGGTGTGGCTGTCTGGGAGAATTCACAATGTTTAACTGCCAACTACACCCAGTAATGTGACCTAGGACAGTCGGCAAACATCAAATGGGAAAAGGGCAGGTAAAACGCAACTTTACAAAAGTGGCATTTTCAAAATTATAATTTAAAATCTGACTTTCCCATTAAGGAGGATTTTTAATTACTATTACATAGATATAACAAGCATTGGCATAGCCAATAGGTCTCGCCTTTGGGACCTTATAAGTGTTTAGTTATCCAGCACAATATCCTTGGTGCAACAACATCAACTGTTGCATGGCTAAACACTTATAAGGTCCCAAAGGCGAGACCTATTGGCTATGCCAATGCTTGTTATATGAGGGTTACCACAAATTACAGCTGAGTTCATTTGGGGGTTTTCCTCTCATTACATCATGTCTTAAGTCAGGGCCCTAATTTCTTTAACGGATAAAGCATGTGGCATGTGGGAAGGTTCTGTGTCTTGAAAGAGGCAGTCCAGTGTTGCAATCTTGGTTCTCCCACTTGAACAAATTGTTCGACTTTGTTCTTCTTTGGCCTTTCTCTCATTATCTGCCATTTTCTCATAGGCTGACTGGCCACTATCTTGATGTAAGGATTTTAGGGTGGATGCCTGTTCATTGTGGGCTGTTCCAATCTTAACTTTTATATTCCTCCTTTTTAGCACCTCTAATTGCGTAACATTTTCCTAATATTGTGTGTGTAGGTTACCTACTGCGCGGCAAGTCCTCCCTCCCAGTTACCATGTTAACAAATGCTGGCCCCCCTCACCTCTGTACAGTGGTTGTTCCCAGAGTCCATGTCAAGACATCCTGCTGGGCTGAGCTGCTCCAGTCTTCCGAGATGGCATCTTTTTTTTACATCTCCTGTTGATTAGCCTGCTCACCTGCATCAGTCCCTTGGTGAGCAAAAAGGTTGGGCATTTGTCGGTGGTCTGCAGGAGCCCAGATGAGAATGCAAGGCAAAGATAAAAAACATAAGGGACAGTCCTGCATCCTACGCTGGACTTTACAGCACTAGCCTTTGACTGCGAGGCTCACGAGAGAGTGGCGTAACAATGGTGCATGCGCATTGGTGTACGAAAGTTGAGTAGCCCCCCGCAAACTCATTGAGGGACCCCCTCCGGACTCACTCAGGAGATCTCATTTCAGAGTGCTGTGCTGAGGGGGCCCCTGGAGATCGGGGGGCCCAGGCACAGCCGGAGCCTTTGTTAAACCACTGTGAATGGGTCCCCGGGTAAGTAAGGGACATGGATCACTTTTTCTTCCCTCATCTACTGGCTAGACAGTAGAATACAGCCATAATTTGAGTCATTGGGCCTCTAGTGCCTCTTGGCTTGTGCGGCACTACACCTGCTACACTAATAATACCCGTGCCTCTGAGCGGGGCCTCGTGCCTTGGACCACTGTGCTGTGAGGCATAAGGAACGGTTCTCCCTCCTTTAGGCATCCCAGCTGAGGACCAAGCCTGAGAGGCCCTGGGGAGGGAAGCCAGTGACATATCTGTGGTTCAATGGGCCTTGGTGCAAGCACAGAAAATTGTTGCTCACCTGCCCCTTTGACCTCCTCCCCAGCCACTGACTGGACAGTAACATACAGCCCCAATCTGTATGAATTGTGCCCATACTTCCACAGGGCCATCGTGCCACTGCACTTGCTACACTAATAATAACTACGCTTGTCAGAAGAGCCTCTTCCTCTGGGTCTCGCAGCCACAGTCCAGTGCTGTGAGGCCCAGGAGTGAAGACCGCCACCCTTGGTTCTCGCAGCATCGGACATGGCTGCAAGGCCCTGGGGGGGGACGGGCCTTTCCTGGGCCTTGCAGCTGTGGATCATGGCTTCAAGGTGCATGGTAGAGGTAGCCAGTGGCATAGTAATGGAGCCATGTCCAAATTATGTTTGACAGTAAATCACAGCCAAATTATGGGTGCATTTGGTCCATAACATCCCTGATCCCTGGTACCACTGCACCTGTTGCACTATTAAAAGCAGAGAGCCCCCCTCACAGAGGCCTACCAGCCATAGTACAATGCTGCAAAGCAAAGCCCATGGGTGGGCCCCCCTTCTCCCCTGAGTGCCCAAACATGGCTGTGAGGCCCATGGATGAGAAGCCAGCAGCGCAGCAATGGTGCCATGGGTCCTGATGGAAAGAAATAAAGTCCCCTCAACCCTGCCTGCTGGCTGCACACTAAACTGCAGCCAGAGTCTGTGTAAAATTGGGCTTTTAATACCTCTCGGTCCCAGTGCTAGTGTTCTTGCTGCACTACTCATGGGTATGTCCCTGATGGATCCATGCTCACAGTCATGGTAAAGAGCCGTAAGGAAATTGCAGTTGGGTTTAGGCCAAGGGGCCACATCCCATGGGCCTCGCAGAGCTCCACTGTAGCTACAATACCTAGGATTGGGGTCCCCACTCCTAAGCCTCATAACAATGGTCTAGTGCCGCGAGGTCCAGGCGATGGGGGCTCAGGATATGGCAGCTGTCTCCATGTGCCTCGCAGCAATGGTCTAGCACTGCAAGCCCACCATGATCCAGAGCTGTGAGACCTGGTTGGTGTGGGGGGGGCTTTTTTGCATGAGCCTCGCATCTATGGTCCAGTGCGGTGGGGCCCAGGCAAGGGGGCTCCACTCCTTTATGTTATCCGGCCATGATCTACTGCTGCAAGACCAGGGGGGAGGGCTCTCCTCTGGACTCACGACCAGTGGCGGCTCCTCCTCTAAGGCGGAGGAGCGTCGCCCCACTGACTTCAATAAGAAAAATAAAATGATAATAACTATTGTAATTATCATTTTATTTTTCCTATTGGAGTGGGTGGCTCTTGGGGCGGGGCTTGTCAGAGCAGGGAGAGGAGTGGTTTGCACTCCTTAAGTGCCCAGGACTGCTTTGCCAGCCCTCACGCTTTACACAGCCTGGCGAGGAACATGCAAAGCCTCCCAATCCTCGTTTAAGTGCTGTGGTTCAGTGTTCAGACCAATTATAGCACTGCATGATTGGCTATGGGGAGCCAGGGTGCATCCTGCTCCTTCCTGCACCCAGCAGAGACAGGAAGAAGAGGACGGTGAAGAGGCGGCAGCCGGCTGGCCAAGGGAAGTGCTTTTTATTTCTTTCTATCCCCACCCCCCCACCCACCACTCCCGGTCGGTAGCAGCTGCTACTGCTCACCACCATGATTCATAGCTGTGAGTCCCAGTGATGGGGGTACTTTCACCTGGACCTCACAGACCATGGTCCCATCAGCTGCGAGGCCCAGGGGAGAGGGCCCCATTGCCCTGGGTCTCAAGCTATGGTTTAGCACTCCAAGGATGAGGTCCTTCACAGGGAGCGTTGTGCCTGCAGAGACACATTATGCGTGCACAGACATCAGAAGATGTTTGCCAAAAACAGACATCAGAAGGTGTTTGCCAAAATCACAGGGATGGTGGCCTGCTGGGGTAAGCAGACCACCATGTCTGTGATTGCTTTTTCAATAAAACAATTGTTTTTGTAATGCGGCCCGTTCACCTTAGAGGAAAACGGGTTGCATTTCAAAAACAAAAATGAAAAGTTTTCTTTTCATTTTTTAAGAGTAGGCAGTGGTCCGTGGGAGCACTGACTGCTCTTAAAAAAAATGTTGTGTCCACATACACAAAAGGGGGGTGTTCCCTAGGGAGACCCCTTCCCATTTGGGAATGGGTTACCATTGACTTGAAGTTGGTGGTAAACTGCGAATATTTTACATCCCGTGACTCGCTTTTAGGAAGGGACGCCCTTAACATGCCTGTTCCTAATACTGACTCGCAAACCCTATTTTGCGATTGGGTAATAGGTTACTGACTTGTAAGATAGGGTTAGTACATTTCAAAAGGCTATTTAGCGTCCACAAACGGCACGATTCTCTGTTTGCGACCGCTAAAACCTTTTGTACATGTGGCCCATATTCACTGAATGCAATATAGTAGTAAATGTAAGGCTTTTGCAGCAGGTAGCAGTGTGCTGCAGTCTTGGGTCTACAAGTTTAACAAGCTGTTTGACCCTGGGCAAATAAAACTCTCCCTGTGCCTCTGTCCATGGACCTTGCAATTTGTCAGCACTTTGAAGTAGTCTTAATGGAAAAACTAGACACCGAGGGCATGCCCTGAGGACAGGCCTCGTGCTGGGTCTTCACACATTCCAGGCATGGGAGAGGAGTTGGCCTAAGGGCTAGGGCGGTCGACCTCGAATCTGGGGAACTGGGTTCGAGTCTCGGCAACCACGCTGAACATCCTGTGATTCTGGGCAAATCATTTAATCTCCCCTTGCCTAACAAAAAAAATGAAAGTGTCCTCATGTAAGGCAACTGGTGCTATGATAAGCGCTTTGATATCCGATGCGGGTCAAGTTCGCGCTATATAAAACTGTTAAAAATATATATATCATTACTGAATGTGCTCCTGAGGGTGGATTCTGCAGGACCCCTCCTGTGCTGCAGCCCTCCCTTTCTAAACTTGCAACGAGACACACCAGACACACCTCGCCCTCAAATGGATCGGGAGGGAGGAGGGAGGGGGGGGGGGGCTGATGTGCCGTGACGCGGTACCCCATGTTGGAGGGTTGAATGGGGGGGGGGGCTTGGGTCCCTCTTCACCCCCTCCGTGACTTGCAAAGATTCATCACCACACTTCACAGGTGCACGCGCAACGCACTTTACTGCAGCGCATTGCTCTATTCTGTGTGTGGTGCAGGCCTTCCCAGGGCAAATTATGTTTACCCCTGCACCCTCGGGTAGAGGGGTCTTGGGGTGATGGAGGCGGACGGACCACAGCTCAAGGACGTGGGGTGAGCCTTAACACCCCCAAAGTAGACAAGATTACAACACGCTTTGTAAGACTATCTGCGGTTTTCAAAGAAACACAAAAAAATATTTTGGTATACATTCATTCATTTTACATTCCAAATGCACTTCAAAAATATTCCAGATGTATAATATTATCAGAATAAAACAGAGAAAGGTATTTCAGCCTCTTCGGGAGATTTTTAAACAGTTGTACCTGTTGAATGGTGCGAGGATTCAGCGGGGATTCTCGAACAGAGCCGCACATAATTCTATCCGCCCTCCGCACTCTTCTGACACAGCAGCATCCTTTTAAAATCCCATTTACCCATAATTCACCGTCCATCAAGCGCCCAAACGAACTGGAACCGAAGGCCACGGTGAGCAAATATGTCTTCAGCCGCTTCCTGCTCCGAGCAGCTTCCAGATGTTTGCGATTCCAGTTCGGAAGCTGTCTTCCTCCTCAGCCGCCATATCACACACCTTGAACCCCCAGCGGGGGCTCTTCCAGGACGATCACCTCCAGATGTGTGTATGGGGGGGGGCGAGGTGCTGCCATACAATGGGGGGTCTCTATCCGTGCAGGCTGTATGACACTGTGGTAAGTAACGGCCCTTAACTGCTGTGTATGAGTTTTGTCAAGTGCTCCATGCCATGCCTCAAAGCGCTTTAAGGTGATCTGCTAATTAAAGTAAGAAGTTGTGGTGTCTCGGGCACTAGGCCCACATGCTGTACGAATGACCACACGGACGCCTGATATGTGGTACTGAAATTGGCCCAGGGCACGTGCGCCCGGCCCCTTTTATTGACAGGGTCACCTGACTGGTGACGCTTGTGGTGGGTGGGTGTAGAGTGTCTTACATCAGCAGTGGAACACTAGAATGTATCCAGCCGGATACTACATCCCTCCCAAACTTTAATTAAAAAAACAAACAAACAAAAGTCCAACCTGGAAGAAAAACAAATAGACAACACATAGCACCAAATGAGTCTATTCAGCCCGGCAGCGCTGGGGATTCGGACCACATGGTCAGGATGCCTTCATCTGCCTTGGCGATGATCGTTAGTCCGGCCTGGTCTCGCGGTGTTTGACGTCTAAGTATAAAAGTTCAGTGTCGGTGCATCTGGAGCTGTGGTAGAATCCTCTCTGGAGGATCTCTCAGGTACTCAGCATTCGGTGGATGACAGAACTTGCGACTGTTGGAGACAATCTCTTTGAGTGAGGTCTTCCTCTGGAGGTGGCGTGCTCGACGACCCTTCGTTACCCCTGACTGCTGAGTGACGTCTGACTTGCCTCTCTCGCCCGGACTCCTCTCTCACTGGAGCCTCTTGGAGGGCTTTCCTGCTGGCTGCCATGGGACCGTGTGGACAGTGCGGGGCTTCATGTGAGCTGCGCGAAGGCGTCGCTGAGGAACCGCCAACGGACTCACAGCCAAGTCGCTCATGTAGCCTCGGATGCTGGTGTCTCCGTCTGGGCGTCCCCGCCGTCCAGCCTCGGGTTCTGCACCTTCCTCTGACGATCTTGTGGGTGACCAGTCTTCAACCGTGACTTCCATGTTTCCTGCGCCTGACGTGGAGCTGTGGCCGACACATCTCTCCTACTCGGACTCCCTTCGCACGGGAACTCCGTTGAGGCCCTTGTCCCCTGGGCTGCCACGTGACCGCGTGGGCTGTGTGGGCCTTTGCGTAGGCCGCGCTTAGGGGTCGCTGTGGAACTCCCAACAGGGCCATGGCCAAGTCTTGTGTAGTCCTCAAAGGCGGATCTTCCAATGGCCAGGTGTGCTCGGCTTCGGCAGGCTGTAGGTTGACAGGGGTGCACAGAAGATTTCTGGGTGATTCACCTCCTTGATCTCCGGTTAGTTGTGGCGTGTGTGGAGTCACTCGGGTGGTGCGATGCTCCTTGGTGATGATGCACCTGGATGGTGGTAACAGGATGTTAGTTTTCATCAGTGGGCAGACAGGCGGTGATCTTCTGTCGGGGTGACCTTAGGGAGTGAGGAGGACTTGAGGGGCTTCGTGGCACTGCTCCATTGTCTGCAGGCAGGTGCACTGCAAGGTGTGATGCTATTGAAACCAAGCAGCTGGTGACAGGTGAGAGGACGGTCGAACTGCGAAGCATGGGGCCAGGACGCAGATCACGCTGCTAGTGGCTTACGGTAGGTCCTCCAGCGGAGCTGTCTCCAGTGACGTCTCTGCACCCCAGTGGCTGGCTTGTGTGGATGAACACCTTCCTCAGTGTTGGTGCGAGTCCTTGGTCCTGTCGCTCTTCTTCGGTCAGGTGGGATGAGGCCGACTACGGCTACAGAGGCAGTCAAAGATTGGGGTTCGACATTTTTGTGACATCCTCTAATATTGCCTTATAGCCCATTGCCAAGGGCTATACTGGTTGTTAAAGGCCCTGAACCAGAGTTATAGACCCAAGCCCCAGGCGAGGGACTATAATGAGGGAGAGGTGTTTAAAAATTGGTATAGCCTGAGGCAGAAGGGCTATTAGAACATTCCACCCACTGAGGATAGAATGTTCTAAAGCAAAAAAAGGAGGAACATGAAGACCAAGGGACTTATTTACAAGCCCCTTTCGGCCACCGGAGCATCACTTTTTTGGACACTCCTGTGGCGTCCAGTGCAGGCCCATATCTACAAGGCCATACAAAGCCAACCTGCGTGGCTTTTGATGGCCCTGTAGATAAAGTGTAAGGCCAAGCAGCACTGGTCGCTGCGTTGCCTAACATTGTGGCAGGGTGGTGTGCCGTGGGTGTTGCTGTGGGTGTTCCCATGCCACACCCATGAGCTTTGATGTTGCCCCAGATTTACAACATAGCGTGAATCTGGGGCAGCAGCAAAAACGCATGCCTTTCGAGAGCAGGTGTAACGAGGAGAAATGTTTACATTTCTCCTCGTTTTTTCCTCTTTCCACGTGTGCTGCATTCTGAAATCGCCTCTTGTGATTGTTTTTGTGCAGGAAGGTGGCCCTTCCTGCACAAAACAATCATGCCAACAACACAAACATCCTTGCAGAATGATGAGTAGGTGCACAGCTACAATTTTTGAGCTGGTGCAGATTGAAAGGACAGTTATGGGGGAGGGGGGGCGGTCCACACCAGGCGGCACTATTTTTGGTGCAGTGGCCACGCGGCACTGATAGCCCATGGCGGCGGCCTTTATAATTTATTTGCGGAGTGCGGACACTGACACAGTGTCCCAAAATAAATTATAAAGGCCGCCGACATGGGCCATCATTGCCACGCTGCCGCCTCGTATGTGGGTCCCAGAGCCATCAATCTTGTAGCACGCGAAAGCGCTACCAATGATGGCTCTGGGAATCATTTTTGGCCCGCCCCCCCTGCGCTGAAAGCGCAGCAGTGACGTGCGCCACCACCACGCGCTCTCGAGTCTGGAGAGTGCAGGTAGATGCCTCCAAGCCTTTGAATTATTCCGAACATCCAGAGAGCCCGGGCCGGCCCGGCCGACGCGATGCCGCTGGGTGAAGGAAGGAGAGTGCTGCGTCATGCACTCAAGAGACCGTGGCGAGAGGTTGAGGGCCGATCGTCACTGGTAGAGCCACGCTGCCTCATTGAACAGGTCATATGTGTTTTTTAATGTGTACCAGGGATTAAATGGAGCTTTAAACGTAAATGATAACAATATAAGAGTGAGAAACTTCTTACAGCTATTTCTTCTTTTCTCGATTTGTGATTCGTCATTCTGTGTAAGAAATTCCCAGAGGCATGGGAACGCTGCTTGCTTGCTATCCGGGCTGCGAAGATATTTTACCAGTAAGAGCTATGACGTCTGCCTGTACTTTGCAAAATGCATTGTTGCACGTGAATCTAGTTAAAGGCGCAATATATATGGTGCGTAATATAACGTTCACTTGCTTGTGGCTGTCTGTGGGTGAGTTTAGGAAAGAGGGAAGTGTGACAAGATATAACTGGATATTTTTAGTTAGGACAACAATGCCTCTAGGTTCAGACCTGGATGTTAGGGCAACACGTCTGGGGGCATCAGATCGATAAGAGACCCTTCAATGTTCTGTATGGTCGTTCTCTAGTTCTTTGTAGTATAAAATGTGTTCCAATTCGCTTTTCACACAGCTGTCCTCATATAAAACTCGGATATGTTTTTTAATAAAAATCATCTAGGTGCCTATTACGATCCGTTAAAAACCGCGTACGAACCGTCGGTCGGAGCGAATTCCCCGTCCGACTCGTACCCGGTTGTAAAACTTTACAAACATGGAATTACGATTCGCACGGAAACACCATTTCCGTACGAATCGTAAAAAACACCGACCGACGAAAATATACATACGAATGTGATCCGGGAATGCTGCGACGTGACGTCGGGACGCTTTCAGGCAGCGTTTCACGAACCAGGAATTACGATTCGAACCGACAGCAGTCCGGACGGCAATATTTTCACGGCACCCAAAAAGTGCCGCAAAAGCGAAGTACGGCGCGAATCGACCAGAGTAGGTGGCCCGGTACGCGCCGACCCCCCCCCAGCCCCCGTTGGTACGCGCCGACCCCCCCCCAGCCCCCGTTGGTACGCGCCGACCCCCCCAAGCCCCCGTTGGTACGCGCTGACCCCCCCCAGCCCCCGTAGGTACGCGCCGACCCCCCCCCCAGCCCCCATAGGTACGCGCCGACCCCCCCCAGCCCCCGTGGGTACGCGCCGACCCCCCCCAGCCCCCGTAGGTACGCGCCGACCCCCCCCCCAGCCCCCGTAGGTACGTGCCGACCCCCCCCAGCCCCCGTTGGTACGCGCCGACCCCCCCCTCAGCCCCCGTAGGTACGCGCCGACCCCCCCCAGCCCCCGTAGGTACGTGCCGACCCCCCCCCTAGCCCCCGTAGGTACGTGCCGACCCCCCCTGTGTGTACACCCGTGTACGGTGCGTACCCCCCCGTGTACGCTCGAGTCGAACCCCCCCGTGTACGCTCGAGTCGAACCCCCCCCGTGTACGCTCGAGTCGAACCCCCCGTGTACGCTCGAGTCGAACCCCCCCGTGTACGCTCGAGTCGGACCCCCCGTGTACGTTCGAGTCGTACCCCCACCCGTGTATGTACGGTGCGTACCCCCACCCGTGTATGTACGGTGCGTACCCCCCGTGTACGCTCGAGTCGAACCCCCCCGTGTACGTTCGAGTCGTACCCCCACCCGTGTATGTACGGTGCGTACCCCCCGTGTACGCTCGAGTCGAACCCCCCGTGTACGTTCGAGTCGTACCCCCACCCGTGTATGTACGGTGCGTACCCCGCCGTGTACGCTCGAGTCGAACCCCCCCGTGTACGCTCGAGTCGAACCCCCCCGTGTACGCTCGAGTCGAACCCCCCCGTGTACGCTCGAGTCGAACCCCCCCCGTGTATGTACGGTGCGTACCCCCCGTGTACGCTCGAGTCGAACCCCCCCGTGTACGTTCGAGTCGTACCCCCACCCGTGTATGTACGGTGCGTACCCCCCCGTGTACGCTCCCCCGTGTACGCTCGAGTCGAACCCCCCCGCCGTTCCCAGTGCGCCAAGTCCTGCTACCCGGGCCAGGAATGCAGAGGAGAGAAGTCATGTGGGGTGACCCAATGCGCCTCTTCCTGACGCGCGCAGGACGGGCCCACTCTTGCCCCGGGCGCATCATGCACTGCGGGACTGCAACGCTCCTGATATCCACAGTGAGGTCGAGCACAAGTGTGCAGGGAGAGGGTATAGTGGGTCTTGTCCGGAAGGCCTTCCCCGGGTTCCCCCGTGTATTGGCGGTGACCCTGGGGATGTGTGACAGGCTCCTCCAGTTGGTATCAACCAGACAGCATTACTTGCACCGGCAGAACAAGCAAATATGACAGGCAAACGCTCCTTATATTCCAAGTGAGTTCGAGCACAGGTGCGAAGGCAGTGGGGATTGTGGGACTTGTGGTTCCCAGTGGGTGAGTTAATTCAATTCAATGATTCTTTATTCGGTGGTTAAAAACCATCATAAAAGATTACACATATATACAATTAAGATAATATTAAATCATTATACAAGAACATTGACTGAATCTATATACATAAAATAATTCATTATTCACAATAAAGCCACCATGAGAGCTTAATCGAGATGACAAGTGGGGGATCCTGCAGGATTCACGAGTAATTCTATCCTCTGGTTACCCTCAATCTTAGTGCAAATTTCAAGAAACTAATAACAGAACACAATGTTAACGGGTCACTAGCCCTTTGTAGATAAGTCAGTGCCTCTTTGGCTCGAGTGAACCTGGCCTTTTTAAAAATTTCCTTTAAAAATCTACGTCTTGGAATTGCATATAGAGGACATAGAAGTACAAAACGAAGGGTGTCCTGCGGAGACTTGTTGTCGCAGCCGCAGGCACCCTTCTGCTCAATTGAATGGCTAAAAACAGCTGGATCAGCTAGCAGGTATGGTAAAAAATTGAGCCTAAAACGTGACATTAAAAACCTTTCTTGAGCGTTATACATGACACAAAGATACGGTTCCATCCCGTCAGTGGTTTCAAGCCTACTGTAAACACTCACTGAGGGTTTGACCCCTTCCACTGTGAATCTAACAAAAGATCTTTGGTCCAAAAAAATTCTCTTGAGATTAAGTTTATCCTGTGAAATAATCCCTGAAGGGTTTGAGTACAACTCCTTGCAGCCCATATTTTCCAAACTAGTTTTAACATACATGAGCCATGGTATATTCAAGCTTTTATCTCTCCCAAGGCAATCTTTTAGGATCTGCCTACTCAACGCGGCTTCAGGGTTAATCCAGATTTTCAACCAGGCCAGGATTGGTCTAAATTTAATCAGATCCTGTAAGTAAGGTCTTCCTAGTTCTCTATGGGCTATAACGGCTGGAGTGCAATTAGGGACTTTCAATATTGAGCGAAAGATTTTATTTTCCTCTCTTTGCAATAAGTCAAGATTTATAAAACCCCACACTTCTGAGCCGTACATGGCTTTGGGACAACACGTTGAGCCATAAAGGTTCATTGATTGTTCCGGGCACCATCGACCAACTCTCCTCCCAAAGCCTGCTATAGCCCCAGTTGATGCCACCAATTTGCCACACCTTTCCTGTACCAGAGGGGCAAATTTCAAAGACTCATCAAAGAGCACGCCTAGGTACGAAAAAGATTGCACCCTTTCTAGTGTATGTTTCCCAATTCTGTATCGGAAGCTAGTCCGTGGTTTGTGACCCGCTGTCATTACATAAGATTTTTTTAAGTTGACAGACAGATCTAGCGCCTCCATGAATTTAACGAACCCATCAATTAGAGCCTGCAAACTTTTTGGGGTACGCGCCAAGAGGACCGCATCATCTGCGTACAGCAGCACCGGGATGTTACGTGTTCCAACCCTTGGGCAGTCTGTTTTTAGGTTGGTCAGGGACTGTTCTAAGTTGTTAATGTATAACGAGAATAAAAAAGGGGCCAATATGCAGCCTTGCCTCACACCGCTAGTACATCTAAAAGACTCGGTCAGCCCCCCTTCCATGTTGTAACGTACTCTGGCCGATGTCTCTCTATGTAATTCCCTCAGAGTACAGATTATACCTGGGTCAATTCCCAAATGATTCATCATCGCCCACAGCTTGTTCCTGTTAACATGGTCGAATGCAGCGGCCAAGTCCATAAACCCCAGGTAAATGGCTTCGTTACTGGTTTTGGTGTACTTGGCGACCAACATATAGAGGTTCAAGCATTGGTCACTAGTGGACCTGCCGGTCCTAAAACCGTACTGGACGTCCGAGATGATGTTATTATCCTCGGCCCATTCGATCAGTCGATTCAGAATAACTCTTCCTAGAATTTTAGCTGTGACATCTATCAGGGAGATTGGGCAATAACATTGAGGGTTATCTCTGTTACCCTTTTTAAAAATCGGTACTATAATGGCCAGCGACCAAGACCGAGGCAGACCTACCAAAATGGCCGCATTTATTACTCTGGTTAAGATGGGGGCCCATAATTCCACATTACTCAAAAACAGGTCTGGGGGGGTCCCATCTGGGCCCGGGGCTTTATTTTTAGTTAGTCCCTCGATGCCCAAGACAATTACTACCAGGGTGAACTCCAGTACCTGTCCCTGCATGACCACCATCCTCTTCTCTGTCCTGTCTATCTCCCCGTGGTTATAAAGGCCCTCAAAGTGGGCTGTCCACTGTTCCGGTAGGATGTTTGTGGCAACCTCTGGTGCGTTTTTATCTTGAAAACACGGAGTGTTTATTATTCACCAAAATTCCGTTATATCCCTTTTTTCGGAGGCCTCCCTCAAGGCCGCCCACGCTTCCCCCTGCAGAGCTACTTTCCTTCTTTTTAGCTCCTTCCTATAATTTAGTCTGCTCGTGTGGACTTTCATTGGGTCCCTGGGTTTACTACTAAGGGCTTTTTTTAACTCCCTCAGGGCTCGGGTGCAGTCCCCATCAAACCATCGCGGAGAATTTGAGTTGTTTTTTTTGGGCGCATTAGTCCACAGTAGCCCTTCCACCAGGTTAGTTATTTGGCCAAATACGTGTGTTAAGCGGGCCCCTTCGACAGAGAGAGCTAGACACTCATCAATGAGTGATTTACCTTTTTCCATTAGGGATCGGTAAAAACTTTCCCCGTCTATTTTCGCCCACCTAAGTCTTCTGCCTTGGTCCGTCACTCTCTCGGAGATACCCCCGACTGGGCTAGACTTTTGTTTTGCCAGGTACAAAAACTCCATGACCAAGGGATTGTGGTCGCTAAAGGGGCTCCACTCGATTCCTACTTCAGTGATTCGATGCTTTAAACATCTAGAAGCGAGGATAAAATCTATATGAGAAGAGCACCCTCTCCCTTTAAAAGTGGGGGGGGAGAGTGCCATCTAACCCCAGTGGTATCATATCAATTGTGTGTTCCAAATCGTAAGAATGAAGGAGCTTTCCCAGTTCTGTGCCACTCGGTGAGTGGCTAAAATGGGGACCTCTTTTCACTGGGCATTGTGACCAACTCGCATTAATCGGAAACAATAAGGGGCATAAGTGGCAGTTCAGATCACCCACTACTTATGTCGATGGGGCCAGGGCACCGTTAACAGGTGCCAGCTCTTGGCTCAATCTGGAGTCTAGTTCCCCCATGATAGGGATGTCATTTCCTGGAGAACCAGTGTTATACACATTAAACAGCACTAGCCTTAACCCTTTGGTTCTAAACCTCAAGGCCTGGATATTCCAAGCGAACCAGTCCACACTGGACCATTTACCTTGTATTTTTAGGTCTAAATACATGGACAAACCTCCCTTGGCTCGACCTGAAGAGGATTTTTGTGCTGGGATGAAAAAACATTTGTATCCAGCCAGGTGAAATTGGGAATTGTCTGTTACCCAGGTTTCTTGCAGGCAGATTATGTGGAACTGGACCATATATTGCCGCCATTCCACATTATCAAATTTACCTGCAAGACCTGCTATGTTCCATGAGATGATTCTCAGTCCCTCTTCCACTCTGTTATCAGGGCCTGGCCCGGTCACACCTTGAGAAGTGATAGGCAACCCATCTTGGTTCCTATGCGGTGGTCTCTGCAAATCCTTGCCCTGCTGTGTTGGATTTGGGACTATAGCTCCTGGTCCTAGGGGTACATACGGACGTCCAATGGCAGTAGAATTAGAGGCTTCCGGGGTCTTTATTAGGTTCCTACACCTGTCCCCCTCTGGTGTTGCCTGATTGACCTCTTTGGCCAAAAAAAAGAGTGTGTGGTGTCCCCCCTCTGTCTTTTGAGCCTCCCCCTCTCATTGCATCCGGGTCAACATTTTTGTAATCTTTGACAGCCGGCTTTACCGGAGTGTAATGGGCAATTAGTCAGTCATTCTCATCTAGGGACCTTAGTGGGCTGAACCTGTTTACCCAACTTGGGTGTCCACCTTCCCAGATCCCAGCCATTCCTCGTGTACCATTTGGGACCCTATTTAAGGTCAAGTATGAGCCCTCCCCGCTTCTCCGTGTGTTATACTGTCCCTCATAGGTTTCCTGCTGCCTTGGATAAAAGTAACTGAGTGACAGCGGCTTTATACCACTCACACGCCCAGGTGGCCCCTGTCTGATGATATGCTCAACCACCCCCCTATCCCTAAAGTTGGCAATAATACAATTGCCTTCTATATTTTTGGGTCTACGTCCTATCCAATTCACTCTCCTGACCGATAGGATTTCCCCATCTTGATTAGGTGCTAGTGGTCTATTTTGAGTCAACCAATGGATGAGTTTATTTTTTAGCTCCTGGTGTGTTTCCCTCTGATCGTATTTTAATTCCGGGACCCCAGCAAACACTACCACAAGCGGACATGACTCAGGTGGCAAGTTTATAGTGGGAAGTACATTAAAGGGGTTTAATGTGGGAGCCCTCTCTTCTTTGTGTGCTATTCGTGTTATAGGATCCGCAGAGAGTTGGGATAGCCTGTCCAGTTGTTGCACGCCTGGGCCATTAGTAGTGTGTGTTCCCCTGTCTCTTGGGTCAGTGATCTTCTCCCCTTGTGGTTGAAAGGCCGGGGCTTTGTGGGTCTGTACAGTTGTTATGTGTGCGACCCCTTTATTACTAATGTTCATCTCCCTTTGGGGTACTACGTTAGTGTCTGGGGTACTGATGGAGTTGCTTGATTCCCCTACTGTACTAATTTTTTTCTCCCTGTTTTTTAGTTCACTCATAATCTTATCTAGCCTACTTGCCAGTGGTTTCAACTGGTTTACAATAAATGTTTCTAATTGGGCTTGTAAATCAGACGTGATTTGCGACAACCATATTGGAGGCTCTGCTTGAGCGATTGTCTGTGTTGCTCGCTCAACCCCAGGGCTCTCTGTGCTATTTTTAGTAATCCGCTTCTTTGGGCTTCTGTGGGCAGCCTTTCTTCTTCCTTTGCGTAGTGGCGCTTTTGGCTGGGCCTTCGACCTCCCTATTCCTGCTGGTAGTCGTTTGGGCACACGGGATGTCCTGCTCACTTGGCTCTACAGGGCTAGGGGAAGTAATTAACAAGACCTCCTGATCATAGTCTTGGGTGCCTACAAGTGGGTCAGATGCTGGAGTTATGGAAAGACGCCTCTCTGTGCGCTCAATTTCACTAGACACCGCCCCTAGCGCTCTTTTGAGCATACGATCAATGGCTGTAGGCTGCATAATGACAGGGAGTGGTGATGAACTAGTAGCGACGTTATGCCCCTGCGGCACAGGTGGAGTATTCTGCTTTGCCCTTACCGAGCGCGTGACCGTTTTGCCTGTCATACTCCCAGTGGGTGAGTCAGCATGGGCTTCTCCCTTGTATTAGTGGTGACCCTGGAGTTGCGTGTCAGTCTCCTCCAGATGGTATCAGCCAGACAGCAGTACTTGTCCCCTCAGAACCAGCAAATATGACAGGCGCCTCTCAACCTCAAATTATTGTTGTGATTCCTGAGAAAACTCTCCCCATTACCAGATTTTACTGCTACTGCCAGGACTGCCCACTTGAACTTGGTTTGGTTACTTTCAAACATTTTCTCTAGTACAGTGAGCCTTTTGGCTGTGACCAACCATAAGTTAGGTGTATCTGGCTCATCTAGTAACCTTTGTCCTACGAAATTCACTCAATGTGCCCCCGTTAATCTCCAACTGCTCACTGGAATAATCACTATACCTTTTTTGGAATTCTTCTGCTCTAGGGTACGTAAGCAAGCAACAAACATGCCTTTGCTCAGAAAAAATAATTATTGACACCTCTGATACCTAGGGTAATTCCCAATATCCCTTTTCTAGTCAATGTCAGACCAAGAATTGTCATACAGATGTTCAAATACTACAATTTGTTTCATATCCTTAAATCTGGGTTTGGGGAGGCCTATGCTGATCGTACACCCCATGTATGCGATTCTAGGAGGCTGCTTAAGGCAATGCAAACTGCGGGGTGCCACAGCAGAACCACTAAGTGCTCTGCAGTTTACCATTCTGCTTTCTTTTGCAGTAAACTCCTATTAAGCTTCCCCTTTCAAGCGCTCTTCTTGATTTGGTATTGTATTTACCAATAGATTACTAGTATCTTTTGGGCAAGAGGGGTATACACAAAATGTCACTCCTGTGAACATGGGTGATTGCAGTTCCAGCACCGGCGTACCTGAGGGGGGGGGGCGGCCTTTATAATTTATTCGCAGACAGTGTCCCCAAATAAATGATAAAGGCCGCCGTCATGGGCCATCAGTGCCGCGCGGCCGCCACGTATGTGGGCGCCAGAGCCATCAATCTTGTAGCGCGCAAAAGCGCTACCAATAATGGCTCTGGTAATCATTTTTGGCCCGACTTCCCTGCGCTAAAAGCGCAGCAGTGACGTGCGCCACCACCACGCGCTCTCGAGTCTGGAGAGTGCAGGGAGATGTCGCCAGGCCTTTGAATTATTCCGAACATCCAGAGAGCCCGGGTCGGCCCGGCCGACACGATGCCGCTGGGTGAAGGAAGGAGAGTGCTGCGTCATGCACTCAAGAGACCGCGGCGAGAGGTTGAGGGCCGTTCATCACTGGTAGAGTCACGCTGCCTCAGCCTGGGGGAAGAAGAACAAACACTGTAAGTTAACCAGCCACTGCCACTAGTTGCCAGTCACAATATCACAAGCAAATTACTTTAATTTTCAGAGAGCGCCCAGCGTTTCTATTCTAGTACTGCTGCAGCAAGTGGTGCATTCATCAGGGCTCCCAGGAGGCCGAGCATTGAGGACAGCAGTGGTCGGGCTACCCGCACTGGTACCGGCTGCATTCACTGGTGCACAGTCAGGAGTTGGAGGCAGCGTAGAGCATGATTGTGGGGGTTATCCCCAGCTAGGGATACAGTCAGATGCAAAGAGGGAGTCTGGCCGGGGATGGATCCTACGTTTAGCTTTAGGATTATCACTGCTCAGTGTCTCGAAGTGTCTTTTTGAAATAATACAGCATAGATATCTAGGCTATGGGTACCTCAGTCAGCCTCTTCTCCTGAGGCTTACCCCCCATCATGCCTCATTGTATTGTAATGTGTAATTACTTAGACTAGCCATGCAACTTACTTTCAGCCTCAGGTTAATAATAGCTGGTGGCGCTGCGCGCAGTGCTGTAATCAACAAATTGATTTTTAGTAAATTGCTCAATATGTCTTTTTGAAATAAATAATGCATAGCAAGGTTTCAGATTGCTATGTGTGACATTTTTAGAATTTCAGTGTAATTATGAGCGACATTTCAACAGCTATGAGCGACACTTCCGCGCGAGCAAAATCAAGCAATGAAGATGAGGGAAACATATAAATATTATAAATTATACCCATTTGAGCAAAGAGAAACTATAAGAAGATCTTAAAACGGCTGGAAAGCACAAGAAATGGATGGACACACACATAGCTAGGGGTCACAACCCAGGCTGGAAGGTACTGAATGTGGTGATGAGGAATAAGGTTAAAAATACATAGTAACGGGATGGAATAATGGAGTATGTCTAACGTTATGATGTAAAGCATGCCAAGAATGTCAGAACACAAAAGCAGTGTGTGATTTCTCTAAGTCACTAAGGGCCAGATGTAGGTGGCCAAATACTGAGCGTTAACACAGAAATTCGCAGAATTTCTGCGTTACCGACTGGTATTTGGCTGAGTGCAATGTAGGTGAGTTGAAACCTACTTGCAAAATAAGGAATCGCAAAATAGCAATTCCTTTTTTTGCTCTTGCATTTAATGAATCGGAAATACCGATTCCTTAAATGCAATGTACGTAGCACTAAAAATAGTGCACTTCAGCCTTAAGGAATCGCTAATTACCACCAACTTCAAGTTGGTGGTAAGTAGCGATTTCCTTTGAAAAAGCACTTTTTTGCTTTTTTAAATGTGCCATGTGGCACACATCCATGCCCTTAGGGCATGTATGTTCACCACATGTGCACACATGCACACTTCAGGGGTGCAACAGGGTGTCCTTTGGACACCCTGGCACCCTTGAAATAGCTCCCGCTATTAGCGATTCGGTAATACCGAGTCGCTAATAGTGAATATCTTCCCATTCATTCCTATGGGCCTCCTAGCCCATAGGAATGAATGGGTAGGTATTCCTTAATAACGAATCTCAATTACCGATTCTTTATTAAGGAATGTTAAGGAATCGCTGATATTTTAGCGATTCCTACCTACATTCCATTTAGCGAGTCCTTAATAGCGATTTGGTAAAAATCGCTATTAAGGACTCGCTAAATTGAAGTTACCTACATCAGGCCCTAGGTCTTGTGTGAAATTAACTTCTATATATCAATAACAAGCTGGAGGTTTTTGGCGCAATAGAGCCAAGCTACACTGTTGACTTCATTGGGGGCTCCGGAGCAAATACGTCCTTTTTTCCGCAGCACCCCCCTCCCGCTATCGGCCTTGGGCGGCAATCTGAGGGATAGCCCCGGGCGCCAAAAGCTCTAGCCACGCCACTGGAATGCACTGTTATCTTGTAAATATGATGCATTTCTGTCCTTTTGAATTGGCGTAGGGTAGCATAGCAAAATAGCTTCCGGCGCAGACCTACGGCAAATCTTTGTAGATATGCCCTTAACATCGGAAGGTTGGAGTAGAAGGCTTATACCAGCCATCAAAAGCCCACAGATACTGCATTGTCTTTAATAGAGCTCTCAATATTCCAAAGTTCTAATACGAGTTAGTAGAATTTAGACTATTGGAAAACAATTGGGCCTCGATTACGAGTCTGGTTTTAAAAACCAACAGACTTGCACAGTGGGTAAATATTGATTTTGCGGGGTTCAATAAATAACACACCTTAAATGCCATTGTGCATGAGCTTTTACCATGTACTGCAGAAACAATAATTACTGGATGTGTAAAATGCTGTATGTGTACTATTTACCGCATATGGAAAATACCACACCCGCTAAGTAGCACATGAACGAAACATCATAAAGTGCCCATTTGTGTGAAAATGAATCCCTAGAAAACAGGAACAGCCAGAACAACACACAAAAGGACATTGGAAACCCTGAAAATACACCAGCAACTCCTTCCTCTGAGGGAGTATGCAGGCATTAATTGTGTTTGTATAAAGCAGCTTGAAACAATCCAAATAGTATCCCCTGTGAAGGAAGTGACCCGATTAGGGCCATTCTGGTCACTTGCGACCTCCTCTCAGCCTTCCATACAAATGAAGAGTGAGTCAGACAGTAGAGAATACAAACCAAGAACATTTTATTCAGGTACACTCAAGTGGAGTCCAGTCTGACCAGCCTCCTGAGATTGCTGCAGAGGGACTGACTTCAGCATAGAGATACATTATGTGTTTTCTGAACAAAGAATGTCCCGCCCCTAATGGAAATCTATTAGCAGGTGCAGCTTAAACAAAGAAGTACTGTAAGACGAGTCTCGACTCTGAGGCCGGGCACGCATTATCTCTGGAGCAAGGTCATGCTGTTTGTGTCTGCTACTGGACTAGTGTGAGAAAGCCTCTATCTACGGGAAAGGAAAGCATTAATAAGAACAGTGTATTCATTAGCAGAGTGAGGCCTAACCTTGGAGAAAGGAACATTTCCACAGCCTGCTTCTCGAGTCGGGGAATGCATAGCTGACGACATGATTCCAAATGACGGCTAAATCTAAAATGGTGCCGCAAATGCTAACTTAACACAGGAACAAAGCACGAACAACATAGAAAAACATTTTCATTTCTTCACTTGCCATCCTCTGATATCACTCAGTCATAACAAGCAGAAACTTGCCAAACTCTTCCACTACAGATTGCAGCAGGGAAAAGAAGTACAAGTTTAATGATCTGAGCTGGAGGTCATGGCCACGGAGGTGGTAAGACACCACGACCGTCTAATGTGCAATTGCACCCTGAAGATGCCACCAAAAACAAACAAAAACATGCCAGTGGAAGGAGGCAATGGAGAAAATCAATACTGAATCAACAGATCCACATGATGTTGAGAACATAAAAAACAGGTTCCAGGCCTTGAAATTCTAGGTACTTGTTATAGCCTGATTTAAGTGTAATGCCTTCTTTCTCTAGTTTCCCTGTTACCTGCTGCTCAGCCAGAGTGTGGGATGTAATGAGATGTTGATGAGTGCCTGTAAGAGTGTCATTTGGAAAGAGTGGGCTGAGCAGTAGGATGCTGCTCCTGGTGGGGCGTATGCATTCATCTACAACCTGCAACTTAAGATACAACCTCTTCAATGAATCTATATCATATAACCTACGTGGCCTGCCTACCAAGGAGCCATCTTTATCTTGTAACGGTACTCAAGTGAGTTGCCAAGCACAAGCACTAAAGCATTGCAAGTGGTGATTGACCTCCACCTCAAGCCGTGGGAAGACAACATTGTTACCATCCTCAACATGCTTGGAGTGGAAGGCATGAAAGGATTTCTGGAGGTCAGAGGAATCCAAGTTAACAATCATGAGAGTTGTAATGTTCGTACATGTGTTTGTTACAAAGTTGACTTGTCTTACAATCATCATCATAGTGAAGAGTGAACGTTGTAATTTGTTACGCATATTCACATGGTCCATGCATGTGAGGTCATAGGGGTTGACAACTCTCTAATGCTACTGCTGGCATGTATAGAGATTGGATTACAGCAATCGTAATGCACTGTATTCTTGATGATGAAGGGTTGATTTGTCTGCACAGTATGTTGAAGGTGATGTGTTATCACGGTAAGACTAATGTTGCTCCTCTGCAGGATCATGACATCGTGGTCTGATCCAGGGCATCTAATACAGCAGTTCAGTATACACAGGTCCACATCACACAGCATTTGCACATTAATAGTGTGCATTGTTTATGATTACAGCACACTTGTTTCTGGTTACATGAGGCTACCAGGTGTACATGAGTGCAGTCATTTGCAACTAGGATGTTCAGAGAGCCTTCTGTAACATAGATGTTTCCTTTGTTGCCATTGGCTCTGTGGGAGTCGAAAGAGAACTGTTTCAATCAATCAGTCAATCAGGATTTATAAAGCGTCGCTATTCACCTAATACAGTATACATTTGCTTGCATGTCCCAGAGGCTTACTCAAACACAGAGGTCTTGATGGCCATTTGGAATTCTGAAAGTGGGGTAATGGTCCGGAGGTGCGTGGGGAGACTGTTCCAGGTCTTTGCTACGATGTGGGAGAGGGAGCGTCCTCTACTTCTGCTTTGGTAGCTGCAGGGAGTATGGGCAAGTGAAAGGGAGGCAGAGTGTAGTCATCTTGATGGTTGGTGGGACTCTGGAGGTGGTTAATGTAGGAGGGTCCTTGGTAGTATAGGGCCTTATGTGCATGTCAGCAGCTTGAATTGGACTCTCTTCTGTATGGGGAGTCAGTGGAGTCTCCTGAAGTGGGGTGTGATGTGCGTTCATCGGGGAAGGCCGAGGATACACCTGCCTGCGGCATTCTGTATCGTCTGAAGTCTCTGTAGAAGTTGTGTGGCGCTTCCTACGTAGAGGGCATTGCCATAGTCCAGTCGGCTGTTGATGAGGGCATGTGTCAGGGTGTTTCTCTTGTGCAGGGGTAGTCTCTTGAAGATCCTATGTAGCATGCGCAGAGTGAGGAAGCAGGTGGAGGAGACGGCGTTGATCTGTGATATTATGGTGAGCTTGTTGTCAATGATGATTCTGAGGTTTCTGGCGTAGTTGAAGGGAGTGGGTGCAGGTCCTAGGTCTGATGGCCACCACGAGTAGTTCCATGTGTTGCTGTTGTTGCCAAAGATCGGTACTTCTGTGTTGTCTGTGTTCAGCTGCAGGCAGTTGTTCTTCACCCAGTCAGCAATGTTATTCATGCATATGTGGAAGTTGGTTCTGGTGGTGGTGGGGTTGTCGGTTAGTGAGAGGATGAGCTAAGTATCATCTGCGTAGAAAATTATTTTGAGACCATGGGATCTGACGATGTTGGCCAGCGCGGTCATATATGCGTTGAAGAGCGTGGCACTGAGGGATGAGCCCTGGGGACATAGCTGTATATGCTCCCCACTCACTCTCTGCACAGGATCAGCCATTTTGCTGATTAGTTTGCTGAAGGTTAACTAAGAGATGCCAAGCACTATCCTATTGCTGCTGTGTGGTTCCTGATAGAATTCTAATGCTGCATTTACAGGAAGACTGGATCTCATTGCTGGGCTCAGCGTATCCATTATGATGAAAATGCTTTATCTGGTGCCCATATGGAGCCTGTGCATCCTCTGCATCTCACGTGACTCATGTTCATGGGTTCCAGCCTGTGGCAATCCTGGCTGTCATCCTGTGCTGCTGTGACAGTGGAGGTCATTGATTTTTGGCCTGGCTTTCATCCTCACTCTGCATGGTTTGTTATAGTAGACCATGGTTCTGTGGCTTAGCAGTTTTGGCACCATGGTGTTGTACTGCAGAATAGAAGTGTGAGATGCTGCAATCCAACCCTGCCAAGTTTCCCAGGTCCATTTGTGATGTGCTACTCCAGGGTAGTTCTGGGAATTGTAGTCTTGTTTATTGCAATATAAAACAGGACTACCTATCCATCATGAACACGACTAACAGAAGTTCATTGGAACATGAACAGTCAGTGCATTCAGAAAGGAGAGGTGGCCCCTGCTAACCTCACTCTTGCAGGGGGAGGTCATACCTTTACAACCTCTGCAGTGAGCAGCAGCTCTGCTCTAAGCCTGTCATTCATTGTTCTGCAATTCAGTGCTTGTCTCTTCTGGCACTTTTACCACCGTGCCTTGTCACCTACTGTCCCAGGGAGTGACGCGCATCCAGCTGCTGCTTGCAGGCCCCTCAGGCTGCTGGGACACAGCAAGGCTCTGGAGAGTGTGCAACCCTGCCTCGATTTCATCACAGCAAACTCATCAGCAGTGCTTAATTTGAGCCAGTTGTTTCCGGTGCTCGGCACTGGCACTTAACTGTCAACACTGGCACTTATGACAGTCTGCCACATTGTGGCAATGTTTGTCTAATTTAGATATGAGCACAACAACAGTAGTTTATGAATTCGACATACATTAAAAATGAATAATACCTACTGCCCAATCATTCTTATAGCTATGGGGGCCTGGAATAGTCTGAGTTTCACACTAGTAGGAGTGTGATGGTTAGTAGTTGAGTTGGTGCTGTCATTGCCAGAGCTGGCAGGGGCAATGAGTTGTGTGCAGGCTGCAGTGGCCTCCTGACGAGGGCGCTGGCACTTATTATTTTTTCCAAATTATGTACTAATCTGCAGCCTCAGCACCCAAAGCTCATGCATTAGGTAGAGGTGATTCAGTGACATGGATTGAGGCTCAGAGCACACCATGTGCACCTACTTACCGAGTGTGACTACAACCTGCTCACTGGGCTGCAGAGGAATGACAGTGGTGGCAGCAGAAGGATTGTAGTGGCTGGACAGGCCTCTTGACCTGTCTCTGCCATTGAGGAGAGGAGCTCAGCCTTGAACAGAACACACAGAGCCAATCCCGGCTCGCTAAAGACTGCCTGGTGTGTGGCTTGAGGGTCACCCAGAATCCTCAGGATCCTTGCAGCCAGCTGGCAACTGGACCAGAAGTAACTGTGCGACCAAAGGCTGAGGACCTGAAAAGAATCATTCTAGTACTGAGGGTGAGGTGCCCCTGCGTCATCCGCGGTGTGCCCAGTACCAGCCCTGGTGTCTATATCTTTCCGTTCCAGCCCCAGTGGGGCTCAGAGATGGTCCCTCTTCACCCCCCTCTGTGGAAGAGTATCCCACTGCCTGGTGCGAGACAGCCTGGCTATAGACCTGCCGGAAAGGTCACTCTAGCCCTTACCATCCCAGAGTTCTCGCCATGTGAACATACAGGTGGGCCCTACCCATCCTTCCTCGCCTTACTTGTGAAATCTGTGGTTCAAGTGAATGGTACCGCTCTGGTGGATGTCTTGCCAACCCAAAGCAGAGGTGATGACCAGCCTCCTTCAGGCCCTTGGAGCCTCATACCCCGGGGAGGTGTTATGGGCCCCACTACAGCACCCATCCCTTTCATTGAGCCGTTCTACCACTAATTCCAATGGGCTAAAAACTATGTTTAGGAAATAATATTTTGTTTGCAATTCTCTGCTATCTAATCCACCCGCATCTTTCCTCATTGACTAACACTGGCCATGAGGGCCTTTGGTATTCCATGGGTAGCACTCTACTCACACTGAGGGGACACAGGACTACCCTGCACATATATAGAGAGATTGACTTACATATATGTGACCTTTAGACTGAGTGCTCGAATAACTGGCCAACACAGAGTATGTATATTTATTCATGCAGTGGTTTTAAGTGGGGCGTATAAAGTCTAATGGGGGCACTTTACATTTCAAGCAAAATAACACTGTGCTTGTGAGATAAAAAACAGGACATTAAAAAACAGTAGCCCTGAGACACATGTAAAAGTCCCTGTCAGTGAGCAGAGGTGTCCTAGCTCACCATGAGAGTTCCTGTGGCCGTCCTATCCCTGTCAGTGAGCAGAAGTGTCCTAGCTCACCATGAGTGTCCTCCTGACTGGCCTGTCCCTGTCTGTGAGCAGAGGTGTCCCAGCACACAATGAGCATCCCTCTGACTGTCCCTGTCAGTGTGCAGAGGTGTCCTAGCTCACCATGAGAGTCCCCGTGAGTGTCCCAACCCTGTCAGTGAGCAGAGGTGTCCTAGCTCACCATGAGAGTCCCCGTGATTGTCCTGCCCCTGTCAGTGTGCAGAGGTGTCCTAGGTCCCCATGAGAATTCCCGTGAGTGTCCCGCCCCTGTTAGTGTACAGAGGTGTCCTAGCTCACCATGAGTCCCCGTGAGTGTCCCGCCCCTGTCAGCGAGCAGAGGTGTCCTAGCTCACCATGAGCGTCCCCGTGAGTGTCCCGCCCGCGTCAGTGAGCAGAGGTGTCCTAGCTCACCATGAGAGTCCCCGTGAGTGTCCCTCCCCTGTCAGTGAGCAGAGGTGTCCTAGCTCACCATGAGAGTCCCTGTGATTGTCCCTCCCCTGTCAGTGAGCAGAGGTGTCCTAGTTCACCATGAGAGTCCCCATGTGTGTCCCGCCCCAGTCAGTGAACAGAGGTGTCCTAGCTCACCATGCGAGTCCCTGTGAGTGTCCCGCCCCTGTCAGTGAGCAGAGGTGTCCTAACTCACCATGAGAGTCCCTGTGAGTGTCCCGCCCCTGTCAGTGAGCAGAGGTGTCCTAGCTCACCATGAGAGTCCCCGTGAGTGTCCCACCCCTATCAGTGAGCAGGGGTGTCCTAGCTCACCATGAGAGTCCCCGTGAGTGTCCCACCTCTATCAGTTCACACAGAGATGTTTTAAGGCATGGGCAAAGTGGGCATCTGCCAAGGGCCCCCACCTTCCAAGTCCCTCTCCCACCTCCCCCAGAAAAGTGAACTTTCTCTCTATTAAGCATCTGTCTATTCTTTTTCTACCTCCAAACCTCTGTCCTTCTCTGCCAGCATGACATGAGCCTCTGAATCTCTTGCTATATGTCTAGGGCAAGACATATTTCAACAGTTCTTTGTCACCCTGTTAAAGTTTAACATATCATTTTGTTCAGTGTGGCATCTGGCGGTTTGAATTTGCAGGAAGTATATAATAAAATGCAAGTTTCTCCATACAGGGTCCCCAGATATGTCTAGCCCAAGGCCCCGGATATCCTTAACATGGTACTGAGTGCCCAGAACTGACAGAAACACCACAGTGAGTGTGCTTGTAACTGTCCTGGTCCCTGTCAGTGAACAGAAATGGCAAGCCAGTGCTTAATTTGTAAAATAATAAGCGCCAGGGTCCTGACCAGGAGGCCACTGCAGCTTGCACCATCCATTGCCCCTGTCATCGCTGCCAACGACGGTACCAGCACAACTACTAACCATCATTCTACTGCAAGTGTGACATTTCAGACTGTTCCAGGTCCCCAAAGCTATAGGAATGGTTGGGATGTCAGGTAATAGTCATTTTTAATGTATATTGTATTCTAAATTAGATGAGCAGTGCCACCATGTGGCAGATTATAATAAGTGTCGGTGTTAACAATTAAGTGATGGTGCTGAGCACTGGAAACCACCGACTCAAATTAAGCACAGGCCCAAGCTCACAGTGAGTGTGCCCATAACTGTCCCAGTCCTTTTCAGTGTGCTGAAACAGTCCCGCTCACAGTGATGTGGCCGTAACTGTCCCAGTACCCGTCAGTGTGCAGAAGTGCCCAAGCTCATGGTGTGGATGCCCGTAGCTGTCCCAGTCCTTATGAGTGTGCTAAAGTGTTCTACCTCACCGTGAGAGTGCCCGTGACTCTCCCAACCCTGTCAGTGCACAGAAGCATCCCTGCTCACAGTGAGGGTACCCGTAACTGTCCCGGTACCTGACAGTGTGCATAAGTGTCCCTGCCAACCAGGAGTGCGCCTCATAGTTTTCTTGGCCCCTGTCAATGAGCAGAGGTGTCCTAGCCCAAAGTGCTTGCATTTTACCTCTCCTCCAATCAGTGTGCGGAAGTGTCCCTACCAACCGTGAGCACAGTCGTAGCTCTCCCGCTCCTTAGCAGCGTACATGTGCTGCCCCAGAACACCATGTGTTTGCTCTAAAGCCACCCCAGGCCCTGCTAGTGTGCAAAGGTGTCTCAGCCCAAAATAAGTGTGACCTATAGGTGTTCAGCTTCATTTAAGCGTGCAGAAGTCTCCCGGGTTCTGGGTGTGCTCAACAGCAGTCCTGGTCACAGCTGTAGAAGAGAATATCGACTGCAAACATTTTGCAATAAAAAAAATATAGCAGAAAACATGTACAGGACCAAATCGACTACAAAAAGAATGTGGACCAAACATCAACATTAAATATGTAAGTTTACATTTTTAAGTATATTGAACATTACTGTCCCTTTAAAAAACAATTCTTTAAAAAAAAAGTAATACAACTTAAAAATATATTTACTATAAAAAGATGCATATTCATGAAAAAACTTTTAAAAGATATGATAGCACTGGCACAGATACTGTGGAGTGATGTATGGTCCTCAGAAATTAAATTTGTTGTGATAATAATGTGCATAGTGTGTATCTGCTTCCTTACCTTGCAAATTGTTGTCAGCTGCTATAACGTGTTGAATTCGTATAAAAACTGAAAAATAAAGTTCTTAAAAAAAAAATATATATATATATATATAAATATCTACATACAAATAAATGCATTAAATAGATAAATGTAATTCTTATACTAAAATATAACATAAATAATAATCATCATAAAATGAAACACACGACAAACATACATAATTAATAAAACAGTTTAAAAGCATTTTCTATAATTATTAACCATTAAAAATACCTTTTAAAAAGATACTAAAACTAATTATTTATTAAAAAAACATAAAAAGCAAAATAGCAAAAAGCAAAACACAATAAAAATATTAAAGAAATATAAGTGTAAAAATATATACATTTAAGATAACAAACGTCAAAATATTACTTAAAAATAAAAAAATAGTCACAAAACTTCAATCCAAATGCATTATAAAAATGAATCAGAATCTATTCAAATACACTAAAATAAGTACAATCCTTCAATCAGTGGGAGAAATACATACATTTGTGGCTCAGATTTAGTATTCTATTAAAACTTTATTTTTGTGCAGGCATGACAAAAAATTACAGATGTGGCGCGTCCCAACCCTCATGTCAAACTTACATCTTGTTATGAGATCATAGTCGTTATGCACACACCCCTGCGGCCGGGCCGCGACACCGAGGTATTTCCAATAGAGTGCAAATGTGTCTAATGTTACGCGTTTCACATGTAACCCCACGATCCTGCTTTTTGTATTGTTTTTCTCCCACAACACCCCCCTCCCCATCCCCCACCCCTCCCCACAGAACTAATAGCACGTCCCCCTCCAGGGTGGACCGACAGCACCCAAGTCCATCCAACTATGTTTCACCAGTCCACCGGTGTCATACTTGTATAATGCATTAGCACTTGTCCCCCCTCGAACAACCTAATATAGCATCTCGCATGTACGGCATCTCCAAATGAATCACTGTCACTGTCTTGTACTGGCCCTCATCGTTATCAGGTGGTCCCTCCCGCCCGTCCCCTCCATCTACCCCTCTATGTGTGTCCTCCTATGTGTCCCACCTCTAGGCCATGGTACTGCCTCCATTTGCTCCATATCTTTCGGAATTTTTTGGGACAGCCTCTCGCTTTGTATGTCACTCGTTCTGCTGCCATATAGAGGTCCAGACCTCTCCTCCATTCCTCTATCTCCGGCCTCTCAGCCACCCCCCAATATATCGCAATGTCCCTTTTCGCTACCACCAGCGCCAACACCAGGAAAATTATATGTGGGCGCGGCAGGTCTACTTCGGTCACCATTCCCAGCAACGCCAGTTTCGGGTCTAGTGTTAGCTCCATTCCTAACACCTCCCCCAATTCTGTGAAGATGTGAGACCAATACGTTTGAATTTCCTCACAGGACCATAGAGTGCGGTAGAAATCTCCCTGTTCCGTATTGCATCGAAGACACGTGGCGTCTGCTATCCTACCCATCTTGTGGAGGCGCCTCCGGTCGAAGTATGTCCTGTGTAGTATATTTAATTGGATCAGCCTCAGCCGTGATTTAATGGCGACTTCTCGGGGGTGCATCAATATCAGCTCCCAGTCTAAGTCCTCTAGCTGCCCTACGTCCGCCTCCCATGTATCTCTGAGTTTCGCCAGATTTCCCAACATGTTGTTTGTGAGGGTTTTATATGTAAGCGAGACTGCCTGGTGTACCATCTGCTCCTGTAGGAGTCTCCCTTCCAACGGTGAGTATTCCGGTATGCCCTGTAGTGATATCTGCTGTGCCTTCCAGGCGTGTACTAGCTGCAGGTGCTTGTATCGTTGTGTGTGGTGTAATCCGAACTCTGCCTGCAGCATCGCGAACGTCTTCAGCTCACCTTTACTAATCACGTCCCCAATGGTGGAGATCCCTATGTCATCCCACCTTTGGAAGCCTCTCAGTTTATGTAATTCCTTCAACCATTTACAATGCCACAGTGGAGTCTGACGCGTTGGCTTCCCTTCCCATCCCGTGGATCTAGTAGCTCGGGACCATGCTCTAATCGTAATCAAAGTCGCTGGCAAGAGCGTTCTCTCTGCCTTTCCCCCATACAAATAGTGAAGTATGTTGTGTGTGGATAATTTATACCTTTCTAAAGCATAGGTTGGGTGGTCTGCTGGTGCGTGCAGCCAGTCATTAATGGGGGTCAGGTGTTCCGCCCAATAGTATGCCTCCAGGTTCGGCAATGAAATCCCTCCACTGTATTGATGTCGCTGGAGAGTCTGGAGCGCAATGCGTGGTTGTTTGCCCAGCCATATGAATGACCGCAGGTCAGCGTGTATTCTAGTGATAGTATTAGTCGGGAGCGGATAGTACTCATTTTGAAGTGCGTAGAGAAATTTGGGTAGGGTAATCATCTTATACATCGCCGCCCTCCCCAGTAGGGTGAGTGGCAATTGTCTCCATCTCGTCATATCCTCCACTGCCTCCTTCAGTATTCGTTCCACATTTCTCTGGAACGAGAGCCTTTTGTCCAAGGTGATATATACCCCAAGGTACTGGAACCCCTCAGCGGTGGTGAGTAGACGTTCCGGTAGCGTTACTCCCTGTACTGCTCCCCGTGGCGTATACAAGACTGATTTATGCCAGTTGATGGTGTGGCCTGCCATTCCCCCAAAGTCTTCAAACTCTCTGAACAACTGCCCTACGGATATCTCGGGGTTCGTGATATACAACAGTACATCGTCTGCATATAACGAAATCTTTTCCTGAGTATCTCCCGACTCGGTACTCCTGAAGCCATGGATCTCTGGGTTCTGCCGAATTTTGGCCGCCAGTATTTCTATGGTGAGAGTGAAAAGGAGAGGTGACAGCGGGCATCCTTGTCTGGTGCCCCGCTCCACCCGGAATTCGCGTGATAGGCACCCATTCACTCGTACCCTCGCCTTCAGCGCCGCGTATAGCAGCCCTATCCATTTCTGAAAATGGGGGCCAAAGCCGAACCGACGCAACACTGCCATGAGAAAGGGCCAATGTACCGCATCGAACGCTTTTTCCGCGTCCAAGGACAGGAACCAGTGCGGCTCCGTTCTACCTTGTATTTCTTGGAGCCAGTTGTGGGTCCGTCGGAGGTTGAGTTTTGTCGCCCTATCCGGCAAGAATCCGGATTGGTCTGTGTGTATATGGTCTGGGACCACAGTCCGTAGGCGCGCCGCTAGAATTGTTGCCAGTACTTTGACTTCCATATTTAGGAGGGAGATGGGGCGGTACGAGGCACAATCCTCCCTCGGCTTTCCCTGTTTGTATATCGGCACTATGGTTGCCAGTGCTAGATCTCGTGGGAGTCTCCCTAGTCCGTATGCTTCTACATATAGCGCCAACAGGTGGGGCGGCAATAGGTCAGCCGTCTTTTTAAAGAATTCCGCCGGGAACCCGTTTGGCCCCGGTGTCTTCCCCGTTTTTAATTTATTGATGGCTGCGGAGATCTCCTCCAGTGTGATTCTCGCCTCCAAAGGGGCGCTGAGTTCCTCATCCAACACTGGGATATCCAGATTTTCCATATAAAGTAAGGCCTCTTCCACTGACCCGAGGTCCCGGCCCCTGTAGAAGTTCTCGTAGTGCCGCGCGAAGGCTGCTGCTATGCCCCCGTCGGTAGTTTCCAGGCCTCCCCCGTCTTCCCTGATTCTCTCCACCCACCTCGTGGCTTGTTCTTTCCTGCTAAGCCAGGCCAGGAGCTTGCCTGACTTGTCGCCTACATCATACAGGCGGTGTAACGTGGCTAGGGCTTGCGTCTTTGCCTCATTGGAGACCAGCTCCCTATACTCCTTCTGTTTGTCTTGCAGTTGCCGCAGTATTCCTTCCCCTCGGTTTACAAGGTAGTGTCTTTCTAGGGTCAGGATTTCGCGTTCTAAGGCTGCTGCCTCCCTGTGCTGTTTGCTGCGCTCATCCCGTAGTCTCCCTCTGAGTCTATCGCGCACCACAGGTTTCATGGCTTCCCAGAAGACCATGTTAGATTCCACTGAGCCCTTGTTCTCCGCTACATACACTTTTATGTCTGCCCTCAGACCCCGCACTATTTCAGGGGATTGAATAACCCAGGCCGGCAATCGCCATTCCGTCTCACGCCTTTCGGTGTTCTTCCCTAAGAGCGCATAGAGGGGGGAGTGGTCTGAAATTCCCCTTGCCTTGTACGAGATCTCATCTCCTTCCGACAGATACTGTCTTGCCACAAAAATATAGTCCAGCCTGGAGAAAGTTTTGTGGGCCCCTGAGTAAAAGGAGAATGTCTCTTGCGTCGGGTGTCGCCACCGCCATGCGTCAGTGAGTCCCATGTCCGCCACGTATTTCGCAAGGGCTGTTTGTGTCCCCCCTCGGTGTGTTGCCCCCGAGCGGTCCAATTCTTCCGACATGACGTCATTGAAGTCCCCCCCCACTATTTGCATCGTATCCGCCGTTTCCAGTAAAATGGACGCTACCTCCCTGAGTGTGCGCGTTTGGAGTTTCGGAGGGGCATATACTGAGATGATTGTCATGCGTTGTCTGTTCCACACTCCCTGTACTCCCACATATGTACCCTGTGTATCGCTCCACGTGCGCACTACGGTGAAGGGGTGTGTTTTGTTAACTAGGATTGCGGCTCCCCTGGCGCCTGACGTGTAGCCCGCATGATTCAAGACTTTGTATCTCCCCCTCGCTATGAATGTACAGTTCCCCGCCCTAAGGTGGGTTTCTTGCAGGAGGATGAGGTCCGGGGCGATCCTCTTTATGTAGGAATTCACTAATCCCCTCTTTATTTTGGAGCCCAGACCATTTACATTCCAGGTCATAATGGATATCCCCTTGCGTAGACCGTCTGCGTGTGTTAGTGTACCTGCCATACTGTGTAGGTCTTCTGGAGGTCACTAGGCGACCCTAGCGGCTGCGTGTGACAGTGTGGACTCCCATTCCTCAGATTGTGCCTCTTTGTGCTATCCCTTGTCCAACCCCCTCCCCTGCGTCCCCAACTTGTTAAAACTCCCCTGTGCCCTCTCCCGCCCCCCACCCCACCTGTCTCCCCTTCCAGACTCGTCCCCATCACGGTCCGAGCTGTTAGTAGAAGTCGGTCTGTCACCCCCCCCACTCCCTCCCTCTACAGAACTGTTATTGCTAACAAATAAACCGTACCTGAAAATACAAAAAGAGTTAACGAAAGGGAACAATAAAGGAAAAAGAAACAACAACTAAAAGGGTGCTGGCCACTTGCGTGTCATGTCCGTGTCCCGGCCGACAATCTAACCCTCCACGTCTTCCAGGGTCACGAATGTGAGTCTTGCGTTGTCGGTACTGTGCTGCAGTGTTTGTCTGATACGTCCTGTTCCAACTGCCGGATCTCTGCTTCCAGTGGGTGTAAGGAGCGCTGTTCAGTGTCCGACACCTCGCCCTCCCCCTCCGAGTCCCTGAGGTGTACTCCTTCTCCTTCCGAGCCTGTCGGGTCCCGCGACCCTTCCTTAGGTCTGTGTGCCATCCTCGACATCCCGGGTGATTCCGATCTCCCCCTCCTGGCTCCTGCCGATGCTCGCGAATGGTATGGGGTGCCTGTGTATCTCGAGTAAAGTCTCCTGGATCTCCTCCTCTGCTGTTTTGGCGTGTCCCACCGCGCCTTATCCTGTGCCGCCCTCACCAGCTCCTCTCTCCCTGCCGTTTCCCGACTATTTAAGATCGGTCTCTCCTCCAGCCAGTTCCATGCATCCTCCGGATGGCTGAAGAAGTGTGCCTTGTCCATGTAGATGACTTTGAGTTTTGCCGGGAAGAGCAGCATATACGTAATGTTCAGTGATCGCAATTTAACTTTCACCGAGTCAAAGGAGCGCCGCTGCTTCTGGACCTCCTGACTATAGTCCGGAAAAATCATTACGTTGGTGTTCTCGACTCGGATTTCGCCCATTTTCCTCGCTTCCCGCAGTATTAAGTCTCTGTCAGCGAAGTTGGGGAATCGTGCGATCACTGGCCGGGGTCTCGCGCCCTCCGGAGGTTTCGCCAGGAGCGCCCTGTGCGCTCTCTCGACCACGAAGCAAGAAGAAAAACGGGCTCCAGGGAAGGTGTCCGTGAGCCACTTGTGCAGGAAGGCTGCCATATTGTTCCCCTCGATTCCTTCTCTAAATCCTATGAATCGGAGGTTGTTCCGTCTCGCCCTATTTTCGGCGTCATCCACCTTCCAGAGCAACTGTCTGTGCGACGCCTGGAGCTCTGCCATTTCTCTTCGAAAGGTGGTTATCGAGTCCTCAGCCTCTCCAATGCGTGTTTCAGTCTCGGACACCCTGGCGGAAAGGTTCTTGAAATCTTGGCGCAGGAGTGTGACCTCAGCGCCCACTTCCCCAATTTTGCCCTCTAACGCGGATCGGGATTCCTGTATGTCCGATCTCGACGCCTGGATTGCCGCCAGTAACCTGTCCGTGTCAGAGGCCCCCTCTGCCGCCGTGCCCGTGTAGTCTTTGGATGACCTTGGCGCTGCGAAGAGATCCAGAGTGCCTTGTTTGGGGGGCTTGGGTGGGGGGTCCCTCTTCCCCATCCTGCCTGATTCCGTGGTGAACCCAACTGCGAGCGACCTGGGCCGGGTGGTTGTAGCGGTCTCCTCGGTGTGTGTCCCACCGGGATCCAAAGTGTCTCGGCCCTGCCCGTCGTGTGTCAACTTTCCAGCACCAACCCTGCACGAGGCAGCCCCCCCGTTATCACCTCACTCTGATCGGCCAAGGTGGTGTACTGGGTTGGTGCTCCACTTCCTCCCCGCCTAACTGGTAGCGGGTATGCTGGTCGCGTGTCTCCAGGTGCCCCTCCGCTCTGCCTGTCCCACCACTCCTCAGTGCTGCACAGTGCGGTACGCGGCGGCGCCCCACCGAGTTAGCTGTAGTGGGCCCACCCTATGCTGAGGCACGTCCAGCAAGAGTCCAACTGGCCCCCTGTCTCCCCCGCCGCTGGTTGTAGTCTCCTTCTTCCGTGGGGCGGTCGGGGGGGGGGCGCCTCTCCCAGGTCCGCGTGGCTGTCAGTGTGTAGCGGTCGCCAGTGTTCCCTGCGCGCCCACCTCCGTGGGGCGGCTGTGAGGGCGTGAGGAGTGGGGGGGGAGGGGGGGAAGGGTCCCCGCCACAGGAACCCCTCGTTTCAAGTTAGATGCCCCCACTATCAGCTGCTGTGCGTTTGGGTTGTCAGGGGCGCCTTCTCCCGCTCCGCTCACTCACCGAGTGCGTCTGCAGTCGCGGCCGCCATATTGGTAAAGGTGGACTCACGGCGTCCGCTGCTTCCCCGCTCTAGCCGTATCCAGCATACCACCTCCGTACCTTCGCTGTAACTGTTATGGGCAGGGAGGTCCCGTCTCCCGCCGTAGAGACCGTAGGGCTTGTCTCTGGCCGTCAGTCCTGTGGTGTGGCCGCCATGTTGAGTAGGTGCGCCTCCCGTCTCAGCGACACCCGCCGCACCCGGTCCACTCAGCACGTGGCCCGGCGTCCCTCTCTGGCCCAGTCGAGGCAGCCGAACAGCACGCCACCCTGGGCTCCGGTCCCTCCGCCGTCCGCTCTCGTGCCGCCGTCCTTCACCCGGGCGCCTTCGCCACGTACCGGCTCTTCGCCCGGCGGGCGGACCTGTAGGCACCCGGGCTTGTACAGCACTCCGGGCGCGGCTGGCGCCAGTGTCTGATGGCTCCTCGTCGCTAGCAGGGAGGCTCCTGTTCCTGTCGGGCTGCGGCACTCTGCCCCGGGCCGTTCACCGCGCCGCCATCTTGTCCGGCCGTTACCCCTTCACCACGGGTGCCGCTTCCAGGTCAGCCAAAACTCCCTCTGTAGGCTTCGGTTTCGGGCTTTGTCTCGCTCGTCCCTCTCCTGGCATCCACCGACAGCCAGTGTGTGATTTTAGGCCGGTGGAGACCTGTAATGTGTCGGATATATAGACGTCGGCCGGGAGCTCCCGGGAGACACGTCTAGCCCTGCATGCTGCTGGCCACGCCCTCCAGATTTAGTATTCTAAACCTAATCTAAGAGATGTTTGGGGAAATGCAAACAACAGGAGGTAAAATATACTAATATATCTCCATTTGTATGAAACATTGGGGAAAGCGCTTATATTTGTGGGGTAAGATTTACTATTCAAACTTCAGGCTAATAAACACTGGGGAGAGTGTAAACATCAATGGCATCACATTCACTATTCTAACTCCAGTGCAACAAATGTTCGACAAATGCTTAAATTAGGGGTGTCAAATTAACTATTCTAATTCCAGTCTAACAAAGTATGAAGAAGGTGCATGCACGGGGAGGGTGGGGTTGTTCAAATTTACTATTCTAATGCCTATCTACAAAACATTAGGGAAAGTGCCTAGTATTGGGGGGGGGGGGGGGTAGATTCTGATTTACTATTCTTACTCCAGTCTAACACACTTTGGGAAATGTGAAAACATTTGCAGACAGATGTAATATTCTGACTGGAATCCAAACAAAATTGGGGAAAGCGTATACATTGTGGAGGAGGGACAGATATATTAACACTCATTTGGGAAAGAGCACATATAATTTAATTATTTATTAATAATATTTAAAATGTTTAACATAGCTAAATATCATTAAAATATATATTTAGGAATCAATTTTGACTTTTTAAATGCTTAAATTAATTAAAATATTTGATAAAAAAGACTTAAAAACTTTTCTAAAGATAAACAGTACACATCAAACTCACCCATAAGCATTATAACATATTAACGTTTAATTAAACGAATTACAAAATAATTATTAAAAAACACAATCAAACCCATGAAATACCACACACACGCACACACGCACACACACACACACACACACACACACACACACACATGCACACATTAAACGGGCGGTTAGAACAAGCTTTCCATAGGAATTGATTTTCTTGTTAATAACTTTGGTGCCATTTGATGAATCTTCACAAAACCTTCCACAACAAAAAGGTTACGCCAACTCAGTTTCTTCCTTGGAAGTTTAGGGGTGATTTGTCAAGCAGGAGCCGAGCAAAAGAGGGTCTAAAAACTCATTCTCCCATTGCAATTTATCATTTCATCTTTAGACACAGCTACAGCCAAAATGGCTGAACTGAATTACACTGCATTTGACAGAAAGCTAGATCTTTACCCAGAAAGCGTGCTTTTTGTGATTTGGTGTAAATCTGTTCAGCATTTTTTGATAAATTAAGGTTAAAAATGTATGTATATATAGAGATGAAAAAGTAGAGAAGGCCCGGCAGAACAAACTATTAGATCTGATCTCACATCTACGAAGATGATTGGCAGCCATTTTAGGACTCGCCTCAGTCCCCAAGTTCTGAAAAAAAGGTAAAAAAACAGATAGGGCAAAATAGGGATACCCCTCCCTCCCTCTCCCCCCCCCCAGGCCTTGTGAGGGAGGTCTCAGAGGTACTACCCCTGGGGTCAATAATTGATTTTATTTTAAACTGTACCATAATATCATGGTTATACTATTGAACAGCAATACTCTTTTTTAAATGCAGGCTTCCAGACTTTTCATTTTGAAGCACCCCAGGGTGAGCCAGGGCCTGGGGGGGTCACCGCGTCAAAAAAAAGCGGAGGAACTTTCAGTGTCACTCCCTGAGCCATTAAATAGCCCTTGGTGTCCCATACTTTGACCTTGCCAGCAGGTAGGTCGCCCCCCAGCCGCCACACGGTCCTCCTGTGGCGCTACCCCGCTAGTGCCTCGCTGCCGCCTGCCGCCAGAGTAAGTCCGCTGTGACCCTGCTCACTGTTGTTTCCTGTTGTCCTGCCCGTTTTTCATTCTGTGCCCCTGATCTCTGTTGCCTCGTTTTCCTGTGTGCCCTGTGCCCCCTCTCCCCGTTTTTCATTCTGTGCCCCTGATCTCTGTTGCCTCGTTTACCTGTGTGCCCTGTGCCCCCTCTCCCTGTTTTCATTCTGTGCCCCTGTTCACTGTGTGTGCCTCGTTCATCGCTGCCCTTGTGCCCCCTCCCCCGCCTCCCTCCGTACCAGCGTTCTCCCGCCGCTGCGTCCCTGCGGCACCGCCCCCCGCTGTCCCCATTCGCCACCCCGTTCCCGTCTCCCAGCTGCTCCTCCCTCCCACAGCCCCTCATATGGAGGCCGCGCAGCGCTGAAGGGAGCGACCTTTGACCCTGCCAGCAGGTAGGTCGCCCCCCAGCCGCCACATGATCCTCCTGTGGCTCTACCCCACTAGTGCCTCGCTGCTGCCTGCCGCCAGAGTAAGTCCGCTGTGACCCTGCTCACTGTTGTTTCCTGTTGTCCTGCCCGTTTTCATTCTGTGCCCCTGTTCACTGTGTGTGCCTCGTTCATCGCTGCCCTTGTGCCCCCTCCCCCGCCTCCCTCCGTACCAGCTTTCTCCCGCCGCTGCGTCCCTGCGGCACCGCCTCCCGCTGTCCCCATTCGCCACCCCGTTCCCGTCTCCCAGCTGCTCCTCCCTCCCACAGCCCCTCATATGGAAGCTGCGCAGCGCTGAAGGGAGCGACCTTTGACCCTGCCAGCAGGTAGGTCGCCCCCCAGCCGCCACATGATCCTCCTGTGGCTCTACCCCGCTAGTGCCTCGCTGCCGCCTGCCGCCAGAGTAAGTCCGCTGTGACCCTGCTCACTGTTGTTTCCTGTTGTCCTGCCCGTTTTTCATTCTGTGCCCCTGATCTCTGTTGCCTCGTTTTCCTGTGTGCCCTGTGCCCCCTCTCCCCGTTTTTCATTCTGTGCCCCTGATCTCTGTTGCCTCGTTTACCTGTGTGCCCTGTGCCCCCTCTCCCTGTTTTCATTCTGTGCCCCTGTTCACTGTGTGTGCCTCGTTCATTGCTGCCCTTGTGCCCCCTCCCCCGCCTCCCTCCGTACCACCGTTCTCCCGCCGCTGCGTCCCTGCCCCCCGCTGTCCCCATTTGCCACCCCGTTCCCGCCTCCCAGCTGCTCCTCCCTCCCACAGCCCCTCATATGGAGGCCGCGCAGCGGCTGCGCGCAGCGGGCGCGCCTAAGGCAAGCCGCACCCAGAGCACCCTACTGAGATATGACTCCGCCGCCCTCAACGCACTCAACACCGGACGAACACCCGCCTGCTACGGAGCCACCCCAAAGCGAACCCACGGACCCTTCACCTGTCAAGCCTGCAAATACACCTGCCTCCGAACCTGCAGACCACCCACCGGACCTCACAACAACAACAACCACCTCAAGTGCATCCTCCTCAACACACGCTCCGTCCACAAACACGCCGTCAAACTGTGGGACCTCCTCGACACAAAAGCACCAGACGTCGCCTTCCTCACGGAAACCTGGATGAACGCCTCCTCGGCCCCCGACATCACCATAGCCATCCCGGACGGCTACAAGATCACCCGGAAGGACCGCATCAACCAAACCGGAGGAGGAATCGCCATCATCTACAGGAACACCATGAACATCACGACCAGCACCGAAGACACAGTTACTTGTGGGATGCCCTGTGGATCGGATGTTTCTGTACACTGAAAACTTCTTCAATAAAGAACACAGCTTTTGTACACAACAGTATCCTGCGTACTTCTTCACACTGGCAATGAGCTGGAGAACATCGGACCCTTCCTACAAGCATTGTGGAGGAAATCAGCATTTCTTTCTACAAAATACGGATATGCCCAGAAACGTCCCAACACAATTTCCGACCTCTTTCTACACATAAGGTACTATCTGCGCTTGGCCTGATCCATGGGGCACTTGTAACACTTTTAACTGAACCCTGCCATAATTTTAATTATACAGTGCCACAAGCATGTGTCCCAGAAGACACAGTATTTGCTCATGCTATCCTGCATCCATCAAACCTCCGGCATTTCTTTTTTTTATTTTTATTTCAAAGTATTTTATTGATTTTAATTAACAGATACATTATCATTTCTGTCGCAGGGTTAGCCAAACTTAGTATGTATTACAGTGATTACAGGTACATGAGATATATGTTCAGCTGAACCCATCTACCTGGCTTGCAGGGAAAATAGGTATAGGGTGATAGAAAGAAAGTAACAGTAAAGAAAGGGATGAAAGGAGGGTACGGGAAAGGCTCTGTAGCGATGAGTCTAGCTGGGGTTATATGTCATCTGACATCCCACTGGTTAACCTGCGGTGGAAATGGCAGACCAACAAGGCCCCCCCCCCTTGGCGGCTCTTCGGCCTTTGGTGAGAGCGTTCCAGGCTCGCTCGCTCCTCTCCCCTCGAAGGGGTGGGACGAGAGAGCTGGAATGTATTCAAGGGGGTTCGTAAGAGTCTAAGTATGTGTCGAGTGAGTCTCACATCCCTCTAGTTGCTGGCCTCCAGGTTGAGTTCCAGCATTTCTTACCTTGAACGCCGGATGTGCGAGCACCGGTCTGGTTGTGTGTGCCGGTCCTGATGAGTTACAAACCTTCTCCTTGTGCCGTGGCCTTTCACGCTGCGACGCTCGTCACATGCTTGTCACACGTGCAGGAGTCGACTTTCATTGCCTTTGCCTTCGGGTGCGGGAATCGCGCACCAGAGAGGATGTTCGAGTTATTTTACTGTCATTGCCTTCGGGGGCGGGAGTCGCACAGCAGACATTAAAAGTCATATTTTTTTTGTTGTCTTCATCATCTTTTCACCCTACTCTCTGGAGCACTCGGGTGTGAGTTTCGTACACCGAAGTGACTAATAGTCTAGGGTGTGACGTCGCACACTGGAGAGCCAATCAAGTTGAACTTGACTTTCTTGCACTGTATGACTTTCTTGCACTGTGTTTGCTCAGTGTTTCATCATGTTCCTTCCTGTACATGTGACTAATAATATTGTATTCTTTGCCTTTCTTCGCTGTTTAGGACTTTTGGGTCATTATGCAGAACCTCACCCTTCCTCCATTTTTTATTTCATGCCCTGGGGAACCAAACATTCGCTGGTCCAAATGGAAGAAAGTCTTCCTCAACTATGTACGAGTATGCGGTGTGTCTTTAAGCACAGAAAGAAGATCTGCGTTGGTGTTGCACTGCTTGGGGCCAGAGGGGCAGGAAGGTTTTTAACATCTTCCTGCTCTTAGTGTGAGTGAGTCACAAGACCTGAATGAGGTTGACATCTGCTTAACAAACGTACATTACCTACCAAAGGTGAGTACCACATTGGAAAAGTACCACTTCGGGAGGTGATTTCAAAAGTCACAGGAGTCAGTCGAGGCATATGTGACTGATCTTCGCAAATTAGGGGCCATGTGCAAGTTCAAAGGCTCTCTGGAAGAACAAATTCATGACCAATTCATGTTTGGTTGCAACACTGAGAAAATAAAAGATGAGTTGTGGCAGAAAGATGATCCCAAATTAAATGAGGTTGTGTTGATTGCGGAAAGAATTGCCTTGCATGTGTGGAAGTCATAAAAAAAGAAGAATGGTTCCATGAATGAGAAGGTGCAGAGTGTGAGTAAAACCTCCCTGAAACACTTGGAGCCAGTGAACTCCAGTTCTATGATCGGGCATTTGGCCAATGACAAGACTTGCCCTGCTCTGACATCTAAATGTCATAATTGTGGGAAGATGTGACACTTAGCCAAATCTTGAAGGTCCCAGAAAAATAAGAACGACAAAAGTGTAAAAGAAGTTATCCTGGGAGGTGAGAGTGATTGTGAGTCTGATGATTTACATTGCGGGAGGTGGTACTACAGATTGGACCGAACAAGTTCAAGAGCGCCATTGACAAAGTTTAAGTAAATGGAAGTAGCACCAATATGCTTTTTGATTCGGGTGCGAAGATTTTGCTGGACCCCAAAGATTTCTTCGACAAGACGTTGAAGGGGAAAGTGAAAGTATTAAAACCGGACATCAAGCCCCTTGCCTACTGTGGCCAACCTATAACGTTGCTTGGTTACTGTCGCGGGGCCTCTGACTGGCGCGAACATAGTGACTCTAATGACATGGATGAAGACGTCCTACCTGACCATGCCCTGCCCTTCTGCTTGTTGCAGCATGGATATCCTTCGGCGTCACCATTTGCGGCCGCGGGATTCTACCGTGGTTCCTTTAGGCCAGGACATGTCCGGGATGAAGGCCCCGCCCATCCAGACTGGAACTAAGTACCTTCAATCCCTTACAACATGCGCTAAACAAAAAACAGCTTGGTCAGAAGAACTTTTTTTCTGTCGCTATATTGGTTCTTAAAAATATACAACCTGTGAAATGTCTCTTAATATCATATGTCGATTTGTTTTAACTTGATGTTTTATGGTATTGCAACGTTTTTTATTACCTATGCAAATAAATTGAACTCTTGAACTCTCTTGAACTCATGTTTCAATGTGTGTCAATTAGAGAAATAAACTTCCCTGATTATTTTTTTTTTTAAATCTCCCTCTGTCCAATTTCAAAATGTTGGAATGTATGTCTCTGTATTTATTTATACATACCTATGTATATTATCTACTGGCGGTCGCCAGTAGATAGTTATAGTTAGGACCGTGTTTCCATAGGAAATCTGAAAATTCGATTTTGAATAACTTTGGCGCCGGTTGAGGAATCCTCGCGAAATTTTCAAAACTAATGGGGCGCTCCGCTCAGCTCCTACCCTGAAAGTCTCGGGGTGATTCGTCAAGCGGGGGCTGAGAAAAAAGGGGGGTCCCAAAACGCGTTTTCCCCATGCATTTTCCCATAGGACCTTTAGTTGAAGGTACAGCCCGAACGGATGAACAGAATTACTTGAAATTTGGCAAAGAGGTAGTCCTCCATTCAGGCATGTGCCTTTTGCATATATGGTGTCAATCTGTTCAGTAGTTCCTGAGAAAATTGCATTTAAAAGCACATAACTATCTATAAGCGCGCACCGTGCGCGCACGGTGTGCGCACCATAACGCGCGCGAGCGTAATTCTGATTGGGGGTTACATGTCAGTCAACATTCGAATCGGTCGAAATCAGGAAGTGTCGGCCGCCATTTTGTGTGTTTTGTGTGTGACAGTGAAAAAGAAAGGTGGAGATTGTGAAAAGGGGGCAGGGTAGAGAGTTCCTGACCCCCTAGCCTTTGTCAGGGGGTCCCTGAAGGACCCCGAAGGGTGAAAAAAACATTTTCTTTTTTTTTCAAAAAATCGCGGGTGCGCGCACGGTGAAAAACCTTAAAAAAAAAAAAAACATTTTAAATGACCCATTCCATATTACAGGATACAGTCAATCTTATAACTATATACATAGGTAGCTTATTGTAAAATAAATATATAAAAAATATAATAAAACATACATAACTTAGCATTTAAAAAACCTTACAAATTCACTTAAAAAACCATAGGTTTCACACATGTTATAGTTAGCTGGACATTTCACTCGTAAAAAAACATTGAAATTCCCACGTTATAGTTAGTTCAGATAACTATAACTCGCGCAACCGCCACTCTATCACAAGGATGATGTCATCAGTGATGTCATGAGTGATGCTACTGACCATGTCATGAGTGATGTAATATGTTACGTCATCAGCAGTGGATTGCGGGCGCGCGAGTTATAGTTATCTGAACTAACTATAACGGGGGAATTTCAATGGTTTTTCACGAGTGAAATGTCCACCTAACTATAACCTGTGTGAAACCTATGGTTTTTTGAGTGAATTTGCAAGGTTTTTTAAATGCTAATTCCTAACTATAACGTGTGTGAAACCTATGGTTTTTTAAGTGATATATATATATATATATATATATATTAAAATAGGGCATTAACTGACCTGGAGCGCAGCCCCTCATTAATCTCAGCAGTTCATGTTCAAAAAGCAGTCTTCAGACCCGGGTCCAGATTTACTGAGAGTCGGGTGCACAAGTCTTCAGCGCTCCGTTGCACAAGAAGTGAGAAACAAGCATTAGCAATGCCAATAGGGCTGGCTTTAAAGGAATGTTGTCTGGTAATGTAAAGCATTACAAGTCAATAGCATGGGAACAGATTTGTGTGGAAGCAAAGAACTGTAGAATGCAACCTCGCCAAGTATCCTGGGTTCATGCGCAGTCGCTGCTCCAGCCGAGGCTTTTTCTTTGAATTCTGGGACTTGATGCTTTGTTGATTCCATTATAAATCAAGCCCCAGAATCCAAACAAAACAGCCTGAACTGGACCAGCCCATCATGCACGGACCGAGGCAGCAACGAGATTAATATTGGTGGAGGTTCATTGCACTCTCAAGCCAAATCTAAACATCCATGTAGGTTGACGCCTGCCTCCTCCCACCTTGCTGCCACCGAACAGCAGCATACACTGTCTAATTATCTAAGGCACTTTATGAGCATTCCAAAGTCAGGTGGGTGCTCCTGAAAGTTCAGGCTCGGGGAGCTGGATAAATAAACACATTGATAACAGCTGCTAGAGGGAAACACTTTTGTTGTGCGAGCACACAACTTCTGCTCAATCAAAACCTATACTCCTGCCACCCAACATGTGATGCCACTCTACAGTGATGATCTTAATTGTCTGGGACAGCTGAGCTGTCAACCCGGACCACAAAAACGCGCTGCACCATATTTACAAAAGGTCTTAAACACCAATGATGTCATCGGCCCTGCGCGGGCCTAAGATGCTGTTTGAGCAGACTCCAAGAGTTGCGACACGCCACAAAAGGGAGCCAGAGGGGTATTGTTTGACATATATACTCAAAATACATCCCCCAGAACAAATTTCTATGCGGTGAGAAACGGCCAAAGCTGAGCTCATTGGGCAATTTTGCAGCAATTACAGCCATCATGCTATCTGCTGGCCTCGTCGTGCGCACTTCTGCGCAAGCGCATAGGAGCCCTGGGAAGAGCTGCGGTTTTTATTCTGCATTAAATGTCTTCAAACTTTCAACAGTGCTCCTCGCTTCTCTCTTCTCTAGACTGTATAAAGCGTGTTGGTGTTTATTTCCTCTGCCAGCTGGTGAGCGCGCCCTGCCGTCTGCCGAGGCAGCGTAAGACGGATGGCTATGTGATGGCAGCCACCCTCGCTCGGCTCCAGGAGCCGCACATCACTGACAGCAGAGGCCCGCCTGCCAAAACCACTTACGACCGCACCGAGTAATGGAAACCGCCGCAGCGAGGCCCGGCCACCCACAGGAAGGGGGCTCGGTACAACACCACACAAGAAATGGCAACACTGCATCCGGCAGGGAAAGGAACCAGGCCAGAGCGAAAAGACGGCGGCAACCAGGAATGACGACACCGCAGCAAACCCACAGGAAATGTAATAACAAGGCAAGGACAGAGGGAAAGGAAAGCTTACAGGGGCAGCACGGAGCAAAAAGACTGTGGCAATCACAAATGACAACATCGCAGCACATACGGCAGGAAAGTTTACAAGCACAGGACAGAGCAAAGAATCCAGGGCACAGGAATGATGACACGAGGGCAAACCAGCAATGGTTTGTGACACCCTAGCCAAGCCAACAGGAAAGTTCACAGGAGCAGGCCAGGGCAAAAAAAGGCTACAGGACACAGGCATGATCAGGGTCAGACTGGGATCACAAGTAGGCGCAGGCAGTGGCGTAGCGTGGGTGGGGCCACGGGGGTGGTTGCTTGGGGCGCAAAATTCTTAGGGGCGCAACATTTTAAAGCTAAAGTAGAAGGGACTCAGGAAGTGCTAACGGTCGACTCGTTAGGGGATTCAATACTTGCCTTGCCCGGGCCTTCCCCCGGGTGGTGGCAACCCAGGCTACACCGCTGAGCCCAAGCACCCCCGAAAAAAGTGCCACCTATTCCCGGATCGTCCCTTTCATGGATCACCATCTGTTAGTTTCAGTGGACTCATTTTTGGGAGAAATATTTGATAAATTAAATATTTGAAGGCTTATAGAGCCAGTGACATTGGTATAACTAGAAACACAGCATTTTGGCCGATCGGGCGAGGAGTGACAAAATAGCCGAAGAGCCACAGCACTTGATCTGGCTAAGGTTGCCACCTGGACGGTATTTCAAAGTCCCAGGTGGTATGAAACTGAAGGAAATCACCCACAGTCTGTGTTTTTTCCTCTGACCAGTATGTATATAAATAGTTAACGTAAGGCGAAAGCACTTTAATAAGCCTAAAGCTACTTTAATGATCCGTGACTGATAGTAACTAACTAAAGAAAGGTAGGAAAGCCATGTTCAGAAAGTAATAGGGTCATTTTTAGGTCTCGGCCCTAGACGGCGCGCAGGCGCTGTCTCGAATCAAGACATGCTGTATCTACTTCTGGGCTTCCAGCCCGCCCAAAGGCTTCCCATTTGCTGGCACCATCGTCGCTCCATTTTCTCGTCGCCCCATTCGTGACGTACATGCATGCGTCATTCCTCTTCCATGTTGTGTCCTCCCCAAGCGATCAGCCCAACTACTACTGGACCTACGCAGTGGCCGGTTTAAAGCATTGTTCTGCACTACTTTTTAGGTCTCGCCTGACCCAGCGCATGCGCTGGACTGGCAAGACTTTTAGTGAGGGCCCACAACTACACACACACACACACAACCACACACACACAACCACACACACAACCACACCACACACAACCAAACACAAAACCACACACACAGCCACACACACAAACACACACACAACCACACACATACAACCACACAAACAACCACACCCACAACCACACACACAACCACACACACAACCACACACATACAACCACACAAACAACCACACCCACAACTACACACACAACCACACACACAACCACACACAACCAAACCCAACCACACACACAAACACACACAACCACACACACACAACCACACACACAAACACACACACAACCACACACATACAACCACACACACAACCACACCCACAACCACACACACAACCCCACCAAGCCGGTTTAAAGCATTGTTCTGCACTACTTTTAAGGTCTCGCCTGACCCAGCGCATGCGCTGGACTGGCAAGACTTTTAGTGAGGGCTCAAAAAATGCTACCATGGCCAGCCTAGAGCTACAGTGCATGTGCTTGGGCGTGCGCTTAGGAGCAGAGGCACCATATGGCAAACCTCATCATGCTTATTAAGCGCCCGCAATCACTTTCACTTTTGCCCGCGATCACTTTCGTGGTGCCCTTTTGATGTTCTCGTTCAAAGGACATCAAACATCAAAGAACATGTTGTTGTGTTAATGCTTTGCTGCGCCCGTTTGACTTGCAATGTGCTTTCTCTTTCCACAAACTCGATGTTTGTGTTTGTGAGACTGACCTCGTGGCGTGGGCCCTCCCGACCAGCAAGTTACACTACAACCACGCCGAACCTCGTGGGCACGGCCTTCCGGCTTCCGTGGACCAACATCCCGAGGGCCGACCAGATCCCCAACACGCATGCCCGGCCGAGGGAGAACGAAACCCCCCCCCCCCCCAAAACCAGACCGAGAGGCGCCGACCCTGTCATACCTCTGGTCTCTTCCCCGAGGGAGGTTTCGATCGACCACCAGGCCCCCGGTGAGCGGGCGCCTCGCCTGCTGGGCGTCTGGAGTCCCTCCCGGACACACCTGAACAGATCAAGGGGCCGAGCGACAGGAATCCTTTATTTTGATATGCTTTTAGTATTACTGTCTCACACACAACCACAACCACACACACAACCACAACCACACGCACAACCACACACATAACCACACAACCACACACACACAACCACACACACACACAACCACACATACAACCACACACACACACAACCACACACACATACACACAACCACACACACAACCACACCCACAACCACACACAACAACCACACACACAAAACCACACACAACCCCACACACAACCCCACACACAACCCCCCTCATATGCACAACCACAACCACACACACAACCACAACCACAACCACACACACAACCACCCACACAACCACACCCACAACCACACCCACAACCACACACACAACCAAACCCAACCACACACACAAACACACACAACCACACACACACAACCACACACACAAACACACACAACCACACACATACAACCACACAAACAACCACACCCACAATCACACCCACAATCACCCACACACAACCACAACCACACCCAACCACACCCACAACTACACACACACACAACCACACACACACAACCACACACACAACCACACCACACACAACCAAACACAAAACCACACACACAGCCACACACACAAACACACACACAACCACACACATACAACCACACAAACAACCACACCCACAACCACACACACAACCACACACACAACCACACACATACAACCACACAAACAACCACACCCACAACTACACACACAACCACACACACAACCACACACAACCAAACCCAACCACACACACAAACACACACAACCACACACACACAACCACACACACAAACACACACACAACCACACACATACAACCACACACACAACCACACCCACAACCACACACACAACCCCACCAAGCCGGTTTAAAGCATTGTTCTGCACTACTTTTAAGGTCTCGCCTGACCCAGCGCATGCGCTGGACTGGCAAGACTTTTAGTGAGGGCTCAAAAAATGCTACCATGGCCAGCCTAGAGCTACAGTGCATGTGCTTGGGCGTGCGCTTAGGAGCAGAGGCACCATATGGCAAACCTCATCATGCTTATTAAGCGCCCGCAATCACTTTCACTTTTGCCCGCGATCACTTTCGTGGTGCCCTTTTGATGTTCTCGTTCAAAGGACATCAAACATCAAAGAACATGTTGTTGTGTTAATGCTTTGCTGCGCCCGTTTGACTTGCAATGTGCTTTCTCTTTCCACAAACTCGATGTTTGTGTTTGTGAGACTGACCTCGTGGCGTGGGCCCTCCCGACCAGCAAGTTACACTACAACCACGCCGAACCTCGTGGGCACGGCCTTCCGGCTTCCGTGGACCAACATCCCGAGGGCCGACCAGATCCCCAACACGCATGCCCGGCCGAGGGAGAACGAAACCCCCCCCCCCCCAAAACCAGACCGAGAGGCGCCGACCCTGTCATACCTCTGGTCTCTTCCCCGAGGGAGGTTTCGATCGACCACCAGGCCCCCGGTGAGCGGGCGCCTCGCCTGCTGGGCGTCTGGAGTCCCTCCCGGACACACCTGAACAGATCAAGGGGCCGAGCGACAGGAATCCTTTATTTTGATATGCTTTTAGTATTACTGTCTCACACACAACCACAATCACACACACAACCACAACTACACGCACAACCACACACATAACCTCACAACCACACACACACAACCACACACACACACAACCACACATACAACCACACACACACACAACCACACACACATACACACAACCACACACACAACCACACCCACAACCACACACAACAACCACACACACAAAACCACACACAACCCCACACACAACCCCACACACAACCCCCCTCATACGCACAACCACAACCACACACACAACCACAACCACAACCACACACACAACCACCCACACAACCACACCCACAACCACACCCACAACCACACACACAACCAAACCCAACCACACACACAAACACACACAACCACACACACACAACCACACACACAAACACACACAACCACACACATACAACCACACAAACAACCACACCCACAATCACACCCACAATCACCCACACACAACCACAACCACACCCAACCACACCCACAACTACACACACACACACACAACCACACACACACAACCACACACACAACCACACCACACACAACCAAACACAAAACCACACACACAGCCACACACACAAACACACACACAACCACACACATACAACCACACAAACAACCACACCCACAACCACACACACAACCACACACACAACCACACACATACAACCACACAAACAACCACACCCACAACTACACACACAACCACACACACAACCACACACAACCAAACCCAACCACACACACAAACACACACAACCACACACACACAACCACACACACAAACACACACACAACCACACACATACAACCACACACACAACCACACCCACAACCACACACACAACCCCACCAAGCCGGTTTAAAGCATTGTTCTGCACTACTTTTAAGGTCTCGCCTGACCCAGCGCATGCGCTGAACTGGCAAGACTTTTAGTGAGGGCTCAAAAAATGCTACCATGGCCAGCCTAGAGCTACAGTGCATGTGCTTGGGCGTGCGCTTAGGAGCAGAGGCACCATATGGCAAACCTCATCATGCTTATTAAGCGCCCGCAATCACTTTCACTTTTGCCCGCGATCACTTTCGTGGTGCCCTTTTGATGTTCTCGTTCAAAGGACATCAAACATCAAAGAACATGTTGTTGTGTTAATGCTTTGCTGCGCCCGTTTGACTTGCAATGTGCTTTCTCTTTCCACAAACTCGATGTTTGTGTTTGTGAGACTGACCTCGTGGCGTGGGCCCTCCCGACCAGCAAGTTACACTACAACCACGCCGAACCTCGTGGGCACGGCCTTCCGGCTTCCGTGGACCAACATCCCGAGGGCCGACCAGATCCCCAACACGCATGCCCGGCCGAGGGAGAACGAAACCCCCCCCCCCCCAAAACCAGACCGAGAGGCGCCGACCCTGTCATACCTCTGGTCTCTTCCCCGAGGGAGGTTTCGATCGACCACCAGGCCCCCGGTGAGCGGGCGCCTCGCCTGCTGGGCGTCTGGAGTCCCTCCCGGACACACCTGAACAGATCAAGGGGCCGAGCGACAGGAATCCTTTATTTTGATATGCTTTTAGTATTACTGTCTCACACACAACCACAACCACACACACAACCACAACCACACGCACAACCACACACATAACCACACAACCACACACACACAACCACACACACACACAACCACACATACAACCACACACACACACAACCACACACACATACACACAACCACACACACAACCACACCCACAACCACACACAACAACCACACACACAAAACCACACACAACCCCACACACAACCCCCCTCATACGCACAACCACAACCACACACACAACCACAACCACAACCACACACACAACCACCCACACAACCACACCCACAACCACACCCACAACCACACACACAACCAAACCCAACCACACACACAAACACACACAACCACACACACACAACCACACACACAAACACACACAACCACACACATACAACCACACAAACAACCACACCCACAATCACACCCACAATCACCCACACACAACCACAACCACACCCAACCACACCCACAACTACACACACACACACAACCACACACACACAACCACACACACAACCACACCACACACAACCAAACACAAAACCACACACACAGCCACACACACAAACACACACACAACCACACACATACAACCACACAAACAACCACACCCACAACCACACACACAACCACACACACAACCACACACATACAACCACACAAACAACCACACCCACAACTACACACACAACCACACACACAACCACACACAACCAAACCCAACCACACACACAAACACACACAACCACACACACACAACCACACACACAAACACACACACAACCACACACATACAACCACACACACAACCACACCCACAACCACACACACAACCCCACCAAGCCGGTTTAAAGCATTGTTCTGCACTACTTTTAAGGTCTCGCCTGACCCAGCGCATGCGCTGGACTGGCAAGACTTTTAGTGAGGGCTCAAAAAATGCTACCATGGCCAGCCTAGAGCTACAGTGCATGTGCTTGGGCGTGCGCTTAGGAGCAGAGGCACCATATGGCAAACCTCATCATGCTTATTAAGCGCCCGCAATCACTTTCACTTTTGCCCGCGATCACTTTCGTGGTGCCCTTTTGATGTTCTCGTTCAAAGGACATCAAACATCAAAGAACATGTTGTTGTGTTAATGCTTTGCTGCGCCCGTTTGACTTGCAATGTGCTTTCTCTTTCCACAAACTCGATGTTTGTGTTTGTGAGACTGACCTCGTGGCGTGGGCCCTCCCGACCAGCAAGTTACACTACAACCACGCCGAACCTCGTGGGCACGGCCTTCCGGCTTCCGTGGACCAACATCCCGAGGGCCGACCAGATCCCCAACACGCATGCCCGGCCGAGGGAGAACGAAACCCCCCCCCCCCCAAAACCAGACCGAGAGGCGCCGACCCTGTCATACCTCTGGTCTCTTCCCCGAGGGAGGTTTCGATCGACCACCAGGCCCCCGGTGAGCGGGCGCCTCGCCTGCTGGGCGTCTGGAGTCCCTCCCGGACACACCTGAACAGATCAAGGGGCCGAGCGACAGGAAACCCCGACACACCGCCCCCAGGCACCAGACCCCTCTCCGCGAGGACTCCGGACTTCAAAGAGGAGGGGGAGTATAACAAGGGGTGCTGAAGGGACGAGAGGCAGAGAAGACCTGGACTGACGAGAGCCTGCGGACTTGGTCGCGGCTCGATCGCTCCCCCGAGCAGAAGAACGCTACCCGAACTCTGAACCATCTGAGCCCTGCTGACGCTGTCGCGGCTCCCCGAACTCCGAACCATCTGAGCCCTGCTGACGCTGTCGCGGCTCCCCGAACTCTGAACCATCTGAGCCCTGCTGACGCTGTCGCGGCTCCCCGAACTCTGAACCATCTGAGCCCTGCTGACGCTGTCGCGGCTCCCTGAACTAAGACCCTCCGGTGCCTGCTGAGTGACTCGCGGCCCGCTCCACCAAGAGAATCAGCAGAGATCGCCGAGAGAAGCAACATCCCCTCAGCTCGAGGATTGAGAGCTGGGCGCCGGATACCTCGCAGAGACACTGATTGAAAGACTGTCCCGCTACCCCTTTTCCCTCCATCACAAGATCGCTGCCGCTTGTGGCATTAATTCTGCACCTGCCTGCCGGATCATAAAGATCCCTGATAACCACCGAGTAAGCGTAGCGTGTGCGATCCTAGGTGCGAGACCCTTCCAGGAAGGGCCTCCCTGCTCTTGCTCGGCCTAACTCTGGGAAAGGTGGGCCTCAGGGTGGTCAGGAACACATTCCGCAGCCTCCCCGGGGAACGCCTTCCAACAGTGTTCCTTTATTTTGATATGCTTTTAGTATTACTGTCTCACACACAACCACAACCACACACACAACCACAACCACACGCACAACCACACACATAACCACACAACCACACACACACAACCACACACACACACAACCACACATACAACCACACACACACACAACCACACACACATACACACAACCACACACACAACCACACCCACAACCACACACAACAACCACACACACAAAACCACACACAACCCCACACACAACCCCACACACAACCCCCCTCATACGCACAACCACAACCACACACACAACCACAACCACAACCACACACACAACCACCCACACAACCACACCCACAACCACACCCACAACCACACACATAACCAAACCCAACCACACACACAAACACACACAACCACACACACACAACCACACACACAAACACACACAACCACACACATACAACCACACAAACAACCACACCCACAATCACACCCACAATCACCCACACACAACCACAACCACACCCAACCACACCCACAACTACACACACACACACACAACCACACACACACAACCACACACACAACCACACCACACACAACCAAACACAAAACCACACACACAGCCACACACACAAACACACACACAACCACACACATACAACCACACAAACAACCACACCCACAACCACACACACAACCACACACACAACCACACACAACCAAACCCAACCACACACACAAACACACACAACCACACACACACAACCACACACACAAACACACACACAACCACACACATACAACCACACAAACAACCAGACCCACAATCACACACACAATCACACACACACAACAACAACCACACACAACCACACCCACAACTACACACACACACAACCACACACACACACAACCACACACACACAACCACAACCACACACAACCAAACACAAAACCACACACAACCGCACACACACACTCACAACCATACACACACAACCACACAACCACACACACACACACAACCACGCACACAACCACACACATAACCACATACACACAACCACATACACACAACCACACCCACACACACAACCACACCCACAACCACATCCACACAACCACACAACCACACACGCACAACCACACACACACAACCACACACACACAACCACAACCACACACACTACCACACGCACACAACCACAACCACACGCACAACCACACACACAACCACACACACAACCACACACACACACAAAACCACACACACACAACCACACACACACACAACCACACACACAACCACACACAACCACACACACAACCACACACACAGCCACACACACAACCACACACACAACCACACACCCAACCACACACACACACAACCATAACCACACACAACCACAACCAAACACATAAGCACACACACAACCACACACACAACCACACACACCCAACCACACACACACCCAACCACACACAACCGCACATACACAACCACACACACAACTGTGAGACCGGCCTCACGGCGTTGCCCTCCCAATCATCCAGCCAACCTGCAACCACCCTCAAGACACGACATCTCCGACTCCGGCCGCCCCAGCCACCCAGATCCGAGGGCCGGCCAGAGCCCTGACAGACTCGACACCCTACCACGCATGTCCGACCAAGGGAGCGGGAACCCTCGAGCCAGACCCAGAGGCGCCAGCCCAGTCACACCTCGGGTCGCCTTCCCCCGGGAAGACTCGATCGGCCACCAGGCCCCTGGGGAGCAGGCGCCTCCCCTGCCGAGCGTCTGGGGTCCCTCCCAGACCCACCTGAAAAGACCAAAGAAGTGAGCGGCAGGAAATCCCGCCGAACCCCCTCCGTCACCCAAGGCCCCTCTCTGCGAGGACTCCGGACTTCAAAGGGCAGGGGGAGTATAACAAGGGGTGCCGGGGGAACGAAGGTAGAGAAGACCTGGAACCATCCGAGCCTGCTGACGCTGTCGCGGCTCCTGAACGCTGAAGTCACCTGGGCCTGCTGAGTGACTCGCGGCCTCTCGCTATTGAACCACCTGAGCCCTGCTGACGAGATCGCGGCTCCCGAACACTGAACCACCTAGGCCTGCTGAGTGACTCGTGGCCCCCAGCTATTGAACCATCTGAGCCTTGCTGACGGAATCGCGGCTCCCGAACTCCGACCACCTGTGCCTGCTGAGAGACTCGCGGCGCTCCCCTCGAGGACGACTCGGCAAGAGATCGCCCAGAGACACGACACCCTCCAGCTCGAGGATTGTGAGCTATCCGCAGGGTACTTCGCAGAGACACTGCCTTTAAAGACTGTCCCGCTACCCCCATTCCCCACTACCGATTTGTGGTACCTTGTGCCACTGCTGTACTGCTTACACCTTGGATCATAAAGATCCCTTGAAACCATCGATAAAAGAACCTATCGTCCTACAAAGAATACGTGTGGTGTCACTCTGTTCGTAGTGTTAGCTCAGGGTGTGCGCGCCTGGTTCGGCCTACTTGGGAGAGGTGGGTCAAAGGGGTGGGCAAGACCGGTATCGAACCCCCCTCCGGCGAACGCCTTTCCAACATTTGGTGGCAGCGACGGGATCCGAGCCGACACCGAAAGAGAGCGTGCGGTGAACGACTGACGCACTACCAAACAGAGATGGAAGGAGAAACCTCCCTGGGTGCCGCAGGTACCGAAATAAGCTCACCGTTCCGAGAGGATCAATTGGACTATTACACGCATAGAGAATTAAAACAGTTTTGCAAGGACCTTGGCATTGCTACCACCGGATTAAGCACAAAGAAAGACTTCCAGAAAGTATTGAAAACCTGGGTCGAGACGGGGGCGCCCCCGACCCAAACGGAAGGAGACTCTGCCCATGAACCACCAAGCATCCCGGTGAGAAACAACGGGCCAGAGGGGAACCTGTCCCCCGAGGAGCTAGCGGACTGAGAGAGAAGCCGCAACCACAAACTTGAACTGGCAAAGCTAAAAATCGAGGGAGAAATAAAACTGGCAGAGAAAAAGTTAGCCATCGAGCAGTTACGGCTACAAGGGGAACTCGAGGAGAAGAGACGCCAAAGAGAGCACGACGAAAAAAAACTCCAGCTAGAACATGAACGCAGCCTGAAGGAGATCGAGTGGCGGGCTAAAAACGAAAAGTCACAGCCGTCCGGGAATCCACCGTCCGCTCCCACCGGGGAAACCAAAGTCCACATCCCCAAGGATGTGGTAAAAGAGTATTACAAAAATGACGATATCCATCAGTGGTTTAAGGCCTACGAAGTCGCCATGACCTCTCACCGAGTCCCGCAGAAGGATTGGGGGGCGGGCCTATGGGGCCGGTTCTTAAGCGAAGGAAGAGACACCCTGCTAGATCTGCCCTCCACGGTCATGAACTCCTACAGCCACATGAAGGAAGCCCTCGTGGGCCGGTATGGACTCACCCCCGAAATGTACCGACAACGGTTCCGAGATTGCAAGAAGATACCGGGCACCACGTGGGTAGAGTACCTGAACTTTTACAGCCGAGCCTTGGACGGGTGGATCAAGGGCAGCAAGGTCTCCACCTTCGAAGAACTGTTTGATCTGATTGCCTGGGAACATTTAGCGGCCAATTGCTTTGTAGAACTGCGCCAACATCTCCTGGACAGTAAGCTCACCGACCTTCGGAAGCTGGCCGCTGAGGCTGATCGATGGGTGAACACCCGGGCCACCCGGGGCCCCGTGGGGGACTACGGCCGCCGCAGTCAAGGGCCCTCCCGCCAGAGGGGTGGAGGAAACCACGGCCAACCAAGAGACTTCCCCGGGGGGCCCTCACACAGCCCCCCCAGCAGCCCACCAGCGGCAGGTTCAGCCCCGTCCCCAGCCAGCGCCGGAGCCCCAGGACGGCTAGGTCCACGAGCTAGGATCACCTGCTTCCGCTGCCAACAGCCCGGACACTACGCCAATGACCCCCAGTGTCCCCAGTATCAGCAAACCGCAACGACCAACCCCCCGGCCCGGCAGATGGCCTCCGTGGCTCTGGGGGAAGAGATGGAGGACTCCGAAGAATGGGAACCAGCGGCCATGGCCCTGGTCTCCCTTGGTGATCGAGAAATGGTCCCCGGGACACCCTTGCCCGCCAACACAAAGAAATACCGACAGCAGGTGACCATCAACGGCCACCGAGTCAAAGGCCTCCGCGACACCGGGGTGAGTGTCACCGCGGTCCACCGCAGCCTAATCTCAGAAGACCAGATCCTAACCGGTGCCCTCTGTCCGGTCATATCCTCCGACAATTCTGAGAGCCTCTGCCAGATGGCTCTGGTGCCTTTCGAGTGGGGAGGGGTCTCCGGAGAATTGAAGGTAGCCGTCCGAACATCACAGCCCGTAGACTGCCTCCTGGGCAACGACCTGGAGAGTTCCCCGTGGGGGCAAGTGGAACGAAGAGCCCATCTCGAGATGATGGGCCTACCAGAATGGGTCTGCGCCACCACGCGCTCCATGACCGCGCGATTGCCTCTCGCCGCGGGTAGCGAGGGCCACGCCCCGAACTCTGTCCCTGAGGACCGGGACGCCCTACCAGAGCCGGACAACCCTCCTTTGGACGGAGGAGAAGCCACGGACCCGGGAGAGGGGCCAGAACTGTCCGCCCCTGAGGCACTGACTGAGCTCGGAGAACTGCCCGAGATGGCCCAATGGCGCTGTGAGGGAGGGCCCTCCCATGAAGAGTTCTGCCAGGAACAGGCCACCTGCCGTTCCCTCGTGGGACTCAGACAACAAGCCGAAGCCCAGTCCGCCGGTGACCGAACCGGAACCCATTGGGTCTATTGGGACAATGGCCTCCTATACAGCGAACAAAAGTCAGCCGAGCTAGGCGCAGCCCGAGTACTGGTGGTACCCCTGCGTTTCCGAAGCCTCCTCCTGGGCCTGGCCCACGATGTACCCTTGGCAGGACACTTAGGCCAAGACAAAACATATCAGCGATTAGTTACCCACTTCTATTGGCCCAAGATGCGAGCGAATGTAGAAGTACACTGCAAATCCTGCCTCACGTGCCAGGGCAGTGGGAAGAGTGGCAGAAAACGCAAAGCTCCCTTACAACCGTTTCCCATTGTGAGTACCCCGTTCGAGCGGGTCGGCATCGACATCGTGGGACCCCTGGATCCGAAGACCGCCCAGGGCCACCGCTTCATCCTTGTCCTGGTGGACCATGCCACCCGCTACCCCGAGGCCATTCCCCTCCGCACCGTGACGGCTCCCGTGGTGGGCCGGGCTCTCATGGGGATCTTCTCCCGTGTCGGATTTCCCCGCGAGGTTGTGAGTGATCGCGGCACTAACTTCATATCCCGCTACATGAAGTCCCTGTGGCAGCAGTGCGGAGTCACATATAAGTTCACGACCCCCTACCACCCCCAGGGCAACGGCCTAGTGGAACGCTTCAACCGAACCCTGAAGGGAATGATCCTGGGCCTCGAAGAGCCCCTGCGCCGGAGATGGGACGTCCTCCTCCCTTGCCTCCTGTTCGCGTACCGAGAAGTTCCCCAAAAATCTCTGGGGTTCAGCCCCTTCGAACTGCTATACGGACACCCCGTCCGAGGGCCCCTGAGCCTGGTCAAAGAGGGCTGGGAGACGAGCCCCCGGGGGACACCCCCTGATGTGTTCCGCTACATCCTGGCACTCCGCAACCAGACGAGGAAGTTCAGAGAACTCGCAGAGGCTAACCTCGAGGCCAGCCAAGAAGAAATGAAGCGCTGGTATGACCAGAACGCAACCCTGGTCGAGTTCCAGCCTGGCCAGCAGGTTTGGGTCATGGCCCCGGTGAAGCCCTGCGCCCTACAAGACAAATGGACTGGTCCCTTCAAGGTGATCGAGCGGAAGAGTCAGGTCACGTGCCTGATCGATGTACAGTCCCCACGGAACCCCCTCCGGGTCCTCCACGTGAACCGTCTCAAGCCCCACTTTGTGAGAACGGAGTTAAGTTTGCTACTGGCCACCGATGATGGGGCGGAAGAAGACACCGAACCCCTGCCCGACCCCCGGTGCGCTAAAGACCTGGATGGTTCCGTGGAGGGAGTGAGACTTTCAACCACCCTCACTCCCCAACAGTCCGACGACTGCCACCAGCTGCTCAGACAATTCGCAGACCTCTTCTCCCTCATTCCAAGGGTCACCGACTGGTGTGTCCACGACGTGGACACCGGCGACAGCCCGCCTGTGAGACACCGAGCCTACCGGGTGCCTGACCGGGTCCGCACCTGCATCAAGACCGAGGTACAGAAAATGCTAAACCTTGGAGTAATCGAACCCTCCGACAGCCCCTGGGCCAGCCCGGTAGTTCTGGTCCCGAAAGCGGCTTCCCCTGGGGTCGCCCCCGAACTAAGATTCTGTGTGGACTACCGGGGGCTCAATGCGGTCACCCGAGCAGACGCTCACCCTATTCCCCGCGCCGACGAGCTCATCGACCGCCTTGGGGCCGCACGGTTCCTCAGCACGTTCGACCTGACCTGCGGATACTGGCAGATTGCTCTCACGGAGGGAGCGAAAGAACGCTCCGCCTTCTCCACACCAGATGGACACTACCGCTTCAGGGTCATGCCGTTCGGGATGAAGAACGCCCCAGCCACGTTCCAGCGGTTGGTGAACAAGGTCCTGGCCGGACTCGAGGAGTTCAGCGCAGCGTACCTTGACGACATCGCCGTATTCAGCTCTCAATGGCACGAGCATCTCCAGCACCTCCAGCAAGTACTAATGGCCCTGCGCCAAGCTGGACTAACCGTGAAGGCCAGCAAATGCCAGCTCGGGCAAGGCTCCGTGGTCTACCTGGGGCATCAGGTGGGCAGTGGGCAGGTCGCCCCCCTCCAACCAAAGATCGACACCATCAAGTCCTGGGAGCCCCCCACCACGCAGACGGAGGTCCGGGCCTTCCTGGGCCTTACAGGGTACTACCGGAGGTTCATTAAAAACTATGGTAGCCTCGCGGGGCCCCTCACGGAGTTGACCTCCAAAAAGCTCCCGAAGAAGGTGCAGTGGACCCCCTCGTGCCAACAGGCGTTCGACGCCTTGAAAACCGCCATGTGCACCGCCCCCGTACTCAAGGCCCCCGACTACTCCCAAGAGTTTGTGGTCCAGACCGACGCATCCGAACACGGCATCGGGGCCGTCCTCTCGCAGTTCAACGACAAGGGCATCGATCAGCCCATAGCCTTCATCAGCCGAAGGCTGCTACCGCGAGAGCAGCGTTGGAGTACGATAGAACGAGAGACCTTCGCTGTGGTCTGGGCCCTCAAAAAACTACGGCCCTACTTGTTCGGAACCCATTTCCGAGTACAGACGGACCACCGGCCTTTGCGGTGGCTAATGCAGATGAGGGGGGAGAACCCCAAGCTACTACGATGGTCCATCTCCCTCCAAGGGATGGACTTCACTATCGAACATCGCCCCGGGACGGATCATGCCAACGCCGACGGCCTGTCCCGGTTCTTCCGCTTCGGTGAGGAGAACCCCTCAGTGGATGGGTAGTTCTCCCCGCCTTTCAGCTGGGGGGGACGCGTGTGAGACCGGCCTCACGGCGTTGCCCTCCCAATCATCCAGCCAACCTGCAACCACCCTCAAGACACGACATCTCCGACTCCGGCCGCCCCAGCCACCCAGATCCGAGGGCCGGCCAGAGCCCTGACAGACTCGACACCCTACCACGCATGTCCGACCAAGGGAGCGGGAACCCTCGAGCCAGACCCAGAGGCGCCAGCCCAGTCACACCTCGGGTCGCCTTCCCCCGGGAAGACTCGATCGGCCACCAGGCCCCTGGGGAGCAGGCGCCTCCCCTGCCGAGCGTCTGGGGTCCCTCCCAGACCCACATGAAAAGACCAAAGAAGTGAGCAGCAGGAAATCCCGCCGAACCCCCTCCGTCACCCAAGGCCCCTCTCTGCGAGGACTCCGGACTTCAAAGGGCAGGGGGAGTATAACAAGGGGTGCCGGGGGAACGAAGGTAGAGAAGACCTGGAACCATCCGAGCCTGCTGACGCTGTCGCGGCTCCTGAACGCTGAAGTCACCTGGGCCTGCTGAGTGACTCGCGGCCTCTCGCTATTGAACCACCTGAGCCCTGCTGACGAGATCGCGGCTCCCGAACACTGAACCACCTAGGCCTGCTGAGTGACTCGCGGCCCCCAGCTATTGAACCATCTGAGCCTTGCTGACGGAATTGCGGCTCCCGAACTCCGACCACCTGTGCCTGCTGAGAGACTCGCGGCGCTCCCCTCGAGGACGACTCGGCAAGAGATCGCTCAGAGACACGACACCCTCCAGCTCGAGGATTGTGAGCTATCCGCAGGGTACTTCGCAGAGACACTGCCTTTAAAGACTGTCCCGCTACCCCCATTCCCCACTACCGATTTGTGGTACCTTGTGCCACTGCTGTACTGCTTACACCTTGGATCATAAAGATCCCTTGAAACCATCGATAAAAGAACCTATCGTCCTACAAAGAATACGTGTGGTGTCACTCTGTAGTGTTAGCTCAGGGTGTGCGCGCCTGGTTCGGCCTACTTGGGAGAGGTGGGTCAAAGGGGTGGGCAAGACCGGTATCGAACCCCCCTCCGGCGAACGCCTTTCCAACAACAACCACAACCATACACGCACACACAACCACACACACACAACCACAACCACACACAAAACCACACACACAACCACAACCACACGCAGCCACACACACAACCACACACACAACCACACACACAACCACACACACACACAACCACAACCACACACATACAATCACACACACAACCACAACCACACACAACCACACACACAACCACACCCACACAACCACACCCACACACAACCACACACAACCACAGACACAACCACACCCACACAACCACACCCACACACAACCACACACAACCACAGACACAACCACACAGATCCACACACACAACCCCACACACAACCACACACATAACCACCCACAACCACACACACACAGAACCACACACACAACCACACAATCAACCACACACACAACCACACACACAAACACACACCCACACCCAATCACACAACCACACCCACACCACACACACAACCACAACCACACACACACAACCACACATACACAATCACACACACACACAACCACACACACACAACCACAACCACACACACAACCACACACAACCACACACACACAACCACACACACACAACCACACACACACAACTACAGACACACAACCACACACACACAACCACACACAACCACAACACACACAAGCAAACACACAACCACACTCACACAACCACACACACAACCACACACAACCACAAACACACAATCAAACACACACAACCACACACACAGCCACAACCACACACACAAGCACTCACACAAGCACACATATAACCACACACACACACAACCACACACACACACATAACCACAACCACACACACAACCACAACCACACACCGCCACACACAGACAAACACACACAAAACCACATACACAACCACACACACAACCACACACACAACCACATGCACAACCACAACCACACACAACCACACACACAAACACAACCACACACACAACCACAACCACACACACAACCACACACACAACCACACACACAACCACACACATCCACACACACAACCCCACAGAACCACACACACAACCCCACACACAACCACACACACAACCACCCACAACCACACACACACACAACCACACACAACCACACACAATCACAGACACACAACCACAACCACACACAACCACACCCAACTACACCCAACCACACATTTGCACCCACAACTGCACCCACTCACAACCACACCCGCACCCACAACTGTACCCACAGACAACCACAACCACACACACAACCACACACAACCACACACAACCACACACACAACCACACAGATCCACACACACAACCCCTCATACAACCACACACACAACCACCCACAAACACACACACACACACACACACACACACAACCACACAATCAACCACACACACAACCACACCCAACCACACAACCACACCCACAACCACACACACACAACCACAACCACACACACACACACACAACCACACACACACACACACAACCACACACACACAATCACACACACAACCACACACACACACACAACTACACACACACACAACCACACACACACACACACACACACACACACACACAACCACACACACACAACCACAACCACACACACACAGTCACACCCAACCACACATCCGCACATACCCACAACCACACCCGTACCCACAACTGCACCCACATACAACCAAAACCATACACACAACCACACTCACAACCACACACACAACCACACACACAACCACACACACCACCACATACACACACACAACCACACACAACCACAACCACACACACACACACACAACTGCACACACACAACCACACACATAAACACACACAACCACAACCACACACACACACACATAACCACACACACACAACCACACACAACCACAACCACACACAGCCACACACACAACCACACACACAACCACACACAGCCACACACAACCACACACACGACCACACACATAACCACACACACACAACCACACACACAACCGCCACCACACACACAACCACACACAACCACACACACAACCACACACACAACCACAACCACACACAACCACACACACCACCACACACACAACCACACACAACCACACACACAACCCCACACACTACCACACACACAACTACCCACAACCACACACACACACAGCTGCACACACAACCACACACACACAACCATACACACACACACAACCACACACACAACCACACACACAACCCCACCAAGCCGGTTTAAAGCATTGTTCTGCACTACGTTTAAGGTCTCGCCTGACCCAGCGCATGCACTGGACTGGCAAGACTTTTAGTGAGGGCTCAAAAAATGCTACCATGGCCAGCCTAGAGCTACAGTGCATGTGCTCGGGTGTTTGCTTTAGGAGCAGAGGCATCATATGGCATACCTCATCATGCTCATTAAGCGCCCGCAATCACTTTCACTTTTGCCCGCGATCACTTTCGTGGTGCCCTTTTGATTTTCTCATTCAAAGGACATCAAACATCAAAGAACATGTTGTTGTGTTAATGCTTTGCTGCGCCCGTTTGACTTACAATGTGCTTTCTCTTTCCACAAACTCGATGTTTGTGTTCCTCTATTTTGATATGCTTTTAGTATTACTGTCGCACACACAACCACAACGACACACACAACCACAACCACACGCACAACCACACACATAACCACACAACCACACACACACAACCACAACCACACACACAACCACACATACAACCGCACACAAACACACACACAACCACCCACACACACAACCACACACACATACACACAACCACACACACACAACCACACCCACAACCACACACACAACCACACACAACAACCACACACACATAACCACACACAACCCCACACACAACCCCACACACAACCCCCCACATACACACAACCACAACCACACACACACAACCCCACACACAACCCCACACACAACCCCCCACATACACACAACCACAACCACACACACACAACCACACACACGGCCACACAACCACACACACAACCACACTCACACACAACCACACACAACCACACAACCACACACACAACCACACGACCACACCCAACCACACACAACCACACACAACCACACCCAACCACACACACAAACACACACAACCACACACACACACAACCACATACACAAACACACACACAACCACACAAACAACCACATGCACAACCACACCCACAACCACACACACACAACCACAACCACACCAAACCACACCCACAACCACACACACACACACACACACACAACCACACACAACCACAACCACACACACATAACCACAACCATACACAACCAAACACAAAACCACACACACAACCAGAACCACACACACAACCACACACACACGCTCACAACCACACACACACAACCACACACACAACCACAACCACACACAACCACACACACAATCACACACACACAACCACACACAACGACACATACACAACCACAACCACACACACAACCACACACACAACCACATAAACACAACCACAACCACACACACAACCACACACACAACCACAACCACACACACACAACCACACACACCACACACACAACCACAACCACACACAACCACACACACAACCACACACACAACCACACATACACAACCACACACACAACCACACACACACACACACACACAATCAAACACAGACAGCCACAAGCACACACACAAGCACACACACACAACCACAACCACACACACAGCCACACACAACCACACACACACAACCACACACAAACACACACAACCACAACCACACCCAACCACACACACACACACAACCACAACCAGAACCAAAACCACACACACAACCACACACACAACCATATACACAACCACACACACACAACCACAACCACACCCACAACCACAACCACACACAACCACAACCACACACAGAACCACACAAACAAAACCACACACAACCACAACCACACACACAACCACACACACACAACCACACACAACCACACTGTTGGAGGGAGGACCACCGGGGAGTCGGAGGGACTACTCCGGGCACCCTCCTACCGCCAAGTTATAGCCGAGCGCTGCTGAGAAGCCTCCGAGGAGAGGTCCTTCTCCTATAATCGTACTAGGCCCAGTAACACCACCACACAGGACTCCGTATCAGTTGCTTATCTTGGTTCTTTATATAAAAAGGAGTACGTTTCAATATTTACAATGGGATCGAGTGATCCGGTAAGAGTCTCAGTGTTCTTGGAGGGATAGGGTAGCGGGACAGTCTTGGTACCCGTCGGGTACGGGAAGGCTCTGCGCCAGACCTTGGGTGCTGGTCTCAGAGCGGCTCGGACATGGAGAGCCGCGACGGCGTCTGCAGGGCTCAGGTGGTAGTTCCGCTTGGATCGAGCCGCGACACAGTCAGCAGGGCTCCGGTGGTAGGTCCGCTTCGGTCGAGCCGCGACGAGGTCAGCTGGGCTCTGATGGTACGTTCAACAAGGTCGGGCCGCGACAGCGTCAGCAGGGACCCAAAGGTTCGTGAGCACGAGGGAGCCGCGACGTCGTCAGCAGGGCTCAGTAGGTAGGTTCAGGAAGAGTCTTTCTCCTTAGGGTCAGCCGCGATTCGATCAGCAGGGCTCTTGACTCCGGGATACAACTGTCATCTTGTTGTCGGGTCGCCCCAGATATAGGTCTTGAGCCCTTTGATGTCCGGACCCTTGCGCCCAGGAGGGCGGAGAGGCCGGGTAGGGCGCGGCCAGACGCCCAGCAGGAGGGGCGCCAGGCCCCAGAGAGCTGTGGGGCGATCGCACCTAGGTGTGGGAGGACGGTCAGGGGTCCCATCGATACTGCCCTCCGCTGGGAGTAGGAAAGGCTCACGCGGTATCCCCCGGGCCAGGGGTTGGCACCTCGATGTCGGGCCTCGCTGGGACCGAGGCCGGGTAGAGCAGGGTCACGGAGGTGGTCACGTGGAGTGACGTGTAATCCAAGATGGAGGAGCCCCGAGGTGCATGAGACCTCGTGCGGCTGAGCGAGGGGGAACAGGACCACGCCACGAGGCCGGCTCCAACACGCGTCCCCCCCAGCAGAAGGCAGGGAGAGTCACCCATCTCCTTGGGGGTTCTCCTCGCCGAGGCGGAAGAATCGGGAAAGGCCGTCAGCATTGGCGTGGTCGTTGCCGGGCCGGTGTTCCACGGAGAAGTCCATCCCTTGCAGCGAGATGGACCATCGCAACAGCTTGGGGTTCTCGCCCCGCATTTGCATGAGCCACCGCAAGGGTCGGTGGTCAGTCGGGGAGTCGGAGAGACCACCCAAAGGGGCCCCCACACTGTACGAAGTAGCCGAGCACTGCTGAGAAGCCTCCGGGGGAGATCCTTCTCCTATCATGTACTAGCACAGTAACACCTCCACACCGGACTCAAGGAGGTTTTCTCAAGACGAGCAATTCTTTATCAGTACTTAAAGGTTACGGAATCAATATTTACACAAAAGGGATCAAGGGATCCACAAAAGTCTCAGTGTCTCTTTAGAAGGGGAGGGGGTAGCGGGACAGTCTTTGGCAGGAGCTTGGTACGAGGGTACCTGGGGCCCAGTTCTTATCCTCAAGCTGGAGGACCTCCGGATCTCGGAGGGGTTGAGCCGCGACGGCGTCAGCAGGGCTCGGGCGTTCAGTTCGTGGAGAGCCGCGACCAGGTCAGTGGGGCTCTCAAGATGGTATCTGCCCAGCTCGAGCCGCGACGTCGTCAGCAGGGCTCCGAGGGAGGTTTCAGCGAGGTTGGGCCGCGTCAGCGTCAGCAGGGCCCCGATGTTCCGGGGGGCTTCAAGGTTTCAGCAAGAAGGAGCCGCGACGCAGTCTGCAGGGCTCGTGGTGGTTTCAAGCAAGAGTTCTTCTCCGTAGGGTCGGCCGCGATTCACGCTACCTCAGCACCTTCGACTTAACCTGCGGATACTGGCAGATTGCACTCACTGAGGGAGCCAAGGAGCGCTCCGCCTTCTCCACCCCGGATGGGCACTACCGCTTTAGGGTGATGCCGTTTGGAATGAAGAATGCCCCGGCCACCTTCCAGCGACTGGTGAACAGGGTCCTGTCCGGACTAGAGGGGTTCAGCGCAGCGTACCTCGACGATATAGCAGTATTCAGCTCCCAATGGACCGAGCACCTCCAGCACCTCCGACAAGTACTGCTGGCCCTGCGCCGGGCCGGCCTAACCATCAAAGCCAGCAAATATCAAATTGGACAAGGCTCTGTGATCTATCTGGGGCACCAGGTGAGAAGCGGGCAGGTCGCCCCCCTCCAGCCGAAGATCGACGCCATCTTGTCCTGGGAACCCCCCACGACCCAAACGGAAGTCCGGGCCTTCCTAGGCCTCACCGGTTACTACCGGAGGTGTATTAAGAACTATGGCAGCATCGCAGGCCCCCTCACAGAGCTAACCTCCAAAAAGCACCCGAAGAAAATACAATGGACTCCCCCGTGCCAAGAAGCATTCGACGCCTTGAAAGCCGCTATATGTACTGCTCCGGTACTCAAAGCCCCCGACTACTTTCAGGAGTTTGTGGTCCAGACGGACGCCTCGGAACACGGCATCGGGGCAGTCCTCTCACAGTTCAACGACAAAGGCATAGATCAGCCCATAGCCTTCATCAGCCGAAGGTTGCTACCTAGAGAACAGCGGTGGAGCACCATTGAAAGAGATACCTTCGCAGTAGTCTGGGCCCTCAAAAAGCTACGGCCCTACTTGTTCGGAACACATTTCCGAGTTCAAACGGATCACCGACCCTTGCGGTGGTTGATGCAGATGCGAGGAGAAAACCCCAAGCAGCTACGATGGTCAATCTCCCTCCAGGGGATGGATTTCACTGTGGAGCATCGCCCCGGGACTGACCACGCCAACGCGGACGGCCTGTCCTGATTCTTCCGCTTCAGCGAGGAGAACCCCCAAGTGGATGGGTAGTTCTCCCCGCCTTTCAGCTGGGGGGGGGGCATGTGTGAGACCGGCCTCGTGGCGTGGGCCCTCCCGACCAGCAAGCCACCCTGCAACCGCACCGATCCCCGATGTCACAGACTTCCGGCCACCATGGCCCAACATCACGATGGCCGGCCAGACCCCAACACGCATGCCCGGCCGAGGGAGAGAGAAACCCCCCAAGCCAGACCGGGAGGCGCCGTCCCTGTCACACCTCTGGTCTCTTTCCCAAGGAAGGTTTCGATCGGCCACCAGGCCCCCGGTGAGCGGGCGCCTCGCCTGCTGGGTGTCTGGAGTCCCTCCCAGACCCACCTGAACAGATCAAAGGGCCGAGCGACAGGAAGTCCCGACACCCCGCCCCCAGGCACCAAGACCCCTCTCGGCGAGGACTCCGGACTTCAAAGAGGAGGGGGAGTATAACAAGGGGTGCTGAAGGGACGGAGAAGACCTGGACTGACGAGAGCCTGCTGACCTGGTCGCGGCTCGATCGCTTTCCGAACCGAAGAACGCTACCCGAACTCTGAACGATCTGAGCCCTGCTGACGCTGTCGCGGCTCCCCGAACTCTGAACCATCTGAGCCCTGCTGACGCTGTCGCGGCTCCCCGAACTCTGAACCATCCGAGCCCTGCTGACGCTGTTGCGGCTCCCCGAACTCTGAACCATCTGAGCCCTGCTGACGCTGTCGCGGCTCCTCGAACTCTGAACCATCTGAGCCCTGCTGACGCTGTCGCGGCTCCCCGAACTCTGAACCATCTGAGCCCTGCTGACGCTATCGCGGCTCCCCGAACTCCGAACCACCTGTGCCTGCTGAGTGACTCGCGGCACTCTCCTCCAAGGGAATCAGCAGAGATTGCCGAGAGAAGCAACATCCCCCAGCTCGAGGATTGAGAGCTGTGCGCAGGATACTCCGCAGAGACACTGAACTCAAAGACTGTCCCGCTACCCCCATACCCCCATCACGAGATCGCCGCTGCTTGTGGCACTGTTTCCATACCTGCATTTCGGATCATAAAGATCCCTTACGTCTACGATAAAGTATACTGTCTTACGAAGAACTACTGTGTGGTGTCCCTCTGTCAGAGAGTGCAAGCTCAGTGTGTGCGATCCTAGGTACGAGACCCTTCCAGGAAGGGCCTCCCCGCCCTTGCTCGGCCTAACTCTGGGAGAGGTGGGTCAACGGGTGGTCAGGAACGTATTCCGAAGCCCCTCGGAGAACGCCTTCGAACACTAGTCATGTTATTTGTGCAGGCCTCACAGATGCTGCCTCGTTTTCCAACATTGGTGTCTAGCGGTGGGAAACATAGTATCCCATTTCTGGTGCGCATTTATAGCATTTGATAAGTCCAGTTTTGCCACACATTACCTATGCAGCAATGAGCAAATGGAAGAGCGCAAGGCTCTGAGAAGGGTTCAAAGTTTTGGTTATGTGAACTAAAGGTATGGGAAAGGAAAGCCCCGCGCCCATGTGTGTCATGTGAAGTTATTATGGTTTAAATATAAGCTGTATTGATATGACCGCGCTATGTTGATTATAATGTGCTAGCGGGATGGTGCTTTCCAGGAAATGATTGCATACAAATGTTCTAAGCCATATTGTTCACCTTTGAACCCTAACACTACGTACACTACACCTGCATGAGGAGGGTGTCTCCTCAAGAGATAGGGACAGCAACTGATACCTACATCACAGGTGGGGGTGTAGGGGTGGATTGACCTTCAAGGGGGACAGGAGAAGTAGGGGTCCCGGGAGGTTCCCGCACTTTTTAAGGCCAGGCAGGGTTTCCACAGGACGGGCCCCAGATATCCTTCCCCCACTGGATGTTTCTTGCTAATGGCGCAGACCAAAACCATTGGAAGGGTGGGGCAGGAGGTTTCTTTACCCCAGGTAGTAGCGCCTCAGGGGTTCCCATGGTGGGGGACCCCAAGAAACTTTTCCCACGGTAGGAGGAGGGTGTGGTAGAGTTGAGTGTCCGACAGGTCTCCCAGGTTAACTGGTGGGGAGGTGGCCAACCCAGGGGTGGCCCCTGGTAGTGGGTGGCCCCCATGGAGGGTAGTTCTTGAGTGATGGTGTGTAGTGGTAGCCCCTAGGTACCCTAGGTGGGCTAGGTAACTGACCCAGTGGAGATCTGAATGGGGCGATGTGCTCCCTAGTTCCAGGTGAAGGGTTAGTGGTGGACCCTGAGGTGTCAGGGCCGGTGGCTGGTGACCAGTCAGGTAGGCCCTGTGGGACTCGAACCCCAGGACCAGGAGCATGGGGGTAATCCCCTAGCTCGAGGCAGGAGGTGGACTTCTGCCAGGTAGTACCATCCTGAACACAGGTGGGGCCTATCTTAAGTGAAGGGACCCTGTGTTTCGCGAAGGCGTGGTGCAGGCCTAGCCGGGATCTTTAGGGTCCCTGGCTGAGAGTGGTAGTACTACCCTGAAGGCAGGTGGGGCCTATCTTAAGTGAAGGGACCTTGCTCTGCAGAAGGAGTGGTGCAGGCCATCCAGGGACCATGTAGGTCCCTGGGCGGTCTCCCAAGGCGCTGCAGGGAGACCAGGGAGTGCCATGAGAGATGGACCTGGGTCTAGCTAGCTCGGGCCCACAGGCTCTCTAAGGGTACTCCGGGAGGAGAGCATGCCTCTCGGAGGGAAGGGTGCAAAGGCTTGGTTCTCGCAGCGGAGAACAAGGAAGGGGTCTAGGTTCCCTGAGTAGTTTCCGTGTGGAGCTACTGACGAGGGGAATGAGTTGTAGGATGTCTGATGAGGTACCCTCAGTGTTCCTTCCTGGCACTGCCAGTGTGGTAGTGAGGCCGGTCTGAGGTCCTATCAGGGAGCCAGGCCAGTGGCCAAAGGGTGCTTTTCTGTGTGGGGAAGCACAAGTGGCTGTGCTTTCTTTAGGGAAGCCAGTCATCCCGAAAGGGTGGTGGCAGCAGAATGACCTCAGCGGCAGGCTGAGTGTGAGGGTCCAGAGAGGTTGCATCTTTGGGGTGCAAGGACCAAACAGAGAGAGGGTACTGATTGGAACAAACGCTGGAAGGGAGACCAGCTAGTGACCCAGGGGATGAGATTTAGACCAATCCCAGAAGACCGCATCGGTGCTGATGCACTTGACCCTTGTCTAGAGAAGTGGTAGGCATAGTGTTGCATGCCCAAAGGCAAAGGTGAGCCTAGTTAGGCTGAGTCCATGTAGACCATGAGTGACCTAGAGGTATCTAACCTAGAGCCTGAAGGGTTCTTAGGGTAGTCTGGGATCCCTGTCATGGGTGGAGATTTCATGGATGGGAGGCGTAGGTGGTCTGAGCGGATAACTGCTGAGTAAGGGGGGTCTGGTCAGAACCCCTTATAACTAGTTATCGCTGACTACGGGAAGTGTACCCATGTAGAGTGGCTACTTCTTCCCTGTAGGAATCAGCTGGGTGTGGCGTGTGTTAGAAGGTGGTTCTGACACTATGGGCCGCCTGAATGTTTCGCTTTTTGAGCACCTAATTGTTGAGCTTTTACTGTGGGAGAGCCTCATAAGTTGGGACTTACCCACAGTGAACTCAGGATGTAAGAGACTGCTTGGGGATTTTACTGGTGTCCCCCTGGCTTGACCAGGCCACTGCGCAGCAGCTGGAGTAAGGGACACCGGGCTGGTTACATGCAGACACATGTGTACATGCGTGTGCACAAGTGTACGGGCTGCGCAGGGGAGATTCCTAGCGTGCGCAGTCCAGGAGCAGCTTCAAAGTGAATGGTGTGGCAGGACTTATTCAGTATTGGGTGGTGACATGGAATAGGCTTTATACACTGGAAAGAAACATGCCAGGGAACGTCAGTGTGTTTTACTGTGTTTTCACTTCATTATTCCCCTATGGGGATGTGGGGCCCATGGCTAGACTAACTTCCATTAGGCCTACAGATTCCAGACACGCACTTAAGTCCAATGTAGCAAATGTGAAAAGAAGTATTCTGCAGAGTCCAAAGTCATATTTGTACTACTTTTGGGTCATCCAGAACTGTCATATTTCTCTGAGCCAGCCATTACCAGACCCAGGCTGAGGGCTGACCTCAGCTGGATGGATTGATAACCTTTCTTCCACAAGCTAGGGCCTCCTCTCCACGAAGAGAAGATGGGTGGGGCTACAGGCCAATCCATCAACCGCTGTGGCTGGGTGCCAGGCACCAGGCTGCACCAAGGAAGGAAGGCAGCGTGGGGGGAAGGGGCTTCAGAGACATGTGGCCAGAGACCCTGGACGACGCCATTTTGAACAAGCCCAGAGGCTGGACAAGAAGGAGGGAGCAGGGAAGTGATGTGTCGATGTTTGATAGGGCCACCAGAGACTTCCTGCCAGCCCCCTACTCAACTTTTAAAAAGTGCTTGCACAGGAAGAGAAGCTCTCTCTGGGGTGTGGTCTGCTGAGGCTGAAGGTGCTGGAGCCTGGCGCAATAAGCAGTTGGAAGGAGAAACCCCCTGACTGCCCCAGGACCCTAACAGCACCACAAGAAGAGCCCAGTACCGGTGCGCAGGAGCAGTGGCCTCTGTGCAGGGAGAAGAGATGCCAAGGAGGAGAGCCAGGCGAAAGGCTGGCACAGGGAGCCAGTGAAGACAGCTCCCTGCTGAATCCACCCACTCAGAGACCCCGAGGGCGGAGGAGAGTGTTCCCAGTGGCTAGGGCTGGTAAAGAGGAGCATGAAGCGCCCCATAATGCCTTGCCAGGCATTTGGAAATCTGCCGTTTTGGTGCTTTGTGGCCCCCAGAGGAGGGGGGTCACCCTCACTTGTGAAAAGGTGCTGGGGGAGCTGCTGGAGAAGCGCAGTCTTCCCCCCCAGCACAAAGAAAATTCTCACCCTCAGTGTCATGGGGATCTAAAGGAAACTACCCCTCAAGGGCTCAGCTAGCATTTAAACACCTTCTAGGCTGGAACTTTTGTTCTACAGCTGAGGGTGTGTGGAGAAGTGCATCATGGAGTGAAGGGCTGAGTTGGGGATGTGTGGGGAAATGCATCCCCTGGAGGTGAAGTGGTGTAATTGCACTGAAATGCATTTACTAGTGGTTATTTCTTTTTAGGTGGACTGAAAGTCACATGTGTAAAGTGAAGTACCTGTGTAAAGTGAATTACATGTGTAAGGAGATGTTAAGCTAAATGGATTTATGTTGCTGGACCTTCCTGCCAGGGGGTCTGACTGTATTTACGTAATCCCATGCTTTTACCTGTGATTCCTTTTAAAGTGAAGAGGCGCACTGCAGGAGAAGTGTAGTTGCCAGGAGTACTTCTTTTGAAGGAACAGTAAGTCACAGGTGTAAGGAGATGACATAAGCCAAGTGGGGTTATGTTGCCAGACAGTCCTGCTAGGGTGTCTGGCTGTATACGCGTAATCCTGTGATTTCATCTATGATGCCTTTAGGGGCTGTAATTGCAATGCATTCAAATGATCAACCAAGGTGATGAGTACTGTCATTCTAAAGTGTGCGTAAACATGGATTCTTGCTGCTGCGCTTAGGTGAAGACCCCGGACTGCTAGCCCTAAAGAAATAGAGGTGCATACTTTATGGCCAGTAGGAGATGCTCAGTCAGGGTCATGTGTCACCAAGGCAGGTTTACCCCTTTTTAATGCTTGTTGAGGTAATGGGGTGGGTCGCCACTGGGATGATGCCAGTGCGCAGGGCCCTCGCTGCAGGTTATGTTCAACTAACTGCATTGGGCGCAAGTTGATGTGCATACATGGGAGTGGTGGTACTAGACCCCACCGACCCAGCGGGAGGGGTGGAGATGTTATGCAATGTCACAAAGTAATTCCAACAGCTTAGGTATATTTGTAAATTGGTGCATAGTATTGAGTAGTGTGTGTGTTTAATAAATGTACTCTTACTTTTATAAAGCAAAGTACAGACTGGACAATCAATTATTGAGTGTTATTTTTGTGCACCTGCAAATGGCGATTACTAGCCCACACCACCTCCCTTGAGTAAGCCTCAGACTGCTCTGCAACGCTGCCCTCTGAGAGTCAGGCGCTACAATTGGGTGTTTGGTTCCCAGTGAAGGACAAATGTAGTCATGTTATTTGTGCAGGCCTCACAGATGCTGCCTTGTTTTCCAACATCCTGCAATTACGGGGCCTCACAAAAATGTCAAGATAACTCCTGTGATTAATGTTCTTCCTGGACAGAGATCAGAGTTTTGTGACTTGAGGTTTTTAACTTATGTGAAGGTAGCACAGAGGGTTAATATGCCTACTGCAAAGAATGTGTACCAAGTAGATTACAGACTGCAATTAATGTAAATAGATCAGCAGGTTTAAAAAGAGCCATCCTTTTGTTACTTGCAATTTATAACTTAAAGTCCTGATATAGAATAGTGAGGTATTAACTTTCATCACAGAACTGCATACACTCTGCAAAGTAATTTGGGTAGAAATGGATTCTTATTATTAAAGAAAACTCCCAACTATGCTGTTTCTTTTTCGACTCTGAGATTGTGCCTCTTCACACCAAGCACTCCTAAACTATACTGCCTACCAGTATGGATGACATGTGACTCCTACACTTTTAGTCCTTTCGCTTATGTAACATTTCCTATACACTGATTTACACAAGTATGATTTATTGCCTGTGTAATGTGTGTGTGATGCAAAGTGCTCTGACATACTTTACTGGTATGAGTGGCGCTATATAACGAATTCAATGCATCTAGGAGAGAGAGTGGTTATGGAGACTTGGTCACTATTAAAGGGTGCCAGTGAGAGAATCCGTGGTGGAGGTGGTCATTGGGGCGCCAACTAACAATGTCTCACTGGGCGCCACCAGCGCTAAAGCCGGCCCTGCATAGCACTCGATATTTTACAACTTTAGCACTGACTACATCATAGCCAATCGAACAGAAACATTTACAAGGGTAGAACAGAGCAAAAAGATTTGGCACTCAGGGATTCCAACAACACCACAAATCGGACAAGAAAGTTTACAAGGGCAGGACAGAGCAAAGAAAATGATGATAACTATATATCCAATAAAAAAGTTTACGAGGGCAAGACAGAGCAAAATGGAAAGTTTACAAGCACAAGACTAAACAAAAAGGAAAGTTTACAAGGGTAGGACAGAACAAAAATGAAAGTTTACATGGACAGGACAGAGCAAACGAACAGTTTACAAGGGTAAGCCAGAACAAAAAGGAAACTTTACAATGGTAGGACTGAAAAAAAGGAAAGTTTACAAGCGCAAGACTGAGCAAAAAGGAAAGTTTACAAGGGCAGGACAGAGGAAAAGAAATGATTACAATTATAGGACAGAGCAAGAAGGACAGTTTCAATGGCAGGACAAGGTAAGAGTACAGCACACAGGAATGATCCCACCATCGTAAATTAGGAATGACAACATTACAGCCAATATAGCAGGAAAGTTTACAAGGGCAGAAAAGGGTACAAAGACGGCGGCACACAGGAATGACTACACAAGTACTGATCCGACAAGAAAGTTTAGGAGGGCACAAGAGAGCAAAAAAGAACCATAAACAAGAGCAGGCCACAGGACAAAGACTATAGCACACATGAATGACGAAACCACAGCAACTTTAACAGGAACATTTACGGGGACCAAGAGTAAGCAAACACTCTGCATCACACAGGTGTGATAACACTACTGCAACAACAACCGAAAAGTGCATGAGGTGAGCCAGATTATACCATTGTGGGCTACTCATTCAATAACAAAAGCCAGTGAGGGAAGGAAAGAGTGTACAGATCACAGTGTATAAGAATGGAAATACTGCTGCTCCTTCAAGTGGAAAGTATACAACGCAGTACAGATCAGAGTATACAAGCATGGTAATACCGCCTACTCATTTAATAACGGAAGAGTTTAAAGATTACAGTATATAAGAATAGGAATGCCGCTGCTCCTTCAACAGGAAAGTATACAACGCAGTACAGATCAGAGTATACAAGCGTAGTAATACCGCCTACTCATTCAATAACGGAAGAGTGTAAAGATTACAGTATATAAGAATAGGAATACCGCTGCTCCTTCAACAGGAAAGTATACAATGCAGTACAGATCAGAGTATACAAGCGTAGTAATACCGCCTACTCATTCAATAACGGAAGAGTGTAAAGATTACAGTATATCAGAATAGGAATACCGCTGCTCCTTCAACAGAGAAGTGTACAACGCAGTACAGATCAGAGTATACAAGAATGGTAATACTGCCTTCTCATTCAATAACGGAAGAGTGTAAAGATTACAGTATATAAGAATAGGAATACCACTGCTCCTTCAACAGGAAAGTATACAACGCAGTACAGATCAGAGTATACAAGCGTAGTAATACCGCCTACTCATTCAATAACGGAAGAGTGTAAAGATTACAGTATATAAGAATAGGAATACCGCTGCTCCTTCAAGTGGAAAGTATACAATGCAGTACAGATCAGAGTATACAAGCATGGTAATACCGCCTACTCATTCAATAACGGAAGAGTGTAAAGATCACAGTATATAAGAATAGGAATACCGCTGCTCCTTCAACAGGAAAGTATACAACGCAGTACAGATCAGAGTATACAAGCGTAGTAATACCGCCTACTCATTCAATAACGGAAGAGTGTAAAGATTACAGTATATAAGAATAGGAATACCACTGCTCCTTCAACAGGAAAGTATACAACGCAGTACAGATCAGAGTATACAAGCGTAGTAATACCGCCTACTCATTCAATAACGGAAGAGTGTAAAGATTACAGTATATAAGAATAGGAATACCACTGCTTCTTCAACAGGAAAGTATACAATGCAGTCCAGATCAGAGTATACAAGCATGGTAATACCGCCTACTCATTTAATAACAGAAGAGTTTAAAGATTACAGTATATAAGAATAGGAATACTGCTGCTCCTTCAACAGGAAAGTATACAACGCAGTACAGATCAGAGTATACAAGCGTAGTAATACTGCCTACTCATTCAATAACGGAAGAGTGTAAAGATTACAGTATATAAGAATAGGAATACTGCTGCTCCTTCAACAGGATAGTATACAACGCAGTACAGATCACAGTATACAAGCATGGTAATACCGCCTAATCATTCAATAACGGAAGAGTGTAAAGATCACAGTATATAAGAATAGGAATACCGCTGCTTCTTCAACGGGAAAGTATACAACGCAGTACAGATCAGAGTATACAAGCGTAGTAATACCGCCTACTCATTCAATAACGGAAGAGTGTAAAGATTATAGTATATAAGAATAGGAATACCGCTGCTCCTTCAACAGGAAAGTATACAAAGCAGTACAGATCAGAGTATACAAGCGTAGTAATACCGCCTACTCATTCAATAATGGAAGAGTGGAAAGATCACAGTATATAAGAATAGGAATACCGCTGCTCCTTCAACGGGAAAGTATACAATGCAGTACAGATCACAGTATACAAGCATGGTAATACCGCCTAATCATTCAATAACGGAAGAGTGTAAAGATCACAGTATATAAGAATAGGAATACCGCTGCTTCTTCAACGGGAAAGTATACAACACAGTACAGATCAGAGTATACAAGCGTAGTAATACCGCCTACTCATTCAATAACGGAAGAGTGTAGAGATTATAGTATGTAAGAATAGGAATACCGCTGCTCCTTCAACAGGAAAGTATACAAAGCAGTACAGATCAGAGTATACAAGAATGATAATACTGCCTACTCATTCAATAACAAAAGTCAATGAGGGAAGAAAGGAGTGTAAAAAACACAGTACATAAGAATATGAATACCACTGCTCCTTCAACAGGGAAGTGTACGACAGGAATGGTAATACTGTCTACTCATTCAATAACGGAAGAGTGTAAAGATCACAGTATATAAGAATAGGAATACCGCTGCTCCTTCAACAGGAAAGTATACAATGCAGTGCGGATCACAGTATACAAGAATGGTAATATCGCCTACTCATTCAATAATGGAAGAGTGGAAAGATCACAGTATATAAGAATAGGAAAACCATTCCCTTTATCTAGCTCTTTAGAACTAGTTTATGAGGCCCTGTGCTCTTAGCTACACAGGCACAGTTTTTGAGGCACCGTATAATTGGTGGGCAGGTCAGATTCTAAATGGGACACTGCAGGGAAGGAAAGGGAATGCCCAACTTTGTGTATTAGATTTATGTTGGGCTGCACTGTTCTGCCTTGTTTACGCTATAGAACTACTATTTTATTAGATATCTTGTGAGAGTTATGTCCTTTGCATCTGCGTGGGTAAATATATCATTAGGTCTCGGCTAGCGAAGGCTGCGCTTGCGCAGTCTCGCTCGCGAGATTTAATGATTTAGCAGTGGGGCTTTAACCCGCCCCTCTTCTTCCCTCTTCTCCATTGGCTGGCCTCTTAAATGCTGGTCAGCCATTGGAGAAGAGCTTTGTCTCTCCAAAGAAGCCCCGTCTTTTTTGGATTCGGGGGCGTGTTTTCTCCTTTCTTTCTCTCCTCTGGAATGTCAACATTCCAGCCAATGGCAAGAGGAGAGAAAGAAAAACACGCCCCCGAATCCGAAAACGCCGCTGCGTTTCTCCGAGGCATTTCTGCTTGACCTCGGAGAAAGGCGGTGGTGTTAATGGCGTCCTCTCCCCCTGCTCTCGGCTCCCGTGTTCGGCTGCTGCTCTGGTCTCCACCCCCCTGTCCTCTCAGGCTGGCGCTGAAGTGTTGTGCATGCCCTGCTACCATCCAGCTCCCTTTCTGTATTTCAAATATAACTCTCTACCAGCCCCTGGCTCCTCCCATCTTGAGACCCCCCTTCCCCCTCCCACTTGATTATTTATATTTTTATGAACCGTGTTGAGATACTCCTCATACCTGCCAGCTAAATTCTTAGCCATTTAAAGAGGCTTGCTCTTTTCAACCCATTGGGCTGTACAGTGTATCCTACTAGCTTCTGAAATCCAAGCCTTCCAATCGGAGGAGGAGACGAGGCCTGGGCACGTAGAAGGCGTCTCATATCTACCAGTTACATTTACGGTAGTTATGGATGCGGGGTCAAGTGAATGAAAGTAGCCAATGACAAGTGGGCGCGAGAAAATTCAAGCGCACCGCATCATAGTCTTTCCTTTCGCTGACTTAAGTTTTCGTCGTTGCTGCACGCGACTAAAGGGCATCCGTTGCTGTGAAAGTTGTAGATGTGTGCTCGATAAGGTGAGGAAGGGGTTGCGAGCCGATTTTCCACGGTCGCTTTCCGTTCGTAGCCTTTCCGCTACATTCTTTCTTAAAGGGGTTCGGCTGCGGTGATCAAACCTACGCTTCCTCTTGTGGCGTTCAGAGCGACTAAGAAAAGTCGGGATATTTAAGCATCGCATAGGTTCTAGAGGTGCTGTTTGCGTTTGAGCAGTCTTATGTGCAGGACGTCCCTTTGTGTTCAGTATTTCCCCATAACACTGTTGCTTGCATGGTTGATGCGTACGCTCCAAAACATAATTGAATCACATTGTTTGCTAAGACTACTGTGTTTTTGTAAGATCCTAATTTTATGTTTTTGAAAAAAAGCATCACGTTTGATTCATTCGGATGCTTAGATGGGGTTAGCATATAGGTGCTGCACATGCACGTGTTGATGTAAGACACGGAGCGTATGCATGTATGTATTTCTCGTGATACAGCAGTGGCTGAAGACGCCCATATTTACTGTGTGAATGCGCCGATGATGTTGCCTTGAAACCGTACGTAGTGTGTATGCTGGATGTGGTTAGGGTGAAGTTTTGCATTGCATCAACCTTGTCTGGTCTGCTTAAAGTTACAAAGCCATTGGCAGACGTTTGCATCATCAAAAGTCTGCCCGTTGGTAATGGAATGTGGACGTCACTTATGTTATAGAAGAATTATCAGATGTTACTGGACGTGCTGACAAGAACCGTGCAATACCCCATATGTCACCAATCTTTGTTAGCAGAAGAAGGCACTTGATTAAGATCTGTTTGTAGTATGACATCATAACATTACAGAAAACATTATCCACCAAATATCACTTATACATTAAACTCCTGTAATTTCTCGCTTCCTTAATCCCAATTTATGAACATTGCAATTGCAAAACCCCGCCATATGCTTCTACCTCTTTCTCTTATCTTCCATTGCAGCCTTTTACTTTCATTCCCTAGACTCCCTCACACTCCTGCAATCCCCCCCATGTGAAACCCCCCCTATTTTGCTCCAAAGCCCCAAACTTACTCTTTCCCTTCCTTGAGCCTTCCCTCCCCGGGTGAATATGCCGGTACCGTGTCTCCCCCCCCCCCCCTTCCTCCCGAAAATACCAAACTACTGTCACTTTAGTGCTACAACCTGTCTTCCAGTTTTACCGTGGCAACAAGTTTATATTCTCTTAACTGGAAAGATCCTTCTGCTAAATACTGAAACCGCCTGCCTACTTGGTTATTGGAGCCATCATCTTTCAGTTGCCTGTGAAAGGGAATCCGGGTGTTTAAACTCCCGAGTGTTTTGAACCTTTAAGACGCGCTGTGCGCATACTCTTCGTTCTCCTGGAAACTGACATCAACACCGGACCCCCAAGAACTTTTAGTGGCATGTTGACTGGTGTGCTAATTCCTCAAAGTACCGACTGTCTTCCGACTGTCTTCCGGACGGAATTCACTCGCGTTTTCTCCCTGCCTCCGAACAATTGTAGCAAGAAAGGACACGCGCTGCTTTCTGCATCAAAGGCAAGGACGGCTGGTTTATTTCGGGCTACTTGCTATATTGTTTCTCGCTATCACAGAGATATTGTTTGGTGGAGAGAATTCGAATCACGAAAGCCAGTACTGAGCTGTTCATAAATTTTTTTTAAATTTTTTTAAACAAAAACTTTATTGAAGACTCCTCTTGTGACAAGGAGTTGGAAGCTGGCAGGCGTATGGCTTTGAATTTTTGGGATCTGTGATTCTACATCTTGGAGAAAGATTTGCCTCATTAATATTTTCCTTTTTAGCGGGACTTTTGATTGGTACACTCTCAAGAGGAGACCTTTTATTGGGCCTTACTTGGGGGTTCAAGTATTTGGACTGTAAATACCTTCTACTGCCACCACCATTTCCGTGAGGGGAACGGCCTTCGGAACTTCATTCCCCAGCGTTCCTGGTTCCGGGCGCTTGCCGCAGACGTCATCTGGCAGCGCCCGGGCTGTACTTAAGGATTGTAGGGCGGGCCCGTTTGTGCCTGTTGGAGACCGGCAGGAGGACAGGACGGGGCACCCCTCTGTGGAGTGCTGAAAAAGGCCAGTTCCTCACTGTTGGCGCGTAAGGCCATAGTTGCGCACCGGGCCATTTCCGTATTGTTATTGTTATTGTTATTAGCACATAGCTGCACCCACCATATTGTTTGTGTGTACACTAGACTATGGCCAAACATAGGAAACCTACTGGGGGCTCTGTGTTGGGCACCTTAGACCAGTTCATTACACGTGCATCATCGGCTTTGGAGAGAGAAATAACCATGACAGAAAAGAGACTCTCTATGGACCCCACATTTGATAGACGATCTTCTTTGGGTAATCTAGCCCAGGCAAAGTCCCCCCATGATACCCCTGTTGTTCCTTTGAACGTAGAGGATGATACTACCCCAGGACACGCTAGTATAGCGGTTGCGTCTAGTTTATCCAATTCGGAAGGGTGCACAAAGAGGGTTTCGACAACTAATCTTGTGGATAGCAGCATTTTGTCTAAGCCTACGCGGAGATGCACGCATACCTGCAGTGTAAAAGCCGTCCCTATTAAAAATAGCCACAAAACGGACATTAAGAGGAAACGGACAGATGCGCAACAAAAGGGAAGGAAGGCGAAGGCGAAGAAGCCCAACACGGAAATGGACGATAATGGTCCCCCAGTGATAATAATCCCCGAAGCTGCTCCTTTAGAGGCGACATCGACCGCCCAAATATTAAGTTCTAGGGAGGAGACATCATTCAGCTGGGGAGAGGATATGTGGGCCAAAATGGAAAACCTGTTTATTAAATCCTGTGCCCCCATATATGACAGGCTGGATAAAATAGATATTAGATTGAGTATCCTTGAGGCAGAAGTAGCGAGGGTCCAGAGAAAAGGGCCCGCTACTTTGGGAGCAAAGGGGTTGGAGAAGGAGATAGGAAAGCAGGGGAGAGGAATGACAGAACCCGTAGATGGGATGATCCCAGCTTCCCCTGGTGAAGAAGAACTGTCTGGTAATAGTCATTCCCAGGCATCCCATTTAGATCCTCAAGGGCAGGATAGCGGCCCTGTGTTAACTAGAAGAGTCCCAGCATCCCAACAATGCCCAAGGGGAAAGGGTCGTGGCACCACTCCCGTAATTGCGAACCCTCCCGAGATAAACTCTACACCCCCCAGTGACCGGCAGCGGGAAATCCTATCACGTATTAACCTCCCCCTGGCATGTGCACCATACGTGGTAATATTAGTGGGGGTACCAGTTTTACGACCGGGTCAATGGGAGGATTATCCTGCTCTAAAAAGAAAGTGCATCCAGTGGTTGAATGCTAACCGTCCGCTGCCCCCTACGGCAGTGGCGGAGATCTTATTTGCCCGGAGGGTTGAGTGGGTAGGGGGTAGGGAAAAGTCAGTGAGGGGTGATTGTATAGTAATCAATTTCAAGGACATCAGAGACGTAGAACATATATGTGGGTGGGAGCAGGAAAGGCCTAGGCCCCAAATAAATGCTGTTCCCCTTGATTATTTTTACTCAGAGGTGAATATACCCATAGTGCATGATCGTCTACGAGTAGGTGGGGGCGCCACAGGAAATTTATGGGGTGTAGAAACTAGGAACAAGTACGATGCTCTTTCAGGGCTAGAGGACTGTGATTGACGCCACTTGCCCCAGGCACAGGCTGGAAACACGGATGGTCGAAGTATGTTGGCAATGGAGGGCGTAGGGATAGAAAGGGGTTGTCAAAAAGGACTTTCAGCTGGCTCTTCTGACCAATCTCTAGGGGGAAAACTGGTATTCTATCCTCGGTTAGATCCTGAGGTTGGGAATGCTAACCCACCGCTTAACACCATGGTGGCTGAGCTGGATTCCCTAACAGTACCAGGGATAAACAATAGTATTGCCCGGTCCCATACTATGGACCGTGTGGATACCACAGAAAACACTCCTTTTTCTAATGCTCCCACTTTGAGTAATTTGTCCTTGCTGTCCTGGAATATAGCTGGCTTAAGCTCCAAGATATCACAGGATGAGTGGGCCGATTTTATTGAGGGTCATGATATCTGTTTGTTCCAGGAGACGTGGGCAGTCCATCACGTCTTTCGCCAGGGTTACCTGAATTTCTATATCCCGCAGAAAAGAAAGATAGGGGACGGCCAGTGGGTGGTTTAGTAATTTGGGTTAGGCAGGCGTTGGCCTGAACCGTATCCCAGTTACCCACAGCAAGTAGTGATATCTTAGCTGTAAGAATGAAGATGGGGTCAGGGATACGAGTAGATATATATAACATCTATGCACGTGGTCTTCCTGGAGGGTGTCGTTCTGAGGTGGTGGTAGCATTAGAACTGTTGTTGAATCATCGCCTAGTGAAGTCTGGCCACTAATTGGGGGAGATTTTAATACTACGTTTGAACCAATGGTTTCCGAGGATGGAAGTCTAACTGAAGAGGAGGACCGTAAATGGGGAATACCTACTCTTGAAATCCCACCGACAAAAAGATGGACAGAGGCGGCTATCCATTTAAAGGGTCTTTGTATGGGCCTGCAGTTGAGGGCGGCCAATGGCCGAACCCGTTCTGATAAGTCCGGTGTTGTAACTTTTGATAATGGGTCATCGTCAAGTCGCATAGACTATTGGCTGGTTAGTCTATATCTGTGGCAGTACCTCATCGACATGGCTGTAGTCAACCGAGTCGAAAGTGACCATAATCCGCTTATAATGACTTTGGCTGGGGTGTTTTGTAAGGCAATCCCTATTAGGGATACCATGGCAAACCACGATGTCGTGGTTAGTAATGATATGCGCTACCTTAAGTGGAACTACATAGTCGCTCACCCAGAGATAACGGCCAAAATGGAACAGGAGCTAAGTATAACCATGGGTATATTGGGTGCCAATGACGATAGCCAGGAATGGAAGACGATGGTGATGGAGGAGCATATAGCCCTCTTTAATCGCCTGAAGTCTTATTTTCTTAAATGTGGTAGGTCTGGGACACCAAATATAAGAAAACCCCATAGGTGGTACAACGAAGACTGTCGCCAGGCTAGAGTTGAGTTGGGTACTGCACTACGATATAGAGATGGGGCAGAGTACGTCTGGCAAGGAACAAATATAGGAAAGCCGTTGGTGCTGCTAAAAAACAGTGGGAACAGGATAACTGGGGTGATTTACTAGAAGCCTGCAAGGATAAAAACCAAAAAGCATTCTGGGATAAACTTAAATGGGCAAAGGGTGAATGCCCAGATCCCCCTCAGAATAATATAGCCCAGGAACAGTGGGTGGAGTACTTCAAACCCCAGTACGCATTACCACCAGATGAGCTAGATAGTCGACCCTTTATTGACAAACCCTTTAATAAGTGGGTATTTACTATGGGTGACATGAATAGGGCATTAGACACAGTGACACCTGGTAGAGCCGCGGGGTCTGTTTGTGTACCTGCTGACGTGTTTTTGAATAATAAATTGCTGTGGTGTAGTTATATACAAATTATTGCGAACACAGTCGCATGTGGTGCTCCAATCCCGCCCTCATGGAAGGCAGCGGAAATAATTCCTGTCTACAAAAAGGGCGACAAATCGGTAGCAGGTAATTACAGGCCGATCAGCCTTATAGACTTCATGCAAAAAGTCGTAGGGCGGTTGATTCTGCAGAAAGTCCAGCTATGGATAGATGAACATCATATACGCACCCCTTTGCAGGCAGGGTTCCGCCACCTCACAAGTACAATAGATCAGATATTCTGTTTTGTGACAATCTATTGGAAGACTGTCTAATTGGGTAGGGGAGCATTATATGCAGTATTCGTAGACCTGAAGGCAGCGTTCGATGCTGTTCCACGCTGTAAGCTGTGGCAGGTACTAGGCGATTTGGGTATGCCATTGGAGTTGTTGTCCCTAATCGTCCGCTTACATGAGGATAATTATGCTTGGGTGCGGTGGGGAGCAAGGGGTGAGGTTACGGAGACCTTTCCCGTTGCTAGGGGAGTGAGACAGGGTTGTGTGCTGGCACCCACCCTGTTCTCGCTCTTCGTCAATGGGGTGGCCGATTTCCTGGCCCAGGCCCCCTCCGACGCCCCAGTATTATCAGGAGGTTACATCCCTGTCCTCATGTTTGCGGACGATACCCTATTAATCTCAAAGACATCCAGTGGTCTACAGAAAACTCTAGTGAGGTTTGAAGAGTTCTGTAGAATCCGTGGCCTAGAAATAAACACGGGGAAGATCAAATTCATGTCATTCAACGAACATAGATCATTCAGGGGCAAAATCAGCATGAACAATGTTTTGCTTGAGCAAGTAAATGCTTTTACATATTTGGGCGTATCCTTACAGAAGGATATGGGCTGGAAATACCAACTCAGTCTTACTACTCTTAAATTTAAACAACAGGTGGGGGCGCTTCTGGGGAAATTTAAAACCTCTAGTACGAAGCCCGTTGCCCCGGTGTTAGAAATATACGGGCTAAAGGTTTTGAGCTCTGTTCTTTATGGAGCAGAGCTTTGGGGATTCGCAAATTTTAACCAACTGACCGCGGTAGAGAACTCATTTCTACGTAAAGTGGTTGTAGTCCCAGTGAGTACCCCAATGCACCCCCTTCGGTTAGATTTGGGTAGGAAGGCTGTAAGCGACTTTGCAAAACTTCGACCACTATTATATTGGCGAAGACTATGGTGCACAGAAGAGCTAAAACAATACACCAATGGTCTCAAGGATGTAATGGTGGCCGATACCTTCCACAAAATCTCTTGGTTAAAAGAGATTAGATCGCTTCTTGTGAAGATGGGTCTGAGTGAATTGTGGAATGAACCTCAAAATTCAGTTTTCCCATCAAAAAAAATCCTGAAGAACATGTATTGGGATTGGGTAATGGCAGAGGCTTGCACGAGTAGATCAACAAGGTACCTAACAGGCCAATTTTTAGAATTTAAGCAAAGACCGGCATTAGAAAAATACTGGGATGTGATCACGAAACCCCACGATAGGAAATTATATTTCCAGTTGAGGGCTGGCACCCTCCCTTTAAGGTCGTTTACAAGTAGCTGGGTCGGATCCCCTAAAGAAGAATGCCCATGGTGTCCAGACATCAAGGAATCTTTAAGTCATCTCCTGTTCTTCTGTCCCATCTATATTGGACCTCGAAGGGTATGGGTTATCCCTATATGTAGATCATTGGGTTTCAGAAAGCAAGAGGAAGCACTTAGAGTTCTCCGAACAAACCCGTCCCCCCACATTGGTATAGCATTGGCTAAGTTTTTAGGTTGGGCATGGTCCATTCGAGCCAAGGCCCTAAAGCAACATCTACCCGTATTGTAAGAGATAGCTGTTTTCAGTTGAGAATTTTGGGGACGCGGAGGTATTCATAGTATGTATTGCATTTTATATAACAGTGTTGGTCTGAGGGTTTGTACCCAGACCGTTTTAAGTATTATTCGACAAAAGTCTTCCATTTAATATCTTTTTACAAGTTTTTTTATTATGTAAATAATTGTATTTATTGTCTCATTTTTATCATATTCGTTTGTAAAATTGGTGCTAGATGTTTTTTGCAAGCTTTTATGACAGAACTGTCGAATAAAGTCGTATTGATTGGTTATTGGAGCCTATGACTACCTGACTTCATAACATTGCAGGAAACATCATCAACGAAACCTCCCTAATACATTAAATTCCTGTAATTCCCCCTCCCTTAAACTCCAGACTTGTGAACATTGCAATATTAAAACCCCACCATACGCTTCCACCTCTTTCCTTTCTTTTTCCATTCTGCCCTTTCCTTGCATTCCCCAATATCTCTCTCACGACCCAGCAAGTATCCCCAAGCCATCTACCCTAGTGTTGATCCAAAACTATTGACATTGTAAATAACATTGACGTTTCTTTAAATGTTTTAAAAACATAAACAAAAATAATGTCATGAGCAATGCCAATAGCTCTAACTTTAACAATGCCGAGACCATTGCATTGTAAATACTTGTTTTTTAATTCTACTGGATTGCCAAGCTCCTCATGTTGTTTCATGCATGCCGAAGTGTCTTTCTTTCCTTGAAGGGTATACAATATATGACAATAAATAAATGTTTAAAAAAAAGAATAGGAATACCACAGCTCCTTCAACAAGAAAGTGGATGACAGCAGAACAGATCACGGTATACAAGAATGGTAATACCGCCTACTCATTCAATAAAGGAAGAGTGTAAAGATCACAGTATATAAGAATAGGAATACCACTGCTCCTTCAACAGGAAAGTATACAATGCAGTCCAGATCAGAGTATACAAGCATGGTAATACCGCCTACTCATTTAATAACGGAATAGTGTAAAGATCACAGTATATAAGAATAGGAATACCGCTGCTCCTTCAAGTGGAAAGTATACAACGCAGTACAGATGATGGTATACAAGAATGGTAATACCGCCTACTCATTCAATAAAGGAAGAGTGTAAAGATTACAGTATATAAGAATAGGAATACCGCTGCTCCTTCAACGGGAAAGTATACAATGCAGTAGAGATCACAGTATACAAGCATGGTAATACCGCCTACTCATTCAATAACGGAAGAGTGTAAAGATCACAGTATATAAGAATAGGAATACCGCTGCTCCTTCAAGTGGAAAGTATACAACGCAGTACAGATCAGAGAATACACGCATGGTAATACCGCCTACTCATTCAATAATGGAAGAGTGTAAAGATCACAGTATATAAGAATAGGAATACCGCTGCTCCTTCAACAGAGAAGTGTACGACGGCAGTACAGATTATGGTTTACAAAAATTTTAATACCACCACTCAGATTACAAGAAAGTGAATCAGCAAATTGCAGTTGTGCAAGGACTGAAATATAAAAGAATGACAATAATATCACTAATATGCCTAGAATGTTTACAAGGGCAGGCTAAAGAATATATCATGGCATACAAGAGTGGTTATACTGTCTATTCCATAACAAAAGTGAATGAAAAAAGAAAGCATAAACATCTGACATAAGAACTGTAACACCGCTGGAGAGTAAATACAAAGTGGATACAGGAAGAACAGAGCTTTCAAATTGCAGTTTACAAGAATGGTAATACCACTGCTCACCTGACAACAAGTATAAAATATCCATAATGGTAATGCCGTCCACTCATTCAAAGAGTAAGACAAAGGAGGGAAGAGAGTAGCGCACAGATCACAGTATACAAGAATGGTAATGGCATTGCTTATCCAACAGGAAAGTGAATGAGGGAAGATGATAGCTTACAGATAGCAGTACACAAGAGTGGTAATACCGCCACGTATCCAACAAAAAAGTGAATGAGGGAAGATGAGAGCTTACAGATAGCAGTACACATGAGTGGTAATAGCACCACTTATCCAACAGAAACGTGAATGAGGGAAGATGAGAGCTTACAGATAGCAGCACACATGAGTGGTAATACCACCACATATCCAACAGAAAAGTGAATGAGGGAAGATGAGAGCTTACAGATAGCAGTACACATGAGTGGTAATACCACCACATATCCAACAGAAAAGTGAATGAGGGAAGATGAGAGCTTACAGATAGCAGCACACATGAGTGGTAATACCACCACATATCCAACAGAAAAGTGAATGAGGGAAGATGAGAGCTTACAGATAGCAGCACACATGAGTGGTAATACCACCACATATCCAACAGAAAAGTGAATGAGGGAAGATGAGAGCTTACAGATAGCAGCACACATGAGTGGTAATACCACCACATATCCAACAGAAAAGTGAATGAGGGAAGATGAGAGCTTACAGATAGCAGCACACATGAGTGGTAATACCACCACATATCCAACAGAAAAGTGAATGAGGGAAGATGAGAGCTTACAGATAGCGGTACACATGAGTGGTAATACCACCACTTATCCAACAGTAACGTGAAAGTGCAGACCACGGTATCCATGAGTGGTAATACCACCACATATTCAACAGAAAAGTGAATGAGGGAAGATGATAGCTTACAGATAGCAGTACACATGAGTGGTAATACCACCACATATCCAACAGAAAAGTGAATGAGGGAAGATGAGAGCTTACAGATAGCAGCACACATGAGTGGTAATACCACCACATATCCAACAGAAAAGTGAATGAGGGAAGATGAGAGCTTACAGATAGCAAGCAGTACACAAGAGTGGTAATACCACCACATATTCGACAGAAAAGTGAATGAGGGAAGATGAGAGCTTACAGATAGCGGTACACATGAGTGGTAATACCACCACATATCCAACAGAAAAGTGAATGAGGGAAGATGAGAGGTTACAGATAGCAGCTCACATGAGTGGTAATACCACCACTTATCCAACAGTAACTTGAAAGTGCAGACCATGGTATCCATGAATGGTAATACCACCACTTATAGAACAGGAAAGTGTAGGACAGGAGACTGGAGTGTACATATCATGGTATGCAGGAATCGTACTTATGATCTACAAGGCATCGGGTCATGGTATACAAGTGTGGTCCTCTGTAAGGAGCGGATAGATAGTGGCATACAAGAATGAGAATGCCACCCACTCATTCAGTGAAGACAGCGAATGAGAACTGGAGTGTGGATTCCATAGCATACAGCAATCGCAATACTTCTGCATCAAAAGGAAACTGCAAGGCGGCGAGATTGCACAAACCCCGGGAATGACAGCACCCATCCTTACCCAGCGCCCTGGGAAGGTAAGGCACAGCACTCGGAACGAGAGCGAGCACCCGCAGAGCTGTGGATCAGACTGGGCCTGATCACGGGGTGCAAACTCCGCACCTGTAAATACCGGTGCTGTTTGGCAGAAGCCTTCCGCTGCAAGTATGTGTCAATTCCCATAGACTGGCAAATAAGTGTGCGGACCCGTTTAACCAGTCATAAAACTACACGGACTTCCTAATTTCGTGGAGTTTAATGCTTCCAGTTACCACCCGCCCTGAGCAAGTGGTAAATGGGAGCAGGGGCTTCTGAGTGGGGTGGAGGTGTATAGAGAGGGTTGCACAGGGTGAGGCAGGGGAGATGAGTCCCGGCAGTGGGGTGCATCGCATGCTACGACCCCCCCTGCCCCCACCATCGAAGGATGTCTGGCAGGGGCGGGGGACGAGGCCCAGAAGCTCTTGACGCCAAACCCTAAAGCAACTTTATCGACTGCCTTTTACATCAGATTCTGTATTTCCACACTCAGGAAACCCAAGTGAGAAAACTCTAGGCCCTTCATAAAATGTTGGAGCGGAATTCCATACAAGCCCTGCCGAGTGTCACGCATTAGGAGTTAGACTGACTCATTTAACTTACCCCACACATTAATGCAGGGCCTGAAATTTGTCGCTGTGATCATCTCATCTCTTGTTAGGAATTGGAGTTTTTCTTTCTTTTCCAGGTGCTCAAGATAAGACATTACCCCTGCCCCTAAAACAGCTGCTCCAATCCTAAACGCCTTGTTTTGTACATTCTCTGCTTTCACAGGAGCATCGCTCGTGCATGGCCTGTTGCCAGTCATGCACTGTCTGGGAAGTGGACATGCCTCAGCCACCGCGCGAGGGAAAAGAGAGGACATTTACTGGATTAGAGCAGAACCTTCATTCATCCTGCTCATGTATGCAGCGATGGACCGAGGGCATATTTACAAGGAGCTCGTGCCACCACAGCATCATTATTTTTATGCAGCGCAATTCGTACTCCACATTGCTCCATATTTAGAAACTGAGGTATTTGGCTCAATGCATCAGCTTGTAGATGGCTGTGTCACATTATAGCTGCAGCAGCTGTAATGTATGCAGGGTAAGCGTTCCCACTTTAAAAGCCACGTACAACTGACACAGTGAATTGTACAACTTTTCAGTGCGTCACTCTACGACTTGACTGTGTCAGGATCCCTACGCCTTCTCAAACCAAGCTTAAGTATTAATGCAGGTCTTTTAACATGTGACTCGCCTCGGTGTTCTGACGCATTGAGGGAGTTGTGTCAGTCTTACAACCAACTCCAGCATTGCGCCACTTTAGTGCCAAAAAATGCATCAGAATTTCTGACGCATCCGTGAATCGTTGCGCCATGGAGCACTGTATTGTAAATACTGCGCATCCATGGCTGCGTTAGGACATTTGCGGCAGGCGCAAGACATCCGACTTGCCAGTTTTTGTGAGTATGCCCCCAGGTGCCCGTCCCTTCCACTGTATCTGATGCATCAGTCTATAGCAAGAGTCTGTAACAGCCTGGAGAGAGGACGCGCCCTTATGCAGCACACAGGAGGCAGAACAGAAGGCGCGTCGCAGAAGACTCGAGCGTGGCTGCCAGTCATCCCCAAGTACTACGGGCAACTTCCATCACTCCCCGTTTTTAGCCAATAGCAATAGTTTGTGATTTAACTCTTCCCGTTTTTATAAAATCTCTATAGGTCAAAACATGCTCAGTGATGGCTGAGGTGGGACTGGTTCATATCGTGGGGCCAGGAGGCAGCTTTACTAAGGGGGAGGGCTGCAGGAGCCCATGGGGGAGGACAGTGCACGCCTGTGGATGGAGGGAGCGGGGTAGGCACCTGTACGGAAACCTGTAAGTCTGAAGGAGGGAATCTAGGATAGCCAATCTTCATTATCATTCTGCATGACCATTTGCCATCATGGAAACAATTTGGGGCTGATTTACAAGCCCCGTGCGCCACTTTTGCGTCACTTTTCCCATGTTAAAGTGACGCAAAAGTGGCGAAAGGGGCTTGTAAATCTGCCCCTTTGTGTGCACGGAGAAAAAAGGGAACTACTGGTTACATAGCGCATTTATGTTTTTTTCCTTCCCTAACCCTATACCTCGAAATCAAGGCTAGTTAAAAGAAACTTCTCAGCCAGATGCTCCGAGATGGGGAATCTGTTGAACTATATTTGAGCTCCTATCGCTTTACCACTTCCAGGAGTAAGCCCTGACTGTTCGCTGTATGGAGGAGGTCAGAGCAGAGGGAAGGAGCACTACAGCGCCTAGAAGGACGAGGTGTAGCATTAAGCAGCAGGCTGGAGGAAAGACTGCTGCGTCTGCTGGGAGGACGGGCGTCTGCTGGGAGGCTGGGCCTGCTGACAGGGACTGTCTGTTGCTGAGAAGACGGTGCCAGCCACTTGCTGCTAGGACCCTTCCACAGCAACGCAGGACACTTCCGCAGCAACTGAGCTCTCTAGTTCCCTGAAGCACCGACACCGTGGGCACGCAGCTCGTTCAGCCCAGGGTTGTGTTTGTGCTCTGCTCACCCCAGCCCTTTCGCTACGGGTGCCAGGACGCATCAAAACACCTGGCCTTGATGATGCCCGGCCTCAAGCATGGACACGGGACCCAGGAGAGCTCTGGAGCACTCTCCCGCTCCGTGCCGCCCTCTCTGGGGTCAGGTCATGGGGGGTGTATACCCAGCAAAGATTGGGCTTAGCTAAACATGCTGGGGCTGATTTACAAGCCCCTTGCGCCACTTGCGTCACTTTTCCCATGTTAAAAATGTCGCAAAAGGGGCGCAAGGGGCTTGTAAATCTGCCCCACTACTGTAACTGAGGCAACACCTAACGCTGCTTGGGCACCTTTCTCTGACGTGGTAAATAATTATTTACATTGGCAATGAAGTGTCACTCGAAGTGTCACACGTAATTGATAATAATGTCACACACAAGCACAATGGCAGGATACAATCTTGGTAGCCCTGGAATTCCGCTCCGTCCAGACAAGAAGTTAACGAGGGTCTAAGACAGTGACAATAAACACAATCAGGCAGGAGTGAATGTAGGCTCGGGCACCATTCAGAGCTTTCTGAACCCGTCTTTACATAAGGAGAGCGCGCCCTCTGCTGGCCATCCGCTGTGTCGCATCATCTCCTACCAATTTGCTCTCATTTCAGGAGTATATTACAGTCTTTTTTCCCTTTCATGACTCAAAATCATAATGTGGATACACTTTGGGATGCCACTACCACGTTCTCGGCATATATCTTTGGCCAAAGTGGTTAGAATGTGATGGCTACCCTGCTGACACTGTCCTAAATGTTTGAACTATTTGGCTTTTGAATTGACACACTGGGACTGAGACAGGTATGAGTCACCAAACATTTTAAGTGTTGATCAGCAGGAATCTTTAGCCATACCTATCGTCAGTCAACGGGAATTATGTAGCTGAAGAGATTAAACGTATGCAGCATGTATGAGCATCGTATGTTGCAGATGAAACATTAAATGTGGCATATTGACACACATTTTGAATGAGTCTGATTTCATAATGCCTTCATGTTAGCACTTGGTAACAGTGTCTGAGTAATAGTTTTGCACCTCATCAGCAACTGTTTCATACACAGAAATGGACATAGCAACAGAAACAAGCCCAATGAAGCTTAGAGAAGGTCATTCCACTTCACTTCTACATCTGTTGAGAAATGGTTTGTTACGCTTGTGCCATTTGTGGTACTACCAAATTTGCCTGTATTGAATATCTGCAGATTATGCACCAGATGATGGTTCATGTGCCAAATGCATCAGTACTAATCTTGTGGATAGCAGCATTTTGTCTAAGCCTACGCGGAGATGCACGCATACCTGCAGTGTAAAAGCCGTCCCTATTAAAAATAGCCACAAAACGGACATTAAGAGGAAACGGACAGATGCGCAACAAAAGGGAAGGAAGGCGAAGGCGAAGAAGCCCAACACGGAAATGGACGATAATGGTCCCCCAGTGATAATAATCCCCGAAGCTGCTCCTTTAGAGGCGACATCGACCGCCCAAATATTAAGTTCTAGGGAGGAGACATCATTCAGCTGGGGAGAGGATATGTGGGCCAAAATGGAAAACCTGTTTATTAAATCCTGTGCCCCCATATATGACAGGCTGGATAAAATAGATATTAGATTGAGTATCCTTGAGGCAGAAGTAGCGAGGGTCCAGAGAAAAGGGCCCGCTACTTTGGGAGCAAAGGGGTTGGAGAAGGAGATAGGAAAGCAGGGGAGAGGAATGACAGAACCCGTAGATGGGATGATCCCAGCTTCCCCTGGTGAAGAAGGACTGTCTGGTAATAGTCATTCCCAGGCATCCCATTTAGATCCTCAAGGGCAGGATAGCGGCCCTGTGTTAACTAGAAGAGTCCCAGCATCCCAACAATGCCCAAGGGAAAAGGGTCGTGGCGCCACTACCGTAATTGCGAACCCTCCCGAGATAAACTCTACACCCCCCAGTGACCGACAGCGGGAAATCCTATCACGTATTAACCTCCCCCTGGCATGTGCACCATACGTGGTAATATTAGTGGGTGTACCAGTTTTACGACCGGGTCAATGGGAGGATTATCCTGCTCTAAAAAGAAAGTGCATCCAGTGGTTGAATGCTAACCGTCCGCTGCCCCCTACGGCAGTGGCGGAGATCTTATTTGCCCGGAGGGTTGAGTGGGTAGGGGGTAGGGAAAAGTCGGTGAGGGGTGATTGTATAGTAATCAATTTCAAGGACATCAGAGACGTAGAACATATATGTGGGTGGGAGCAGGAAAGGCCTAGGCCCCAAATAAATGCTGTTCCCCTTGATTATTTTTACTCAGAGGTGAATATACCCATAGCGCATGATCGTCTACGAGTAGGTGGGGGCGCCACAGGAAATTTATGGGGTGTAGAAACTAGGAACAAGTACGATGCTCTTTCAGGGCTAGAGGACTGTGATTGACGCCACTTGCCCCAGGCACAGGCTGGAAACACGGATGGTCGAAGTATGTTGGCAATGGAGGGCGTAGGGATAGAAAGGGGTTGTCAAAAAGGACTTTCAGCTGGCTCTTCTGACCAATCTCTAGGGGGAAAACTGGTATTCTATCCTCGGTTTTAGATCCTGAGGTTGGGAATGCTAACCCACCGCTTAACACCATGGTGGCTGAGCTGGATTCCCTAACAGTACCAGGGATAAACAATAGTATTGCCCGGTCCCATACTATGGACCGTGTGGATACCACAGAAAACCCTCCTTTTTCTCCTCCTAATGCTCCCACTTTGAGTAATTTGTCCTTGCTGTCCTGGAATATAGCTGGCTTAAGCTCCAAGATATCACAGGATGAGTGGGCCGATTTTATTGAGGGTCATGATATCTGTTTGTTCCAGGAGACGTGGGCAGTCCATCACGTCTTTCGCCAGGGTTACCTGAATTTCTGTATCCCCGCAGAAAAGAAAGATAGGGGACGGCCAGTGGGTGGTTTAGTAATTTGGGTTAGGCAGGCGCTGGCCTGAACCGTATCCCAGTTACCCACAGCAAGTAGTGATATCTTAGCTGTAAGAATGAAGATGGGGTCAGGGATACGAGTAGATATATATAACATCTATGCACGTGGTCTTCCTGGAGGGTGTCGTTCTGAGGTGGTGGTAGCATTAGAACTGTTGTTGAATCATCGCCTAGTGAAGTCTGGCCACTAATTGGGGGAGATTTTAATACTACGTTTGAACCAATGGTTTCCGAGGATGGAAGTCTAACTGAAGAGGAGGACCGTAAATGGGGAATACCTACTCTTGAAATCCCACCGACAAAAAGATGGACAGAGGCAGCTATCCATTTAAAGGGTCTTTGTATGGGCCTGCAGTTGAGGGCGGCCAATGGCCGAACCCGTTCTGATAGGTCCGGTGTTGTAACTTTTGATAATGGGTCATCGTCAAGTCGCATAGACTATTGGCTGGTTAGTCTATATCTGTGGCAGTACCTCATCGACATGGCTGTAGTCAACCGAGTCGAAAGTGACCATAATCCGCTTATAATGACTTTGGCTGGGGTGTTTTGTAAGGCAATCCCTATTAGGGATACCATGGCAAACCACGATGTCGTGGTTAGTAATGATATGCGCTACCTTAAGTGGAACTACATAGTCGCTCACCCAGAGATAACGGCCAAAATGGAACAGGAGCTAAGTATAACCATGGGTATATTGGCTGCCAATGACGATAGCCAGGAATGGAAGACGATGGTGATGGAGGAGCATATAGCCCTCTTTAATCGCCTGAAGTCTTATTTTCTTAAATGTGGTAGGTCTGGGACACCAAATATAAGAAAACCCCATAGGTGGTACAACGAAGACTGTCGCCAGGCTAGAGTTGAGTTGGGTACTGCACTACGATATAGAGATGGGGCAGAGTACGTCTGGCAAGGAACAAATATAGGAAAGCCGTTGGTGCTGCTAAAAAACAGTGGGAATAGGATAACTGGGGTGATTTACTAGAAGCCTGCAAGGATAAAAACCAAAAAGCATTCTGGGATAAACTTAAATGGGCAAAGGGTGAATGCCCAGATCCCCCTCAGAATAATATAGCCCAGGAACAGTGGGTGGAGTACTTCAAACCCCAGTATGCATTACCACCAGATGAGCTAGATAGTCGACCCTTTATTGACAAACCCTTTAATAAGTGGGTATTTACTATGGGTGACGTGAATAGGGCATTAGACACAGTGACACCTGGTAGAGCCGCGGGGTCTGTATGTGTACCTGCTGACGTGTTTTTGAATAATAAATTGCTGTGGTGTAGTTATATACAAATTATTGCGAACACAGTCGCATGTGGTGCTCCAATCCCGCCCTCATGGAAGGGAGCGGAAATAATTCCTGTCTACAAAAAGGGCGACAAATCGGTAGCAGGTAATTACAGGCCGATCAGCCTTATAGACTTCATGCAAAAAGTCGTAGGGCGGTTGATTCTGCAGAAAGTCCAGCTATGGATAGATGAACATCATATACTCACCCCTTTGCAGGCAGGGTTCCGCCACCTCACAAGTGCAATAGATCAGATATTCTGTTTTGTGACAATCTATTGGAAGACTGTCTAATTGGGTAGGGGAGCATTATATGCAGTATTCGTAGACCTGAAGGCAGCGTTCGATGCTGTTCCACGCTGTAAGCTGTGGCAGGTACTAGGCGATTTGGGTATGCCATTGGAGTTGTTGTCCCTAATCGTCCGCTAACATGAGGATAATTATGCTTGGGTGCGGTGGGGAGCAAGGGGCGAGGTTACGGAGACCTTTCCCGTTGCTAGGGGAGTGAGACAGGGTTGTGTGCTGGCACCCACCCTGTAGGAGAGTAGGGTCTGCTATCCTATGGTCACCCCAAATTTTTGCTTTTTGCTTCACTGGTTGTTGACATATTGAGGCTGTGGGCCTGCCAATCAGACCCCCAGCCTGCTGTTCTCTCTACTAAATTAAAACTATGCACCCTAGGTGCATAACCAATTGGAAGTGGATCACCCTGTCAGCCCCTGTACCAGTGTACACTAGGTACCCAGGGCATTGGTGTACCCAAGGCCTGCCAAGGGCTGCAGCATGTATTATGCCACCCCAGGCTTGGCCTAACAATTTGACACAACTGGCTGATCACTCAGCTGGGGTAAGTTGGTGTAATCACCTCTTACTTAGGTGTAGTATACCTATACCTAACCTTAAATGGGACACCTGGTAACCTATAAGTCACTCCTATGGCAGGCCTTAACAATCCTGAAGGCAGAGTGCTTGGTTCCATGTGAGATGGTGCTCTGGCATGAGCTGAGCCTGTCTGCAGTGGTCGGAACAACTTCCTTCTACTGTTTCCAGATATCGTCATACCATATACTCTTAAGTGCATTATGAACCTCGCGGTTAAATGCTATCTTTGGTTTGGCTTTATCAAAACATGTCGAGTAAGGTGTCATACGAATTGGAATACTAACCCCTCGCCAATTCTGGCGACGGGGTTAGCATTCCACCCTTCTAGAGGGACACGACATGTACAGTACCTGAAACCCGGGTAAAATCAGACATAGCCTCAGCTCCACAAAATGGATGCTGCCACCACAGACACAAGTCTGCCCTCCTGCTGCTGGGAGTCCTTCCAGCTTGGGAGGTGTGGACAAAGGGTTTCCTGCCAGGGGAGGTGCGTGCACCACCCCAGACAGGATTTTGTGTATTGGTCAGGTAGGGCTTGAAAGAAACCAGACATGCCTGTGGCTCACAAGGAGCCTCGGTGCATATGCCAGTTCAAACCGGTCCTGGGGCACACCAGTCCCGGGCCTGGGGCGAGCTGGACAAAGGATTGGGGGTGTAACCACCCCCCTTCCTGGTCCCACCCATAGGGAGGGACCTAGCAGGTAGTCCGGCCCCTAGAATCCGAATAAAGGTAGGAGCTGTGTCCTAGGACTTCAGACATCCTGGAATCAACTTAAAACTAAGAAGAATACGGGAACTTCGACGCTCTGCTGCACAGAGGACTGAAGCCAATCTCCCCTGTGGTCAGGGAGTGACCACCTTGCTAACGCAAGCACCATCCAGCGAATCAACGTCTGCTTTGCCGCCGCCTCCCGCCGGAGCCCGAGCCCAGAGACTGACAAGACCTGGACCTCCAGACCTCTCACCACCCGATCCACAGTCCCTGCAAAGAGGAGACCCGTGGAGGCACCGAGACACGTGGAGCCAGTCATCTTGAAACGACTACGACAAGCTGACCAGTGCAACAACCGAGGCTCCCTCCAAGTTGTGCTTTGGGTCCTGAGAAGCCCAACCCTCGAGCAGCATCTGCACCAAAGGTGAGCCCTCCAGCATCTCCATGATCTGCGTGGGGCCCTTCTGCATTTTGCCACTCGACGCGCCTAACCGGTTGCTGGCCCGCTGGCTAGTGGCCATCTTGGCGACGAAATCTACGACAAACACCGCTGGTCTGGTTGCTCCAGACTGGCCCTTGCTCCCCTCCAAAGGAGCAGTTCCTCTGACCTTGCTGGTCAGAACCATCAGCTTATCTCCTTGCCTACAACAATTGCTTTTGCCAAGGCTTGTTTGCTTCGATCAAGTCGCCGACACCGCCGACAGCGAGAGCCTGCGTGGGACAGCTCGTGACTCGACTCCTGGACGTCGTCGACCTTCAGGGACCACGTGGCTGCAGAGTCAAGCTACACCTTCCTTCCTGTTTGCACCCGACATCGCCTGGCACCCACCTGGTGCCACGCTGGTCACTGGCTAGTGACTGTGAACACTGTCCCCTCTGCTTTCAGGTCTTCAACATCTCCGATCCACTCTGGGATCAACTGCATCTCTTCCCGACCGACCGCCTGCAGCACTTTTGTCTACAGGCCCCACGGAACAGATAGAAGAAACCCGACGCACTTCGAGGCCTATGCACCCGCTTCCTGTGGGTGAGGTAAAGCTGGCACACCTGTGCCCAAGTGTAGTATTACATCTCTAGTGCCTGTGTTCCAAATCTTAAGTTCCTAGGTCATCCGGAAGATTCCTTTTGCAGTAACTTTGTACTTTTTACGCACCCATTGAAACCTATGGGAGCACGCGTGTGACTATTTGCTCTGCACACGCCACCCGTGGACCTCCTGGTCACTAACTGACGTTAGCTCCTTGTAGGCCCAGCGATTCTAGAGGCCCTAGGCCTTTTCCCTTTTCTGTTCGTGGTACTTATACCACTATTTTAGTATATGGTTCGAGTGGCCACCAGGGCCTATCCATATAAAGTGCAACTTCTGTGTATTCTGTGATAATCTTGTTTGACGATTTGTGCTCCTGTGCTCATAAAGAGACTAGGGGTTACTTTGAGAAATAAATACATATATATTTTGAATATATATCTGTGTGGTGTCCTTTCATTGGTATAAAAGGGGGTTACTATTGGTAAAACAGCTTGCTTAACACGCATCACGAGTTTAGCCTCAAAGACTGCTTAGCCTACGCTACCACTAGGGCAGCTAGTCCAAAAAGGTTGACTTACAACCACACCATAAGGGTTGCTTGGCATGGTACAAGGTGGTCACTAGAACTAGTGAACAGCATATACCAGGCCAACTTCTCACATTGGTGAGCAGCGGTGGGATTTGAGCTTGCTGTGTTTTACCATTGTAATCTCTTGGTTACCAATTGAAAGATCACATAGGTACCTGTAGGTACATATAAAACAAGATTAGATATACTTAAGTTCTACTGAACTTAGTTGTTGTAGAGCAAAGGGAGTAGCACACCCTGACTACAACTACTAGATAGGTTTAGTAGGTAAACCCAAGTGTAGGTAGATTGCAACACATCCACCCACACTTAAGAGCAATGGCTGGGGCAGAGGGGTCCACTGTACCCATCTCTGTTGAGAGTGACCCCCCGAGGGCACCATCCATCTATGCTACCCTTAATCAAAATGAGCTCAGGCAGCTGGCAACTCTTAGAGGCCTTAAACAGCCCAAGAACCCTACCTCTGCTTTGCTCAGAGAGCTCTTGCAAGAAGATGAAAATCAAAAAGAGCTCAGGAAAGCTTCCCAGTTAGCCCCCTTAGGGACAGGAACAGGAGGCCCCCCTTCTGAAGATGCCACTGAGGTACCCCTTCCCAATAGTCACCCCTTAGATGGGATGCCTACCACAGAGGATGAGAGTGAGAAGGATACTGACAGTAGTGAGGATGAAGGGAGAACTAGCCCAGTGCCAAGTGTTATACTTGGCCCAGCTAAACTAAGGCTATTGGGGACTGACAGTGGGTTCACCCCACTGGATCTCCCCAGTGGACTTAACACAGGGCTTGGAAGGCAAAGGAATCGCTCAGGTGACTCCAATGCTTCCCATGGCTCTAGAGGCTCTCAAGGTCACTCCAGGAGAAGGATGACCACCCCTCAGAGGAGGGAACATGAGGCCAAGATGCAAGAAGCTCAGCTGAGGATCAGGAAGCAGGAGCTAGAAGTAGCCCTGATGGAAGAGAAACTTAGCAAGGCTAGACAGCATAAAGAGAGTGGGTCTATACCCACTGGTGGCAGCATTGTCCCTAAGGACAAAGATAGGGTTTTCGACAATAGAAACCTGTCTAAGGTTGTGCCCCCCTACAAAAGTGGGGATGACATCCACAAGTGGATAACTGCTCTTGAGAGAGCCTGCAAGGTACAGCAGGTTCCTGAAGACCAGTGGGCAGCAATCCTCTGGCTCTCCTTTGAGGGAAGAGGCAGAGACAGACTCCTCACTGTTAGAGAAGAGGATGTCAGAAACTACAGAGTCCTGAAGAGTGTTCTAGTTGATGGGTTAGGCTTAACCACTGAGCAGTACAGGTTAATGTTCAGAGACACCCAAAAGACACAGACTCAGGACTGGTCTGAATACATTGAATGTGCCACTAAGGCTTTGGAGGGTTGGTTGTTGGGAAGTAAGGTATCTGATTTTACAGGATTGTATAATTTGATGATGAGAGAACAGATTTTAAATAACTGTCAAAACCAGCAACTGCATCAACACTTGGTTGACTCTGATCTGACCTCTCCCCAAGAATTGGGAAAGAAGGCAGACAAATGGGTCAGAACCAGGGTTAAGCAAAAGAACCAGAACCAGGGCCAAGGGGGTGATCAGAAGAAAACAGACCAAAAGGGTGGAGATCAGAAATCTAAAGACCAGAAGTCTTCAACAGGGCCCCAAACTACTGCTAAGGAGGGTGGGTCCCAACAACAGTCCAAAAAGAAGAAAGAAGGTCAAAAGAAACCCTGGTGCAATCATTGTAAAAATACAACTCACTGGACTAGTGATTGCAAAAAGGGTGGAGCCCCCAACACTGTTGCCCCTAAGGCACCTGCTCCCAGTACTACTGTTAGCAGTGTTGGTCCCCAGACAAAGGGTGTAGTGGGAATCACTATGGGAACTGAAGGAGATTCTGACTTAGACAGAACCCTGACACAGGCAGTCTTGATCTGTGATGGGGACATTGATTTGTCCCTGACTGTGAGCCCCAGTAACCTGGGCAAGTACAGACAGACTCCTTTAATTAATGACAAAGTGGCTCAAGCCTACAGGGACACATGTGCCAGTGTCACTATGGTGACACCAGGCTTTGTGGACCCTGGACAGTACATACCAGGTGAGAACTACCTGGTGACCAATGCCAGCAATGCCACTACTTCACATAGTGTGGCAGTTGTTAACTTCTCATGGGGAGGGGTAACTGGCCTCAAAAGGGTTGTGGTTAGTGCAGACCTCCCAGTAGAATGTTTGTTGGGCAATGACCTAGAGAGTTCTCTATGGTCAGAAGTGGAGTACAGGACTCATGCAGAGATGTTAGGTATATCATCACATGTCCTTGCTGTGACCAGGTCACAGGCCAAAAAGTGCCTCACTGAACCTCAGGTCTTGGATCCTGGAACAACGGACCAAGCACCTACCAAGAAGAAGAACAGGAGGGTCAAGGCTGTGCCTTCCCCCCTGCCTCAGAGTGATGATCAGCCTTCCCAGGAAGCTGATCTAGAGGACCCTGAAGGAACTGTCCCTGAAGAGCTTGAACCTGACCAGGTTGAGTTTCTGGGGACAGGGGGACCTTCAAGGGCTGACTTGAGGCAGGCTCAGTTATCCTGTCCCTCTCTTGAACCCCTCAGACAGCTGGCTGCTGCTGAGGCTGCTGGGAATGCTCAAGGTACCCATAAAGTGTATTGGGATGGAGGGCTCCTTTATTCAGAGGCTAGAGACCCCAAGCCTGGTGCCACCAGGAGGTTGGTTATACCTTTGCAATTTAGGGGCTTCCTTCTTACCTTGGCCCATGATATTCCTTTAGCAGGACACCTAGGCCAGAACAAGACCTGGGACAGACTTGTCCCTCACTTTCACTGGCCTCACATGAATGAAGATACAAAGGAGTTTTGTCGCTCCTGTGTTACCTGCCAAGCCAGTGGCAAATCAGGTGGCACAACAAAGGCCCCCCTGATACCACTACCTGTGGTGGGGGTTCCCTTTGAAAGAGTGGGAATAGACATAGTGGGTCCCATGGATCCTCCCACTGCATCTGGGCACAGATTTATACTGGTGGTAGTGGATCATGCCACCAGGTATCCAGAGGCAATTCCCCTTAGGACCACTACAGCTCCTGTTGTGGCCAGGGCCCTGCTGGGAGTATTCTCCAGAGTGGGGTTTCCTAAGGAGGTAGTATCTGACAGAGGTACCAACTTTATGTCAGGATACTTAACAGCTATGTGGAAGGAATGTGGTGTCAACTACAAGTTCACCACCCCTTATCACCCACAATGCAATGGGCTTGTTGAGAGATTCAACAAGACCCTAAAGGGTATGATCAAAGGATTACCTGAAAAGCTCAGGCGAAGATGGGACATCCTTCTACCCTGCCTTCTGTTTGCTTACAGAGAGGTCCCTCAAAAAGGAGTTGGCTACAGCCCCTTTGAATTGTTGTTTGGGCACCCTGTGAGAGGCCCACTGTGTTTGGTGAAGGAAGGCTGGGAGTTACCTCTCAAAAAGCCTAAGCTAGACATAGTGGACTATGTACTTGGTCTCCGCTCCAGGATGGCTGAGTATATGGAGAAGGCATCCAAAAACCTTGAGGCAAGCCAGGCCTTACAGAAAGCTTGGCATGACCAAAAGGCTGTCTTGGTTGAGTTTCAGCCAGGACAGAAGGTATGGGTGTTGGAGCCAGTGGCCCCAGCAGCACTCCAAGACAAATGGTCTGGACCCCATACAATCCTGGAAAAGAAGGGAGAGGTCACCTACTTGGTCGACCTAGGAACTCCCAGGAGTCCCCACAGGGTACTCCATGTTAACAGGCTTAAAGCATATGTTGACAGGGCAGACATGGGCTTGCTCATGGCTACAGATGAGGGACAGGAGGAAGAGAGTGACCCTCTCCCAGACCTGTTGTCTCAGAACCCTGAAGATGGCTCAGTTGAAGGAGTGACCCTTGGAGGCAACCTCACTGCCCATCAGCAGACTGAATGTAGACAGGTTCTACAATCATTTTCACATATGTTTTCCTTGATACCTAGTCAAACTGACTGGTGTACCCATGTGGTGGACACTGGTGACAGTCTGCCTGTAAAGAACAAACTTTACAGACAACCTGACCACGTCAGGGACTGTATAAAGGCTGAGGTACATAAAATGCTGGAATTAGGTGTCATTGAACCCTCAGAGAGCCCCTGGGCTAGCCCAGTGGTTCTGGTCCCCAAACCTCACACCAAAGATGGCAAGAGAGAGATGAGGTTCTGTGTGGATTACAGAGGACTCAATGCTGTCACCAGGACAGATGCACACCCTATTCCAAGGGCAGATGAGCTCATAGACAAACTAGCTTCTGCAAAGTTTTTGAGCACATTTGACTTAACAGCTGGCTATTGGCAAATCAGATTAGCTGAGGAGTCTAAGGCCAAAACAGCATTCTCAACCCCAGGTGGGCACTACCAGTTTGTGGTGATGCCCTTTGGTCTGAAGAATGCACCTGCCACCTTCCAAAGGCTGGTGAACCAAGTCCTTACTGGGTTGGATGACTTTTGCGCAGCATATCTTGATGACATTGCTGTCTTTAGCTCCACCTGGGAGGATCACCTGATCCACCTGAAGAAGGCTCTTGAGGCTCTGCAAAGGGCAGGCCTCACTATCAAGGCTACTAAGTGCCAGATAGGGCAGAGTAAGGTTGTGTATTTGGGCCACCTTGTAGGTGGAGGCCAAGTTCAACCACTGGAGAGTAAGATACAATCCATCAAGGACTGGTCCCCTCCAACCACCCAGACTCAAGTTCGAGCTTTCTTGGGCTTGACTGGGTACTACAGGAAGTTTGTTAAGAACTATGGGTCCATTGTGACTCCTCTTAATGATCTGACATCCAAGAAGATGCCCAAAAAGGTTCAGTGGACAGTAAGCTGTCAAAAGGCATTTGATGACCTGAAGGAGGCCATGTGCTCTGCACCTATCCTGAAAAGTCCTGACTACTCCAAAGAGTTTATTGTCCAAACAGATGCTTCTGAGTTGGGTGTGGGAGCTGTGCTGTCACAACTTAATGTAGATGGTCAAGACCAACCCATTGCTTTTATTAGCAGAAGGTTGACCCCCAGAGAGAAGAATTGGTCAGCTATTGAGAGGGAGGCCTTTGCTGTGGTGTGGGCCCTGAAGAAGCTGAGGCCATACTTGTTTGGCACTCACTTCAAGATTCAGACCGACCATAAGCCCCTCTTGTGGCTAAATCAGATGAAGGGTGAAAACCCCAAACTGCTTAGGTGGTCCATTTCCCTACAGGGGATGGACTTTACAGTGGAGCACCGGCCAGGTACTGACCATGGGAATGCAGATGGTCTCTCCAGGTACTTCCACTTAGGACATGAAGACGAGACTGGTCAAGGCTAGTTTAATGTCCCAGCGTTTGGGGGGGGGTTGTGTAGGAGAGTAGGGTCTGCTATCCTATGGTCACCCCAAATTTTTGCTTTTTGCTTCACTGGTTTTTGACATATTGAGGCTGTGGGCCTGCCAATCAGACCCCCAGCCTGCTGTTCTCTCTACTAAATTAAAACTATGCACCCTAGGTGCATAACCAATTGGAAGTGGATCACCCTGTCAGCCCCTGTACCAGTGTACACTAGGTACCCAGGGCATTGGTGTACCCAAGGCCTGCCAAGGGCTGCAGCATGTATTATGCCACCCCAGGCTTGGCCTAACAATTTGACACAACTGGCTGATCACTCAGCTGGGGTAAGTTGGTGTAATCACCTCTTACTTAGGTGTAGTATACCTATACCTAACCTTAAATGGGACACCTGGTAACCTATAAGTCACTCCTATGGCAGGCCTTAACAATCCTGAAGGCAGAGTGCTTGGTTCCATGTGAGATGGTGCTCTGGCATGAGCTGAGCCTGTCTGCAGTGGTCGGAACAACTTCCTTCTACTGTTTCCAGATATCGTCATACCATATACTCTTAAGTGCATTATGAACCTCGCGGTTAAATGCTATCTTTGGTTTGGCTTTATCAAAACATGTCGAGTAAGGTGTCATACGAATTGGAATACTAACCCCTCGCCAATTCTGGCGACGGGGTTAGCATTCCACCCTTCTAGAGGGACACGACATGTACAGTACCTGAAACCCGGGTAAAATCAGACATAGCCTCAGCTCCACAAAATGGATGCTGCCACCACAGACACAAGTCTGCCCTCCTGCTGCTGGGAGTCCTTCCAGCTTGGGAGGTGTGGACAAAGGGTTTCCTGCCAGGGGAGGTGCGTGCACCACCCCAGACAGGATTTTGTGTATTGGTCAGGTAGGGCTTGAAAGAAACCAGACATGCCTGTGGCTCACAAGGAGCCTCGGTGCATATGCCAGTTCAAACCGGTCCTGGGGCACACCAGTCCTGGGCCTGGGGCGAGCTGGACAAAGGATTGGGGGTGTAACCACCCCCCTTCCTGGTCCCACCCATAGGGAGGGACCTAGCAGGTAGTCCGGCCCCTAGAATCCGAATAAAGGTAGGAGCTGTGTCCTAGGACTTCAGACATCCTGGAATCAACTTAAAACTAAGAAGAAGACGGGAACTTCGACGCTCTGCTGCACAGAGGACTGAAGCCAATCTCCCCTGTGGTCAGGGAGTGACCACCTTGCTAACGCAAGCACCATCCAGCGAATCAACGTCTGCTTTGCCGCCGCCTCCCGCCGGAGCCCGAGCCCAGAGACTGACAAGACCTGGACCTCCAGACCTCTCACCGCCCGATCCACAGTCCCTGCAAAGAGGAGACCCGTGGAGGCACCGAGACACGTGGAGCCAGTCATCTTGAAACGACTACGACAAGCTGACCAGTGCAACAACCGAGGCTCCCTCCAAGTTGTGCTTTGGGTCCTGAGAAGCCCAACCCTCGAGCAGCATCTGCACCAAAGGTGAGCCCTCCAGCATCTCCACGATCTGCGTGGGGCCCTTCTGCATTTTGCCACTCGATGCGCCTAACCGGTTGCTGGCCCGCTGGCTAGTGGCCATCTTGGCGACGAAATCTACGACAAACACCGCTGGTCTGGTTGCTCCAGACTGGCCCTTGCTCCCCTCCAAAGGAGCAGTTCCTCTGACCTTGCTGGTCAGAACCATCAGCTTATCTCCTTGCCTACAACAATTGCTTTTGCCAAGGCTTGTTTGCTTCGATCAAGTCGCCGACACCGCCGACAGCGAGAGCCTGCGTGGGACAGCTCGTGACTCGACTCCTGGACGTCGTCGACCTTCAGGGACCACGTGGCTGCAGAGTCAAGCTACACCTTCCTTCCTGTTTGCACCCGACATCGCCTGGCACCCACCTGGTGCCACGCTGGTCACTGGCTAGTGACTGTGAACACAGTCCCCTCTGCTTTCAGGTCTTCAACATCTCCGATCCACTCTGGGATCAACTGCATCTCTTCCCGACCGACCGCCTGCAGCACTTTTGTCTACAGGCCCCACGGAACAGATAGAAGAAACCCGACGCACTTCGAGGCCTATGCACCCGCTTCCTGTGGGTGAGGTAAAGCTGGCACACCTGTGCCCAAGTGTAGTATTACATCTCTAGTGCCTGTGTTCCAAATCTTAAGTTCCTAGGTCATCCGGAAGATTCCTTTTGCAGTAACTTTGTACTTTTTACGCACCCATTGAAACCTATGGGAGCACGCGTGTGACTATTTGCTCTGCACACGCCACCCGTGGACCTCCTGGTCACTAACTGACGTTAGCTCCTTGTAGGCCCAGCGATTCTAGAGGCCCTAGGCCTTTTCCCTTTTCTGTTCGTGGTACTTATACCACTATTTTAGTATATGGTTCGAGTGGCCACCAGGGCCTATCCATATAAAGTGCAACTTCTGTGTATTCTGTGATAATCTTGTTTGACGATTTGTGCTCCTGTGCTCATAAAGAGACTAGGGGTTACTTTGAGAAATAAATACATATATATTTTGAATATATATCTGTGTGGTGTCCTTTCATTGGTATAAAAGGGGGTTACTATTGGTAAAACAGCTTGCTTAACACGCATCACGAGTTTAGCCTCAAAGACTGCTTAGCCTACGCTACCACTAGGGCAGCTAGTCCAAAAAGGTTGACTTACAACCACACCATAAGGGTTGCTTGGCATGGTACAAGGTGGTCACTAGAACTAGTGAACAGCATATACCAGGCCAACTTCTCACACACCCTGTTCTCGCTCTTCGTCAATGGGGTGGCCGATTTCCTGGCCCAGGCCCCCTCCGACGCCCCAGTATTATCAGGAGGTTACATCCCTGTCCTCATGTTTGCGGACGATACCCTATTAATCTCAAAGACACCCAGTGGTCTACAGAAAACTCTAGTGAGGTTTGAAGAGTTCTGTAGAATCCGTGGCCTAGAAATAAACACGGGGAAGATCAAATTCATGTCATTCAACGAACATAGATCATTCAGGGGCAAAATCAGCATGAACAATGTTTTGCTTGAGCAAGTAAATGCTTTTACATATTTGGGCGTATCCTTACAGAAGGATATGGGCTGGAAATACCAACTCAGTCTTACTACTCTTAAATTTAAACAACAGGTGGGGGCGCTTCTGGGGAAATTTAAAACCTCTAGTACGAAGCCCGTTGCCCCGGTGTTAGAAATATACGGGCTAAAGGTTTTGAGCTCTGTTCTTTATGGAGCAGAGCTTTGGGGATTCGCAAATTTTAACCAACTGACCGCGGTAGAGAACTCATTTCTACGTAAAATGGTTGGAGTCCCAGTGAGTACCCCAATGCACCCCCTTCGGTTAGATTTGGGTAGGAAGGCTGTAAGCGACTTTGCAAAACTTCGACCACTATTATATTGGCGAAGACTATGGTGCACAGAAGAGCTAGAACAATACACCAATGGTCTCAAGGATGTAATGGTGGCCGATACCTTCCACAAAATCTCTTGGTTAAAAGAGATTAGATCGCTTCTTGTGAAGATGGGTCTGAGTGAATTGTGGAATGAACCTCAAAATTCAGTTTTCCCATCAAAAAAAATCCTGAAGAACATGTATTGGGATTGGGTAATGGCAGAGGCTTGCACGAGTAGATCAACAAGGTACCTAACAGGCCAATTTTTAGAATTTAAGCAAAGACCGGCATTAGAAAAATACTGGGATGTGATCACGAAACCCCACGATAGGAAATTATATTTCCAGTTGAGGGCTGGCACCCTCCCTTTAAGGTCGTTTACAAGTAGCTGGGTCGGATCTCCTAAAGAAGAATGCCCATGGTGTCCAGACATCAAGGAATCTTTAAGTCATCTCCTGTTCTTCTGTCCCATCTATATTGGACCTCGAAGGGTATGGGTTATCCCTATATGTAGATCATTGGGTTTCAGAAAGCAAGAGGAAGCACTTAGAGTTCTCCGAACAAACCCGTCCCCCCACTTTGGTATAGCATTGGCTAAGTTTTTAGGTTGGGCATGGTCCATTCGAGCCAAGGCCCTAAAGCAACATCTACCCGTATTGTAAGAGATAGCTGTTTTCAGTTGAGAATTTTGGGGACGCGGAAGTATTCATAGTATGTATCGCATTTTATATAACAGTGTTGGTCTGAGGGTTTGTACCCAGACCGTTTTAAGTATTATTCGACAAAAGTCTTCCATTTAATATCTTTTTACAAGTTTTTTTATTATGTAAATAATTGTATTTATTGTCTCATTTTTATCATATTCGTTTGTAAAATTGGTGCTAGATGTTTTTTGCAAGCTTTTATGACAGAACTGTCGAATAAAGTCGTATTGATTGGTTATTGGAGCCTATGACTACCTGACTTCATAACATTGCAGTAAACATCATCAACGAAACCTCCCTAATACATTAAATTCCTGTAATTCCCCCTCCCTTAAACTCCAGACTTGTGAACATTGCAATAATAAAACCCCACCATACGCTTCCACCTCTTTCCTTTCTTTTTCCATTCTGCCCTTTCCTTGCATTCCCCAATATCTCTCTCACGACCCAGCAAGTATCCCCAAGCCATCTACCCTAGTGTTGATCCAAAACTATTGACATTGTAAATAACAATGACGTTTCTTTAAATGTTTTAAAAACATAAACAAAAATAATGTCATGAGCAATGCCAATAGCTCTAACTTTAACAATGCCGAGACCATTGCATTGTAAATACTTGTTTTTTAATTCTACTGGATTGCCAAGCTCCTCATGTTGTTTCATGCATGCCGAAGTGTCTTTCTTTCCTTGAAGGGTATACAATATATGACAATAAATAAATGTTTAAAAAAAAGAATAGGAATACCACAGCTCCTTCAACAAGAAAGTGGATGACAGCAGAACAGATCACGGTATACAAGAATGGTAATACCGCCTACTCATTCAATACAGGAAGAGTGTAAAGATCACAGTATATAAGAATAGGAATACCACTGCTCCTTCAACAGGAAAGTATACAATGCAGTCCAGATCAGAGTATACAAGCATGGTAATACCGCCTACTCATTTAATAACGGAATAGTGTAAAGATCACAGTATATAAGAATAGGAATACCGCTGCTCCTTCAAGTGGAAAGTATACAACGCAGTACAGATTAGAGAATACAAGCATGGTAATACCGCCTACTCATTCAATTACGGAAGAGTGTAAAGATCACAGTATATAAGAATAGGAATACCGCTGCTCCTTCAACAGGAAAGTATACAACGCAGTACAGATCAGAGTATACAAGCATGGTAATACCGCCTACTCATTCACTAACGGAAAAGTTTAAATATCACAATATATAAGAATAGGAATACCGCTGCTCCTTCAAGTGGAAAGTATACAACGCAGTACAGATCAGAGTGTTCAAGCATGGTAATACTGCCTACTCATTCAATAACGGAAGAGTGTAAAGATCACAGTATATGAGAATAGGAATACCGCTGCTCCTTCAACAGGAAAGTATACAACGCAGTACAGATGATGGTATACAAGAATGGTAATACCGCCTACTCATTCAATAAAAGAAGAGTGTAAAGATTACAGTATATAAGAATAGGAATACCGCTGCTCCTTCAACGGGAAAGTATACAATGCAGTACAGATCACAGTATACAAGCATGGTAATACCGCCTACTCATTCAATAACAGAAGAGTGTAAAGATCACAGTATATAAGAATAGGAATACCGCTGCTCCTTCAAGTGGAAAGTATACAACGCAGTACAGATCAGAGAATACACGCATGGTAATACCGCCTACTCATTCAATAATGGAAGAGTGTAAAGATCACAGTATATAAGAATAGGAATACCGCTGCTCCTTCAACAGAGAAGTGTACGACGGCAGTACAGATTATGGTTTACAAAAATGTTAATACCACCACTCAGATTACAAGAAAGTGAATCAGCAAATTGCAGTTGTGCAAGGACTGAAATATAAAAGAATGACAATAATATCACTAATATGCCTAGAATGTTTACAAGGGCAGGCTAAAGAATATATCATGGCATACAAGAGTGGTTATACTGTCTATTCCATAACAAAAGTGAATGAAAAAAGAAAGCATAAACATCTGACATAAGAACTGTAACACCGCTGGAGAGTAAATACAAAGTGGATACAGGAAGAACAGAGCTTTCAAATTGCAGTTTACAAGAATGGTAATACCACTGCTCACCTGACAACAAGTATAAAATATCCATAATGGTAATACCGTCCACTCATTCAAAGAGTAAGACAAAGGAGGGAAGAGAGTAGCGCACAGATCACAGTATACAAGAATGGTAATGGCATTGCTTATCCAACAGGAAACTGAATGAGGGAAGATGATAGCTTACAGATAGCAGTACACAAGAGTGGTAATACCACCACATATCCAACAGAAAAGTGAATGAGGGAAGATGAGAGCTTACAGATAGCAGTACACATGAGTGGTAATACCACCACATATCCAACAGAAAAGTGAATGAGGGAAGATGAGAGCTTACAGATAGCAGCACACATGAGTGGTAATACCACCACATATCCAACAGAAAAGTGAATGAGGGAAGATGAGAGCTTACAGATAGCAGTACACAAGAGTGGTAATACCACCACATATCCAACAGAAAAGTGAATGAGGGAAGATGAGAGCTTACAGATAGCAGTACACATGAGTGGTAATACCACCACATATCCAACAGAAAAGTGAATGAGGGAAGATGAGAGCTTACAGATAGCAGTACACATGAGTGGTAATACCACCACATATCCAACAGAAAAGTGAATGAGGGAAGATGAGAGCTTACAGATAGCAGTACACAAGAGTGGTAATACCACCACATATCCAACAGAAAAGTGAATGAGGGAAGATGAGAGCTTACAGATAGCAGTACACATGAGTGGTAATACCACCACATATCCAACAGAAAAGTGAATGAGGGAAGATGAGAGCTTACAGATAGCAGCACACATGAGTGGTAATACCACCACATATCCAACAGAAAAGTGAATGAGGGAAGATGAGAGCTTAAAGATAGCCGTACACAAGAGTGGTAATACCACCACATATCCAACAGAAAAGTGAATGAGGGAAGATGAGAGCTTACAGATAGCAGCACACATGAGTGGTAATACCACCACATATCCAACAGAAAAGTGAATGAGGGAAGATGAGAGCTTAAAGATAGCAGTACACAAGAGTGGTAATACCACCACATATCCAACAGAAAAGTGAATGAGGGAAGATGAGAGCTTAAAGATAGCAGTACACAAGAGTGGCAATACCACCACATATCCAACAGAAAAGTGAATGAGGGAAGTAAGAGAGCTTACAGATAGCAGTACACATGAGTGGTAATACCACCACATATCCAACAGAAAAGTGAATGAGGGAAGTAAGAGAGCTTAAAGATAGCAGTACACAAGAGTGGTAATACCACCACATATCCAACAGAAAAGTGAATGAGGGAAGATGAGAGCTTAAAGATAGCAGTACACAAGAGTGGTAATACCACCACATATCCAACAGAAAAGTGAATGAGGGAAGATGAGAGCCTACAGATAGCAGCACACATGAGTGGTAATACCACCACATATCCAACAGAAAAGTGAATGAGGGAAGATGAGAGCTTAAAGATAGCAGTACACAAGAGTGGTAATACCACCACATATCCAACAGAAAAGTGAATGAGGGAAGATGAGAGCTTAAAGATAGCAGTACACAAGAGTGGTAATACCACCACTTATAGAACAGGAAAGTGTAGGACAGGAGACTGGAGTGTACATATCATGGTATGCAGGAATCGTACTTATGATCTACAAGGCATCGGGTCATGGTATACAAGTGTGGTCCTGTGTAAGGAGCCTATAGATAGTGGCAGACAAGAATCAGAATGCCACCCACTCATTCAGTGAAGACAGTGAATGAGAACTGGAGTGTGGATTCCATAGCATACAGCAATCGCAATACTTCTGCATCAAAAGCAAACTGCAAGGCGGCGAGATTGCACAAACCCCAGGAGTGACAGCACCCATCCTTACCCAGCGCCCTGGGAAGGTAAGGCACAGCACTCGGAACGAGAGCGAGCACCCGCAGAGCTGTGGATCAGACTGGGCCTGATCACGGGGTGCAAACTCCGCACCTGTAAATACCGGTGCTGTTTGGCAGAAGCCTTCCACTGCAAGTAAGTGTCAATTCCCATAGACTGGCAAATAAGTGTGCGGACACCGTTTAACCAGTCATAAAACTACATGGACTTCCCAATTTCGTGGAGTTTAATGCTTCCAGCTACCACCCGCCCTGAGCAAGTGGTAAATGGGAGCAGGGGCTTCTGAGTGGGGTGGAGGTCTATAGAGAGGGTTGCACAGGGTGAGGCAGGGGAGATGAGTCCCGGCAGTGGGAAGCATCGCATGCTACGCCCCCCCCCACCGCCCCGCCCCCCGCCCCACCATCGAAGGATGTCTGGCAGGGGCGGGGGACGAGGCCCAGAAGCTCTTGACGCCAAACCCTAAAGCAACTTTATCGACTGCCTTTTACATCAGATTCTGTATTTCCACACTCAGGAAACCCAAGTGAGAAAACTCTAGGCCCTTCATAAAATGTTGGAGCGGAATTCCATACAAGCCCTGCCGAGTGTCACGCATTAGGAGTTAGACTGACTCATTTAACTTACCCCACACATTAATGCAGGGCCTGAAATTTGTCGCTGTGATCATCTCATCTCTTGTTAGGAATTGGAGTTTTTCTTTCTTTTCCAGGTGCTGAAGATAAGACATTACCCCTGCCCCTAAAACAGCTGCTCCAATCCTAAACGCCTTGTTTTGTACATTCTCTGCTTTCACAGGAGCATCGCTCGTGCATGGCCTGTTGCCAGTCATGCACTGTCTGGGAAGTGGACATGCCTCAGCCACCGCGCGAGGGAAAAGAGAGGACATTTACTGGATTAGAGCATAACCTTCATTCATCCTGCTCATGTATACAGCGATGGTCCAGGGGCATATTTACAAGGAGCTCGTGCCACCACAGCATCATTATTTTTATGCAGCGCAATTCGTACTCCACATTGCTCCATATTTAGAAACTGATGTATTTGGCTCAATGCATCAGCTTGTAGATGGCTGTGTCACATTATAGCTGCAGCAGCTGTAATGTATGCAGGGTAAGCGTTCCCACTTTAAAAGCCACGTACAACTGACACAGTGAATTGTACAACTTTTCAGTGCGTCACTCTACGACTTGACTGTGTCAGGATCCCTACGCCTTCTCAAACCAAGCTTAAGTATTAATGCAGGTCTTTTAACATGTGACTCGCCTCGGTGTTCTGACGCATTGAGGGAGTTGTGTCAGTCTTACAACCAACTCCAGCATTGCGCCACTTTAGTGCCAAAAAATGCATCAGAATTTCTGACGCATCCGTGAATCGTTGCGCCATGGAGCACTGTATTGTAAATACTGCGCATCCATGGCTGCGTTAGGACATTTGCGGCAGGCGCAAGACATCCGACTTGCCAGTTTTTGTGAGTATGCGCCCAGGTGCCCGTCCCTTCCACTGTATCTGATGCATCAGTCTATAGCAAGAGTCTGTAACAGCCTGGAGAGAGGACGCGCCCTTATGCAGCACACAGGAGGCAGAACAGAAGGCGCGTCGCAGAAGACTCGGGCATGGCTGCCAGTCATCCCCAAGTACTACGGGCAACTTTCATCACTCCCCGTTTTTAGCCAATAGCAATAGTTTGTGATTTAACTCTTCCCGTTTTTATAAAATCTCTATAGGTCAAAACATGCTCAGTGATGGCTGAGGTGGGACTGGTTCATATCGTGGGGCCAGGAGGCAGCTTTACTAAGGGGGAGGGCTGCAGGAGCCCATGGGGGAGGACAGTGCACGCCGGTGGATGGAGGGAGCGGGGTAGGCACCTGTACGGAAACCTGTAAGTCTGAAGGAGGGAATCTAGGATAGCCAATCTTCATTATCATTCTGCATGACCATTTGCCATCATGGAGACACTTTGGGGCTGATTTACAAGCCCCGTGCGCCACTTTTGCGTCACTTTTCCCATGTTAAAGTGACGCAAAAGTGGCGAAAGGGGCTTGTAAATCTGCCCCTTTGTGTGCACGGAGAAAAAAGGGAACTACTGGTTACATAGCGCATTTATGTTTTTTTCCTTCCCTAACCCTATACCTCGAAATCAAGGCTAGTTAAAAGAAACTTCTCAGCCAGATGCTCCGAGATGGGGAATCTGTTGAACTATATTTGAGCTCCTATCGCTTTACCACTTCCAGGAGTAAGCCCTGACTGTTCGCTGTATGGAGGAGGTCAGAGCAGAGGGAAGGAGCACTACAGCGCCTAGAAGGACGAGGTGTAGCATTAAGCAGCAGGCTGGAGGAAAGACTGCTGCGTCTGCTGGGAGGACGGGCGTCTGCTGGGAGGCTGGGCCTGCTGACAGGGACTGTCTGTTGCTGAGAAGACGGCGCCAGCCACTTGCTGCTAGGACCCTTCCACAGCAACGCAGGACACTTCCGCAGCAACTGAGCTCTCTAGTTCCCTGAAGCGCCGACACCGTGGGCACGCAGCTCGTTCAGCCCAGTGTTGTGTTTGTGCTCTGCTCACCCCAGCCCTTTCGCTACGGGTGCCAGGACGCATCAAAACACCTGGCCTTGATGATGCCCGGCCTCAAGCATGGACACGGGACCCAGGAGAGCTCTGGAGCACTCTCCCGCTCCGTGCCGCCCTCTCTGGGGTCAGGTCATGGGGGGTGTATACCCAGCAAAGATTGGGCTTAGCTAAACATGCTGGGGCTGATTTACAAGCCCCTTGCGCCACTTGCGTCACTTTTCCCATGTTAAAAATGTCGCAAAAGGGGCGCAAGGGGCTTGTAAATCTGCCCCACTACTGTAACTGAGGCAACACCTAACGCTGCTTGGGCACCTTTCTCTGACGTGGTAAATAATTATTTACATTGGCAATGAAGTGTCACTCGAAGTGTCACACGTAATTGATAATAATGTCACACACAAGCACAATGGCAGGATACAATCTTGGTAGCCCTGGAATTCCGCTCCGTCCAGACAAGAAGTTAACGAGGGTCTAAGACAGTGACAATAAACACAATCAGGCATTTACAGAAATGATCAGAAAAAACTAACAATTACAAAAAGGTGCATTTCAAATATTTACACTACATAAACACATATAAATGACCACACAACTAGCGTACCTCAGACATTCAGACGACAGACAACATTCAATTTACAATTTACACTTATATGTACAAGAAATAACAACAGGCCATCAGTGAATAACACTTGCACTATTTCAAAAACGCTTATTTTTAAGTTGTTTTTGCAGTTGATTGGCCAAAGGCGAAGACAGGTCAAGGTGGGTCAACGCGTTTCGAATCCCTTCACCGGGGATTCTCATCAGGACCAAAACTCTCTGGGAAACAAAAAGCGAACAGCACTGAATTAGACCAATTGGCCCCTCCACAAAAGTTTTAATGGGCTGCTAAACTCTGTTCAAGAACCTTATTCACTGATGGCCTGTTGTTATTTCTTGTACATATAAGTGTAAATTGTAAATTGAATGTTGTCTGTTTTTCTGATCATTTCTGTAAATGCTTGAATCACTCTAATATAACCGTGCAAAATAATAAGAAAAATTTGCATTAAAAATATTTTTGATTAAAATCAATCAAAAAATGGATAAAATGGATATGTTTAATTCAGTTCATTTGTCAAAATCTCTTTGAAAGTTCAGTGCAGCATCGGCACTCTCTTTGTTCTATTTAGTTATCTTGACTTGGCCCTGCTGCCATCGAGTCAAAACCCAAGCTCGTCTTGCCCACTACCACGTTCTCGGCATATATCTTTGGCCAAAGTGGTTAGAATGTGATGGCTACCCTGCTGACACTGTCCTAAATGTTTGAACTATTTGGCTTTTGAATTGACACACTGGGACTGAGACACCAAACATTTTAAGTGTTGATCAGCAGGAATCTTTAGCCATACCTATCGTCAGTCAACGGGAATTATGTAGCTGAAGAGATTAAACGTATGCAGCATGTATGAGCATCGTATGTTGCAGATGAAACAATAAATGTGGCATATTGACACACATTTTGAATGAGTCTGATTTCATAATGCCTTCATGTTAGCACTTGGTAACAGTGTCTGAGTAATAGTTTTGCACCTCATCAGCAACTGTTTCATACACAGAAATGGACATAGCAACAGAAACAAGCCCAATGAAGCTTAGAGAAGGTCATTCCACTTCACTTCTACATCTGTTGAGAAATGGTTTGTTACGCTTGTGCCATTTGTGGTACTACCAAATTTGCCTGTATTGAATATCTGCAGATTATGCACCAGATGATGGTTCATGTGCCAAATGCATCAGTACTAATCTTGTGGATAGCAGCATTTTGTCTAAGCCTACGCGGAGATGCACGCATACCTGCAGTGTAAAACCCGTCCCTATTAAAAATAGCCACAAAACGGACATTAAGAGGAAACGGACAGATGCGCAACAAAAGGGAAGGAAGGCGAAGGCGAAGAAGCCCAACACGGAAATGGACGATAATGGTCCCCCAGTGATAATAATCCCCGAAGCTGCTCCTTTAGAGGCGACATCGACCGCCCAAATATTAAGTTCTAGGGAGGAGACATCATTCAGCTGGGGAGAGGATATGTGGGCCAAAATGGAAAACCTGTTTATTAAATCCTGTGCCCCCATATATGACAGGCTGGATAAAATAGATATTAGATTGAGTATCCTTCAGGCAGAAGTAGCGAGGGTCCAGAGAAAAGGGCCCGCTACTTTGGGAGCAAAGGGGTTGGAGAAGGAGATAGGAAAGCAGGGGAGAGAAATGACAGAACCCGTAGATGGGATGATCCCAGCTTACCCTGGTGAAGAAGGACTGTCTGGTAATAGTCATTCCCAGGCATCCCATTTAGATCCTCAAGGGCAGGATAGCGGCCCTGTGTTAACTAGAAGAGTCCCAGCATCCCAACAATGCCCAAGGGGAAAGGGTCGTGGCACCACTACCGTAATTGCGAACCCTCCCGAGATAAACTCTACACCCCCCAGTGACCGACAGCGGGAAATCCTATTACGTATTAACCTCCCCCTGGCATGTGCACCATACGTGGTAATATTAGTGGGGGTACCAGTTTTACGACCGGGTCAATGGGAGGATTATCCTGCTCTAAAAAGAAAGTGCATCCAGTGGTTGAATGCTAACCGTCCGCTGCCCCCTACGGCAGTGGCGGAGATCTTATTTGCCCGGAGGGTTGAGTGGGTAGGGGGTAGGGAAAAGTCGGTGAGGGGTGATTGTATAGTAATCAATTTCAAGGACATCAGAGCCGTAGAACATATATGTGGGTGGGAGCAGGAAAGGCCTAGGCCCCAAATAAATGCTGTTCCCCTTGATTATTTTTACTCAGAGGTGAATATACCCATAGCGCATGATCGTCTACGAGTAGGTGGGGGCGCCACAGGAAATTTATGGGGTGTAGAAACTAGGAACAAGTACGATGCTCTTTCAGGGCTAGAGGACTGTGATTGACGCCACTTGCCCCAGGCACAGGCTGGAAACACGGATGGTCGAAGTATGTTGGCAATGGAGGGCGTAGGGATAGAAAGGGGTTGTCAAAAAGGACTTTCAGCTGGCTCTTCTGACCAATCTCTAGGGGGAAAACTGGTATTCTATCCTCGGTTAGATCCTGAGGTTGGGAATGCTAACCCACCGCTTAACACCATGGTGGCTGAGCTGGATTCCCTAACAGTACCAGGGATAAACAATAGTATTGCCCGGTCCCATACTATGGACCGTGTGGATACCACAGAAAACCCTCCTTTTTCTAATGCTCCCACTTTGAGTAATTTGTCCTTGCTGTCCTGGAATATAGCTGGCTTAAGCTCCAAGATATCACAGGATGAGTGGGCCGATTTTATTGAGGGTCATGATATCTGTTTGTTCCAGGAGACGTGGGCAGTCCATCACGTCTTTCGCCAGGGTTACCTGAATTTCTATATCCCCGCAGAAAAGAAAGATAGGGGACGGCCAGTGGGTGGTTTAGTAATTTGGGTTAGGCAGGCGCTGGCCTGAACCGTATCCCAGTTACCCACAGCAAGTAGTGATATCTTAGCTGTAAGAATGAAGATGGGGTCAGGGATACGAGTAGATATATATAACATCTATGCACGTGGTCTTCCTGGAGGGTGTCGTTCTGAGGTGGTGGTAGCATTAGAACTGTTGTTGAATCATCGCCTAGTGAAGTCTGGCCACTAATTGGGGGAGATTTTAATACTACGTTTGAACCAATGGTTTCCGAGGATGGAAGTCTAACTGAAGAGGAGGACCGTAAATGGGGAATACCTACTCTTGAAATCCCACCGACAAAAAGATGGACAGAGGCGGCTATCCATTTAAAGGGTCTTTGTATGGGCCTGCAGTTGAGGGCGGCCAATGGCCGAACCCGTCCTGATAGGTCCGGTGTTGTAACTTTTGATAATGGGTCATCGTCAAGTCGCATAGACTATTGGCTGGTTAGTCTATATCTGTGGCAGTACCTCATCGACATGGCTGTAGTCAACCGAGTCGAAAGTGACCATAATCCGCTTATAATGACTTTGGCTGGGGTGTTTTGTAAGGCAATCCCTATTAGGGATACCATGGCAAACCACGATGTCGTGGTTAGTAATGATATGCGCTACCTTAAGTGGAACTACATAGTCGCTCACCCAGAGATAACGGCCAAAATGGAACAGGAGCTAAGTATAACCATGGGTTTATTGGGTGCCAATGACGATAGCCAGGAATGGAAGACAATGGTGATGGAGGAGCATATAGCCCTCTTTAATCGCCTGAAGTCTTATTTTCTTAAATGTGGTAGGTCTGGGACACCAAATATAAGAAAACCCCATAGGTGGTACAACGAAGACTGTCACCAGGCTAGAGTTGAGTTGGGTACTGCACTACGATATAGAGATGGGGCAGAGTACGTCTGGCAAGGAACAAATATAGGAAAGCCGTTGGTGCTGCTAAAAAACAGTGGGAACAGGATAACTGGGGTGATTTACTAGAAGCCTGCAAGGATAAAAACCAAAAAGCATTCTGGGATAAACTTAAATGGGCAAAGGGTGAATGCCCAGATCCCCCTCAGAATAATATAGCCCAGTAACAGTGGGTGGAGTACTTCAAACCCCAGTACGCATTACCACCAGATGAGCTAGATAGTCGACCCTTTATTGACAAACCCTTTAATAAGTGGGTATTTACTATGGGTGACGTGAATAGGGCATTAGACACAGTGACACCTGGTAGAGCCGCGGGGTCTGTTTGTGTACCTGCTGACGTGTTTTTGAATAATAAATTGCTGTGGTGTAGTTATATACAAATTATTGAGAACACAGTCGCATGTGGTGCTCCAATCCCGCCCTCATGGAAGGGAGCGGAAATAATTCCTGTCTACAAAAAGGGCGACAAATCGGTAGCAGGTAATTACAGGCCGATCAGCCTTATAGACTTCATGCAAAAAGTCGTAGGGCGGTTGATTCTGCAGAAAGTCCAGCTATGGATAGATGAACATCATATACTCACCCCTTTACAGGCAGGGTTCCGCCACCTCACAAGTACAATAGATCAGATATTCTGTTTTGTGACAATCTATTGGAAGACTGTCTAATTGGGTAGGGGAGCATTATATGCAGTATTCGTAGACCTGAAGGCAGCGTTCGATGCTGTTCCACGCTGTAAGCTGTGGCAGGTACTAGGCGATTTGGGTATGCCATTGGAGTTGTTGTCCCTAATCGTCCGCTTACATGAGGATAATTATGCTTGGGTGCGGTGGGGAGCAAGGGGCGAGGTTACGGAGACCTTTCCCATTGCTAGGGGAGTGAGACAGGGTTGTGTGCTGGCACCCACCCTGTTCTCGCTCTTCGTCAATGGGGTGGCCGATTTCCTGGCCCAGGCCCCCTCCGACGCCCCAGTATTATCAGGAGGTTACATCCCTGTCCTCATGTTTGCGGACGATACCCTATTAATCTCAAAGACACCCAGTGGTCTACAGAAAACTCTAGTGAGGTTTGAAGAGTTCTGTAGAATCCGTGGCCTAGAAATAAACACGGGGAAGATCAAATTCATGTCATTCAACGAACATAGATCATTCAGGGGCAAAATCAGCATGAACAATGTTTTGCTTGAGCAAGTAAATGCTTTTACATATTTGGGCGTATCCTTACAGAAGGATATGGGCTGGAAATACTAACTCAGTCTTACTACTCTTAAATTTAAACAACAGGTGGGGGCGCTTCTGGGGAAATTTAAAACCTCTAGTACGAAGCCCGTTGCCCCGGTGTTAGAAATATACGGGCTAAAGGTTTTGAGCTCTGTTCTTTATGGAGCAGAGCTTTGGGGATTCGCAAATTTTAACCAACTGACCGCGGTAGAGAACTCATTTCTACGTAAAGTGGTTGGAGTCCCAGTGAGTACCCCAATACACCCCCTTCGGTTAGATTTGGGTAGGAAGGCTGTAAGCTACTTTGCAAAACTTCGACCACTATTATATTGGCGAAGACTATGGTGCACAGAAGAGCTAGAACAATACACCAATGGTCTCAAGGATGTAATGGTGGCCGATACCTTCCACAAAATCTCTTGGTTAAAAGAGATTAGATCGCTTCTTGTGAAGATGGGTCTGAGTGAATTGTGGAATGAACCTCAAAATTCAGTTTTCCCATAAAAAAAAATCCTGAAGAACATGTATTGGGATTGGGTAATGGCAGAGGCTTGCACGAGTAGATCAACAAGGTACCTAACAGGCCAATTTTTAGAATTTAAGCAAAGACCGGCATTAGAAAAATACTGGGATGTGATCACGAAACCCCACGATAGGAAATTATATTTCCAGTTGAGGGCTGGCACCCTCCCTTTAAGGTCGTTTACAAGTAGCTGGGTCGGATCCCCTAAAGAAGAATGCCCATGGTGTCCAGACATCAAGGAATCTTTAAGTCATCTCCTGTTCTTCTGTCCCATCTATATTGGACCTCGAAGGGTATGGGTTATCCCTATATGTAGATCATTGGGTTTCAGAAAGCAAGAGGAAGCACTTAGAGTTCTCCGAACAAACCCGTCCCCCCACTTTGGTATAGCATTGGCTAAGTTTTTAGGTTGGGCATGGTCCATTCGAGCCAAGGCCCTAAAGCAACATCTACCCGTATTGTAAGAGATAGCTGTTTTCAGTTGAGAATTTTGGGGACGCGGAGGTATTCATAGTATGTATCGCATTTTATATAACAGTGTTGGTCTGAGGGTTTGTACCCAGACCGTTTTAAGTATTATTCGACAAAAGTCTTCCATTTAATATCTTTTTACAAGTTTTTTTATTATGTAAATAATTGTATTTATTGTCTCATTTTTATCATATTCGTTTGTAAAATTGGTGCTAGATGTTTTTTGCAAGCTTTTATGACAGAACTGTCGAATAAAGTCGTATTGATTGGTTATTGGAGCCTATGACTACCTGACTTCATAACATTGCAGTAAACATCATCAACGAAACCTCCCTAATACATTAAATTCCTGTAATTCCCCCTCCCTTAAACTCCAGACTTGTGAACATTGCAATAATAAAACCCCACCATACGCTTCCACCTCTTTCCTTTCTTTTTCCATTCTGCCCTTTCCTTGCATTCCCCAATATCTCTCTCACGACCCAGCAAGTATCCCCAAGCCATCTACCCTAGTGTTGATCCAAAACTATTGACATTGTAAATAACAATGACGTTTCTTTAAATGTTTTAAAAACATAAACAAAAATAATGTCATGAGCAATGCCAATAGCTCTAACTTTAACAATGCCGAGACCATTGCATTGTAAATACTTGTTTTTTAATTCTACTGGATTGCCAAGCTCCTCATGTTGTTTCATGCATGCCGAAGTGTCTTTCTTTCCTTGAAGGGTATACAATATATGACAATAAATAAATGTTTAAAAAAAAGAATAGGAATACCACAGCTCCTTCAACAAGAAAGTGGATGACAGCAGAACAGATCACGGTATACAAGAATGGTAATACCGCCTACTCATTCAATACAGGAAGAGTGTAAAGATCACAGTATATAAGAAGAGGAATACCACTGCTCCTTCAACAGGAAAGTATACAATGCAGTCCAGATCAGAGTATACAAGCATGGTAATACCGCCTACTCATTCAATAACGGAAGAGTGTAAAGATCACAGTATATGAGAATAGGAATACCGCTGCTCCTTCAACAGGAAAGTATACAACGCAGTACAGATGATGGTATACAAGAATGGTAATACCGCCTACTCATTCAATAAAGGAAGAGTGTAAAGATTACAGTATATAAGAATAGGAATACCGCTGCTCCTTCAACGGGAAAGTATACAATGCAGTAGAGATCACAGTATACAAGCATGGTAATACCGCCTACTCATTCAATAACGGAAGAGTGTAAAGATCACAGTATATAAGAATAGGAATACCGCTGCTCCTTCAAGTGGAAAGTATACAACGCAGTACAGATCAGAGAATACACGCATGGTAATACCGCCTACTCATTCAATAATGGAAGAGTGTAAAGATCACAGTATATAAGAATAGGAATACCGCTGCTCCTTCAACAGAGAAGTGCACGACGGCAGTACAGATTATGGTTTACAAAAATTTTAATACCACCACTCAGATTACAAGAAAGTGAATCAGCAAATTGCAGTTGTGCAAGGACTGAAATATATAAAAGAATGACAATAATATCACTAATATGCCTAGAATGTTTACAAGGGCAGGCTAAAGAATATATCATGGCATACAAGAGTGGTTATACTGTCTATTCCATAACAAAAGTGAATGAAAAAAGAAAGCATAAACATCTGACATAAGAACTGTAACACCGCTGGAGAGTAAATACAAAGTGGATACAGGAAGAACAGAGCTTTCAAATTGCAGTTTACAAGAATGGTAATACCACTGCTCACCTGACAACAAGTATAAAATATCCATAATGGTAATACCGTCCACTCATTCAAAGAGTAAGACAAAGGAGGGAAGAGAGTAGCGCACAGATCACAGTATACAAGAATGGTAATGGCATTGCTTATCCAACAGGAAAGTGAATGAGGGAAGATGATAGCTTACAGATAGCAGTACACAAGAGTGGTAATACCACCACATATCCAACAGAAAAGTGAATGAGGGAAGATGAGAGCTTACAGATAGCAGTACACATGAGTGGTAATACCACCACATATCCAACAGAAAAGTGAATGAGGGAAGATGAGAGCTTACAGATAGCAGCACACATGAGTGGTAATACTGAGGAAATATGAATTTTTATGGTCAATTGTGTCCCCTATCTTAGACCCCAACGGCTCCATGTACATGCTACAAGTACATGTATGTTCCCTCCAGTTCCAGCTATGAAGACGCAAATGCATGTGCGTCCAACTTCAACCTGTCCTCTTTCAGATCCGCCATGAATGGGTCGAATATTCCATTCCTAAGTATGATTGGCCACCGACTTTATATGGTTCACTTTTCATGTTTTACAGTTCAGGCGAGTAGGCCCTGAATTCTGCCTTCAAGCCTTTTCCTGCTTCTGCCTCTGAAATGCTCCAGCTTGGACCTGCATCCGTATCCATGAACTTTGTCCTACTCCCTGCGCGGCTAACGGTGCCTGACGCGGCCTGTTGCCTGCCAAAAACTGTATTCAGCCTTCAAGTTATCTGCTCCGCTCCTCATCCAATGCATTCCTGTCTAGTAGTTTAGGTAAACATCCTTCCAGCTACCGAGCAAAGGGCTCGGCCTCGCTGTCTTTATGCAAGTAATTCATAGCCCCTGTTACCATGGAAGATTCCTGCCCCCTCGCATCCCATGTAGACACATAGACGCTTGTACATGCACTAACAGTCAGTATAGAATAGATTCCGTCCGAGAGACCTTTCCTTTTAGATAAAACAGTTCCTTAAACAAAGATATTAGATACGAGTTGGGATTAGGTTGACCTGACCCCCCAGACTTCTGTCTCCACATGTAGAGCTAAATGTCAATTCCCCTTCACCCTCTAGTTGCACGTCAATCACACGTCATGCGGCTGCGCGCGCATCTTTGCCAAATATTTCTGCTGACACTGCAGGATTCTCTTATGGATCCACCCACTTGTGACATCATTTTAAATGACGTTTCTAGTATACGCCTGTATTTACGCCTATTTTCATTACGTATGTGTATTCTTATCTGTATTATCAGCTGTTACGCCTCCTGCATCTGTCTTAATGCAATGCTTTTCATATATATATTGTTTCTTGTCAATAATGTATTGCCTATCCCTTCCTGAACCTTCGTGGTGATGGAATATGATTGCCTGGTTCGAACCATAATTCCTTTGTAAGGAATAAAGCCCGTTTCAGAACCTCTAATACCACGGATTCTGCCTCTTATTTTGACTGAGTTATCCTTACTAGACTTTACCGCATAAAAAATAGTACAGGTAATTTAAATATTTACCACATAAATTGGCGCCCGAACAGGGACACTTTCTCATCTCACGCGCCGGAGGTGCGTTGCAGGCCCGGTCCCCTGCCACAGCTGGACGGACAAAAACGCGTACCCGCAGGATTTCCTGTATCTCCCTCCGGCCAAGCGGGGGTGACTGAGGCTGCGATCAACACCCAGACGAGGCGGTGAGAAGTGCGAAGTATCCCGACCAGAGCCTAGCTGAGAGAGCAAGATCCGAGGTATACAGAGGCCCACCAGGTTCCGAAGTTCCGAGTCGAGTCAAGTCCAGTCCGGTCCAGTTCAGTTCAGTTCCGAGGCCTTCCGTTCCGTGCTACCCGGTGAGTACCGTTGCTGGGGAGGCAGTTAGACGTGCACATTAATTTGTGCCGGTCCTGACGGGTTTGGGTACACAGATCCGGTCTGCACTGTTTTAGCAGTGTATCTGTACTGTTTAGCAGTATATCCAGTATGTTCATGTATATAATTCAGTAGTATCTAGTATTAGTATTATGTCAGTAACTAGTTTTCTTCTAATTATCATTGTTCGTTAAATGTTAACCCCTTCGATGCTGCGCAGATTCCGCCGCTGTGCTGACGGAATCTTGCGCGGGTGTGGTCATGACGGAATGGTTCCGTCATGAGCACAGCTCAACCGTGGGTCATGACGGAACCATTCCGTCATGAGCACCGAAGGGGTTAAATGTTAAATGTTTTACTGTGTTCAAACAATTGTGGTATGAATGAGTGTTCATTATTGTATTTATTGTATTAATTGTGTTCAAGTCCAGTTCAAGTATGAATCAAGTAGCAAGGTTTAAAGATGCCGTTCTTTTCAAAATTAAGACAGATCAAAACTAGAAAAGGAGTACTCGAAGAAGCTGTTCCCATTCCACCTAGGGACACTCCAGGGTATTTTATGTATCATAAACATGGCCTAGATGCCGTATTATATCTTGACTTATGGGTGGACTACACCAAGGATCTAGCAGAAAGTCAGAGGTGGCCCGCAGCTGGGACATGGGATGCAGATTGCATCATGAGAGTAGAAGAAGAATTATGGAAAAAGAAAGCTAGACAGTCACAGAAAGATGCCATTGAGTTATGGCGTAAAGAATCGCATAGGCGCACAGAGAAAGCGCTCAGACAGGAAGAGAAAAGTAAGGAGAACTCAAATAAAGCCCGAGAAAATATATTAATTGAGGAAGGTACTCGAGTAAAAACAGAACAAGTAGACAGACAACGAAACACTCTTATGAATGGTATGTATCCTCTTTTGTCCGAAGGTCTACCTAAGGCCACCCCGGAAATACCGAAAGATTTGCCACCCCCATTACTCCCGATTAAAGCACATCCCAAGACCGCAAAAGATATTTTCCTTTCCTCCTATTTAGACGAGGTAGCTCCCGAATATGTTAATGTTCCACCACACACGCCACCTGTCAATGGTGCTCAACCCCGAGAACATCCGCCCCCAACTCCGCAACCACAAACTCCTCCGCATATTCCAATAGGTCCATCTGTTTCCACCGCTTTTTCTGCATCCACAGTTTCTACCTTACATCCCACAAATCCTTTTGTGCCTAGCACCTCAGAAGGTGCGACAGGAGGTGCGGCAGCAATTTTTGCCACGCCACCATCACGAAGTAAATCGTCTCTTAGAGATTTAGCAAACCAACGTACACCCCAAATAGCAACATCCGACATGTTTAAAGAACATCTTGTAGATTGTAGATATGATCCAGTGCCCGGTAAAAATGACAGAATGCTGCTATCATCACTACGTATACGACGAGCTTCAATATATTTAACGACGCTACCAGGAATGATTAAACATTTAGACAATATATATCGCTTTGTCCAAACAGGGCAAGGCCCTGAAAGTATTGACGAAGCCATGGAATACCAGAAAGCGGATATACAGAGACAACTGTTACGTTTCTTCATAAACTGCTTGATCAGAGACAGAGATAGGTCCGAGGTAGACCAGGATGAAATGCAAGTACTTACCCGATGGGGTCAGAATATATCAGAGGGAAAACATGATAAACAGACGTGTATAGTAGCTATGTGCCGAAAGATCCGCAAAGAAGTAGAACGAATACATAAAGCCAGATTGGAGGCAGACAAAACTGAATCAGAGGGAGAGGAGGAGGAAGAATCAGAAATGCCCACAGGACAATTAGAAACGATAGCCTATGTAGGTAGGGGAAGACCTTGTAACAATACCAGATACTTTAATGATCCGATACGTCCGATACGTCCAGAATGTAACAGACATTTTCAAGCCCCTATGTTAAATACGAAGTCCCCTGAACACTTATTCCAGGCTGCTGATAAATTACTCCGAGACCGAAGGGGGTACCATATGCTCGATTCTATGGATGAACAAGAATTAGCCAGGTCAGCAGTACAATGGGCTGACAGTTCTGAAAAATACAGTGATGATGCGTTAGCACGCACGTTTTTGAATCTTACCCCAGACGAACAGCGTTTAGCTGGTATATACATGATACAACACCTCGTTATATTATATAGAAGCCAACACTCCGATCCTGGTCCCCTACCTGATATATTGATAGAATTACTCGCGAACAAATGGAGAGGTTCAGGTACTGATTTAATTAAAGAAATTCTAGAATATCGACACCAGTACATTGTCTTCGTATGCCCAGAACATGTTCCAGTTCCCCCCAAGTTGGAAAGAAAAACGTACCACATAGACAGACAGAATCCCTTACGCGAAGTACATCCAATAAGAGGTGAAGACAATAATTTTAAACGCGTGTTTGTGTACGCGCCCATAACTAAAATTGAATTATTAGAAATGAAGAAAGTAGTACCTAGCCATGACAAAGACCCAGCAGGTTTCCACCGTGAGATAAAAGACATGTTACTCATGGGAGAGTATACTTATCCTGACATTATGAAAATATTGAAAGTTTTATTGCCTGCCGGTATTTACGAGAAACTCAAAGAAAAGGAATGGGAGGTGGGAGACCAAAAGATAGATTGGACAGCATTAGAAAACGAAGAAAAGGCCCGAGCTGCAGGTTCAGGGCTCGGGGAAAGGTCTACAGCATTACCAGGATTATTAGTGCAGGTACTACCACGTTTATTAAGTACGAAAAAGGAAGACTGGGGTGCAATTTCAGCCTGTAAACAAAAACAAGATGAAGACACTAGTGATTTCTATTCCCGATTTGAAAAATGTTTTGGTGTTAATAGTGGCATAAAAGCAAGTAGTGAGTCGTATCCACATCTGTTTGTGACAAAATTAGTTGAAAATTCCCTGCCCCAAGTTAAGAGTAGAGTATTAAAATTTGAGAGTACTTGGCAAGGTAACACACCGTCACAGATGTTACAAATGTTACAATATCATCACAATAGAATTAGAGAAGAACAAGAACATGAACAAAGACGTATGAAGGACACGAAAATGAAAATGCTTGTTGCTCAGTCAGTTCCAGCTGACGGTCATAAAAAGGGTACGACACAGTCCAATGATTCAGTAGGTCCTGTTAGAGGGACATGCAACTATTGTAAACAGCCAGGTCATTATATACACGATTGTGCAGTTCTGAAACATAATATCTCTACGGGTATAACGAAAGAGAGACCACGTCCGCCTAGACAGGATCCGATCCAACAACAAGTACCTCAGAATATACAGCCTATGCCAGCTGTACAACAGACCGCACCACAACAACAACAACAACCACAACAACAGCCACAGCCTATTGCTGCAACACAAAACACGACACAACAGATGTACCAGTATGCACAAAATGACTATCCAGAGTATCAGCGCTACACATGAAATAGCCTAGAGAGGGAAGTTGGCTTACCCCTTATTGAGGTTCCCGTAGATCAAGAGGGTCCTTACGTACAGAGTCAAGTATTAGGGAAAGACAGAAAGTTTCTACTCGATACAGGGGCAAGCAGAACCACTATCAGTCACAGCGAAGTCCCAGGGGCACCCCTCTCAGGCTCACAAAATATTTCCCTTGGTTTTTCAGGAAAGCCCACTATTAACGAAGTATCGCAACCACTTGCATTCACAGTCGGTCCTTTAACACGGACTACAGATCTATTGCTTACTAAATCATGTCCAGAAAACTTGTTAGGTATAAAAACATTGAAGGCTCTAGGAGCTGTAATATGTTGTTCTCCGGAAGGAGTACGACTATTTTTGCGTGACTTTAAAGGTCACTATGTGTCCAGAGACATGGATCACCGGTTACAGAATTTACCCACACATTTATGGGCGCAAGGCCCCACTGATGTTGGTTGCATGCACATTACACCATATCGAGTCACACTCAAAACAGGAGTAGTACTACCACGAATACGACAATACAAGTTACCCCCAGATGCTGTTGTGGCTTTACTGCAAATCATTGACGAGCTCATTGCACAAGGAGTGGTTGTAGAAACGGACTCCAATGTATGTAATTCCCCGATAATTCCGATTCTTAAACGAACTGATCCAAAAGCACCACCCGTATATCGATTAGTTATTGATCTGCGAGAATTAAATAAATGTATTGTACCACAATACCCCGTGGTCCCAGATATCTCTTCATTGCTAACAGCCATAGATTCAGAAGCAACGTTCTTTACTGTAATTGATCTCAAGAACGCTTTCTTTAGCGTCCCAATCGATCCGGAAAGCCAATATTTGTTCGGATTCAGTTTAAATGGACGAAGTTTTAAATTCGCACGCGCACCTCAAGGATTCACAGAAAGCCCCAGCATCTATAGCCAAGCACTGAAAAGAGAACTTGACAGTATCCACATGCCAGCTAACACTGCCCTGCTTCAATACGTCGATGATCTGCTGATCACCGCCCGAAGCGAACCTGAATGTGAAAAAGCATCACTGACGGTTTTACATTTCTTAGCCGACAAGGGGCACAAAGTGTCTCCTTCAAAGCTGCAATTCTGTGTCCAGCAAGTTGTGTACCTTGGGCACTTGCTGTCCAAGGGGGGAAGACAGCTTACACCCGACCGTATCCAGTTAATTGTCAACATGCCGCCACCCAAGACACAAAAGGAGGTACGGGCATTCATAGGCCTCACTTCGTACTGTAGGCAGTGGATCCCTCAATATGCATTTCTAGCAAAACCACTCATTCAGTTGACAACACAGGAGGCAGCGACATCGACTGTCCTCCCTTGGACTCAGGAACATACACAAGCTTTTGAAAGCTTAAAGAAAGCTTTATGTCAAGCACCTGTTTTAGCAACACCATGCTACAGTAAACGTTTTACACTTTTCGTTACAGAAAGTGAAGGTACTGCTTTGTCAGTACTCACGCAGGAACAAGCAGGATCACACAAGCCATGTGCTTATTTTTCTAGTACATTAGATCCCGTAGCTCAGGCTCTTCCTGCGTGCCTGAAATCAGTCGCAGCAACAGCTTTAGCAATCAGACAAAGCGATGCCATAGTGTTAGGACATCAATTGACAGTACAAGTACCACACGCAGTAGAGGTTCTCTTGAACCGGACCCAAACACAACACTTGACTATAGCAAGACTGACGGGTTATGAGTTGACATTGTTCCAGCCACACATAGAAATCAGACGTTGTAGTACATTAAATCCTGCCACACTTTTGCCATTAAGTGGAACAGACCCATTGGCACATGATTGTATTGAAGTTATTACTATTATGACGAAACCCAGACAAGACTTGACAGATATTCCATTATCAGATCCAGACCTGACATTGTATGTAGATGGTTCATGCATGAGAACAAATACAGGAGAGTTAGTGGCCGCTTATGCAGTCACAACAGATACTGAAATTATTGAAACGAATTGTATCGATACCTTGTCAGCTCAAGCAGCAGAGCTCATCGCTCTGACACAAGCCTGTATTCAAGCCAAAAATAAGAAAGTCAACATATACACAGATTCACGTTATGCATTCGGAGTCGTCCATGACTTCGGCGTACTTTGGCGAGAGAGAGGTTATTTAACTTCTCACGGTGCCCACATCCAGCACGGTCCCCTTATCCAAGCTCTGTTAGATGCAATACATCTGCCGACTGCAATATCGATTATGAAGTGTAAAGCCCATACAAAGTGACTGACATTATTTCTCAGGGTAACGACCTTGCTGACAGAACAGCTAAACAGACTGCTCAGAATCAGACTCGTCCAACTGACACGACAAAGACAATAGTTCTGACACCAACACACTGCATGACAGTTAAGGATCCCGCCCTTGATGTAATTGACATACAGACACATGCTACACCAGAAGAAATAAAGAGATGGACTGAATTAGGAGGGATCCAAACAGATCAAGGATGGATGACGAAGGGAAAATCTATATGGTTTCTCCCCGACTCAATGGTTCAGGTCATCATTAACACAATACATAGTCCAGCGCACCTAGGAGAGAAAGCTATGCTAGACAGTATTCAACACATTTGGTTCAATAAACACTTGCGAGCAGCAGCTAAACAGAAAGTACGTACCTGCATGATTTGTTGTCAGTTCAATCCAGGAAAAGGCGTACCTGTAGAACAGGGTGGATTTCAACCCCCCGATCACCCTTTTGAAGTCCTCCAGATGGATTATATCCAGATGGAACGATGTTGAGGATTCAAATATGTCCTCGTAGTTGTATGCGCTCTTTCCCGGTGGACAGAGGCGTATCCCGTCTCTGATTACACTGCCCCGACTACTGCCAAACAGTTAGTTCGAGAATTCTTCCCACGGTATGGTTTGCCCCGTGTCGTGTACTCAGATAATGGCCAGCCATTCTCATCCGAGCTAATGAAACATGTTTCACTTCTGTTAGGCTACCAATGGAAATTCCACTGTGTCCGACATCCCGAGGCAGCAGGTCTCGTGGAGCGACATAATCAAACTCTGAAAATTAGACTGTCCAAAGTATGTAGAGAAAAAGGTGTCGACTGGATAGTAGCTTTACCGGTTGCGCTCTTTTACATGAGAATGGTAGCACACTCTCGAACAGGGCTATCCCCGTATGAGGTGATCTTCGGTAGACCACCAAATATGTGGGGGACGCCTATACCTCGTAAAATAACTGATGTTGATTGTAATATGCTGACAGATTACCTGGCTTCCTTGATGTCTGCACTACAATCTTGTCGTTCACAGGTAGCTGCAGCTTTTCCCGATAACACTGAGGTGAAGCCCCATGACGTGGTTCCGGGAGATATTGTACTTGTAAGGAACTTCGACAGAAGGAACCCGCTGGAGCCTCGCTGGCAGTCGCCTTAACTCGTCTTATTGACCACAAGGACAGCTGTGAAGATTGAGGGATGTAAAGGGTGGTTGCACTCGAGCCATATCAAAAAGTTTCATGGACTATCATCCGACTTGAATTTTCAGCCCTGCATTCCCTCACAGACTGACTCAAAACTCCCCCTGGTTGACAAGCCAGAAAAGGAAAATTATAAACTGAAACTAAGGTCTAGCAAGTCAGACAATTTGATTGTTTAAGTCCTCTCCAAGGTGAATCGGTTGAATTTGTCTCTGACATGTATCCTCTAGACCGAAATAGAGAGAGAAATAGACAGAAACAGCTCAAGAAACATGCGTACTGTAAATCACTTCGTAGTCACTGCATAGTGACATTGTTAATTATGTTTTTTCTAAGTCTTCTGATTATTATTTCCAGTATATTGTTACACATGTATTACCCTATTTCCAAGCGTGCTTTCAATGCTACTGCCGAACATTCTTTTAGCGAATTACCCCCGCATGAGTTGTCCTATAGATTTGCGCTGCGCAACAATACATTCATTAGTATGTTACATCATTCTCATCAGACCAGCAATGCTACAAATTGTTGGATATGTGGCCGACTCCCTCCCTATCAGAAATACAAGGGAGTTCTGCCCCTCTTTCCGTATCCATTCACACACAATGGCTCCTGTGGAGCATGGTTTAGTTTGATTAATTCCCTAGATTCAAACACAGTAGTTTATCAAGACAACTGGGTATGGGGAAACCTGAACCTAGTTTTACTTAAAGTCTGCTACCCTAACAAGGAGGGACTTCCCAAAAGAACAGGAACTGATCTAGAAAATGAAGTATATGGATTAGGTAACTTTACACTTAATCTCATGATCCTGAATGTTGAATCCGAAGCTACACCAATCTTGCCCGCTATGTCAGTATTTCCAGTTAGAGGCGAATTATGTGTAAGAAAGAATGGTTCAATACACATGGGCCATAGTAAATGTACCACTGTAATAGAATTCAGTGATAAAGGCAAGTCTACATTTAGAGCTTCTCGTCACTCCTACTTCATTTGTGGTCACACCGCATACATACGCCTACCCCTAGATTGGGATGGTACCTGTTACATTGCATTCCTTCTGCCACCTGTTTTCCTAGCCCCGCCTGATTACCATAGGAATACCCATTTAGTACACAATAGACAGCAGAGAGATCTCCCGATTGTCGACTACACTGAAACAGCATGGGAGCAATATACAGATTTCAATAAAGGTTTCTTTCCCTACATAGGTACAGTCACTAATAGTAAGCTGATACGTAGATTAACTAGAACCCTTGAAGCAGTAGTGAATGAAACTACTTCCGCCTTAGGCAACTTAACAGAGGATCAGTCTGCGATGCGGATTGTTGTTCTTCCAAATCGTCTTGTCCTTGACGTCATTCTGGCCGATAGGGGCGGAGCTTGTAGGGTCATCGGATCAAGTTGCTGTGTTTTCATACCAGAAAACGCGCCGTCAGTATATAAGGCCATAACTCGACTTCATAAGATCGTAAGCCAGATACACCAGAATCCAGGCACCTGGACTTGGTCCGGTTGGTTCTGGAGCGTGTTGTCAGCCTGGGGATGGAGGATCCTATCCTTCCTAGGTATTGGCTTTCTCATACTATTCAGTTGCTGCTTGTGTCTACAATGTGGGCCAGCGATTTGTGGTCTGTGTGCCACATCGTGTATCCCGCCTTCGAATTTTCATTCAAGATCCCGGAAGAAGAAAGAAGAACAAATGATGCTATATGAACAGATTGATGGATTAATGAAGATGGATATTTCATAATGGTCCGTAGGGGACAAGGAGGGAATGAGGAAATATGAATTTTTATGGTCAATTGTGTCCCCTATCTTAGACCCCAACGGCTCCATGTACATGCTACAAGTACATGTATGTTCCCTCCAGTTCCAGCTATGAAGACGCAAATGCATGTGCGTCCAACGTCAACCTGTCCTCTTTCAGATCCGCCATGAATGGGTCGAATATTCCATTCCTAAGTATGATTGGCCACCGACTTTATATGGTTCACTTTTCATGTTTTACAGTTCAGGCGAGTAGGCCCTGAATTCTGCCTTCAAGCCTTTTCCTGCTTCTGCCTCTGAAATGCTCCAGCTTGGACCTGCATCCGTATCCATGAACTTTGTCCTACTCCCTGCGCGGCTAACGGTGCCTGACGCGGCCTGTTGCCTGCCAAAAACTGTATTCAGCCTTCAAGTTATCTGCTCCGCTCCTCATCCAATGCATTCCTGTCTAGTAGTTTAGGTAAACATCCTTCCAGCTACCGAGCAAAGGGCTCGGCCTCGCTGTCTTTATGCAAGTAATTCATAGCCCCTGTTACCATGGAAGATTCCTGCCCCCTCGCATCCCATGTAGACACATAGACGCTTGTACATGCACTAACAGTCAGTATAGAATAGATTCCGTCCGAGAGACCTTTCCTTTTAGATAAAACAGTTCCTTAAACAAAGATATTAGATACGAGTTGGGATTAGGTTGACCTGACCCCCCAGACTTCTGTCTCCACATGTAGAGCTAAATGTCAATTCCCCTTCACCCTCTAGTTGCACGTCAATCACACGTCATGCGGCTGCGCGCGCATCTTTGCCAAATATTTCTGCTGACACTGCAGGATTCTCTTATGGATCCACCCACTTGTGACATCATTTTAAATGACGTTTCTAGTATACGCCTGTATTTACGCCTATTTTCATTACGTATGTGTATTCTTATCTGTATTATCAGCTGTTACGCCTCCTGCATCTGTCTTAATGCAATGCTTTTCATATATATATTGTTTCTTGTCAATAATGTATTGCCTATCCCTTCCTGAACCTTCGTGGTGATGGAATATGATTGCCTGGTTCGAACCATAATTCCTTTGTAAGGAATAAAGCCCTTTTCAGAACCTCTAATACCACGGATTCTGCCTCTTATTTTGACTGAGTTATTCTTACTAGACTTTACTGCATAAAAAATAGTACAGGTAATTTAAATATTTACCACAATACCACCACATATCCAACAGAAAAGTGAATGAGGGAAGATGAGAGCTTACAGATAGCAGCACACATGAGTGGTAATACCACCACATATCCAACAGAAAAGTGAATGAGGGAAGATGAGAGCTTAAAGATAGCAGTACACAAGAGTGGTAATACCACCACATATCCAACAGAAAAGTGAATGAGGGAAGATGAGAGCTTAAAGATAGCAGTACACAAGAGTGGTAATACCACCACATATCCAACAGAAAAGTGAATGAGGGAAGATGAGAGCTTACAGATAGCAGTACACATGAGTGGTAATACCACCACATATCCAACAGAAAAGTGAATGAGGGAAGATGAGAGCTTAAAGATAGCAGTACACAAGAGTGGTAATACCACCACATATCCAACAGAAAAGTGAATGAGGGAAGATGAGAGCTTACAGATAGCAGCACACATGAGTGGTAATACCACCACATATCCAACAGAAAAGTGAATGAGGGAAGATGAGAGCTTAAAGATAGCAGTACACAAGAGTGGTAATACCACCACATATCCAACAGAAAAGTGAATGAGGGAAGATGAGAGCTTACAGATAGCAGTACACATGAGTGGTAATACCACCACATATCCAACAGAAAAGTGAATGAGGGAAGATGAGAGCTTAAAGATAGCAGTACACAAGAGTGGTAATACCACCACATATCCAACAGAAAAGTGAATGAGGGAAGATGAGAGCTTACAGATAGCAGCACACATGAGTGGTAATACCACCACATATCCAACAGAAAAGTGAATGAGGGAAGATGAGAGCTTAAAGATAGCAGTACACAAGAGTGGTAATACCACCACATATCCAACAGAAAAGTGAATGAGGGAAGATGAGAGCTTACAGATAGCAGCACACATGAGTGGTAATACCACCACATATCCAACAGAAAAGTGAATGAGGGAAGATGAGAGCTTACAGATAGCAGCACACATGAGTGGTAATACCACCACATATCCAACAGAAAAGTGAATGAGGGAAGATGAGAGCTTACAGATAGCAGTACACATGAGTGGTAATACCACCACATATCCAACAGAAAAGTGAATGAGGGAAGATGAGAGCTTAAAGATAGCAGTACACAAGAGTGGTAATACCACCACATATCCAACAGAAAAGTGAATGAGGGAAGATGAGAGCTTACAGATAGCAGCACACATGAGTGGTAATACCACCACATATCCAACAGAAAAGTGAATGAGGGAAGATGAGAGCTTACAGATAGCAGTACACAAGAGTGGTAATACCACCACATATCCAACAGAAAAGTGAATGAGGGAAGATGAGAGCTTACAGATAGCAGTACACAAGAGTGGTAATACCACCACATATCCAACAGAAAAGTGAATGAGGGAAGATGAGAGCTTACAGATAGCAGTACACAAGAGTGGTAATACCACCACATATCCAACAGAAAAGTGAATGAGGGAAGATGAGAGCTTAAAGATAGCAGTACACAAGAGTGGTAACACCACCACATATCCAACAGAAAAGTGAATGAGGGAAGATGAGAGCTTACAGATAGCAGTACACATGAGTGGTAATACCACCACATATCCAACAGAAAAGTGAATGAGGGGAGATGAGAGCTTACAGATAGCAGTACACAAGAGTGGTAATACCACCACATATCCAACAGAAAAGTGAATGAGGGAAGATGAGAGCTTACAGATAGCAGCACACATGAGTGGTAATACCACCACATATCCAACAGAAAAGTGAATGAGGGAAGATGAGAGCTTAAAGATAGCAGTACACAAGAGTGGTAATACCACCACATATCCAACAGAAAAGTGAATGAGGGAAGATGAGAGCTTAAAGATAGCAGTACACAAGAGTGGTAATACCACCACATATCCAACAGAAAAGTGAATGAGGGAAGTAAGAGAGCTTACAGATAGCAGTACACATGAGTGGTAATACCACCACATATCCAACAGAAAAGTGAATGAGGGAAGTAAGAGAGCTTAAAGATAGCAGTACACAAGAGTGGTAATACCACCACATATCCAACAGAAAAGTGAATGAGGGAAGATGAGAGCTTAAAGATAGCAGTACACAAGAGTGGTAATACCACCACTTATAGAACAGGAAAGTGTAGGACAGGAGACTGGAGTGTACATATCATGGTATGCAGGAATCGTACTTATGATCTACAAGGCATCGGGTCATGGTATACAAGTGTGGTCCTCTGTAAGGAGCCTATAGATAGTGGCAGACAAGAATCAGAATGCCACCCACTCATTCAGTGAAGACAGTGAATGAGAACTGGAGTGTGGATTCCATAGCATACAGCAATCGCAATACTTCTGCATCAAAAGGAAACTGCAAGGCGGCGAGATTGCACAAACCCCAGGAATGACAGCACCCATCCTTACTAGGGGTGGGCGGAATTTGCGGAATTAACCTTCGCAAATTATCGCGAGAATGTTTAAAATTATCGCAAACAAGCAGAAATATCGCGAAGATGCGGAAGTTTTTTTCCGGCATGTTCGCGAGATTTTCTGCATGGTTGCGGGTCGCCAACTTACCCATGTGGTTGCTTGCGGGCGCGGCCATCTTGTTTTGAGTTGTTCTCGCGGTGCATGATCGCGAGAAGAAAGACGTGATCGCGCGACGCATGACGTCACTGCGGGCGCGAACTGTCGCGAGACAGCGCAAATGGCTAAAAACAATACAACATCTCATGGAGAACGCGACCGGATCAAGAAAACTTGTCGGCGAACGCAGGGATTCAGGTAAGGCGATCGCGCGCGCGCGAGAATGTATCATTTTACAGCGCGAGCAAGAAACAAATTATCGCCAAGCTGCGGAAACCGGAATTTTTGACATTTTCGCGCTCTCCGCGGAACGCAAAAATGTCAAATTATCGCAATTTCCGCGAACGGAACGAAATTTTTGCCCAGGCCTAATCCTTACCCAGCGCCCTGGAAGGTAAGGCACAGCACTCGGAACGAGAGCGAGCACCCGCAGAGCTGTGGATCAGACTGGGCCTGATCACAGGGTGCAAACTCCGCACCTGTAAATACCGGTGCTGTTTGGCAGAAGCCTTCCACTGCAAGTAAGTGTCAACTCCCATAGACTGGCAAATAAGTGTGCGGACCCCGTTTAACCAGTCATAAAACTACATGGACTTCCCAATTTCGTGGAGTTTAATGCTTCCAGCTACCACCCGCCCTGAGCAAGTGGTAAATGGGAGCAGGGGCTTCTGAGTGGGGTGGAGGTCTATAGAGAGGGTTGCACAGGGTGAGGCAGGGGAGATGAGTCCCGGCAGTGGGAAGCATCGCATGCTACGCCCCCCCCACCGCCCCGCCCCCCGCCCCACCATCGAAGGATGTCTGGCAGGGGCGGGGGACGAGGCCCAGAAGCTCTTGACGCCAAACCCTAAAGCAACTTTATCGACTGCCTTTTACATCAGATTCTGTATTTCCACACTCAGGAAACCCAAGTGAGAAAACTCTAGGCCCTTCATAAAATGTTGGAGCGGAATTCCATACAAGCCCTGCCGAGTGTCACGCATTAGGAGTTAGACTGACTCATTTAACTTACCCCACACATTAATGCAGGGCCTGAAATTTGTCGCTGTGATCATCTCATCTCTTGTTAGGAATTGGAGTTTTTCTTTCTTTTCCAGGTGCTGAAGATAAGACATTACCCCTGCCCCTAAAACAGCTGCTCCAATCCTAAACGCCTTGTTTTGTACATTCTCTGCTTTCACAGGAGCATCGCTCGTGCATGGCCTGTTGCCAGTCATGCACTGTCTGGGAAGTGGACATGCCTCAGCCACCGCGCGAGGTAAAAGAGAGGACATTTACTGGATTAGAGCAGAACCTTCATTCATCCTGCTCATGTATACAGCGATGGACCAGGGGCATATTTACAAGGAGCTCGTGCCACCACAGCATCATTATTTTTATGCAGCGCAATTCGTACTCCACATTGCTCCATATTTAGAAACTGATGTATTTGGCTCAATGCATCAGCTTGTAGATGGCTGTGTCACATTATAGCTGCAGCAGCTGTAATGTATGCAGGGTAAGCGTTCCCACTTTAAAAGCCACGTACAACTGACACAGTGAATTGTACAACTTTTCAGTGCGTCACTCTACGACTTGACTGTGTCAGGATCCCTACGCCTTCTCAAACCAAGCTTAAGTATTAATGCAGGTCTTTTAACATGTGACTCGCCTCGGTGTTCTGACGCATTGAGGGAGTTGTGTCAGTCTTACAACCAACTCCAGCATTGCGCCACTTTAGTGCCAAAAAATGCATCAGAATTTCTGACGCATCCGTGAATCGTTGCGCCATGGAGCACTGTATTGTAAATACTGCGCATCCATGGCTGCGTTAGGACATTTGCGGCAGGCGCAAGACATCCGACTTGCCAGTTTTTGTGAGTATGCCCCCAGGTGCCCGTCCCTTCCACTGTATCTGATGCATCAGTCTATAGCAAGAGTCTGTAACAGCCTGGAGAGAGGACGCGCCCTTATGCAGCACACAGGAGGCAGAACAGAAGGCGCGTCGCAGAAGACTCGAGCGTGGCTGCCAGTCATCCCCAAGTACTACGGGCAACTTCCATCACTCCCCGTTTTTAGCCAATAGCAATAGTTTGTGATTTAACTCTTCCCGTTTTTATAAAATCTCTATAGGTCAAAACATGCTCAGTGATGGCTGAGGTGGGACTGGTTCATATCGTGGGGCCAGGAGGCAGCTTTACTAAGGGGGAGGGCTGCAGGAGCCCATGGGGGAGGACAGTGCACGCCGGTGGATGGAGGGAGCGGGGTAGGCACCTGTACGGAAACCTGTAAGTCTGAAGGAGGGAATCTAGGATAGCCAATCTTCATTATCATTCTGCATGACCATTTGCCATCATGGAAACAATTTGGGGCTGATTTACAAGCCCCGTGCGCCACTTTTGCGTCACTTTTCCCATGTTACAGTGACGCAAAAGTGGCGAAAGGGGCTTGTAAATCTGCCCCTTTGTGTGCACGGAGAAAAAAGGGAACTACTGGTTACATAGCGCATTTATGTTTTTTTCCTTCCCTAACCCTATACCTCGAAATCAAGGCTAGTTAAAAGAAACTTCTCAGCCAGATGCTCCGAGATGGGGAATCTGTTGAACTATATTTGAGCTCCTATCGCTTTACCACTTCCAGGAGTAAGCCCTGACTGTTCGCTGTATGGAGGAGGTCAGAGCAGAGGGAAGGAGCACTACAGCGCCTAGAAGGACGAGGTGTAGCATTAAGCAGCAGGCTGGAGGAAAGACTGCTGCGTCTGCTGGGAGGACGGACGTCTGCTGGGAGGCTGGGCCTGCTGACAGGGACTTTCTGTTGCTGAGAAGACGGCGCCAGCCACTTGCTGCTAGGACCCTTCCACAGCAACGCAGGACACTTCCGCAGCAACTGAGCTCTCTAGTTCCCTGAAGCGCCGACACCGTGGGCACGCAGCTCGTTCAGCCCAGTGTTGTGTTTGTGCTCTGCTCACCCCAGCCCTTTCGCTACGGGTGCCAGGACGCATCAAAACACCTGGCCTTGATGATGCCCGGCCTCAAGCATGGACACGGGACCCAGGAGAGCTCTGGAGCACTCTCCCGCTCCGTGCCGCCCTCTCTGGGGTCAGGTCATGGGGGGTGTATACCCAGCAAAGATTGGGCTTAGCTAAACATGCTGGGGCTGATTTACAAGCCCCTTGCGCCACTTGCGTCACTTTTCCCATGTTAAAAATGTCGCAAAAGGGGCGCAAGGGGCTTGTAAATCTGCCCCACTACTGTAACTGAGGCAACACCTAACGCTGCTTGGGCACCTTTCTCTGACGTGGTAAATAATTATTTACATTGGCAATGAAGTGTCACTCGAAGTGTCACACGTAATTGATAATAATGTCACACACAAGCACAATGGCAGGATACAATCTTGGTAGCCCTGGAATTCCGCTCCGTCCAGACAAGAAGTTAACGAGGGTCTAAGACAGTGACAATAAACACAATCAGGCAGGAGTGAATGTAGGCTCGGGCACCATTCAGAGCTTTCTGAACCCGTCTTTACATAAGGAGAGCGCGCCCTCTGCTGGCCATCCGCTGTATAGCATCACCTCCTACCAATTTGCTCTCATTTCAGGAGTATATTACAGTCTTTTTTCCCTTTCATGACTCAAAATCATAATGTGGATACACTTTGGGATGCCACTACCACGTTCTCGGCATATATCTTTGGCCAAAGTGGTTAGAATGTGATGGCTACCCTGCTGACACTGTCCTAAATGTTTGAACTATTTGGCTTTTGAATTGACACACTGGGACTGAGACAGGTATGAGTCACCAAACATTTTAAGTGTTGATCAGCAGGAATCTTTAGCCATACCTATCGTCAGTTAACGGGAATTATGTAGCTGAAGAGATTAAACGTATGCAGCATGTATGAGCATCGTATGTTGCAGATGAAACAATAAATGTGGCATATTGACACACATTTTGAATGAGTCTGATTTCATAATGCCTTCATGTTAGCACTTGGTAACAGTGTCTGAGTAATAGTTTTGCACCTCATCAGCAACTGTTTCATACACAGAAATGGACATAGCAACAGAAACAAGCCCAATGAAGCTTAGAGAAGGTCATTCCACTTCACTTCTACATCTGTTGAGACATGGTTTGTTACGCTTGTGCCATTTGTGGTACTACCAAATTTGCCTGTATTGAATATCTGCAGATTATGCACCAGATGATGGTTCATGTGCCAAATGCATCAATACTATAGATATGCTAATATCACCACTGATGCAAACAATGATGTATCACAATGACATACCTCATTGTCAATTCTAAATGAACCTGTGGCCAAGTTCTGTTGTGTTGGCACACTGTTTGTAAGTTGATTGCAGGTGATTGATACCTCCCAATACACATCACAATGTTACAACTCACATGGATCACACACAGACGTCAATAAGCTACATCCATGTACTCAATATGCTTACTGGTTGCATTGGGGTTCCGGAGGCTGTCGATCTCACCCCGGTTGAATAGGACATGGCTACTTAGAAGACGTAGGGCCCGATTCACAGAACTAACTTAAGACAAAATCCTAAACTTACTACTTTTGGTATTCACAGAAGTTAGGATTTTGTCTTAAGTTTGTCTTAAGACAAACTTAAGACAGGCTTAAGACAGACTTAAGTTAGGATTTTGTCTTAAGTCTGTCTTAAGTCTGTCTTAAGTTTGTCTTAAGACAAACTTAAGACAAAATCCTAACTTCTGTGAATACCAAAAGTAGTAAATTTAGGATTTTGTCTTAAGTTAGTTCTGTGAATCGGGCCCAAAGATTTGGACATTGCATTGTAAACAGTGCAGCTACACAACATCCGATTTCCATTTAAAATACTATGGTCCTGATTTAGATCTCATGGGATATAATGGAATTGATATTTCGGCGGATGCGACGGAGTAACCCACTCACCAAGACCTAAATCAGCCCCTATGTTATCCCAGTGTTCATGAAATATTCAACACTCTTTACACACATATGTATACATTGTATAAACATGGGATGCTGCTAGCCACCTTACAGGGCTGAGCTGGCTGGATGTTGAAGGTCAGAGGTATCTATCATCACATGCCTGTAGCATGCCTCAGGCATGTGATGTTTTCAATACTGCTGGTCAGCATCATCTCACGCCCCCTTGTACCATGAAACATGAGTGACCTCATTGGACTTAGGCAGACTAAAGTAGTACTGGGATGGGAAAGGACAGGTCAGGACAGGTATACACCTTATGTGACATTGTAAGGGCCATATCTGAGTTGTCATGGTGCTGGTGCACAAAGTGCTGACTAGCGGCAATGCATGCTACCTTGCAACATGGTGCAGGGGAGCATGGCTTTTAAGCAGGTTTGCATGTATCTGTTCTGTAAGGACCACTTTGCTGCACAATGACATTTGCCTGAGGCATAATAACCTGTCCACTTGTGCTGCACAATGCAATACACATGGAACATTTGACATACATGGAGTTTGAAGATATGTTTCCTCATTATTCATAGGCTGTGGATGTCTGGCATTTTCGGAGCATTCCCTGGTCAATCACGTATGTTAAATCAGGGAGTTCTTCTAACTCCATGCATGCCACCCACAGCCCATAGAATAGTCCCCTGGGCCAAGGTAAGACAATGCAGGTATTGGTCCTTTGTTGCTTCACGATGGCTTTATGTAGCCACTCTGAGGCACACAAATTGGCCTTCTGTTGCTTAAATTATTTCACTTTCTTTCATGCAATGCACATGAAGCAATTTGCATCGTGCAATTTCAAACTACCACCTTTCATAATATGCCCCCTTAATGTTTAGGTTTTGCATGACTGCTATAGACTACATGCAGATAGTACATACATACATACCTATCGGGCATCTAATCTCCAGTCCCAGCTGGTTCACCAGGTCAGCCTCTCGTGCCACTACATCTGCCCAATGATGTTTCCTCCAAAGACTTTCTCCATGTGAAAACACACATGCTTGCACCTGTCCTTCCTGTCCCTGGGAGGGAAGCCCTGGTTGATCAACCCCCAGAAGGCCTCCATGTGGGGAAGGGAGTGTGGAAGGAGTGCCAAATTAGGGCTTTGGAGGCCCCCCACCTCTCTCTCTGAGAAAATACCTACCCCTGCCCCTTCCCGACGTGTCCCTATCCCTCCCTGACATGCCACATCCCAAACACACACCCCTTAACCTAATGCCTAACCCTAATGTATGAATACCCCTTAAATAGAGAAACACCTGACAAAACAATGACAAATACTAATACAATATACAACAAAAAGACATAAAAGGCACACAATTCACACAAGATAGGAACAGACCAGGCACTTACAAGACCAATAATCGATCTAAAACACCAGACACTCTCAAAACCACCTCCAACACAAATTATCGTCAGTCAACGGGAATTATGTAGCTGAAGAACACAAACTGTAAGAGAAAGTGAAACTAACTTTCACACTTCCTCGTATGCAACCTGCCACACCCATTGTGTAATTTCCTGGGTGTGTCCAGCATGTTTCTGACATTTGCATCATTTGTTTATGATGCATCACTATGCAAATGGACCTTGCATGATGGATGCACTGTGCAGTGGCACTTCTGCTGTCAGTTCCATGCAATGGCGTCGATGAGCAGGTTCCGACCGGCGCAACTGGTGCGATACGCTGCACAACAGGGACGATGCACCACGCTACAGGGGTGATGCATAGGTTCTGACCCACGCAACACGGCTGATGCGTTGGATCTACCGTAGAGGCCTAGGTTATGCTGGCTCAAACACCTTAGGCCACTTCAATTGGTCCAGGAATGGGGTGGCACCATTTGACAGGTCTGTGTGACAGAGGGCAGTGTTCAAGTGGTGAAGCAGGATGGTTGGAAGTCTTTCATGTGCCTGTGACTTCATGGCAGGTGGCCTGGGAGAATGACCGTGGAGCACGTCTGGTTTCAAAGAATGCATGTATAGTCCTTATCACCCAGCCAGGGAAACAGCAGGCAGCATGGCAACACAGCAAGGCATGAATCAAGAGCTGTATGATTAGACATCAGTTTTCAAAGGTGTTACCAGGGTACACACCTGGATGTCCCCCACAGTCATATGTGCATGTAAAGATTGATCCTGTGGCCTATGGCCCACTCTGTTTTATTCCATAATCTAGCCAATCCCTATATTCCTGCTATGTGCCTGGAACCCTTCCTTGTGAAGTGTCACGGATGCACATACTTCTGGAAGCACAGAGACGCTTTGGCTCCCCCATACTCCAGTGTATGTCTCACCCAGCTTGCAGATTCGCTGGACTTTCAAACTCTATCAGCTGAAATTCCAATACTCCTCATGTTTTTACCAGGCAGCCATGTCTTACACACACAGCTAGCCAAGATCCTCCATGTAATGTAGTGGCACAGCCATCTCTGCGCTCATGGGTATGTGCATGACCCAATGTGTGTGGCGCTTGCACAATGCAACATGGTACATGTGCAACACAACTTTAATACGATGTTTGTGAAGCCACCCAAGGCCACCTTGCATAGCCGAGTGGGGTCAATCATCTCAAGTGACTCAATTCATTACAAATCACTGCAATGTCTACTCTGCACCAGGAAGAGGTTCCATGGCACTGCATTGGTGTACCCATGCAACTCCAATGGTTTTAGACGCATTTCCAGACTTACCAGACCTGGTAAACCCGGGAATATATATCACACAATCTAACAACCAAGGGGGAGAAGGATACACCCTACCTCAACCTTCTCTCTATTCATGTCACAACACAACAAAGAGGTAGGGTGAATCAACTGTCGTTACAGTTTGTTGGACGTCATGCACCCGGGGAGCACACTGCATTTGTAAAAACTGCCCTCACCCACAATAAATTGTGGCATGCTTCATCATAGGGCTGCTACTAATGTCCCTGCGCAGACCAACGCTAGAGATGGAGCAATAGGGATGTGTAAACAATACAACAATGATAAAGATAAGCCAGAATAAGAAAGGATCCTGAATAAATGTGCAGAAACTAATAATGTTAAAACTAACTAAGGGATATCTGTATAATAATTTTATTCATAGATTCCCTAGTCAGCCGGCTCCCCTAGAAGGGACACCTAATCGACACATGTATATTAAATATTATATTTCTTCCATAATGCCTAGCACACTGTGGAACAAATATACGAAAAAGGATCCTGATTTACAAACCCCTGTGAATGGGTCATTTGACTTAAAAAAGATTCAGTATGTAGAGCAGTGTCTGTTTAAAAGAAAGAGTCGACAAGATATGTTTGATTGTGTACGAATGTGGGAGAAAGAAGTGCATGATAGAGTGAGGAAAGAAGAAGCTATAGCAGAAAAAGAACAGAGAAAAACAACATATAAAAAAGCGTTGGAATTGGAAAATAAGGAGATGAAGGAAATAAAGGAAAAAGAAGATAGGGAGCGTTGTTTAGAGGTAACTGGCCAGTACCCTATTAGGTGCCAAATTTATCCCATACTTAATAAACCTCAGGATGATTCCATCTTGTTAGATAGACCTCCACCCCCGTATAGATTCCCTAGTGCCCCTGAGAATGAGGGTTCTGATGAGGAGCATTTGTCTTCAGAAGAAAAAGATGAAGATAAGCAAGATGGGTGGAAGACTCGCTCTACTTTGACTACTGAAGGCAAGGCCGCTCTTCGATCCGCTGCTCGTGAAGCAGCTCGTGGGAGTGCCTCTGCTCCAGAAATTGTAGCAATGGTTCAGCAGTGGGAAGAATTAGAGCAGTTATATTTTGTAGAGATGTTTAATTGGGAAGTAATACTCAGTTTTAGAAAACATTCTGATGATCTACTGATTATAAACAATTAAGTGATGGCACCTTTCTTCCTTCACACGTGCCTGATCTAATTAGGTGAGTGGCTAAATTGCGCACTGACACGTTACGTCTGCGAGAGGAGAAAAAGGCAGCTGGTAAAGCTACTACTGAACAAACAGTTCAGTCCCCGGCGAGACAAGAAGGAGCTGCAGGGACAGATAAAGACACTAGTGATACTGTAGTTACTGTGAAACCAATGCGTGAAGCTGCACCTCTGTATGTTCCTCCGAAGGGTGCGGGCACAGATGACGATAAAACCTCAGATAATGCAAAGGGATATTTTATTTATAATTGCATCTATACCCCTTGGAGTAGAGCAGACGTTATGGCACTTAAAGCTGCTTTACCCGACCCACGGAAAAATCTGGCTGCTTTTTATGAAGAAGTGGAAGGAGCTATTAGCTCCTGTACTATGACCCTGCCAGATATTGACATGTTTTTTTTTAACTTATTTTACCCCCTGATATGTGGAGATCAATTCGGAAGGTAGATGATAATGTAGCCTATAGTGATACTTGGGTGCATTTAGAGGGAATAGATGCTGCTAGAGAGCCTGCGCAGAAACCACAACAGGTGATATTAGATCTTCCTAAAGCTATTGTAACTAAGTTGAAAACTCTTATACCGCCTAAGAAAATAGATTGGACTACATTAGCGTCTTGTAAACAGAAAGCGGATGAGTCAGTTTCTGATTTCTTTACGTGATTTGAGGAGACATTCCATGACTTTAGTGGGCAGTCATTGACAGATGATACGGGTAAGCATTTGTTCGTCGTCAAATTTGTCGGTAACATGTTGCCAGAAATAGTTAGTCGCCTAAAGGCCAGAGAGTGTTCATGGATTACGTCTTCCCCAGTCTCCCTTTTGACTATGGCCCAGTATTATGAGCATCAGGAATTGGAAGCAAAAGTCAAGGAAGATAAAAAGGTTAAGGATTTTGTTAGACCTGGCACCTTGGCGTGAGTCTCCCTTCCTCTTTTTGTCGCTGTGCCTCATGTGCTTTTATGGTGTTGGCCGCTCAGCGCGCTGTGCCACTGCCAACCAGTGTCGCGGTGCGAGTGCTCCCTATGTAAATTGTATATGTTGGTTGGATTCCATGATTGGATTGTTTGGTTTACTGTCAGACCCCAGTAAAGTGCGCCAGGAGCGCCAGGGCATGTAAATGCAAACACCGCTGGTGGGCTTGCAGCACTGGTTGTGCCACCCACAGAAGCGGCTGGTAAAATATGTCTAAGGTCTGCCATCGCAGAACCTGCATGCAGTCTGGTACTGACATGCTGACTGGCAAGTGCCCACACTTGCCGGTCCTTAAACCTTCCCTTAACTTCATGTTAGTCACCCCTCTGGTAGGCCCACGGGCAGGGTGCGTTGCAAGCATAAGGTAGGACAAGCCTGGATGCGTGGCATGTCCTAGTAGTGAATGACCGCCATCTTGTTGATCACTACTGTAAGGCTACCCTGTTCTCATAGGCCAGTATGGGCGGCTGGGATTGTTACATCCTATGATCCTAGCCGACCCAGGGAACATGGTAGAAGATCGAGTTTAGTATGCCTGAACTCGGAATAATAAGGTACATCTTTTCCCAAGGTTTATTTTAATATTCCGCGTTTGCAAATGCCGCTTTTAGAAAGCTGGCCTTTGCTTGCCTAAACATTTCAGCCCGCCTCTGCGTGATGTGAATCTGATGTCTGGCTGGTGTGATTGACCGGGCTGGGGGAACCCAGATGGGCAGGGCTAGGTAGCCTGGTGGTGAATAGGACGATCGACAGGTAGATGGGTGGGAGGAGTACTCCTAGGCTCTGAATAGGACAGTGCTCTGCCACCTCAATGCCGGCTCCGCCCCCTGTGGAGCTTCTGATGACTCTGCCCTCACTCTGAAAGAAGAAGCCTGCATCGCGTAAACAAAGTGCTCAGAAACCGGACTGGACTAGGCAAGGGCCCCCCTGGCCTGGTAGAACAAAAGATTTGCTGTATAAATGTAGGAGCCCTGCTCCTAAGAAACTAGATCCGCTTTTGACCAAGAAGAATCTCTGCCTGAGGAGGAGGCACCGGGAAAGCTGTAGGAGGAAGACTGTCCCTGTCCTGGGGGATTGGCCTGCAGTGGTGACCTTGCTGCCAAAGGGGAGAAGAGAAACTGTTGCTGAAGACTTTGCTTTATTTTTACTTTCAAGACTTGTGCTTTTCCAAAACGATCTCCAAGGGCTTGGAACTGAGCTTGCCCCCTGAACGGAGCCCCAGGACCATTGGGCTCTACCTGATCTTCACTCGCCTGCCGCTGGACTGTGGTGTCCTTTCCCTCGCCGGAGCTGTGACCCTCGTGCCCCAGTCCCTCCCTGAGCCGTGACCAGGACTGCTTAGCCGCCCCCGCCTTGGGAAGAGCCTCGCTCGATCGGAGCCACTCCCCCTATGCTGTGCTGGGCTGCCCCTGTCACATCGCTCACTGGAGGCTCGCTGTGCACCTTCACCCTCCCGCCGGAATCGGCGTTGTGAGCATCTCCAAGCCTTGGACGGCCCGGACGTAATCTGCGTGCCCGGCTGCCCCGCTTTGTTCACCCGCCACCTGCAACACCCCGCTCTTGTCGTGAGCCTGAAGATCAGACACCCATCGTGAAGTGTGGGAGCCTTGGATGCCGCCTCGCCCTTCTGTCGAAGAGCCGCTGAAATCCCGCACCCGCCTTTGCGTCAAGAAACAAGGTACTGTACTTACGAACTCGACCGCGAGCTCGCATCGGATCCAGGGTCCGCAACGTTCTGATTTCCCTGTCATCTGCCGTGTGCTTCCCGGTCGCCGCCTCAGCACGAAGTGCGCTGAGGCCCCCAGTTACCTTGGGCCGCCTAAGAACTTTCGGTAACAAAGAGAACTTTACCGTATTCCTAAGAATTGTGGCCCCATCAGTTTAACGTTACTGGGCCTTGTATTGAATCTGCTGAATCTACATAAAAGCTTATTTTTATATACTACCTGATTGGTGTCCGTTTGTGGTGCATGCAAGGGGTATACTGTATGTATTATTGCACTTGCTTAACCGTGTACGCCTGAGACTTAGCCTAGACTGCTCGCGCCACGCACCTAGAGGGTGAGCAGGGGTTATTCTGGGGAGTCATCCTTCGCCCTGACAAGAAGTAAAGGGTCCCTGCTTGTTGTGGGTACACACCTGCGCCAACCAGAGCCCCCTCATTTCTAACATTGGTGGCAGCGGTGAGGATTTACGGATTTGCATTTGTGGTTTGCGTATAGTGAACCACTGATCAGCACGTAGTGAGAGCAGACCAGTAACACAGCCACAAGACTAGCAGTTGTTTTTGTTTTGCCAAGAATCTCCATTGTTAAAGCCATGCCTGCTTCACTCCCCGCCGGAAGGGCAGCCTCTATAATCTCTGGATTTGAGGACATAGATTGGGAAGAAGGCACACTTCAGAATCATACCAATGAAGAATTGAAAGGTTTTTGCTCCAAGTTCAGGATTGCCCAAACTGGATTGAAAAACAAGGCCCAACTCGTGAAGGCGCTGAGGGCCTGGTATGAGTCAAAGGCACCAGAGAATCAGGTGGAAATGGTTCCACCAGAAAGTGTCCATGAGTTTGGCAGAGGCCTGTCGCCAGAAGAGTTGGCAGACAGGGCAGCAACCCGGGCACACGAAGTGGAGATGGCAAGACTTCATGGGCAGATGGATATGGAAAAACATAGATTAGCCATGGAAGAAAAGAAACTACAATTAGAGCATGACATGAAGCTGAGGGAGCTGGAGCTGAAAGCAAAAAGTTTGGAGCTTAATCCCTCTGGTGGCAGCACACCGCCAGTACCGGCGGAACCAAGAGTTTATATTCCCAAGGATGTAGTGAAGGAGTTCTTTAAGAATGACGACATCGGGCAGTGGTTCAGAGCCTACGAGGTAGCCATGTCTTCCCACCGGGTCCCTAAGAGAGATTGGGGAGCGGGGTTGTGGGGACGGTTGCTGAGTGAAGGGCGGGACACACTGTTAGATTTACCTGCTGATGTTCATAATTCGTACGCCCATATGAAGGAAGCATTGATCACTAGGTATGGGTTGACCCCTGAGTTATATCGACAGAGGTTCAGGGGTTGCACTAAGATTCCCAATAGTACGTATGTGGAGTATGTGACTTTCTTTTGCAGAGCGCTGGATGGTTGGGTAAAGGGTAGTAAGGTAAATGATTATCAAGGGCTTCTTGATTTAATGGCATGGGATCACTTGTCCAGTAATTGTTTTCCTGAGCTACGCCAGCACCTGATAGATAGTAGGCTGACTAACCCTAGGAAGCTTGCTGAGGAGGCGGACCGCTGGGTCAGTACCAGGGTCCACAAGGGTCCCGTGGGAGATTCCGCCAAAGGTGGGCAGGGTCCCCAGCAGAAGAGTGGGGGGGACAGGGGTAAACAGAAGCAGTTCCCAAAAGGGCCCCAAAGTAGTCCCCAAGGGAATCAAGGGAAGGGTTCTCAGCCTCCCCCACCCCAGAAACCGACCGGGGCCCCGACAGGTCCTCCTGTTCAGAAGGGGCCCGTAAGATGTTACAGGTGTAACAATTTGGGGCATTTTGCCTCTGATGTAAAGTGTCCATTGTTTGGTAAACCAGCACCCACTGGTGCTCCACCCCGACAGGTGACGAGTGTAGCCTTGGGGGAGGAGAGGGATATCCAAGGTGGGTGGGGTCCCGCAGAGATGTCCCTTGTCTCGCTAGGAGACCGTGAAGTGGTCCCTCCAACCCAGCTGCCTGAGAACACTAAGAAGTACAGGCAGTGGGTGACCATAAATGGCCATAGGGTGGAAGCTCTTAGAGATACAGGAGCCAGTGTGACAGCTGTCAGGTGTCACCTGGTGTCTCAGGAGCAGGTGTACCAAATGCATTCTATCCCGTTGTTGCCGCTGACAACACAGAGAGGCACTGCAAGGTGGCTCAGGTTCCCTTTGAGTGGGGGGGGGGTCTCTGGTACTCTTCAGGTAGCTGTGAGGCCCGCCATGCCTGTAGACTGTTTGTTAGGGAACTATTTGGAGAGCTCACCTTGGGCTAAGGTGGAGCGGAGTGCTCACCTGGAGATGTTGGGTATGCCGGATTGGGCGTGTGTCACCACACGGTCCATGGCAGCCAGTAGAGGTACTCAAGAGGTCCTGGAGCCTGAGAGGGAGGCCCAGGAACCGGCCTCAGAGAGAAGGAGCAAGGGGCGCGGGAAGCCGGCCCCTGAAGTTCCCACGGTCCAGGAGGAAGCAGACCTTGAGGGGGATGCCCTGGAGCCTACAGGGGAACAGACAGCTGAACTGGGAGACCTGCCGGAGCTGACCCATTGGCAGCAGGAAGGAGGTCCCACCAGGGAGGACTTTTGTAAGGCGCAGAAGGAGTGCCCTTCTCTCGTGGGTATGCGGCAGCAGGCTGCAGACCAGGACGCAGGTGATCAGTCAGGATCACATTTCGTTTACTGGGAGAACGACCTCCTATATACAGAGCCTAAGGTTGCTGAGCCTGGGTCAGCCCGTGCGCTGGTGGTACCCCAGGACTTCAGAGCCTTCCTACTGGGGCTGGCTCACGATGTGCCATTGGCAGGGCATTTGGGGCAGGACAAGACCTTTGAAAGGCTTGTCACCCACTTTTATTGGCCTCAAATGCGCAGGAGTTCAGATACTCACTGCAGGACATACCAGACTTGCCAGGCAAGTGGAAAGAGTGGAAGGAAGCAGAAGGCTCCACTCCAGCCATTCCCTGTGGTCGGTACCCCATTCCAGCGAGTGGGGATTGACATTGTAGGGCCACTGAACCCCAGGACAGCGATGGGCAATAGGTTCATCCTGGTCCTGGTGGACCATGCCACCCGGTACCCGGAAGCCATTCCTCTGAGGACAGTGACGGCACCTGTGGTGGGACGTGCACTGATGGGAATTTTCTCCCGAGTGGGATTCCCTCTAGAGGTGGTGTCTGACCGAGGTACCAATTTCATGTCCAAGTACATGAAATCCCTTTGGCAAGAGTGTGGTGTAACCTACAAGTTCACCACACCTTACCACCCCCAAGGAAACGGGTTGGTTAAGAGATTCAACCGAACCCTCAAAGGCATGATAATGGGCCTAGAAGGACCCATGAGGCGCAAGTGGGACATCCTCTTACCATGCCTTCTCTTCGCTTACCGTGAGGTGCCACAGAAGTCTCTGGGGTTCAGTCCCTTTGAGCTTCTGTATGGTCACCCAGTCAGAGGACCTCTAAGTCTGGTCAAGGAAGGCTGGGAGCAATCTCCCAGGAAACCTCCCCAGAATGTATATAGCTACATGCTGGCCTTCAGGAATCAGACTAGGCGATTCAGGCAACTTGCTGAGGCAAATCTGGAAGCCAGCCAGGAGGAGATGAAGCGATGGTAAGACCAGAATGCCACTCTGGTAGAGCTTCAGCCTGGACAGAAGGTATGGGTCTTGGCCCCCGTGGAGCCGTGTGCGCTCCAGGATAAGTGGACCGGTCCCTTTGAGGTGGTGGAGCGCAAGAGTCCTGTTACCTACGTGGTGGACCTGAAGTCTGCTAGGAACCCCTTAAGGGTCCTACATGTCAACCGCCTCAAGCCCCACTTGGAGAGGTCCCAAGTGGGCATGCTCTTGGCAACAGATGCTGGGATGGAAGAGGAGACAGAACCTCTTCCTGACCTCCTGTCAGCCAAGGAGCAAGATGGGTCAGTGGATGGTGTCATCCTCTCTTCCACCCTGACCCCTGAGCAACAGAATGATTGTCGCCAGTTGCTGGGACAATTTTCTGATCTGTTTTCCCTGGTTCCCGGTGTCACCGACTGGTGCGTCCATGATGTGGACACTGGGGATAGTACACCTGTGCGGCACAAGGCCTACAGGGTGACTGACAGGGTGAGGACATGCATCAAGGAGGAGGTCTCCAAGATGTTTGCACTCGGGGTAATTGAGTCTTCCAGCAGTCCTTGGGCCAGCCCCGTGGTCTTGGTGCCAAAGGCTGCAGCGCCGGGAGCCACACCCGAACTCCGGTTCTGTGTGGACTACAGAGGACTCAATTCAGTCACTAGGACTGACGCACATCCCATCCCCAGAGCTGATGAGCTCATAGATCGGCTAGGGGCTGCCCACTACCTCAGAACGTTTGATTTAACGTCTGGGTATTGGCAGATCGCCTTGACCGAGGGGGCCAAAGAGAGGTCAGCATTTTCCACCCCAGATGGGCACTACCAGTTCCGGGTTATGCCATTTGGGATGAAGAATGCCCCTGCCACCTTCCAGAGATTGGTCAACCAGGTGTTGGCTGGGCTGGATTCGTTCAGTACAGCCTACCTGGATGACATCGCGGTGTTCAGCTCCACTTGGGAGTAACACCTGCGCCACCTCTGGGAAGTGTTGATGGCGCTGTGCAAGGCAGGCCTCATGATCAAGGCGAGTAAGTGCCAGATCGGGCAGGGTTCCGTGGTGTACTTGGGGCACCAAGTTGGGAGTGGCCAGGTGGCACCCCTTGAGCCCAAGATAGAAACCATCCTGAATTGGGAGTCGCCCAAAACCCAGACAGAGGTGAGAGCCTTCCTAGGTCTCACCGGGTACTACAGGAGGTTTGTCAAGGGGTATGGCAACATGGTTGCCCCCTTGACAGCGCTGACTTCGAAGAAGCAGCCCAGGAAAGTGATTTGGACTGACACCTGCCAAAAAGCTTTTGAGGCCCTGAAAACTGCTATGTGCACGGCGCCCGTGCTCTTGGCTCCCAACTTCTCCAAAGAGTTTATCGTTCAGACAGACGCTTCAGAGCATGGTGTGGGGGCTGTTCTTTCACAGATTAATGAGGAGGGCCTAGATCAACCCTTTCTTAGCAGGAGGTTACTTCCACGGGAACAGAGGTGGAGTGCTATTGAGCGTGAGGCATTTGCTGTGGTCTGGGCACTGAAGAAGCTAAGACCCTACCTGTTTGGGTCTCACTTCCGGGTTCAGACGGACCACAGGCCCCTCAGATGGTTGATGCATATGAGGGGTGAGAATCCAAAGCTGTTGAGGTGGTCCATTTCCCTACAGGGTATGGATTTCACGGTGGAACATCGCCCTGGTACAGATCACGCCAATGCTGACGGTCTGTCCAGATTTTTCCGCCTTAGTGATGAGGAACTCCCTGGGGTAGGGTAGTTCTCCCCACTTTTCAGCTGGAGGGGACACGTGATAGACCTGGCACCTTGGCGTGAGTCTCCCTTCCTCTTTTTGTCGCTGTGCCTCATGTGCTTTTATGGTGTTGGCCGCTCAGCGCGCTGTGCCACTGCCAACCAGTGTCGCGGTGCGAGTGCTCCCTATGTAAATTGTATATGTTGGTTGGATTCCATGATTGGATTGTTTGGTTTACTGTCAGACCCCAGTAAAGTGCGCCAGGAGCGCCAGGGCATGTAAAAGCAAACACAGCTGGTGGGCTTGCAGCACTGGTTGTGCCACCCACAGAAGCGGCCGGTAAAATATGTCTAACCTGCAGTCTGGTACTGACATGCTGACTGGCAAGTGCCCACACTTGCCGGTCCTTAAACCTTCCCTTAACTTCATGTTAGTCACCCCTCTGGTAGGCCCACGGGCAGGGTGCGTTGCAAGCATAAGGTAGGACAAGCCTGGATGCGTGGCATGTCCTAGTAGTGAATGACCGCCATCTTGTTGATCACTACTGTAAGGCTACCCTGTTCTCATAGGCCAGTATGGGCGGCTGGGATTGTTACATCCTATGATCCTAGCCGACCCAGGGAACATGGTAGAAGATCGAGTTTAGGATGCCTGAACTCGGAATAATAAGGTACATCTTTTCCCAAGGTTTATTTTAATATTCCGCGTTTGCAAATGCCGCTTTTAGAAAGCTGGCCTTTGCTTGCCTAAACATTTCAGCCCGCCTCTGCGTGATGTGTATCTGATGTCTGGCTGGTGTGAGTGACCGGGCTGGGGGAACCCAGATGGGCAGGGCTAGGTAGCCTGGTGGTGAATAGGACGATCGACAGGTAGATGGGTGGGAGGAGTACTCCTAGGCTCTGAATAGGACAGTGCTCTGCCACCTCAATGCCGGCTCCGCCCCCTGTGGAGCGTCTGATGACTCTGCCCTGCACTCTGAAAGAAGAAGCCTGCATCGCGTAAACAAAGTGCTCAGAAACCGGACTGGACTAGGCAAGGGCCCCCCTGGCCTGGGAGAACAAAAGATTTGCTGTATAAATGTAGGAGCCCTGCTCCTAAGAAACTAGATCCGCTTTTGACCAAGAAGAATCTCTGCCTGAGGAGGAGGGACCGGGAAAGCTGTAGGAGGAAGACTGTCCCTGTCCTGGGGGATTGGCCTGCAGTGGTGACCTTGCTGCCAAAGGGGAGAAGAGAAACTGTTGCTGAAGACTTTGCTTTATTTTTACTTTCAAGACTTGTGCTTTTCCAAAATGATCTCCAAGGGCTTGGAACTGAGCTTGCCCCCTGAACGGAGCCCCAGGATCATTGGGCTCTACCTGATCTTCACTCGCCTGCCGCTGGACTGTGGTGTCCTTTTCCTCGCCGGAGCTGTGACCCTCGTGCCCCAGTCCCTCCCTGAGCCGTGACCAGGACTGCTTAGCCGCCCCCGCCTTGGGAAGAGCCTCGCTCGATCGGAGCCGCTCCCCCTACGCTGTGCTGGGCTGCCCCTGTCACCTCGCTCGCTGGAGGCTCGCTGTGCACCTTCACCCTCCCGCCGGAATCGGCGTTGTGAGCATCTCCAAGCCTCGGATGGCCCGGACGTAATCTGCGTGCCCGGCTGCCCCGCTTTGTTCACCCGCCACCTGCAACACCCCGCTCTTGTCGTGAGCCTGAAGATCAGACACCCATCGGGAAGTGTGGGAGCCTCGGACGCCGCCTCGCCCTTCCGTCGAAGAGCCGCTGAAATCCCGCACCCGCCTTTGCGTCAAGAAACAAGGTACTGTACTTACGAACTCGACCGCGAGCTCGCATCGGATCCAGGGTCTGATTTCCCTGTCATCTGCCGTGTGCTTCCCGGTCGCCGCCTCAGCACGAAGTGCGCTGAGGCCCCCAGTTACCTTGGGCCGCTTAAGAACTTTCCGTAACAAAGAGAACATTACCGTATTCCTAAGAATTGTGGCCCCATCAGTTTAACGTTACTGGGCCTTGTATTGAATCTGCTGAATCTACATAAAAGCTTATTTTTATATACTACCTGATTGGTGTCCGTTTGTGGTGCATGCAAGGGGTTTACTGTATGTATTATTGCACTTGCTTAACCGTGTACGCCTGAGACTTAGCCTAGACTGCTCGCGCCACGCACCTAGAGGGTGAGCAGGGATTATTCTGGGGAGTCATCCTTCGCCCTGACAAGAAGTAAAGGGTCCCTGCTTGTTGTGGGTACACACCTGCGCCAATCAGAGCCCCCTCATTTCTAACAGATTTAAAAACAAAAGTTATGTAGGCACAAGTCTATGGTCCATCATTTAGAGGTCGTGGTAGAGGCGGATGTGCGATGTATTGTCCTGGTGTACCCCCTTTCCCTCGAGCAACTTTGTCTTCTGATCAGTGTGTTTATTGTAAAGAGATTGGACATTGGCGTTCTGAGTGTCCCCTTTTGCGAGGTCAGCAGTATCAGCGAGGTAGAGGAAGCATGAGAGGCTGCCCAGGGAACACAGGAAATAGGGGAGGCATGAATAATCGTACTAGATTTGAGGCAGTTGAAATCAACCCAAATTCTTTTAATACCTTTGATAGATGGAACCAATACCAAATGTCTGATTATTCGGCTGATGGTCCTAAGGATTCTGATTATGCATAGGAATGCCTAAGATGGGGTAAGGAACCGGTTGAGGTCCCAGTAGATCAGAAGTGCCCCTATGTTGATGCAAGTGTTTTGGGTTCTACTGATCAGTTTCTGGTTGATACAGGAGCTACTGGTAGTGCTCTGTCTAAAAAATTGGTTCCTAGGGATTCCCTGTCTGGCGCATGATAACATCGATAGGATTCGATGGGACACCTACACCTAGCCCACTGTCACAGCCACTTGCATTTAGTCTTGATAAATTCCCTGCAGCATGTCCATTTCTGCTCTCCCCTAACACGCCGGATAACATTGTGGGTATTGATATGCTTAAACATTTCCGTGCCACAATACGTTGTTCCCCAGAAGGTGTGCGTGTTATTTTAAATGATAACTATCCAATGGTTGAGAGGTCTTGTCTCATTAAAGAGGATGTTGCTCTGGCATCGTTACCTAGTACTTTGTGGGCTACATCAGATACTGATGGTTATCCCACCAGTACATATTCAAGTGAAGGAAGGTACTTCAATGCCTCGACTGCCCCAATATAAAATATCTCGGGAAGGTGAAGAAGCATTAATACATATTGTTCAGGATTTGACCAGAGTGGGGTTGTGGAAAAAGTCCCTATAACATTTGTAATAGCACTATTATTTCTATTTTGAAAAAAGACACTGACACTAGAATTTATAGATTCATCATTGACTTACGTAAAGTCAATAAAATTGTAGTGCCCCAATACCCGGTAGTCTGCTTCCTCTTATTGCAACTACATTTAGTGTAATCGATTTGAAAAATGCATTTTTCTTAATACCTATTCATCCTGACAGCCGTTATTTGTTCGGTTTCACTTTGAATAATCGATCATTCAGATTTTATAGAGCTCCACAAGGGTATACAGAGAGTCCTAGCATTTATAGCCAGGCATTGAAAAGGCAGCTTGATTCTATCCTTGTGCCAAAAGGGGGGCTCTTATTCAATATGTCGATGACATGTTGTTGGCTGCTGATACCCCTGAACAGTGTGAAGAAGGAACACTGTTATTGCTATCATTTCTTGCATCTCATCAACACAAAGTCTCTCGGAAGAAATTGCATTATTGTAGACAGCAGGTTGCCTACTTAGGTCACCTCCTGTCTAAGGAGGGACGTGCACTTACACCAGAGCACATTCATGCTATTTTAGACAAGCCTGTGCCCCGTACTCAGAAGGATGACCGTGCACTGATTGGCCTTACTTCTTTCTGTAGGCAAAGGATGCCTAGTGTTTCTCACATTGTTAAACCCTTGTTGACCCTTTTGACTAAAGGTACTCCGATGCCCCTCCCATGGACTACTGAATGCCAGAATGCTTTTCAACAGTTACGTCAAACTCTTTGTTCTGCACCAGTATTAGGGACTCCAGACTACACTAAAGCCTTTACACTCTAAGTACAAGAGAGGGACGGTTGCGCTCTCTCAGTTATAGTACAGACTCACGGTGATAAGCAGCGTCCTTGTGCATATTTTTCAGCTGTCCTTGATCCAGTCACCCGTACGCTGCCAGGGTGTTTTCGAGCAGTGGCGGCAATGGCTGTGTCCATACGTCAGAGTGAGGGAGTAGTTTTGTCACATAGATTGCTTGTGCTAGTACCCCACTCAGTTGATGCTCTGCTAAATCAAACAAAAACACATTTGACTAGTGCCCGCTTGACAGGCTATGAATTGACACTTTTGGCTCCTCATATCACACTGAAAAGATGTTTGACTCTGAATCCTGCTACATTATTGCCATTTCCAGCTACTCAGTCTCAGTCACATGAGTTACATGATTGTATGTCCCTTACTGAAGAACAAACAAAGGGTCATGTTAACCTACAAGATATACCTCTTTCTAACGTTGATGGGGAACTGTGGGTTGATGGATCCTGCCTGAAGTTGCCTGATGGCACAACATCTGCTGCTTATGCAATTACAACACTTCAGACAGTAGTTGAGACAGCTCGCATCCTACAGACGTTGGCTCAAGCAGCCGAGTTGATAGCACTGACAAGAGCATGTGAGCGTAGTACAGATCCACTTGTTAACATCTACACCGATTGCCGATATGCTTTTAGAGTGGCTCATAATTTTGGGCAACTTTGGAAAAAAAGAGGCTTTCTTACTTCACATGGGACACAAAAAGTGCATGGGGAATTAGTACATAATCTCCTTACTGCCTTGACATACCCTAAGAAAGTTGCAATTGTTAAGTGTAGTGCACACAAGATAGTGACTTATAAAATAGGAAAAGGAAATGCCTATGCAGACTACACAGCTCGTGAGACTGCAATGCAGCAAAGTACCACATCTATGTGTATAGTTAAGTCACAGGCTGAACGTTGGCATGATGCCAGACAAGAGGTGCTGGACATGCAACGATCTGCTTCTGTTGAAGAATTAGACCAATGGTCTAAGGAGGGAACACTGGATGATGAGGGCTGTTGCAGGAATAAAGAAATTACCAAATGGAAGTTACCTGCAGCCTATTTACATCCTATGATCCACATGGCACATGGGCCGGCACATGTTGGAGCATCCTCAATAGCAAAGCAACTTATGCAAGTTTGGGATCATCCAGAGATTGCCGGCACAGCTAAAAAGATATTCCAGTCTTCTCTGATTTGTCTCCAATATAATCCTGGAAAGGGAACACAAAATCCAGCAGGAGGGTTTGCCGTACCTACTGCACCTTTTGAAGTCCTGCAAATGGATTATATCCAGCTTGAACGCTGTAATAATCTGAAGTATGTTCTGGTAGTGGTTTGAGCCTTCAGTAACTGGGTGGAGGCATACGCCACAAATGATAATACAGCTCTTACTACAGCAAAGGTGCTCCTAAATAAGTTTTTCCTCAGATTTGGCATTCGTTGAGTTTTGTGGAGTGATAACGGACCCCATTTTTTTTGGGCAAGTTGTTGATTACCTCATGAAAGGGTTGGGAATCAAGCAGAAGTTTCATGCTGCTTTTCACCCACAATCAGCAGGACTACTGGAATGTTACAATTCTACCCTCAAACTAAAATTGGCCAAAATACAAGCTTCCACATCATTGAAATGGCCTGATGCACTGCCATTGAACTACTATCTATTAGATCGGTACCACATACACGATCTGGCCTCAAACCGTATGAGGTGGTTTTTGGAAGGCCAATTAATATTTGGGGGATTCCTAAGCCACGCACTAAACATGATGTACCTTATATATTGATGAACGACTACTTGTCTCAGTTGACTGACAGTTTGTCTTCTATTTATCAACAGGTTCGGGAGACTCTTCCAGACAGGTCGCAAGGTGAGAGCCACTGCTTGCACCCCGGAGATTGGGTGCTAACGAAGTCCTTCCAGAGAGCCAGCTCCCTAGCACCCAGATGGTGAAGCCCTGAGCAGGTGCTCTTGGCTACCAGGACTGCGGTTCGAGTGACCAATCGGAAGAACTGGGTACATGCGACACATTGACGAAAGGTGTTGCAGGACCTAGTGAGCCCAGCTGTGTTGGCAGATCACCACGATATCCTGGACACCGAGAAAGGACAAGCTACATCACCTGAAGGACCTGAAGAAGTCTTCCCGGACCACACGATCCCTGGTACATCTCGATATCAGCTGCGACCGCGGAAGAAAGACACTTCATTGCTGAAAAAGACTGTTTGAGCAACTGTCCTGGGTAGTGAAAGACTGAGTTACAAAGTGGGGTACTCTTTTAGTGGCTACTCGTCTCAATCTCAGCGAAGAAACCAACGTCTGCCCAGGACCTTAGAGCACCATCTGTTCTGTTGTTCAACAACAAGATGAACATGCCTGCGGAAAAGAAATCAACTGCTGCAAGAATCTGTGATCGAAAGAGTATGTTCATTATTGGACTTATTTCAATTGTTATTCTTATTGCTACAGTAACATGGGTTGTAGAAGGAGTAGCTCCTGCTCAAAATCTACTGACTGCTACTACTCCTGTCCCCATTGAGCACAACTATTTCACTCTTCCTAATCATGAGCAGAAGCACAGAATGTCCTATCTCAACAATACGTTCATTCAAATGTTGCATCACACCCACAATGCTACGATCATTACCAAGTGTTGGGTGTGTGGAATGATGCCAGCTCATCAGAAAAAGGGAGGAACGCCTTTCATTCCTTTGCCGTTTTCACACAATGGCTCCTGCGGAGCCTGGTTTGCGTTGTTGTGGGCTTCTGAAGTTACTAACATTACTTATGCTGATGTAGGAAGACTAAACTTTCAGTTAAATAGAGTTTGTTACCCTGATGAGTAAGGAGATCCACAAGCTAATGGAACTGTATGGGAAATGGAGGAGTATCATGGAGGAAATTCCTCTGCGCGCTATGTTTTCCCTAACACTCGGACTATTAAGGGTAATGGACCTCCTGGTATAGCTGTTACTAGAGCTCGAGCAGACCTTTGTGTGAGCAGCATTGGCAGTATCCCTGTGGGAAAAGGTGAATGTACTATAACATTGAACATTACTGGAATAAACAATAGTAGTTTTGTGTCCTCACATAACACCTATTTCATTTGTGGAAGTAAGGGTTATTACCACCTACCTATTGGGTGGTCCGGAAGCTGCTATGTGTCCTTTTTGATACTACCTGTGTTCTTGGCACCTGCATCCTACCACAAAGACTATAAACTGTATAATGACATTTCCAAGAGTTGATCTAAGAGGACAGCAGTACATTAACTTTAATTTGGGACTATTCTTCTTTGTTGGTGCCACCTTAAACAGCAGAAAGATAAGGCGCCTGACACGTGTTGTACAGGCTGTCACCAATCAGACAGCCATGGCAATTGGAAATATCACAGAAGAACTACAAATTGCGAGAATCGTGGTGCTCCAAAATAGGATGGTCCTTGACGTCATCCTAGCCGATCGTGGTGGAGCATGCTGCATCATTGGGAGCAGCTGCTGTGTCTACATCCCTGACCACGCCCCTTCAGTTTTTGAAGCAATTTCCAAGCTGCACAAAATAGCCACTGAAATCCATCAGGATTCAGGAACATGGTCTTTGACGGGATGGCTATGGACTATGTTTACTGTATGGGGCTGGAAACTATTGTCAGCCCTATGTATATTTCTTGCTATTCTCTTCATTTGCTGCCTCTGTATAAAATTTGGCCCGATGCTCTGTTCCCTATGTATTTCTACTTGTACCTCGTGTATAGCGACTAAACGAAAAGTAAAAAATGTAAATGCCCGCTTGGCAATGGACCAAGAAATTACTGAATTAATGCAGATAGCTGTGCACGATGTTTTCCGTTACCCCTCAAAAGTATGGGAAGATTTCTTCAGCACATGCTAAAAGGACCGTCTGTGGAAATCGCAAATAATCTCTGTTAGCCTAAGCTGAAACCATCTTGTTTGTGGCATCCATTTTGTCAGCTATGTAATTCTCCTGTCCTCTGCTGCTCGTCTTTTTCCCTGCCTGTGCTGTCTATTTTAGTTAACTTCCTGACTCAGCTAAAAGCAATATGCATGCTAAAGAGTTTGTAGCTGCCAGAACACCTGGTCTCAGATTCAACTGTGAATCTCTAAGTGCTGCCATAAGCACTCTTGCTCCCCCTCCCACTTTGCTGACTAAGGGATTTCCCATTTGCCCATGTTTGTCAGTAGTTATTCCTGTGTAGGCCTGTACCTTCTATTTGTAACTACATGCTTACCAGTGCAGAAAACTCTGTATAAAAGCACCACGGTCTGTGTATTCAGGCTACTACCTCCTGGAACACTTGAGGGTGTTGTATGGACGTGGTCTCACTCATGAGTGAATAAACTTGTTATTTTGAATATCTGCTTCAGTGCCAATCTCTGTTTTATTGGTTAAAGGACCCGTGGACAAAGATAAGGGTGACCCCTGCACCTCTGTGCCCCCAAAAAGGCATATTTCCACACTGTATGTCAGATCCATGTTTGTTTTCACTCTAGTATGCTCCAGTATACATTTATTTTCCAATGTACCGTTTAGGGCAAGAGTTTACGATAAAATATCCAGCATATTCAGCTTTGCATGTGATATGCTTATACAATATCTCTTTTTTGTTCAGTGGTAGTTCACATTCGTCTTTTATCACACCAGAGCAATCTAGGGTCAAACTGTGGGCTAAAACAAGACTAGAATGAGCACTAAGCAGAGTCAAAAGAAAAACTGATGAATCCCATCAGCCACCAAGATAGCAGCCCACATCATCTCGGATTCGGTAGCCCGTCCTGAGCTTCCAAAATAAGCAAGGCTGCAGATAAGAGGGGCAACTGTAACCTCTCCGGTCATCTAGGATGAGGTATGTGCCCCAGATACTTATTAGGCTACCTAATATATTGGTGGTGGCGATGGAAGCAGTGCAGAAAGAGTGTAAAGTGAAAGTGATAAAATCATCTACTGGGATAGAACCAACCTTTAATACAGTCTATCCGAGTGACAAGGTTAAAAACAGTGTAGTAGCAGTTTTGACAAAATAACTGCTCAAGTCCGAAAGTACAAAAGGGGTCTACATGTTTCAGCCTAAGGACCAAGTTATAATCCGGCTTTCATCAGGACCAACAAGAACCTGTGCTACTGCTGTATATATTGTGAAATTTCCATAAAAGTGAAAAACACCAGAAAAAACAAATTGAATGACCTACTTGAGAAAAAGATTACTCCTGATTTATTTGTAGGAGAAATAACTCTTCAAATCCCGTCAAAAGTATGGGAGAACGCCTCACCTCACCTGGCATCCGCTCAGATAAGAGGTCCCGCTCTGTCCGTCGGTACCTCGATGCATAACAGAGCAGGACATTTCACTCGTAAAAAACCAATGAAATTCCCCCGTTATAGTTAGTTCAGATAACTATAACTCGCGCGACCGCCACGCTATCAAAAGGATGATGTCATCAGTGATGTCATGAGTGATGCCACTGACCATGTCATGAGTGATGTAATATGTGACGTCATCAGCAGTGGATTGCGGTCGCGCGAGTTATAGTTATCTGAACTAACTATAACGGGGGTATTTCATTGGTTTTTTACGAGTGAAATGTCCACCTAACTATAACATGTGTGAAAGCTATGGTTTTTTAAGTGAATTTGCAAGATTTTTTAAATGCTAATTCCTAACTATAACGTGTGTGAAACCTATGTTTTTTTCAGTGAATATATATATATATATATATATATCCCAACAATATATATATTACCTATTGGCGGTCGGCAGTAGGTAATTATAGTTAGGACCTATTATCCATAGGAAATCCGCAACATTCTATTTAGAATGACTTTGGCGGCGGTTGACGAATCTTTGCGAAATTTTCGTGGCCTGCTCCGGTCTGCTCCTATCCTGAAAGTCTTGGGGTGATTCGTCAAACGGGGGCCGAGAAAAAAGGAGGGTCCCAAAGCATGTTTTCCCCATGCAATTTTCCATTGGGACCTTTGGTCGCAGCTACAGCCCGAACTGCTGAACGGAATTACATCAAATTTGGCAGAAAGGTAAACCTTGGTTCAGAGTCATGCCTTTTGCTTAAATGGTGTGAATCCGTTCAGTAGTTCCTGAGAAAATCAAAAGTAAAATCACATATATATCTGGACGGAGCCTAATCACACATCTCATCGTGAGAGCTGAATGGCTGTCAGCACTTCATCCAAGAAGTGTTGGCAGCCATCTTGGGACCAATATACATGGTAGCACCTCATTAAAAAGCATTGCAGTTAATAGAAGGTTTTAAAACTTTAGTTACATTATAAATCATTTGTTGATGGTACCATACTCATTTTCCATTAGCGACAATGGGGAAGGGGTGCATGGCACATACCAAGTGGGGAGATTACAACACAAAATATGTAGTAAAGAGCAACGCTGGTAATTAAATTCAACTTCTTTATTGGTCAACTCTTAAACAGCATCCTCAGCTTGTCAGTCGTCAAAGCATCTCTCAAGTGTGAAGTCGGCCTCATCAACATTCTAAGGTAGACTTCATCTAAAGGTTCTAGGACTGTACCATTAGCGACAATGAGGAAGGGGTGCATGGCACATACCAAGTGGGGAGATTACAACACATCTTTCCCCCCTAAAAGACGAACGGGGTAAGGACCCCAACCTGCGGTGGAGGGGAAGAAAACAATAAGGTCTCCCTAAGTGTCCCTGGCACCAGAAGCCCCGAGGTGGGGACCAAAAGTTCAACCTGAGCTTCCCATGCTAAAATCCTTGTGCCAGCTCGGAGCGTTCTTTTGCCGGCTCCCTCTCCTGAGTTGTGCCTTCTCCAACCTCTCTTCATTTCCTTGTCCCCTGGTGTCTTCTCTGTTGGACCTTTCCCTCACATCCAACGCCACCCTGCACATACTCCATTTTTCCCCATCTTCCAGGATTACCACATTTCTCTTGACATCCTTGATTCTTCCCTGGGAGTAGTACTTTCCCCCTTTACCCCTCAGGATCTCTGGTTTCCTGATGTGCACCATTTGCCCTAGACTAAGGGATTTCTCCTTAACCCCCCACTTCCTGTCATACCACTCCTGGTATTTTTTCTGTCGGGCATCCGTTCTCTCCCTGAATTCCTCCTTGTTGACCACTACCGTCTCCTTTGGGCACAACCAATTCGGGGACAACTTTGAACCTGCCCTCCTTCCCCTCAGCAGTTCAAAGGGGGTATGTCCCGTAGAGAGACTTGGTGTGGTGTGGTAAGCCCAAAGCATGTCTCTAATAGCAGGCTCAATGGCCAACCCTGATTTGTTCGCCAGTTGTATGCACTCTTTTAACATCCTATTGGCTCTCTCCACCTTCCCATTGGCTTTTGGACAATAAAGGGGGGTACGCACATGTGATATGGACATGTCTTTAAGAAACTCTCTCATCTCCTCCGACACAAACTGTACCCCATTATCTGTGTCTAAGGTGGAGGGAATCCCTTCTTTAGAGAATACCTCACTCATGAACTCTATAAGTGTCTTTGTGTTGATGGTGTTCACAAATTTACAAGATATCCAGTTTGAATAATAATCAATGAAGACCAAGAGGTACCAATCTTGTGGTCCTTTGGCACGAATGGGCCCTGTAATGTCGAATCCCAATTTGTCCCATGGGACCATTGGGATTTCCACGGGAATGAGTGGGGCATGTCTTATACTTTTTGTTTTGTCACTGACACTACATGAGTAACAGTCTTTCACTTTGTCCTCCATTTGCTGATCCATTCCTGGGAACCAGTAAACCGCTCTCAGGCGTGCCTTACACATGCTCCTGCCCATATGTCCCTCATGGGTCAGTTCAATAATTTTTGACCTTAAACTCTCTGGAGGTACAATTTTTCCTGACTTCAGCAGTAATCTCCCATCAATTGACAAATCATTCCTTACATTCCAAAAGGGTTGAATGTCTTCTGACAGATCCCTGCACTTTTTGGGCCACCCTTTAGTCACTAACCTTTTCACCTCGCCCAGGATAGTGTCCTTGTCCGAGTGCAAGTCCCACACTTCTCTCGATACCGCTGGAATCTTTATTTCCATCACCCTCTCCCTATCGCTTTCCATTGGCTTTTCAAGAGGTGATCTAGATAGAAAATCTGCCACTTTGTTTTGTTGACCTGGGACAAATCCTACTTTGTAGTTAAAGCCTTGTAAGCCAAGGATCCATTTAGCAATCCTTGGTGTCAGGTTCTCCAAGTCTTTTTTCCCAAACAACCCTACTAAAGGTTTGTGGTCTGTGTACACTTCGAAAGGCATATCCCACACGTAAAAATTGAAGTGTTTGATAGCCCAATATACCGCCAATGCTTCTTTCTCAATAGTCGAATAATTGGACTCTGCTGCTGTCAAAGTTCTGGAAGCAAACGCCACCACTTTCACGCCCTCCTCCGTCCTTTGTGATAGCATTGCCCGTATCCCTTTGCTGCTGGCATCCGTGGTAATAATTGTGTCCTTCTTAACATCAAAATTGCCAATGTAAGGAGCTGTCGCAATGGCTTCTTTTATGTTTTTTATCGCCTCATCCTGTTCCTTGCCCCAAGTGAACTCACAATTTTTCTTTAACATTTCTCTCAAGGGTTGGGCCATCATAGCAAAATTCTTGATGAACTTCGCCATATACTCCGCCAGACCCAGAAATGAAAGCACTTCCTCCTTGCTCGTAGGTGTTGGCGCCCTCCTCACTGCTTCCACTAGACTATATTTGGGTTTGATTCCTTCCTCTGATATTATGTGTCCCAAGTACTCTACCGATGTGACACCCACCTTGCATTTACTTTCCTTCGTGGTGAATCCTACCTCTTTCAATCTTTCTAAGACCCTCTCTGCATTCACCTTATGCTCCCCTTCGCTTGACCATAAATCAGTATATCATCTTGGAAGCACATGGACTTTTGGCAATCCTTGAGCACATGCTGCATGGCTCTTTGGAAAGCGGAAGCTGCCGAGGCTAGTCCAAATGGCATTCTTAGGAACTTGTAATTACCAAATGTAGTAGTGAATGCCGTTAAAGGTTGTGATTCTGGGTGTAGTCTTACTTGATAATAGGTGGATGATAGATCCAAGACACTAAACACTTTCGCTCCTTGCAAAGTGCTTAGCATTTCATGAATTCTTAGCAACGGGTGTCTGTCCACAACTATGTTACCATTAAGGGCTCTCAAGTCCACACAGAGCCTAATGCTCTTACCACTATCCTTTGTCGTGATGACAATAGGCGCCAACCATGCTGAGCTCTCAATTTCTTGTATAACCCCTTGTCTTACCAATTTCTCCAACTCCAACCTTAATGGTTCTCTCATTAATAAGGGGACCGATCTCGTCCTGTGAACTACTGGCGTTGCCCCTTCTTTCAGTACAATTTTGTGCATGTAGTTCTTGAGCAACCCCAACTCCTCACTGAAAACCTCAGGGTAATTCTTAATGAGTCCAGCACCTTCCCCAGGGGGTTCCATGGGTAAGACCTGTTCACTGTTGTTGGGATCCAGCTTAATGCCAAGCTCCTTCTGATGTTTCCAGCCCAGCAAGCTCGACCCCTCCTTGGTTATGTATACCTTCCCCACCGTGTGCCTATCTTTGAAAGAGATCCTCATCCTCACCATGCCCTCTAAGGGTATTGGGATCTTGTTGTACCCCGAAGGGAAAATGTCTGCTCTTTCTAGTTTGATATCATGTTCTGCGAATTTCTCATCAAATATTTTCTTTTCAACTAGTGTAAAAGGAGAACAAGAATCAGCATAGACTTTAACACCTACATCATCCAGTCTAATATCACACGTAGGATATACTGTATTGTTTTCTGTGCTCTCCCCCTCAATCTGGAAAATATAATTCTTATCTGTATCTTCTCCAGCCTCATTGCTATCAACCATATGTACTTTGGGCGTAAACACATTATATACTTTTGAGAAATGTCCCTTTTTGTTGCATTTCCTACATACAATATTCCTGGCGGGACACTTCCAGTTGTTCGCTAAATGGTTATGGCTACCACATCTGAAGCATTGTAAACTACTCATCTTCTTGTTTACTACCTCTCTATTTTTTTGATCCACCACACACACCGCCTCAGTGACCACTCCCTCCTTATGCTCTGCCTTTTCCTTTCCTGCCTCCCCTATTTTCATTTCTTTCATGCACTGTGCCGTGTGTTCCAGCCCCTTAGCTATACTAATGGCCTCCTCTAGATCTGGGTTTCTTGTGAGTAGTTCCTCTTGCACTTTCCCATCATTCGTACACCTCACCAATTGGTCCCTTATGAGAGAATCAGTGAGCGCACCAAACTCACATGTGGCTGACATGCCTCTCAACACCGCTATTTATGAGGAGACTTTTTCCTCTTTCTTTTGACTTCATTTGAAAAATTTGTGTCTCTCCAAGACTACATTTAGTTTCACCTTGAAATGCTCCTCCAATTTCCTTAACGTATACTCATATACATCCGCGCCTTCATCCTCCTCCAAGGGATCATCCTCAACCAATCTCCCTGTAACATCCTCATACACCTTCCTGCCTTGTATTCTCAGATTGTGTAATAAAATATGCTGCTTTCTTATGTTTGAAAAGTTCCCACCCCCTATGGCTATTAAATAGGACTTGAAAATTACTACCCATCTCCTCCAAGGTATATCTGGCTCCCCTAATTCATTCAAAAATGGGGGTGGTTGACTCATCCCTGCGCATGCCATAGTATTCTATGTGCGTTTCTCTAAATACAATTTCCTCCAGATGCACCTTCCTTTGTCTAGATGTCACCCCAATATTCTCTGAATAGTACCACCAAACTAGGGGATAGTTCAGCCCTGTCCAAATACCTGGGCTACAGAGGTCCTAATGTTAATCCAATAAACCCCTAAAGCTAATTGGGCTACACCAAGGATGAAGTAGAATGCCTTCTTCTCTACCACAGAATATGTCTCCCAATTCTGTTTATCACCTTCTTTCAGTCCTGTTTCTATGACTGTGAAAGTTTGTCTCCTGACTCCGCCAACTCCAGGAACTGGTTTTCTTGCTTTCCTACGATTAGCCGGTGTAAGAGGGAGGCGTCTCCTGAAGCGCTGACTAGAGTCTCCTCACGTCGAGTAGATTCCTCGCCGATACCGGAAACACACCAGCACCGCTTGACGAGAGGTGAGTAAACCTCTAGCGTTTTGGCTTAATCCTTCACCATCCGTTCTGTGCCCCGCTTTTAATTTTCTCACAGGAAATTCCCCCTCCGTCGCTGCTGCCGCGCTTTGTGAGCTCACACCCTCGCTCACTTTTCTTCACGTCGGCGCCCTCCACCAGTTCAAGGTACCTCTCCTCACATCGGTACCCAAAGCATGTAAGCGCCGCCTTCCGAAATCAGCCGCAGGCGGTAACGCGGTCTACCCCCAATCTTGCCACAAACGCCGTCCCTCCTCACAGTCCGATTCACCGTGACTGACCGGGGTCAACCTCGACACCGCGTACCATGAATTGTTTCGAACATCTTACAATGCACTGCACAGCCTCACGCTCACCCCAGTACCGCTTGACGCTCACCCCGGCAGAGAGTCTCTTATACACTTATAACCCAGCTGTGGTTCCAGTGTATAAATCTTTGTCTTCCACACCAATTTTAAGTACTTCACTCCGTGAGAAGCTTACCCTGCCTCCTCTTCACTTTGGACCCTCCGGTGGACTCACTTCTGTTTCAGACTTTCCAGCCACCCATTTGGCACGGTGATCCGGCTCCAAGTATGTCGCCTCACCGCAACGATGGTACTCTCAAGACTGTTTATGCAGATGCTCTTCGGTCCAACCTGGTCCAGTTTAATCCACGACACAAGCTGAAATCCTACAGGGGAGGATGCTGCGCCGTCCCTGTCACAGCTTCCCTTGTCACTCTTGTCGCCAAATATGTAGTAAAGAGCAATGCTGGTAATTAAATTCAGCTTCTTTATTGGTCAACTCTTAAACAGCATCCTCAGCTTGTCAGTCGTCAAAGCATCTCTCCAGTGTGAAGTCAGCCTCATCAACATTCTAAGGTAGACTTCATCTAAAGGTTCTAGGACTGTACCATTAGCTTCAATGGGGAAGGGGTGCATGGCACATACCAAGTGGGGAGATTACAACAGGTATGTTCTAAGGTGATTTTACCATGTGAAAAAGCCTTCTGTTGGGATATCATGAATCATGCTTGAGAGAAAACTATTTTCGCATGGTTTTCCCACAAAGGTTTGGAAGGTGATCTATAAGCAAAACTGAGCGCATATTTTCTGTAAATTCACATTATCTTTCTCAGTTATGTGAGAATGAAGTCTGACATTCTCAGTAAAACATGTACATCCAACAAGGGCAGAGACTGTCAGTTGATTCCTATGTGCTCTACTGCAGCTTCCCAGAGTGTTCCAAAGAACAACTAGAGCGCTAACAGTCTTACTTATGACAAAAGTATGGCACACCTGAATCCATCTTGATTGGAATAAAGTGGTAACACTTAAAACATTTAATTTGCAAAGGAGCAAAATGAGGGGGGTTCATTTTGCCATAGAAATTATGATTAGTGCTGCAGAAAGAAAAATTAGGGCACATTTTGACTTCTCAAATCCTCTTCTATTTCATTAATAAATTCTGACATGCAGACTGAAACATGCACTTTGAATACCAGCAGCAGACTTCCCTGGTGAGCATTAGCTTTACTATAGTGATCTAATGAACAACTAGAGTGCTACCATTCAGAATTTATGGCAAATGTGTGACACATCTGAATGCCTTCTTGATGGAACCAAAGTAAACAAGCATTGAAAATGCAATAGGTCTCACCCTCATTTAAGTTAAAGCAATTCTGTTTGCAATTAGGTGGCTTTTTAGCTTTGCTTGTATTAGTGTTTTTCAAACTTTCATGTATACAACATGCATATGTATGCATATATGTATATGTATGCATGCATTTATATTTATATTTATATAGATATGCAGATTATATATATGTTTATATATGTATATATATATACACATACATATATAAATGCATATGCATATATATATGCATATATATGTGTGCATATGTGTGCGTGTAGAGAGAGGTAGAGAGAGGTAGAGAGGTAGAGGTGTAGAGGTTGCGAGGTAGAGGTAGAGAGGTAGAGAGTAGTAGAGAGAGGGGTAGAGAGAGGTAGGGAGGTAGAGAGTAGAGAGTGAGTAATAGAGAGTAGAGAGTGAGTAGTAGAGAGTAGTAGAGAGAGTAGCAGAGAGTGAGTAGTAGAGAGTAGTAGAGTGAGTAGTAGAGAGTGAGTAGTAGAGAGTAGTAGAAAGTAATAGAGAGTGAGTAGTAGAGTGAGTAGTAGAGAGTAGTAGAGAGTGAGTAGTAGAGAGTGAGTAGTAGATAGTGAGTAGTAGAGAGAGAGTAGTAGAGAGTGAGTACTAGAGAGTAGTAGAGAGTGAGTAGTAGAGAGTAGTAGAGAGTGAGTAGTAGAGAGAGAGTAGTAGAGAGTGAGTAGTAGAGAGTGCGTAGTAGAGAGTAGTAGAGAGTGAGTAGTAGAGTGAGTAGTAGAGAGTAGCAGAGAGTGAGTAGTAGAGTGAGTACTAGAGGGTAGTAGAGAGCGAGTAGTAGAGAGCAAGTAGTAGAGAGTGTGTAGTAGAGAGTGAGTAGTAGAGAGTAGTAGAGAGTGAGTAGTAGAGAGAGTAGTAGAGAGTGAGAAGTAGAGAGAGTAAGAGAGAGTAGTAGAGTAGTAGAGAGTGAGTAGTAGAGTGAGTAGTAGAGAGTAGTTGAGAACGAGTAGTAGAGAGTGAGTAGTGGAGAGTGAGCAGTAGAGAGTAGTAGAGAGTGAGTAGTAGAGAGTGGGTAATAGAGAGTAGTAGGGAGCGAGTAGTAGAGAGAGAGTAGTAGAGAGAGAGTAGTAGAGAGTGAGTAGTAGAGAGAGTAGTAGAGAGTAGTAGAGTAGTAGAGAGTGAGTAGTGGAGAGTGAGTAGTAGAGAGTGAGTAGTAGAGAGAGTAGTAGAGAAAGAGTAGTAGAGAGTGAGTAGTAGAGAGTAGTAGAGAGCGAGTAGTAGAGAGTGAGTAGTGGAGAGTGAGTAGTAGAGAGTAGTAGAGAGCGTAGTAGAGAGTGAGCAGTAGAGAGTGAGTGGTAGAGAGAGAGTAGTAGAGAGTGAGTAGTAGAGAGTAGTAGAGAGTGAGTAGTAGAGTAGTAGAGAGTAGTAGACAGTAGTAGAGTGAGTAGTAGAGAGTGAGTAGTAGAGAGTGAATAGTAGAGAGTAGTAGTAGAGAGAGAGTAGTAGAGAGTAGTGGAGAGTGAGTAGTAGAGAGTGAGTAGTAGAGAGTAGTAGCGAGTGAGTAGTAGAGAGTGAGTAGTAGAGACTGAATAGTAGAGAGGGAGTAGTAGAGAGTAGTAGAGAGTGAGTAGTAGAGAGAGAGTAGTAGAGAGTAGTAGAGAGTGAGTAGTAGAGTAGTAGAGAGTGAGTGGTAGAGAGTAGTAGAGAGTAGTAGAGTGAGTAGTAGAGAGTAGTAGAGAGTGAGTAGTAGAGAGAGAGTAGTAGAGAGTAGTATAGAGTGAGTAGTAGAGTAGTAGAGAGTAGTCAGTCAGTGTCAGTCAGTCAGTGTCAGTCAATCAGTGTCAGTCAGTGTCAGTCAATCAGTGTCAGTCAGTGTCAGTGTCAGTCAATCAGTGTCAATCAGTCAGTGTCCGTCAGTCATTGTCAGTCAGTCAGTGTCAGCTAGAGCAGCTCTGCTGACCTGGTTCTCTGGCTCTAAAGCAGCTCTGCTGACCTGGTTCTCTCCCTCTAAAGCAGCTCTGCTGACCTGATTTCTCTGGCTCTACAGCAGGTCTGCTGACCTGGTTCTCTGGCTCTAGAGCAGCTCTGCTGACCTAGTTCTAAGGCTACAGAGCATCTGGTTCTCTGGCTCTACAACAGCTCTGCTGACATGGTTCTCTGGCTCTAGAGCAGCTCTGCTGACCTGGTTCTCTCCCTCTAGAGCAGCTCTGCTAACCTGGTTCTCTCCCTCTAAAGCAGCTGTACTGACCCGGTTTCTCTGGCTCTACAGCAGCTCTGCTGACCTGGTTCTCGGGCTCTAGAGCAGCTCTGCTGACCTGGTTCTTAGGCTCTAGAGCAGCTCTGCTGACCTGGTTCTCCGGCTCTAAAGCAGCTCTGCTGACATGGTTCTATGGCTCTAAAGCAGCTCTGCTGACTTGGTTCTCTGGCTCTAAAGCAGCTCTGGTGACCTGGTTCTCTCGCTCTAAAGCAGCTCTGCTGGCCTGGTTCTCTGGCTCTAAAGCAGCTCTGCTGGCCTGGTTCTCTCCCTCTAAAGCAGCTCTGCTGACCTGGTTTCTCTGGCTCTACAGCAGCTCTGCTGACCTGGTTCTCTGGCTCTAGAACAGCTCTGCTGACCTAGTTCCTAGGCTCTAAAGCAGCTCTGCTGACCTGGTTCTCTGGCTCTACAACAGCTCTGCTGATCTGGTTCTCTGGCTCTAAAGCAGCTCTGCTGACCCAGTTCTATGGCTCTAAAGCAGTTCTGCTGACCTGGTTCTCTGGCTCTAGAGCAGCTCTGCTGACCTGGTCCCTTGGCTCTAAAGCAGCTCTGCTGACCTGGTACTCTCCCTCTAAAGCAGCTCTGCTGACCTGGTTTTCTTGCTCTAAATCAGCTCTACTGACATGGTTTCTCTGGCTCTACAGCAGCTTAGCTGACCTGGTTCTTTGGCTCCAGAGCAGCTCTGCTGACCCGGTTCTTACACTCTATCGCAGCTCTGCTGACCTGATTCTCTGGCTCTAAAGAAGCTCTGCTGACCTGGTTCTATGACTCTAAAGCAGCTCTGCTGACCTGGTTCTCTGGCTCTAGAGCAGCTCTGCTGACCTGGTTCTATGGCTCTAAAGCAGCTCTGCTGACCTGGTTCTCTGGCTCTAGAGCAGCTCTGCTGACCTGGTTCTCTGACTCTAAAGCAGCTCTGCTGACCTGGTTCTCTCCCTCCAAAGCAGCTCTGCTGACCTGGTTTGTCTGGCTCTACAGCAGCTCTGCTGACCTGGTTCTCTGGCTCTAAAGCAGCTCTTCTGACATGGTTCTCTCCCTCTAAAGCAGCTCTGCTGACCTGGTTCTCTGCCTCTAGAGCAGCTCTGCTGACCTGGTTCTCTGGCTCTAAAGCAGCTCTGCTGACCTGGTTCTATTGCTCTTAAGCAGGTCTGTTGACCTGGTTCTCTGGCTCTAAAGCAGCTCTGCTGACCTGGTTCTCTGGCTCTAGAGCATCTCTGCTGACCTGGTTCTCTGGCTCTAAAGCAGCTCTGCTGACCTGGTTCACGCCCTCTAAAGAGCTCTGCTGACCTGGTTCTCTGGCTCTAAAGCAGTTCTGATGACCTGGTTCTCTGGCTCTAGAGCAGCTCTGCTGACCTGCTTCTCTGGCTCTAAAGCAGTTCTACTGACCTGGTTCTCTCCCTCTAAAGCAGCTCTGCTGACCTGGTTTCTCTGGCTGTACAGCAGCTCTGCTGACCTTATTCTCGGCCTCTAGAGCAGCTCTGCTGACCTGGGTCTCTGGTTCTAGAGCAGCTCTGCTGACCTGCTTCTTAGGCTCTAGAGCAGCTCTACTGACCTGGTTTCTCTGGCTCTACAGCAGCTCTGCTGACCTGGTTCTCTGCACTCACGATGCACGCAAATATATGTAAAAATAATATAAGTTTATTATAAGTACAAATATATTATTTTTATGAATATATTAGATAATCGCTTGCCCTAATATGTATATTAAAGACACATACATATCATTTTGTGACATAATTTTTTTTTGCTGGAGTCGTGCACCCAGCGCGCCCCAGCACGTATATGACATCATGTGGGACCCGCAACCGCGCAAGCATCTCGTACCGAAATGCGCATGTGTCACGAATGCACGGGAGCAGGAGTCGCGGACTGGTCGCATACCAATCGTGCACACCATGTAATATTAAATGTATATGATGTAACTGAAAAACACGCAGCCGTCGCACACGTACGCTGATCCTTCACGACTTTTCTAAAATGGCGGCTAGAATGCGCGCACCCACAGTGCTGCACACATTCACATAGTTTAGTTTCTAATCCATGTATTGAGTGAGACACTTTTAATTGCTCACTTAAACAGACGGGGCCCGATTCACAGAACTAACTTAAGACAAAATCCTAAACTTACTACCATTTTGGTATTCACAGAATGCACTTACTGCTTTTGGTATTCACAGAATGCACTTACTACTTTTGGTATTCATAGAATGGATTTACGACTACTAACTTTACGTCCGCACTCGGGCCGGAGCTTCCGGCCCGGAGGCGGGGCTTCCGGGTCGGAGGCAGGGCTTCCGGGGCGGAGACGGAGCTTCCGGCCCAGAGGTGGAGATGTTGGCCATGGCTAAATCTCCGCCACTGGCCGGAATCCTCACCTCCGGGCCGGAAGCTCCGCCTCCGGGCCGGAAGCCCCGCCTCCGGGCCGGAAGCTCCGCCTCCGGGCCGGAATTTCCGGCCCGAGTGCGGACGTAAAGTTAGTAGTCGTAAATCCATTCTGTGAATACCAAAAGTAGTAAGTGCATTCTGTGAATACCAAAAGTAGTAAGTGCATTCTGTGAATATCAAAAGTAGTAAGTTTAGGATTTTGTCTTAAGTTAATTCTGTGAATCGGGCCCACAGTCAGACAGCTACTAAATCCTCCATCCAGACAGTTATATATCCACTCAATCTTCAATTCAGATTGGTACATATATAATACATAATTAAATTTCAAACTAAACCACATTCACTGGATGATGTCATCAGTGATGTCATCAGTGATGTCATTTGAGATGTCATCAGCGATGTCATCAGTGATGTCACTGACCATGTCATGAATGATTCAATATGTGACATCATCAGCAGTGCATTGCGGGCGCGCGAATTATAGTTAGCAGAACTAACTATAACAGAGGAATTTCTATGGTTTTGTACGAGTGAAATGGCCAGCTAACTATAACACCCCTGAAACTATGTTTTTTCTGTGAATATATTTCTATATATCTATATATATATATATATATATATATATATATATATATATATATATATATATATATATATAGATATATATATATTCACAGAAAAAACATAGTTTCAGGGGTGTTATAGTTTGAGTACCTGGGGGCTATATATATATATATATATTCACTGAAAAAACCATAGGTTTCAGGGGTGTTATAGTTAGCTGGACATTTCCCTCGTACAAAACCCTAGAAATTCCCCTCTTATAGTTAGTTCAGCTAACTATAACTAGCGCCACCGCAAAGCACTGCTGATGATGTCACATATTACATCACTCATGACATGGCCAGTGACATCACTGATGACATCACTGATGACATCTCAAATGACATCACTGATGACATCACTGATGACATCATCCAGTGACTGTGTGTTTCTGTAAAGTTTAAATATGTTTTATATATTTATAGTGAAAGGCCTGAGGAAGAATGAGTGGCTGTACAAGTGTGTGAATGGATGATTTTCTAGGTACGTAACTGACTCTATAAGTGAGTCATTAAATGTATCTTACTGCACACTAGTGACTAAACTGTGTGAATGTCTGTATGTTTCTGTCTGTTGGTGTATAAATGGCTGCATAGTTTTGTGAATAGCTATATGAGTGTCCATATGGGTTATTGATTGGTTGTCTGAGTATCTGTATGGGTGCCTGAGTGTTTGTGTGCGTAGGCTGTGTGTGACTCTGTGCATAGATGTGTGAGTGGTTGATTCTATGGGTCCATGGTTTTAAGAGTGCATCTGTGATGAACTGTATGGTTGAGTGAGTGTATGTATGGGTGTGTTAGGGATTGAATGTATATCTCAGTGGTACATTTGTGACTAACTACATATGTGAAAGGCAGTATATATGTGTGTAAGAGCATATAAGTGGGTATATGTGAGAGTGTGTGATTGTGAGAGTGGCTGTATGGATGAGTGTGTGCTTGTATCAATGATTGTATAAGAGCGTAAGAATGTGGTACTATTTTTATGAGTATGTGAACTTGAGTGTGTATAACTGCATAGGTGAGTAAATGGGAGTGTGATTAATTATTATGCATGACTGACTAGGTGTAAGAGTGCCTCTATGGATGATTGGTGGTGTGCGAGTGTCCATGTAGGTGTATAAATGCATATGATAGTCTTGTACGGAGTGACTGTAAGTATGAGTGACTGTACAGGTGAGTGAGTGGAGGTGTATGTAGACCTAAGAGTTAATGAGTGGGTATGTAGTTATTTGTATTGGAGTATCTACGGTTAAATCAGGGTGTGAGAAGATGCAGTAATTTATCACATGGATGATGTCATCAGTGATGTCATCAGTGATGTCGTTTGAGATGTCATCAGTGATGTCATCAGTGATGTCACTGACCATGTCATGAGTGATGTAATATGTGACGTCATCAGCAGTGCTTTGCGGGGGCGTGAGTTATAGTTAGCTGAACTAACTATAACAGGGGAATTTCTAGGGTTTTGTACGAGGGTAATGTCAAACACCCCTGAAACCTATGGTTTTTTCAGTGAATTTCTAAGGTTTTTCAAATGCCAATTCCTAACTATAACGCCGCTGAAACCTTTGGTTTTTTCAGTGAATTTCAAAGGTTTTTTAAATGCTAATTCCTATCTATAACTTATCTCTGAAGATATCATGTTTAATGATTTTGATTGGATTTGTATATTTTTCAAATTCAGTGTGTCAATTTCATCAATTACATTTTTTTTTTAATACTTTTTTATCACCATTTTTTAAACTTATTTTTTCAATTAATTCTTTTAAAACTTAAATATTATTTGAACTTAATAGCTGTTGTAAACATATTTTTTTATATTTTTAAAAATATTTTTTGAACTATATGTGCAAAACTTTATTTTATATATATATTTTCTCAATGTTTTTGGATCCGCGCACCCTATGCGCACCGTTCTCGATTCCTATGCGATAGCATCCGCGCATAGTATGCGTCGGGTAGGTGGTTAGTGCGCAATCGCAATGCGACCGGTACGCGACTCCCAGCCTATACGCGACACGTTCGATGTACGTAACGCGACGTTTACGCGCTTCTGCGACGCGTCATCTGTGTCTATGACGCCGTAGGTGCGCGGATCCCGCGAAGTATTTAACATTTAAAAAAACATATATATGTATTTCATGTGAATATTAATTGAAGAGAAACTCTAAACTACTCTTAAAAGTAATATATTTATACATCTAGCCTATATTCCTTTTAAAATCAATTTCGCGGATGCGCGCTGGGTGCGTGCTGCTGTTACAGTTTGTTGTAACAATCATGCTCAGACTCACTTAGAAGAGTCGTGACACAGAGTCAAATGTAAATGGGACAAGTTTTGGGTACAATGTCACATGTATTATGATTCCAATGTTTTTGCCACAGAGTCAATGTAAATGGAACAGGTTTTAGGTACAATGTTACATATATTCTGATTCCAATGTTTTTGCCAATGCTTGTTAGTATACAGCATCCTTTAATTAAGCTCCTTTGTGTACACGTGTTCTTATGCAGGTGTGAGGCTCATTGCCACGTTTCTGTTTCAGCTAGAATGTCACGTTCCTAATTCAGTTTAATGTGCACGTTTCCAAACATGTCCTCGGCGAGGCAGTTACAGGGTCACGTTTTTTGTAGGCAGAATCTCATTAAACGAGCACGTGTAACCTTGGTTCCTCCTTGCATCAACCCCACCCCTCAACAACCCTATATAAGCCCCAGACACTCTTTCACGAGTGCTTACGCTCGTTATTTCCTGAACTTACCTGAAGGCAGAATCCGAGATCCCTCATTCAAGCTTCAGTTCCCGAGCGCTGCTGAAGTTTCCGGTCCGGTCACCTAATCCTTCCCTCGTCGTCCAGGAAACCAGGAAACAACACCGGCTGTCTTCCGGAGTCACGGGAGCAGTCTTCCCGCGCTGCAAAAGGAAACAAAGGAGAAAATAAAGACAGTGAGTAATCGGTGTGATTTGAGAAAGACGAACAGTGTGTTTCCTTCATATTTTGCACATTAGTACGATACTTGGCCAAGTTTGCAGGAAAGCTAAACAAATCATAACGCTACAATAATAAAAGACTTAGCTTATCTTGTTTGATCCTGGAGTCTTCCTTGTTGCATCGCAACCTCTTCATCCAAGCCCCTGTGAACAATTGAAGAAACGGAGAGACATTAAGACTAAAAGACATCAGGATTCTTTTGGGAGTCTTTAGACATTTTATCTTTGTAAGTGTACCTTGTTGGGATAAATCGTTATCTCAAGTAGATTTTTAGAAACAGAAGGCGGACAAGACAATTAAACTTCTGTGTATTTATTATCGTTACAGAACCATAATATCCTTTATAAATCCAGGTGACGACTAAACCTGGAAAACAAAGGTATAATTGCGCTGTTCAGATATCTTGCATAATTATTGTTACCCTTTTGTTATTTGTGCTAATATTTGTTTATTGTCTGTTAAATATTAGAGATATATTTTCGGAAGAAAAGCAGACCAGAGCAAGTTGAAGCAAGCTGAGTCTGGGAGTGTTTTTCTGTTTATTATTTTGTCCCTATTCCCCCTTCCCTTAAGGATTTAATTTGGGCAAGCTGTACTAATATTATTCAGCTGAGTCCGAAGGAAGTTCTTGGGGGAAGTCGGGAACTATCTACACATCTCTCAAGCTGAACATCCTGCCTTTCAGGTGAGTGAAGGTTGACAGCTGCGTACGCGCACCGTGCGCGGATCCCATGTGACCTGCAAAAAAAGAGATTTGATTGGTTCATTACACTTCCTGTTCTAACTACTGAAAGGCCCCACCCGTTTCAATCATTCTTCTTTTAGCTTCTTTGGAGAACCATCTTTTTGGAGAGAAGAAGATTTTTTAGATTAAGTATACACTTAGCTCTAACTTTTTTCAACCAAAAATGGCTTCAGGGCAGCAGGCATCACCTCATACTTCTGAGGATGAATTTTTGCCGGAGTTACCACGCAAAGAACGTTTCTCTTCAGTGGTGTGGAAATTTTTTACTTTTCCCGAGGGGCAGAATAAGACCAATGCCACCTTGGTCACATGCAAGATTTGCAAAAGAGTCCTATCGAGAGGGGATCCTAACAAGAAATATTCTTGCGGCACGGCAAGTATGATGAAGCACATGAGGACCCTTCATCCAAATAATCTTGCAAGAGAAGAGTGCCGACGGATGAGAAACAATCCTGCTCCTGCGCCATCCACCTCATCGCAGCCGAGCACATCAGGAGCGCATCCATCAGCGCAAACCTTGGACATCCGTCCTCAATTTCAATTTTTAAAAGTGCTCTGCACTAAGTGCAATGTGACTTTGTGCTATGGTGAGCAGTCGATCGATCTGATCTGCCGCCGCCAAGAAAGTCACATTTGCTAGTTTTTTAAATTTTTTATTTTTATTGTACCTTGAAGTTAATTGTTTGGTTTCTCCTGTTTTTTTTTTTTTTTTCAGAAAATCCCAAAAAATCACAAAATTGTTACAAAAACCAAAAAAAACAATATAAAAGAAGAAAGAAAAAAAAAAGTTCTTGTAAGAACTAACTTTCCTGGTTTAAAAAAAGAGCTACATTTCTTTGTTAGTGTGTGAAAGTTTAGATGAATGTATGGGTAGTGCGTAATTGACTGAATGAATGCATTAGTTGTGTATGGTGAATGTATAAGTGCAGAACTATGAGGAAGTGCTGCAGCATCACACAGTAACCTCTTTAAGAGCAGTGTGCTGTAGTACTTCCGAAGCACAGGCATGCAACATATGTACATAAATATGTTGCAAGTCTATGCTTCTCTCTGCACAGCTGTTTAAACTGCAGCCACGTAGTGACACAGGCACCCTTGCACCATAGTGCAAGGATATCTGTGTCATGTGCTGTTTGTTTTTCTGCAGGAAGACACACCTTCCTGCACAAAAACAATGAGAAAATGCATTTTTCTCCTTCAATGTATGCTGAACATTTCAGCATGCATTGAGGAAATAAAAATGTGGATAAATGAAAACAATTCTCCTTGTTGTGCTTTCCTACACCAATTTTAGAATGGTACAGCATTCACACACATATCGAGATTCATGATTTCTGATAAATCTAGACATATGTCTTGTTCTATGAGGATTCAGTGCAATCATGCACAACAACACTTACAGAACACCCGATCAACGCAAAGTGGTCTGCATGATGAGGTTGTATTTACATGGAGTATAAAAAGTGCACAGAGTGCCTTTTCCTCTCTTTCTAAATATGAAACAGGATCTTACACAATAACTATTTTACAAAAACTGCCATATTTCCGTTTTTAAAATTCCTAGTGAATGATAAAAGTAAGCACAGAGTTTTGTCTGCAAACATGTTCAAAGAAGAAGGATTGAAATGATTGCAGTGCTTCAATAGCTAAAAAGGTGAAATATTATGAACCCCTCAAATCTCTTTTTTTGCAGGTCACATGATATCTGATTATGGTCAGATTTCAAAAATACATAAACAGAGTGTTTTTAGAAACGTGTTTCAACTTTGTAGCTTCTTGCAGGCCTCTTCATTCTGCATATTCAGACTTAGTTAAACTTACCTTTACAGTAATACGAATAAAAAATGGTATTCATTTTTTACTGCTTTTCAATCTAATATAAATTGTTAAAAATTGCTTATTTTAAATTTTGGATCTGTGAAAGAAAAGAAAAAAAAATTATAACATATAATAATACATTTTTTACAACACAACATAATGTCCACAAAGTAATTTATTTGCCTTTTTTGCTGTTCTCAGAATATATTGAATTTCACTAGAAATAGTGATTTCAATAGTACTCATCAGTTAACAGCGGGCAAAAAAAAAACAATCAGAAAGATTGTTAAAAAAAAACCAACATACTATTCCCAGTAAAATACCAGAAAATACAAATCATACATATATGAAATGCTTACAGATTACAAAATTTTATAGCTTTAACTTATAAAAACTGTAAATGTTGGCGCATTAAAATAATCACCGAACAAATGACCACCAAAAAGTCCATAATTCAAAAATATACCTTTCCTTGGCCAAATGGTATTTTAGCACTTCTTTATGTAAATTGTCCAATGGTAGTCTCATTAAATTATAATAATAAATTCCTCAGAGAGTGAATTATCTTCCTAAAACTTTGGCTTTAAAAATATTAGGTAGGAATTTTGTAATTCCCTAGGCAAACGTTGTTTGAAAACCAACTGGGCATCATTACAAAGGTGCCGATTCCGATCCGTTAAAAAAATTTACCGTCCGACTCGTATCGTATTTTTTTACGTACGAATCGTACAAGTACCATACAAACTGCGAAGTACGATTCGTACGTGAAAAATACATACGAATTGCATCGGGAAAATGGTCCGAGAGGGAGCCGTAAATTTTTGCGTCTGAATAGCGTCGGGAAAATTGTCCGACAGGGAGCCGGACATTTTTACGTGCAAATCGTAAAACAGAAGTCCGAGCACGCAAGTACGATCCGTACCGCCCGTCCGAATACACAACCGCATGTAAAATGCCCCGTACAGAGCGAACGCTGTAGCCTACATGTACATGGGTAAACTTGTGCCCGGATACGAGTCGTACAGCCCCCCTCCCCCGCACATGTCAGCACCGTACCCCTGTATGTCAGCACCGTACCCCCCCTCCGCACCGTACCCCAACACCGTAGCACAGCCCCGCACCTGTACGCGCCGCACCCCAGGCCCATCTCCCAGCCCCGCACCTGTATGCCCCCCATACCCCAGGACCGTACCCCAGCCCCTCACCTGTACGCGCCGCACTCCAGGCCCATCTCCCAGCCCCGTACCTGTATGCACCATACCCCTACACTGTAGCCCAGCCCCGTACCTGTACACACCGTACCCCAACACCTTAGCACAGCCCCCCACCTGTACGCGACGCACCCCAGGCTCGTACCCCAGCCTCGTACCTGTACGTACCGTACCCCAACACCGTACCCCAGCACCCTCACCTAGCATCGCGTATGTACGGACCTTACCTACGCGAAAAAGACTCGTACAGAACCAGGACACTGTAAAACAGCACAAGGAGGGTCAATTCGACTCGCACAACACCACAAAACCCGTCAACATGACAAAATACATCTCTATGACTGACCTGGCACATCCAAACAGGAAAACAGAGGCCCTAAATCACAACCACCTCTTATAACACACCCACCACAAATTCAAACCTAGCCACACCCACAAATGGACCAATAAAAAAGGCCCACACACACAACCCATGAGCCTTTGCAACAGACTCACTGCTGCCAGACCCCACAGACAAACAACTGCACCTTACTTACACCTTAACTACACCTTCACTTATACACCTTCACACAACCTCATTCACAAACACCCCCTCTTCACATTCACACACACACACCTACACCTTCACACCCACACACCCACAACCATCCACACCCACACCCACACCCCACACCATGACCACAGACAAGAATCCAAAGTTCACTAGGGCGGAGCTGGACCTCCTCGTCAACGAAGTCATCAGAGTCGAGCCACAGCTGTTTGGAACATTGGTCAGACAGACCAGCATAGCCCAAAAAACAAGCACGTGGCAGAGGATCGTCGATAAGGTGAATGCTGTTGCGCCCATCCGAAGGACCAGGCATGAATGCCAAGCCAGGTGGTATGATCTGCGCAGGGCAGTCAAGAGGAAGATGAACGAGGAATACGCCCAGAGTAACATCACTAGAGGCGAGCTGCCCGCAGACCCGTACATTACCATCCCTGGGAGGAGAAGGTGATGGCCATGCTTCCGCCGGTGGGAGTACACGGAGTCGAAGGAGTCGCAAAGCCTGGTGAGTACACAAACAACTCACGTAACATGGGGGGAATGCCATCCACACCACAAATACACCAAATGCACGCAACTTCCCCCAAGCCCTCACCGCACACAACCACACTCCAAAACCACGCTCATGCCACTAACGTCTCCATGCCCCATTCACAAATAAAGGCAATGCCATGTCCTAGGCCACACCAACCACAAACCCAAGACTGGATGTCCGAGATGCTGGGAGGGTGGGGCTCACACAACACATTGTGCAACTCCGAAGCAGACACCAATGCCCTCAGCCCATATGGCCTAGGTACATACCCATGCACCATGCCCAATGCACAGGGACTGGCAAAGTACTGACAAGGTAGCTGACACTTGGCCCTGCTGTATGCAGCACAAGGCCCTTCTGTGACCACTGTACACTCAAACCCCAACTACACAAGCTCAGATATCTAGCACAGGCACTCAAACTCACTGTCATGCCAGCATGCACCATGAGGGGACAGACACATCACCTGGGAGACCCAATGACAATCACACTACACCCAACAGCAGGCCCGGTCACACACCCCCCCTCACACAAGCACACACCCCCGGGGCAGGCAACGGATTTACCCACTCTCACAATGGACATGTGACACAACAAGACCAATCCATCGCCAAATAAGCATCCAAGCCAAAATTCAATGGTCAAACACTCAGGAGAACATACCAAACTGTCCCTCGCAACATACCCATCCCCAAGTGGACATTGAGAGGAATGCTTGGCACATCCAACTACCTTGAGGATCTGTGACAACTTGAATATGTATGAAATATGGATGTGGCATGAAACAGCATTAACATTGTCTCTCTCTCACACACAGGGCAACGTCATTGACCTCCCCCCAACAATGGGGGGGAACAATCACAGTCCCAGGCTCAGCGTGAAGATGATCCCACCGGCAGCGACAACTCTCACCACTCCGTGGATGACCCCGACCAACCTGGCCCCTCTGGTGCCCAAGCCCCTGCAGCACCTGCGTCAGGTACATCTGTGCCAACCACCACCCCCATTCCTGCCACATCCCAGGAGACACCCAGGAGCCCTGCTCACACTGAACAACACAGCCAGTCTGACCAGGACGGACACGGTTCTCCGGGCACCCAGGAGGAGGCAGACAACCCCGATAAAGCCATCCCTCAGGGGTCCCGTAGACCCGATTGGCCCACAACGGCAGGCCAGGCTCGTGTGGGTAGGGGTGGTGGGAGTGGAGGCAGGCGGAGGCGCAAACCTGACCAACCAGCTGAGGGAACCGGTATGTCACACATACGCCACATCCTGGACATATACCGGCATGACACTAGGGGCATCAGCCAGGTAGTGTCGAGCCTCACAGAGATGAAGGGGACCCTCGACGAGATGAAGAACCAGGCCGAGCAACATGCCAGTCAACAACAACACCAAGGACGGATGGAGGCAAGACTGGCTGAGCTCCTGGCGGTGCAAACGGACATGCGCCGTTCACTCCGTCGGATTGCTGACAACATGGGCAACCCTCCCTGTGACACCAGGCGAAGACCAGCACCAGCCACAGGGAGGGATGAGGAGGAGGAGGATTCGTCCGACGGAGCATCACAGACATCGTCAAGGCCTGCATCTGAGGGTCCCCGGAGGAAGGTGGGTCGTCCACGGAAAAGACTGTGAGAGTCAGCGGACCATCTACATCTCCCAGGTCACCTGGCCTGGCACCTGGCCCTCTGGTGCAACAGCACCACCTCACCCAATGACATTCTCTGCCACATGCACTTGCTGGTCACAGTCTGACCAATGATGACCAACACTGTGGTCTGGACTCTGATGACTCCAACCCGGTAGAGCACCTTACTTCATCCACCAAAAGACTTACCCCACCAAAAATAAATATTTTATTTTGCCATGAGATGTTGCTGTCATTTGGCATTATTCCCCAACATATGTGTGTGTAAATGTCAAACTATGCCTGAGTGTTGAACTAACTCCACACATCCATACCCTGGGATAGGAGTCTGGTACAGGACACACATGGGTCACAATGTATCATTCAATGCAGACATGGAGCACAATACTCACCTGTGATGGCCTCAAGCTGCTGAGGGGGTGCATGCAATACTGTGCCGACAGACCTATTTGGAAGAGTACTATCAAGGCGTAGAGGTCATGCCTCATTCGGAGGTTCCCAGAGAGGAAGTCCCAGGTATGTGTTCCCAGGTGGGAGAACTATGTCCTGCATGCTTGAGTACGGTGTATCTGAAGAATGGTGGCCAGGTCAAGGTTGGATGCACGGAGATGGCACTACGGGGTCTCGGATGACAGTGGTGCAAGGTTGGTGTTGGGTTGGGGTTGTGGCCTGGCTCCTGAGTGTGGGTGCGGAGTCTAAAGGTCATCCTGCAGCACACAGTGATCCATTGCAGCTATCTCTGCTGGACGGTGATGTGGCTGGGGCGCGGGATGTTGCAGCTGAGGTGTGCAGATGCAGCCTGGATGTGGACAAGTGTCCTGGGAGTTTGGATGTGGCTGCCCCGTACAAGTCCAGCCTCAGGTGGCTGCTGTTCTGCCATTCATCAATGGATCTCATGCAATCTAGAATATTGGAACTGGCAATGTCTGCGCCCTTGGTGACGGTTAGGAGCACCTGGCTGTCAATGGCATACGAGTTGATGATGAGGTTGTGTGCGCATGTGATGGTGGAGAGGGGGGTCCTGGACACATTGTAGTTTGACACGCTGACAGATGATACCTGTGCCATGTGCCTCACAATGACAGCATACTACATGCAGAAGCCTTGAGTCCCACTCCCATGTCCTTGCCGGGGTACAGAGCCGGTGGGGAGTAGGAGGGACATGACCTGGTCAGTGTGACAGGGCCTGGAAGGCGTGGCAGCGCTGTGTAGGCAGTCGGAGTTGCACACTCATCATGCAAAGGTGTTGTGTGTGCGCTTAGTGTATAATATTCACAACAAAAAGAAGGGGGAGAAGGAAAAAATCCCTACCTCATCCTCCTCTAAATTACAGTAACCCACAAACTAGGAGGTAGAGAAACGGTCAACTAAATGTTTAGCATTTGCTTAGTTGATTTAGGGAAGCACACATACTCTGTAAAAACTGCCCTCACCCACAACAAGTTGTGGCATGCTTCATCATCGGGCTGCTACTAACGCCTCTGCGCAGACCAACGCTAGTTGACCGTTTCTCTACCTCCTAGTTTGTGGGTTACTGCGCTTAGTGTATGCCTGAGAGCTGGCGGCAGATGAGTGGATGGACATTGCTTGGAGGGTGGCTGCAACATCAGACTGTAGTGTGATGTGGGTCATGCAAGGACATGAGGCTCATGCAATGTGCACGTTGCATGTGCAGACGGTCCAGCCTGTGGGACGGCATGGCCGCAACTGTAGCACAGACAAGCTGATGACGGCCAAATGAATGGCTTGATGGAGGAAGGGAGGAGCATCTTTGATGTGTGTGTGTTGCCAAATCAGGAACCTTCGTGTGCCCTTGCTGCAGTGGCTGCAACAGCAGGCGGAACTATGCCACAATTTCCACACAAAGACTAGGATGTCAGAAAGGACTACTGCAACAGGTGTATGTCAAGGAAGGAGTGACCGGTTTTCAATGGCACACCCAGAGACAAAGGATGCACAATCCCCAAAGATGACTGACACCGGATCATGAAACTGAAGGCCAAGCTGCGCACAGGAAACACACCCCAGAAGGTGTTGACGGCCCGTTGTGGGGACCAACATACCAAAACACATACACAGCCATGGACGTCATGCCCAATAGAGATTCAAATACATGTAGAACAGCATGCAGGTTGCTAATCTACACATAGACTTATATGCACAATCCTTGACAACCATGCCAGAGATGGCGCATGCACAGTGGCAAGAGACCTGCATTGACAGAGATGAGGCACCTTGGAGGCTGAGGAACACCTTTATTACTCAGGCTCACACCTATGGAAATGCATCAATATTAACAGACTTACATGGTCTTTTGTATTAACATGTGGGACCTACTCTGGACACCCCCTTCGCACCACAGATGCTGTCAATCCATGGGAGTGGCACACAAGTGAAGGGGGTGAGCCAAACATCCCCTGCTGCACACGAAGAGGCTGCAATTCCCCATTGAGCCTCTCATGGGGATGTCCCGCAATATGTCCACCCGTAGCCTCCCGTATGTTTCCGAGGCAAGTTGTACACACATAGATGCCTTCATCAAAATCCACAATCCCATAACAGATGACTGTCACGAAGTGTGACTATCAATTCATGTGAGTCATGCTACATGTTATGTGCCCCATCGTGAGTCGACATGTATGCTTAGTAACAATACCTGCACAGGAGCAGTGCCCACACATTACAAACAACTACCACACCCAAAAAGCCTTGCTGCAATCCTTACCCAAAGGAGACTTCTCACCATGTCCGTGCATGTAACGCTGATTCAGCAAACGTTGCATTACTCATGAGGAATAGCAGGAGCACAACGATGCCACGAGCAGACAGCATGCGCAAATACCTGGGGATGAGAGACACACAAGTCAGAAAACACATAGTCATCCGAAACCAAACAAATTCAAAGCCATTCAAAACGACGATGACATACATATACAAAGAGCGGACAAAGGTGGTGCCATTGTTATAATGGATAGATCCTTTTACTTTTCTGCAGTACGCGACCATGTTGCAGATATGCAGACTTACTTGCTGTTAGATACAGACCCCATTCAGGAGCTTAAAACCACACTCAAGTGTATTCTCGATCACGCTTTTGAGATGGGTTGGATTACTACAGCTACCAAACAATTTTTAACTGTTGATCATCCTCGTAAACCTCTCCTATACATGTTGCCCCAAATCCACAAGGACTTGCAGAACCCTCCCATGCGACCTATCGTTACAGGATGTGGAACCATTTTTGAAACACTCGGTCATTACATCGATTATTTTTTACAACCCTTTGTTCAAGAATGGCCATCTTACGTCAAAGACACCAAAGATTTTTAGCCAAATTAGAAGCCTCAGTTCTCACTGAAGAAGTATTACTGTGTACTGTTGATGTTAAATCTTTGTACACCACCACATATCGCAGGTATGGAAGCTGTTGAGTGGGCCCTGTTGCGTCAATCCTCTCTAAGAGCTGACAAAGTCTTTTTACTTGAACTTTTGCATTTTTGTTTGTACCACAGTTATTTCTAATGGGACAATAATTTTTTTCTCCAACAACAAGGCACTTCAATGGGTTTTGCAGGGGCTCCTGCATACGCGAATACATTCATGGCGAAATTTGAGCACAACCACATTTACAATGATGAAGATTGGACCAAGAATTCCCTGCTTTACTGTAGGTATATAGACGATATCTTTATTCTTTGGACCAATACCGAGGAGCTCTTACTCAAAAAAATCCAATCACTTAATGCAGTCGATGACCATATCTAATTTACTCATGAATTCAGTCAGACGACGATATCATATCTTGATGTGACTGTCACCATTAAAGATAAATTAATTCAGACACAAGTGCATAGGAAACCCACTGATGTTAATAATGCCTTGCACTACCAAAGTTTTCATCCCCCCAATCTAAAACAGAATTTACCTTTCTCACAGTTTCTACGAATTAAAAGAATTTGCTCTGAATCTGATGACATGAACAACCACTTCTCTCTACAACAAGAACTGTACCTCAATAGAGGTTATCCTTTTGAAGTTATTGAGCAAGCCAAAACACGCACTTCAAAACTCACGAGAAAATGTTTGTTACAATCTCAATCCAAATGTCAAAAGTCCAGGCAAGTGTTTGTTTCCAAATTCTCTACAAGCTCCACGAAGTTAAAAAAGATTATCATGAGAAGATGGGAAATTCTGCAGAACGAACCAGATTTTAATAACATCTTTAAAGATCCTCCGATGTTCACCTATACTCGCTCAAAAAATCTAAAAGAACTGATACACTCTCCCAAAAAAACACCGATTACCAATTTCAAAGGAATGAAGAAATGCCAGAATTGCATCCACTGTAATAACGTTATAGTAGGCAATGTGCTACATCATCCAACCACAGGAGAAATCATCGAACTGTTTCATAACTCTGATTGTAACTCAGAAAAATTGATCAATTACATTAAGTGCCCATGTGGGAAATTATATGTTGGTAAGACTGAACGCAAGATCAAAGTTCGAAAATCGGAACACAAGAGTACGATAAGGACACAAAACAAAAGTAGCAGCTTAGCTACTCATTGGCAGGAGGAAAGACATAGCATAGCCCAACTCCAGTTCTCAGTGCTAGAAAGAGTAACACACCAGTCTGATATGGACATTACAAGAGCTCTTCTTCAAAGAGAAACATTTTGGATTAGACGCCTTGATACCTTGTTAGAAAAGGGAATTAATGATCGAATTGACTATTCATGCTACTTATAATTTGAACATATCTACTGACTACGGTATATTTTTGCGTGCAAAATGCTGGAGTTTAGATGAAGAATCTCAATGTACTCATACTGTTTTCTTCCTTTATTCTTATTCAGTTTTTTCTATCTTTTTATCCTTTCATCTAATTTCATCCTATTTTTCCTCACATGTTCACTGGTGTTACATCTCGTATCCTTTCTCAATAGCTAAACATACACTGTACTCCCATGGAAAAATGGCAGACACTCATGCCTAGAGTTCGCCTCGGTCCGCTCATCTGTTAGTCCGTTTTTAGTTTTCATCACACCTCACGAGAGTGTATCTAAGTCTGTTTTCAGTCTCACTGAAATGACTGCGGTCTTCCGTGTTTCAATCCAGTTTCGGCGGGGACGCGGTAGAACATTCCCAAGTCCGCCCCATCGTTAACAAGGAGGGTCTCCGGTGACTGGAGCCGTCTCACCTGGTAATATTTTATCTTCAGTTCGCTTAAGCGTTGAGACACGACATTCTGATCCCTCTGTCCGGAAGGTCTGAGAATTGATTTTTTCGTTTAGGTGGTTTTCCAGTAGTTCGCTTCACAGCGCGAACCAAGATGACGTCTAAGGTACACACCTCTGAGGTTTTATTAAGTTGAGCGTTTCACGGCTGGCCCTATGAATTAAGTAAAGTGGCTGTATGCCACCACTGAAGTACGAGAGTTTATACACATACGTTTGTTAGACTAGTTCTGTCTCTACGGAAGTGGTATATCCTGGTGAAGGATTGTTTATCTCTCCTTTTTTCCTTTTGTTCACCTTACATTTTCATTTTTCTTCATGAGTACACCACTGATCTACAATACTCCGGCACATAGTTCTGTAATGTATTGATGCTGCTATGACACGTCTGATGTTTGTGACAAACCTGTTGTACACTGTTTATGTCCATCTTTTCAGAATTCAAGCCCCTGAAGAAGAGCCAGTCCGGCTCGAAATGCATTGGGCACCAAGAAAACTTTTGATTTGAAAGCGAATGTACTCTGGAAAAACTTTTGTTTTGTCTTGATGAATTTATGGACAATTATCCCGATTGAAATTCGAAAAACGTTATTGTTAAAACATTTGAACAAACTTGAGTTTGAAGTGGATCTGATTTATGTTTGAAATTCACTTAAAGAGTTTCAAGCTGTGTAAGTTTATGATGTAGACATACCACGGTATGTTTCACCAATAGCTACATTGCGCAGATGCTGGGGTCTTATTGATCCTACAAATTGCTGTGTTTTGCTGACATTGTTTGACTGTACATGCCTCCCCCTGCAGCACGCTTATGTTGAATTGTGTATAGTTTTCAGTACAAGAGTATTACAAAACACAGTCCTGACCAGGATCACTTAATGTGTGCCTCTCCAAATACATTGTTAAAACATGAGGAGACATGTGCCAGCTCACTGCCTGACACACCTAGGCCCTACACATGAAGCACTGCACTGACAATGACTTGATGTCCATCCTTGTGCGAGTCTGACACCTCCATTCCTTTCCTGTGCGCCTCCTATCACCAGTGTGAGCTGTGAAACGCACCGTACACACGCTCTGAGGGCGTGTGTACGGTCGTATCACTATATGGGGTTTGGGTAGGAGTACGCGTACGTGTACACACTGCTCCTATCCCTATGGGAATGTCGCCGTAGGCGTACGCCATAGAGATACGGCTCCTATATGGGGTTTGGGTAGGAGTACGCGTACGTGTACACACTGCTCCTATCCCTATGGGAGTGTCGCCGTAGGCGTACGCCATAGAGATACGGCTCCTACACACGTGTGTAGGGCCCGTAGCACGATGGCGTACGCCTATGGCAACACCCCCATAGTGCTACGGGCCGTACCCACGTGTGTAAGGCCCGTAACACTATGGCAGTGTTGCCGTAGGCGTACGCCATCGTGCTATGGCTCGTACCCACGTGTGTAGGGCCCGTAGCACTATGGCAGTGTTGCTGTAGGCGTACGGCATAGTGCTACGGGCCGTACCCGCGTGTGTAGGGCCCGTAGCACTATGGCAGTGTCGCCGTAGGCATACGCCAAAGTGCTACGGGCCGTACCCGCGTGTGTACGGCCCGTAGCACGATGGCGTACGCCTATGGCAACACCCACATAGTGCTACGGGCCGTACCCGCGTGTGTAAGGCCCGTAACACTATGGCAGTGTTGCCGTAGGCGTACGCCATCGTGCTATGGCTCGTACCCGCGTGTGTAGGGCCCGTAGCACTATGGCAGTGTTACTGTAGGCGTACGGCATAGTGCTACGGGCCGTACCCGCGTGTGTAGGGCCCGTAGCACTATGGCAGTGTTGCCGTAGGCATGCGCCATAGTGCTACAGGCCGTACCTGCATGTGAAACGCACCGTACCTGTGTGGGGATTTGAAATTTACAATGGGGACACATAAGGGACAAGTATTAGGGCCTACATGCATGCTGGTTGTCATGGATACCCAGTTTGAAGTTCACATTTTTCCATCATGTGGCCTGGAAAAAGCAGTTGGCTACAATATACATTGTTGCAAAGTGGTTGTTGACTTGACATGATGCTGCGAATTCGAAAAAATGCTAATGCTGTCACTGGTGTATGTTTAAAGGGATTGGAGGAAACGTAGGATGCAAAGGAGTCTGACCAATCACTCTGCACTCCTGTTACTGAAATTGGCCAGCAATGCAGATATAAGTCAGGCAGAGCCCATGAGAGGGCACTTGCCTGCACAACCTTTGATTCGACACCACTGCTGCTGCTTGTGATTCCTCTGGCACCATGTCGCGGTCTGTGGAGAGGGCCCAGCCATTCACCTAGGAGGAGAATGAGGCGTTGCTGAACGTCATCCTCCCACAGTTCCCCAGCCTGTATGGTAGACCAGGGGTGCAGGTGAGTGCTGACTCCGCTACCTTTGACTGTGCCCCTTCTTTTTGTGACTGGCACTTATGGCATTGTGTCCAGGTGTGACAGACATACATTTTTGTTTAGAGTGGGTCCCAGGGGGGGGGGGGGGATGGGTCATGTCTGTCATGCAGAGCATGATGTGGTTCATGTGTGCAATCCTCACTTGCATTGTGCTTACTGTGACATTCACTGCATGCTGCATGGCACATTCAGCATAGCTAATCCTCTTGGCCCTTCTTGTTCTATAGTCCTGAGGTGATTCAGTGTTCCACCCGTATGACAGGTGACTGTACCCACAGATGTGTGTGAGTTGAGTGGAGCTGTGGTGAGAGTGTCCAAATGATCTGGACATTGATGTGTGTGAATGTTCCTTGTCATGTGGGTGAGTGTCTATGTGGAGTGTTGCACCACAGCTGCATGGAGGAGGCAACAGCTCGACCCATCTGATGTGACAAGTAAGCCGTGCTGTGTGTCTGACTTGCTTGGCTAGCCCCACGCCTGTGATACCCCCCAGGCAAGTGGCACATGTGCAGAGTGAGGTTTGTATCGGCTGTTGCCACTGGCAGGTGAATGATCTGTGCCTGTGTGTGTCTGTGTAGTCTGCTGTTGTTGGGTCAGTGGCCTGGGGCATGTGACTGCTTGGAGGTGCTGGCCATCAGCTTTGTGTTGCTTGTGATGTCCAGTGTGTGCCATGATCAGGGAGTGTGTCGCACCCCTCATGCCGCCACCTGTGTACTTTCAATGCCATGTAGTGCATTGGGGCTTCCACTGAGCCTAATGTCCCTATGGCAAAGGTGCTATTCGTTGGCAGCATACTATGCCCTGTTCAACATATCAAAGATGTTCAAATGTGTGTCTCTGTGACATGGAGCAGGTGTAGTGATGTTGTCTCACTTTGTCATCGTCACAGGTAACCGCCTACGAGAAGGGGGAGATTTGGAAGCGGGCCGTCAGGGCCGTGAGATCTGTGGAGGGTTGCAGTCGGCGCCTGGCACAGGTGAGGAAACGCTGGCAGGACATCCGGTGCTGGACCAGGAGGATCGCCCGGGTCCTGCTAGGGGACTCACCAGAAGGCAAGAACCGCGGGCGCCGGCGCCTGACCCACCAAATGAAGCGTGTCCTGGTGGTGGTCTTCCCTGACATGGATAGGCGGTTACAGGCGATGCAGCAGAAGCAAGGGGGTAGGTACATGTGTGTTTGTAGTGTGCCACCAGCTTTGGGAAGTGCCCAGTCGCATCGATACACTGGCAGGGTTAATATGTGCATTGCATTTCCTGTTCCCCAAAGTCATCCGCTGCTGTTCTTCCTCCTTTCCCCTCCTTGACATGTGTTCCCTGGTCTGTGTGTACTCACTATTGCACATGCTCATCTAGGCTGGCGGTTGTTCCAAGTGCACATTGCTGTCTGCATCATGTGGGGGTGGAGTCGGAGACATGTGTTGTTACCTTGCCTGTGCCCTGTCCTGTTCAGTCATGTGGGGGTCCATATCAGTTGGCACTGATGCTGAGTCTCAACATAGGAGTGTGAGTGTTCAAATGAACAGACTTGCAGCATGCATGACCGATGTTGTTGCCTCTGACATGATGTGCATGAGTGGGAGATATACATAGTGCCGGGATGGTAGCTCATGTTACAGTCAGATAATTCCAGGCCCATGGAGCAGTGTGCCCACTTCAGTACCCTAAGACACCCTTGCCTCGGTATCATGTGTGTCATCCAACACTGTGCCCATTCTCAATGTGTTCAGCATAGTTTTGCCTCTGTGGCATTGTTCCCTGGCCTCATTTGTATTTATCTAAAGTGTGCTACATGTGCCCATTGTACAGGCTGACCCCATTTTGCTTCTGCATCCTCACACTGGCCAGTGCCTGTGTGTCCATGTCCAACAATATGTTGAGGTTTTGTGTCACAAATATGTGTTGGCAGCCTCACGAGGTGATGTGGAGTACATTTAGGATTTCCTGATGCACTTTTTAGTAAACCCAGATTGAGAGGTGTCACTTTTTGAGCTGTCTCAATCACATTGTCTCAGGTATGGGTTGTTTTTGCGGGCAAGGACTACATGTCCATACCTTATGCCTCCTTGCCAGGTTGGACCAGTGTGTGATGATTGTCTGGACAGGCACTCAATTGTGTAAAGTTTTGTGCTTCCCAATGGATCAGATAGTATTACATTTGCTTTTCTACAGTACTCACAGGTCTATGAGTATGGGGACCCCTTCAGCATTGGCGTCTGTTATTTGGCATTGGGTGCACCAATACTATTTCGTTCACAGGGACCAGGAGGTGGCATGCCGTCATGGTCTGCCTGTGCTCCACTGTTCACAGACACTAGCTTCTCTGTATAATTGGATTTCCAGTTATTTACTGTGGTGTCCTGATTTTCATTATTTCAGGGGGCATGTTGGGTGAACCAACTGGGGAGTGCAGGGCTTACATAAGTGCTGGTTATTCTAGATGTTCCTCATGATGCTTTTCATGATATGCACTGTGACCTATTTAGTTTGGACTCATGTGTCAGATGTACACAGGTGACTGATTATTTCCTGTCTCTTCACCTTGCCCACAGCATCATCGGGGGACAACGAGGGAGACACCTGCACGGACGTGGAGGAGGGATCCAGCACCAGTGCCACCACACCTGGCGAGTCGGCAGCATCAAGTGGCACGGAGGGCGAGGGGAGTGCGGCGGAGGACCTGGGTACTACCACCACCGACTACGACGCAGACGGGTCCGAGGCTGAACTCCCTGAGGGGGCGGAGGCTGCTCCAACAGCTGGCAGCAGCACTGCAACTGTCACCGCCCCCTCCATTCCCATCACCGCCCTCCCACTTGCTCGGGTCCCTTCTGTCCGTGTAGGGCAACAACGTGTCTCCTTCGTGCCAGGCACCGCACCCCCTGCCCCTGTCTCCCCTGCTGCCCTCACTGCAGAGTCTGTGGACATTCAGCGGCAGTTGCAGGTTGGGCAGACATCGATCCTGACTGTCCTCCATGGCCACACCAGACTGCTGACACAGATGGTGTCGTACATGGAGGGCATGTCATCAGCGATGTCTGACCAACGGATGTTGCTGAGGTCCATGGACTCGTCACTGACGGCAGCAGTGACTCTCCTGCAGCGCTCCGTCCCCCCACCTACCCCTGCGCCATACACACTTCCCACTCCCATTCCTGTCCCAAGCACACACACACCTTCCCAGGCAGGCACCACACCAGACACAGGCAGCACACCAACAGGGAAGGGCAAGCGCAACACCTCCTGTCACGCACACTCAGGGGGAAGAAGGCACACCCACTGGGTCTAGGGCACACAGACGGACACGCAGCCACAGTAGGAGTCTGCATGCCACACTCCCCAGTCCCTCCAATGTCACTCCCCTCGGCTCCCCTTCCTCACAGTCTGAGAAGGAGACCTACTTGGCTGTGCTGGGCCTCAGCCCCACTGTTTCACCTGCGTGCAAACGGGCAAGGCACTCCACGGGTAGGGGAGTAGAGTCCCCCCCTGTCCACCACCTCCCCCAGTAACACTGCAACCCATCCCTCCGACCCTCCCCCTCCTTGGGGCCTGTGGTTCCTTCGGGTGCAGGGGAGACGCTGCAAGATCTTGCGGACGTGTGCAGCGCAGTACTGACCTCCACCTTTGGCGCTGCCCCACCCCCTGTGGTGGAGTCATCCGTCCCTGCACCCCCAACACCTGCCCTACCCCCTCCAGTCCCTGCGGTGCCTGGTCCTTCCCCACATGATGCCCCCACCCCAGTCGATCAACCAGAGGTATCTGATGTGCAGGCAAGCTAGGGGAGACGCATGGCCATGTGTCCCCCCCCAGGACTTCGTGTCTGGACTGGCCTATGGCCTTTGAAAATAGTGTCCTTTTCTACTTTTCTGGGGTGCTGCTGCTCATGGGGTGGACCCTGGTATCTGCGTGGCATCACAAGGTCTCTGCAATGATTCTTTGGTCGTGTATGCTCTTTGTGTTTTGAGACATTGTCCCAAGGAGTGTTCCTTCCTCTGTGGCACCTGACATCTTCCCTGAAGGGAGTTGCACCATTGTTGGGCTGACCTGTGTCTACATTCCCTTGGTGGCTGATGGATCCCTTCAACTATGTCCATGCCTGCTCAGAAATGTGTCCGGCTGCATCGTCTGTGCCATCCTTGGTAGTCACTGTACTTGTGTATAGAGTATGTTGCCATGCCTCCATGGGGATATGGTCCCTTTTCCGCACTATGCATGTGTGTACTCCCAGCCTAGCACACATATGGTACTTGTTCAGCTGGGTATTTGGTCACCTGACTGACAATTGTGGGCCTTGTATCTGTGGGTGGTCCACCCTATTCCTTCCATGGGAGACAACAACTTGGTGGCTGTGCCAGCACCTGTACATTTCTATCAGTCCTGGAATGTGCGTGACAGTGTGTGTTCCCTTTGGCTCTCTTAGTTTAGTGGGTTTCACATGACTATACAGTCTTGTGACATGATCTCAGTGTGTGTATTGTGCAGCCTCCGCAAAGGGTGGGTATGCATGTGTCATTTGTCATCGCACCCACATGTGGTGTGTCATGCAGTGGGGGAATGACATCCATCCTCATGGGAGTGGGACACTGCTGTCAGTGATGTGTTGATATGGCACTCTCAACATAGTCGCACTTTGGGGACGCGTTCATGGACCCATGGAGTTGTGGTCATCTGAGGATGATGCACCCACCCCTCATATGTCTGGGCACTGCTGGGAGTGATATGCACCCACCCCTCATATGTCTGGGCACTGCTGGGAGGCCTCTGCACCCACCCTCCATATGTCTGGGCACTGCTGGGAGTCCTCTGCACCCACCCCTCATATGTCTGGGCACTGCTGGGAGTGATATGCACCCACCCCTCATATGTCTGGGCACTGCTGGGAGTCCTCTGCACCCACCCCTCATATGTCTGGGCACTGCTGGGATGCCTCTGCACCCACCCCTCATATGTCTGGGCACTGCTGGGAGTGATATGCACCCACCCCTCATATGTCTGGGCACTGCTGGGAGTCCTCTGCACCCACCCCTCATTTGTCTGGGCACTGCTGGGATGCCTCTGCACCCACCCCTCATTTGTCTGGGCACTGCTGGGATGCCTCTGCACCCACCCCTCATATGTCTGGGCACTGCTGGGAGTGATATGCACCCACCCCTCATATGTCTGGGCACTGCTGGGAGGCCTCTGCACCCACCCCTCATATGTCTGGGCACTGCTGGGAGTCCTCTGCACTCACCCCTCATTTGTCTGGGCACTGCTGGGATGCCTCTGCACCCACCCCTCATATGTCTGGGCACTGCTGGGAGTCCTCTGCACCCACCCCTCATATGTCTGGGCACTGCTGGGAGGCCTCTGCACCCACCCCTCATTTGTCTGGGCACTGCTGGGATGCCTCTGCACCCACCTCTCATATGTCTGGGCACTGCTGGGAGTGATATGCACCCACCCCTCATATGTCTGGCCACTGCTGGGATGCCTCTGCACCCACCCCTCATATGTCTGGGCACTGCTGGGAGTGATATGCACCCTCCCCCATGTCTCTGTCCACTGCTGGGAGTCCTCTGCAGCCACCCACCCACCCACCAACCCACCCGCCCCCTTGGTGTAGTACACTGCTGTCCTGTGCATACACACACACCAATATACTGCTCATATGCTACAACAGGCCCTATGCCAACATTCGTGGCGTGTGTACGCCTTGTATCCATTCTGTACTGGTGCCGTAGGGGTACAGGTGGGACGGACCCTAACCGCGCATTCATAGGGTGTACGCACCGTTCCCACGCTGTGGGGGCATGGGTACGGGCCGTACCACCATTGGGGTAGTGATGGAGGTGTACGTGCCGTACCCACGCTGTGGGGGCGTGGGTACGGGCCGTACCACCAGTGGAGTGGTGATGGAGGGGTACGCGCCGTACCCACGCCCTCACAGCGTGGGTACGGCGCGCACCCCTCCATCACCACTACAATGGTGGTACGGCCCGTACCCACGCCCCCCAGAGCGTGGGTACGGGCCGTACCACCAGTGGAGTGGTGACAGGTACGCGTCCATGTCCACTTCCATTGTGGCAGTACATGGGATTGGTGGACATGCCCCCCGAAGTGACCAGACCATGGGGGTAAGTTATGTGCAGGATACATATGTTTTAACTTGGGGGGGTTATGTTTCCTGCCCCTCGCACCCCCCCACCCCTTTGCCCCTGGGTGTTGTTCTGACCTTCTGCGTCGGTTTCGGTGCACCAGGTCGTAGGCTAGGAGGGCCGGGTTGACACGTAGGATGGGGTCCATGGCTGTCCGTCGCGTACCGGTGCTCCTTGTTCGCGTCGGCCTCAATTTCCCGGCAGTTTTTGGCTCCCGTAAAAAATGCTACGTGCGGAGTGACGTAGGCACGAATCGTACTTGCTGGTCCGTAAAACGCTGCCTGACTCCGTCGGACGTCACGTACGCGATGTCCCGGATCGGAATTGTGGGTATTTTTTAGCCGGTCGGTGTTTTGTACAACTCGTGGTTTTCCCGGGTACGAGTCGGACGGAGAATACGCTCCATACGACCATTCGTACCCGGGTTTTACAGAATCGGAATCGGCACCAAAGTGTCCAGTCTTTGTCACATTTTAGATAGGCAGTGTAATGTCCAGATGTGATGGAAGGACCATCATGGAAAATTATTGCAATTGCTACAAAAGGCATTCCTGATATTGATAGTTGTGCTGCTACAAATTGTTTTATTAAAGTATCCAATTTTCTTCCGTGAGCTGCACATTAAAATGATGTATTCTCCATATTTTCTTAAAAATAATGTGGATAACATTTCTGATTTACATTGGCTACACTCCATGTTTTGAATTGCACCTTTCACTAATTTATTGAAAGACACTGATTTACAGTCTGGTAATGTTAAATACAGAAATCTCTCAGTGTCTACATTGGTGCTACATGTATAAATGCAATTTTCACAATAATGTTCCCATTTGTAAGAAAGGCCAAAAATATTTTCTATTTCTACACCTTCATTTTCAAAAATTGTAAGCATATACATTAAAAATTCCTGAGCATCTTGTGGGATATCTTGAGTAAATTGTGTAGAACCAGAACACACATCCAAAAGATTACGAACATCTGAAACAGATTGTATTTTACTTCTATCTGTTGTAAATTTTTCATAAACAGAATGCAACAGAGAACAAAATCTTTTTTCCCGATTCTGTATAATTTGGCTTGCAAACCTTCCAGATAAAAAACAACATTAACCACTACATTAGCATAGCAAACTGATAACCAACAATCTCTTCAACAGTGTCCAATTTCTTTTTACCTGCAATCACATTATCTTCTTTTCTTTTCTTGATACCTTCAGAACAGATATTCTCTAACCTTCTTTTTCGACCAACCATACGCTTTTCAAATACAGGATATTGACCTAAATTTGGAGCATACACCCTTCTTAACATATTATACTCTTTTACACAGTTTGCATCTGCAGTAACCTTTGTCTCATCAAAAACAAACCAAATAATGTTCTGACTCGCGACAAAGCAACATATGCCATTCCCTCTTTAAATACAGTAGATCCAATGTTCACCAATGCACTGTCTACACTTAATCCTTGAGATTTATGAATAGTCACTGCATATGCCAAAGAAAATGGAAATTGTATGTGAGGAGCACCTCTTGCTTGATACTCCTTTCTCCAAAAGAAATCCACAACTTCTCCAAGAGGAGGATTCTTTTTATTGCAGATGAAAGGCATCATAGCTTCAAATCTATGATTGAAATATCTGCATACATTGACAGGATCCAAAGAGCACAATTCTTCAGGTGTCTTGTATTCAATATTTTTTATATTGCAATTTGCCTCTCGAAGAAATTCAAGTAAATCATCCCAAGCATACTCAGCACAGCTTAGTGTAACAAACCATGTAGGAGTTCCCAAGTTCCGTAGCATGCATTTCAGTTCTCCATGTCGACGGTACCAATATTCATTAGTCCCACGCTGACATGCCATCAGGTTAATCAACTGAGATTCTAAATGATCATCTCTCTGATGCACTTTATCCACAAAATCCTTTGCAGTTACATTTTGAAGATGCATTCCAGTTTTAAAAATGTGATTTACTGCATATGAAAGTCCAGACAAGTCACTTTCAAACAGAAGATGAAACATATAAGGGATACATTGTCGAAATCTTGGATCTTCTGCATATAATCTTGTTGTCCGATATTCAGATGCAGGAATCTGCACAGGACGTTCACCTTTTCCTGTTGGAAACAACTGCGGGAAACAACAAGCTTCCAAGCTCTCTTCCCATACACTCATGGGACTTCCAGTTGCTTTTTTCATTTGAAACAACTCAATTGAATTCCCCATCACCTCTTTGGAATGAAGTGGATGTACACTGTAATGTTCATAGATCTCTTCACATCTGGACATGTCCACTTTTTCAATTTGTCCACTTAATGTTTCACTATCTTCTGCTAAATCTATTTCTTCTTCTCCAACAAACACATTTCTATAGTACTCATTATTTTTTAACAGATACAATGATGCCTTTTGCACTTTTCTAACATCCACTAACTCTTGCCAGATTTTCTTATTCTTGGTAGGAACACCATTAACTAGAATGACTAGTGGCTCATTTTCTGCATGATCTACGCCAATAGTTTCAAAATTTTTCCTAAAATCTAATGGTAAATACACAACTCTTCCTTTTTTTTTTAATTTTTTTTTTTTTAAAAACCTTTATTTTCAAAAGTCAGGACACAGCTATTCAGCCGACAACCCGGAGGTTCGGCAGCATCGATATATAGAAACAGAGATGCGTCCCCAGTACCGTGAAAGGAGAAGTGCAAAGGTTCAATTTTAAGTAAACACAAAAACACACAACAAACCCCAGCAAGGCAAGAACACTGAAAGCCCATGGTGAAGCCCCCCAGGGGAGGCCGGACCCCACTCATCTACCAGTTACAGTACAGTGTAAAGAGGAAGAAGGGGGACAGCAGAGGCCAAAAAAGTCCATAAACCATACTGAGCTGGAAAGAAGGTTAGGAGGAAAGCTGTTCCTCGGGAGGATCCAGATCCGGGGCAAGACATATTCCCCCCCTGTATTGATTCCACCGCCCCCAGATGGCGTGCCACTTCCGGGGGCGGCCTCTAGCGCAATAGACCGTCTTCTCCCTTAACATACTCCAGTCCATATTTTCTTTCCACGCGGTCAATGTGGGGGGCCCCGCGGAGCCCCACAATCGCGCGATATCTCTCTTAGCGACCATGTTGCCCAGAGTCACCCATTGGGTCTGCGCCGCATTATGATCAGTGGGCCCCCAGACATTCAGGAGACAACACCGCGCTTCCGGCTGCATTGCAATGCCCGTCACCTCCCCCATCACTGCATGGAGTCTCCTCCAGAATTCCGTGATGACACCACATTCCCAAATGATATGCAGGAAAGTACCCACCATACCACATCCCCTCCTGCATAGGCCGTCCTCCGAGAATCCCATGTGAACCAGCCTTGGCCCCGTCACATACACTCGATGCAGTATTTTAAGCTGCACCAGCCTCAGACGCGACGGGATCGCAACCTCCTTAGGAGAGGAAACAGCAGACTGCCAATCCTCGTCATCCAACTCGAGGCCATCCCTAGACCACTGGTCCCTCAACCTCAGAAGCATATCCGCCCGGACGTTGATCAGTTTCTTATAGATGAGCGAAATCGTGCTCTCGGGCATATGGCCATCAAGGACCCGGTCCTCCAAAGGAGAGGACTCAGGCACCTTCTCACCCTCTATGAGGACTGATCGGAGGGCGTGACGCACCTGAATATAGCGGAAAAACTCAGATGGCCCCAGCTCATACTCCTTCTGCAACTCTTCAAAGGACTTCACCCTCCCCTTAATCAGGACATCTCCGACCCTGGAGATGCCGATCAAGTCCCATTTGTCAAAGCCTTTTGTGTGCCAAAGCCTACCCAGTCTCTCAGATTCAAACAGCGGGGTAGCGAGGGTGAGCCTATCCTTCCAGCCCAGCGAGTCAGTTGCCATCTTCCACACTCGCACCGCCACACCAGTGGGCCCCATGAGGGACGAGTCCAAGGACCGTGAATACAACGCCCTGTAATAGTTACCACCACGCAGCAACCACCTGTCCATGGCATACCCAGGGCTGAGGGCAGGGCCATAAAACCCATGATTAATCGCACTCAGCTGGGTGGCCCAATAGTACCGTCGGATGTCTGGGAGCGCAATGCCCCCGTCGTACCATGGAAGCGTCAACTTTGCAATAGCTATTCGCGGCCGCCCATCCCAAAGCAACGTTCGTTGGAGGCCTTCGACCTCCCGAAAGTATTTGGCCGGAACCCAGTCCAAAGTATTCTGCAGTGCGTAGAGGAAGTGGGGAAGCAACATCATTTTGAACAGGGCCGCACGCCCAACGAGGGAGAGCGGCAGCCTCCGCCAGCCTTCAACATCCCGCCTCAGGCGTGCCAGGGGGGGGAGCAGGTTCTTCTCATATCGCACAGCAGAGTCCATGGAGATAAAAATCCCCAAATACACGAAACCCTGCTGAGCAACCTGTATCGAACATGTTCTAGGGATCGGTGGAACCTCGCCACTAAGAACATACAAATACGATTTACTCCAGTTGATAACAAGACCCGAGTTCCTACCAAAAGATGTGAGTACGTCACAGACCACTATAAGTGATTTCTTGGGTGAGGCAAGATACAGCAGGATATCATCGGCATAGAGCGAAATACGGTCCTCGTGTTCAGGCGACCATCTAAGGCCCCGTATATCCGGGTGCCAACGTATCCACGCAGCCAGCGGCTCAAGGGCGAGGGCGAACAACAAAGGCGACAGGGGACAACCCTGCCGAGTACCCCTCCCAAGCTGAAACGGAGTCGACGCCCGACCATTCACCACCACACTCGCAAGTGGCCCCTCAAACAGCAACCTCACCCAACTCACAAAACCGTGGCCAAAGCCGAACTTGGTCAGCACGGCCCACAAATATGCCCATTCCACCGTGTCGAAGGCCATCGTGGCGTCAAGAGATGCCACAATAGCTGGTTCACGCAGTGTACCCGCCCTGGCGATTACACCATGAAGGCGCCGAAGATTTAACGCTGTGTTTCGGTGCGGGATGAAGCCGGATTGATCCGGGTGGACCAAGTCACCGAGTACCCTAATCAATCGGGTCGCCAGGATTTTAGCCAGAATTTTCGGCTCTGCGTTAAGAAGTGAGATAGGCCTATATGAGGCGCACTTATCTCGGGGTTTGCCCTCTTTGTGTATAACCACGATCGTCGCCAGTCGCTGGTCCAACGGGAGGGTCCCACTCCCCCGCGCCTCCACAAACATGGCGCGCAGGTGAGGGGCGACCCTATCCGGAAATAGCTTGTACAGGTCGACCGGCAAGCCGTTCGGTCCCGAGGCCTTGCCCGAGTTTAACGCGCGGATAGCCCCCGCCACCTCGTCAACTGTTATGTCACCATCTAGATCGTCCCTATCTATATCGGAGAGACAGGGCAACTCGATATCACGGAGGAGGTCAGACGAGTCCTCGGGCGGCCTATCCGACACTGAGGCATAAACCCTACAGAAATAGTCCGAGAAACACTTTACAATCCTCTCAGGTTCCACAATCGCCTCTCCCCTCTCTCCCGTCAACTCTGGCACAACTCTATTGACCCGTTCTTTTTTGTCCAGCCAAGCCAGGAGTTTCCCTGCCTTGTCACCAACATCATACAATCGGCCCTGCTGTTCCCTACTGAGTGTCTTAGCGGCGTTCGTCACCAGGTCCTTATACTCAGCTTGCTTCAAGCAAAGCTCATGCAGTGAGGACTCTGTAACCTCCTCCTCCAGCGCTCCCTCCAGAGCCGCGATCTCCTCCTCAACCTGCAGAACCTCGCCATCTCTCCGCCGCTTGGCAGCTACTACTAGGGAGAGGGCTTCCCCTCGGAGCACGGTCTTAAATGCTTCCCACAGCGACACTGCCGAGTCCACGGATCCCTGATTATCCTTGAAAAATTATCTACTTTCTTTACCAGCGCGCTGCGCATCTTGGGGTCTCGGAAATACCACGGGTTGATAGGGGCCACCCTTCCTCCTCCCTCCCGACCTAGATCCAGCCGGATCCACACTGGCGAATGGTCAGATATACCACGCGCCATGTGCCTCGCCTCGGAGACCAATGAGGCATGCGCAGCCAGAGTGAGTAGGTAATCAATCCTGGAAAGACTACCATGTGCCCCGGAGTGGAACGTGTATTGGCTCTGTGTGGGGTGCCGGAGCCTCCAGCAGTCTATCAGGCCAAGCGTGTCTAGGAAGTCTGGGAGCCACTTCTGAGCCCCCCCTGTGTCTCTGGGCGGGTATCTATCCAGCAGGCCGGAGCCAACAGCGTTGAAATCACCTCCCACCACAAGCATACCCCCCGGGAGATCCAGCAGGGCCCTACCCAGATCTGTGAACGTGGAGGCCTGCAGGGCCGGCGGGACATAAACCGAAACTAAAACCAAAGTTCTTCCTTCCCACCGCCCCGCCACCGCCACAAACCTCCCCCTATCATCAACAATGGTGGAGTCCACCTCAAATGGTAGCGAGGCTCTGACTAGGATGCCCACACCCCTGGACCCAGAGGAGAATCCCGAATGTGCTATGAATTTATAACCCTTCCTATTCAGAGCATAGCACGTATTACCTATAAGATGCGTCTCCTGCAGCAAGGCAACATCCGGCATTGACCGTTTCAAGAATTGCAAAACAATCCCACGCTTAATGCGATCCCCCAAACCATTAACATTCCAGCTTATAACACTTAAACCCCTACCCCCCATCCTCAAACGTAAAGAGGCCCACCCCACACCCGAAGAGCCACCATGGAACAGTCCTGGAAAGAATCACCATGCCTTGCAGAAATAAACCCCCCAACAACAAACCCAAAATCCCAGAAACCCCCCCCACCCTGCACCCCTGCTGCAGCTTACAAAGCCCCCCCAACTTGCAGTGTGCCTGTCGCCCTACAAAACCCAAAAATCTACAAAAAGTACCCTAAGGGAGGAAAAGAGCACCCCTCGTCCTCCCGCAGCCCTCCGCATTGACTGCACTCTATTCAAGTCTTCAAATATAGCCAAATCGAGTCAGACCGGCTCCGAAAAATCAGCCCTGCCCATCCCGGCCACTGTCCCCATCCTCGGCAATGTCCTCCCCCGTCCGTCGCCGGGGCAAAGCGTCCAGCCATTCATCGGCCATAACAGGAGAGTCAAAGAAGAATGTCCGATCTTCGTGCACCACACGTAATCTGGCAGGGAAGAGCATGGCATACTTCAGATCCCTCTCCCGGAGCCGCCTCTTCACCCCCAGAAAGCCCTGTCTCTGCCTCTGCACCTGCTGGGTGAAGTCCGGATAGAAATTCACCGACGCGTTCTGGAAGGGGACCGGGCCCGTCACCCTCGATGCTTGCAGGATAGCGTCCTGATCTCGAAAATGAAAGAGCCGAGCGACGATCGGCCTCGGTGGGGCACCCACCTTGGGCCTCCCACCCGGCACTCTATGGGCCCTTTCAACCGCAAAGAACTTTCCAAGACCCTTAGGCTGCAGATGATTAAGCACCAAGTCCTCGACAAGGAGGTTAACCGAAGCCTCATCCGAGGACTCCGGGACCCCGATGACGCGCACGTTGTTGCGCCTGGCCCGGCTCTCAAAGTCCTCCAGCCGGCGGGCGGCGAGATCACTCTCGGTCCTCAGCTTACGAACCTCGATCTGCAGTTCCGTGACATCATCGGTGAGGCCCGTGGTCTTGAGGTCCAGGGTCCTAACCCGTTCATTCGTTTTGCCCAAGTCCGCACGGATCAGGTTAACATCCACCAAGATGGCATCCACCTTATGCGCCAGGGCATCAAACTGTCTCCCAATCGAAGTCTGCATCCCTTCGAGCGCGCCCATGACATCCTGTAGTGAGAGCTCCGGGGCCAAAGGCGAGGCCGCCTTCTGGGTATCCGGCGACTGGCTCGACCCACTCGGTGATCCCTTCTGCAGAGCATAGCGGTCCATACTATTGACTTGGGTATAGGCTCCCCGCCTGGTAGACTTAGCCTTCAGCCGATCCATCTCTGCTTTGCCCGACATGGTTGATACCAAGCAGGTCGGTTCAGATAAGACGGGTCCCTCTCAATGAAAGGAATCAGGAGTGATCAGTTCTGCAGTGGGCCACCAGAGTAGCCTGCAGAGCGTCCATAGGGTAATAAAGCTACCAAGAGCTCTCCAGGGGCAGGGCTGACAAAGGGAGAGAAAGCGAAAGTGAAAGGACGGGGACCTCCGTCCGACAGTTCACACCTCGCCTGGCCGTTGTTGTTCAACTAGAAGTCGGGCATCCTGCCAACTCTAGCCCCTGGCATCCCTCGGAGATAGGCCGCAATCTTCCGCCAGGCATAAGTCCGGTTCCCGGTGGGCGATCCGACCGCGGGTAGCATCAATCGCCTCCCTGACAGGTCATCCACACGATGCCATGCATACCGACAGGATTAGAGACAGGATAGTCGACGGAGGGCGCGAGGGTCTCGGGAGCTCAGAGCTCACGCGGCCATCTTGGTCAAGCGCTAGGCTCCTCCCCCCCAACTCTTCCTTTCAATCCTCTTTGCAACTCTGATGGAGGTAATTTACTTGTTTTGGGCTCCATACGAACAATAGCCTGAAACGGGTGAACACATTGTATCAGAATAGATTCATACGTATTTAAATCTATCAGCTCTGGAGGAATAGCAACCAACTCTAGATTATTATGAACAGCTCTAGCAGGCATTTTATTCTCATCTAATTCATTATAACAATATTTGAAAATACGCTGCTCACATCCAAAATCAAAACAATCCTCTACCAATAAATAAGTTACAAATTCCATCCACTTATCATTATCTTCTATTTCACTCTTTAAATACAGATTGACACCCCTAGTCTGATTTTTATAGTGACTTCGCCGACAACAAATACAAGAAACATTTGGTCTTTCACCTGAAATTACCTTAAACTTTGTGATTTCATCCTCAAATTTTTCTGTAATTACGGGTTCTACATTGTCTTCAACATTTTGTTCTACTAATGTATCAGTTTCTTCACTCTCTTGCTGAGGCCCAAAGTAACAAAACTCAATATCCTCACAGACCTGCTTCACATCTGATACTGACCCACGCAAAAGAGCACTGTTCAACTCACTTAACTTTAGTGCTGGACTTTTTGCATAATAGAACCTTCTCACTAACTTCCGTATTTGAGTATGATGCACTGCCAGCATTCTGAAATGGTGAAAAAGACTTTCACAAACTTTCCTAGAAAGACAAGCCAGAGAATGACCTTGCAAACCAGTATGTTTTCTCACTCTGCAAGGGTCTAGTCCTTGCAACAGGTTAATCTTTTGTTTTACACTTTTTTTACTATAGGTTCGTAAAAAACGACATAATTTTTCAATAGATTCCTGTCGTACACTGCAAACACTACTGCAATCCCAAGTGTACACAGGGTTTTTAGCACGTCTCCCTAAAACTTTATCAGCTATCACTTCTTCTGCATTTCTTTCAACCATTTTCTCTTTCTCCATTGGACAACCATCACTAACTTCATAACCTCTACCACTGGTGTCAACTGCATACAATAATTTTTCACTTAGTGAATAACTCTCTTCATTAAAAAAAGACTCTGAACTAGAACTGTGTTTCCATTCTCCCCAAAAAACATCACACATTTTTTTTTATTAATAATTCTTTTCCTCCTACTTTTGGCCTTCATTACATATATTGGTTTATCTAGTGATCGAATTCTGTTTAACAATAAAATAAACAGTTTCCTTTTTACTTCAAAAGCCTTTTCCACAATGCTTTCAATATGCTTCTTCTTTTTTATAAAATAAAGCTCTCTTTTTATATTTCTTCACATCTTTCAGCAAATTATGCACTACTCTCTTGTAAAATATTTTTTTGCGTAGTTCCTTATACTGATTTTGTCTTCTTTTACCATACTTTATCTCCTTTGACTGAACATTTGCTTTTTTACTTTTCCTCCTAATTTGATTTTTTTTCTTACTTAAAAAATCTCTGAAACTGGAGCATTCTCTACATTCTGTTTGCTCCTACAAACATTTTTAATAAATTGCTTTGTGATCTTACCAGCAGTTTTTTCCTTTTAGCCACATTATCTTGTACATTCAAAACTTGTGGTTGATATTTCTTCAAATAATCCTCCTGTCTCTGCTCTTTTCTTTTTCTTTTTTTTTCTGGCATAATTTCTCGATTTTAATGTTGAAAAACAGTATCTAGAAAAAAGAATCACAAATAAATGTATATTAATAACTTTCAAATTTACAGTATTCCATTACTGTACAAACACATTTTATATAAAAACTGACTAAGAAACTATAGCCCTGAACCACAAATGTGACGATGATTAAAACACTATATACATAGTGCATACTACTTTGAAGCAGTTCATGCCCTAAAGCCTACCTCACTAAAAAGACTACATGCTAACTGACTGAATGATTACAGTACTAAAACGAGACACGCTGGGTGAGTAACAGGGTATTTCCTAGAAGTGTATGAATACTAACTGGGGAATTGAAGGTGCGAAAGACAACTGTGTAGCTGATAAGAGAACTGAATGCATACTGGATAGGCATTTAAAGCAGTCCATGTGCTAAGCCCTAGCTCACTGCATGAGTACTTGGGTACTGACTGAATGATTAGACTACAGCAAGGAGACTGCCTGGATGAATTTATAAGGGGTAGGCTTTTCGCACAGGGAATGGATTAGTACTTGGTACTGAATGGGTCACTAGAGGAGTGCAAAGGCAGTGACAGGATGTTTGCTGGTCTGTATGGATACTGACTAGGGAATTGAAAGTGTGAAAGACAAGTGTCTAGGTAGTTAGAAGACTGCATGCATAGTAGATAGGGGTTTGAAGCAGTCCATGTGCTAAGGCCTGGCTCAGTGCATGAATACTTAGGCAGTGACTGAATCATTAGAGTACTGGACAGAGAGTGTCTAGGTGAATTTATAAGTGTTTGGGTTTTGGCACAGTGAATGGATTACTACATGGTGCTGAATGGGTCACTAGAAGACTGCAAATGGAGTGACAGGGTGTTTCCTGGAAGTGTATGCATGCTGACTGGGGAATTGAAGGTGTGAAAAACAACTGTATAGGTGGTTAGAGAACTACATGCATACTGCATAGACATTTGAAGCAGTCTATTTGGTAATGAATGGTTCACAACATAAGTACTTAGAAACTAACTAAATCATCAGACTACTTCTAGGACAGTACCTGGGTAAAAATTTTAAATTTTCAGTTCTGGTGCAGTGAAGACAATACTACATGGTACTGCACTTTAGTGTCAAAGCATGATTCATTTTTTCAATGCATAAGCAAACACTGGCTTCTAATGCTACTAAAACTTGACAACATGACAGGTTTAAAAACACTTATCTGCCACCAAATACATAATGTTACCAAATGCTTCTCTCACAGTGGTTCCCAAATGCACACAAACTCACAGTGTGATTCTAGACAACAACCACTATCCCTAGGAGTTTACCAAACCTTATTCACTACAGTGGAAGTGGTAAGGGATCTGCACACAATCTACATATTTCTCGGCTGCACTTTAGTGTCAATACCTGACTCATTTAATCAACGCATAAGAAAAGACTGGCTTCTAATGCTACTAAAACTTGACAACATGACAGGTTTTAAAACAGTTATCTGTCAGCAAATACACGATGTTACCAAACACTTCTCTCACAGTGATTCCCAAATGCACACAGACTCACAGTGTGATTCTAAACAAGCACCACTATCCCTAGGAGTTTACCAAAACTCATTCACTACAGTGGAAGAGGTAAGGGAACTGCACACAATCTACATATTTCACAACTGCACTTTAGTGTCAATGCCTGACTCATTTAATCAACGCATAAGCAAAGACTGCCTTCTAATGCTACTAAAACTTGACAACATCACAGGTTTTAAAACAGTTATCTGTCACAAAATACAAGATATTACTAAATGCTTCTCTCACAGTGGTTCCCAAATTCACACAAGCTCTCTGTGTGATTCTACACAAACAACACTATCCCTTGCACTATACCAAAACACATTTCTTCATCTAGAGGAACTACTACATTTTGGTATAAAAACATAACATAACTCCTTTCACAAATTCATAAACAATGTCTGGTTTCTACCAAAATATAAAAACAGCACAGTTATCTGTCTGCAAACACATGAACAACACAAATGCTTATCACAGAATGGTTTCTACATGCACACACACTGTCAATAAGATTGTAGAGAAGAAAAAGGTACTCCCTACACTTTAGCAGAAGAAATACATTAGTCTGATTAAAATCAAAATAGTCTACATACATCCCCTCACAATTAAATAACTCACCTTTCAAGATGTTTTGTAGATTAAGAAGTATGTCAGTCACACACCAGATATCAGTCACACACCAGATTTTCTTATACAGAATCTCTGCACTGTGCACCTATCAGCAGAACCAAAGAATGGCAAAGTTTCCCTCTCTTTTTCCACACATATACATGTAAACGTCAAATCACACTCCTTCCCACATAAATTCAAAAGCAAACACACATTTCTATTGGTTAAACATTTCAACCCTTTCCAAATGACATAAACTTCAACCCTTCCCACAATCTGCCTTCTGCCCGTTACCATAGAAACAGGTCATGGAACACTGTACTGAGGACACAGTACAGAAGTTCAGCACACACAATGTTGCTAATCAATACAGCAAGTGTGCTTGACTTCTCAACATATCAGCTTATCATATATAATGTTCCTTACAATCAGTTTTTGTTAACCAATAAGAATCATGTGTTTAAAAAACAGAAATATGCATCCTACCTTTCAGTGTAGAAGGTTGTCAAACAGCCAATGATTTCTTGTCTTTTTTCAAAATTGCATCTTAGCCACCATTTTAGAAACATCTTACTTTCTAAACTGCCATTTCATTTAGAGAGACCATCTGAGTGCATGCAGACCTCCTTACAAGATGCTTACAGTGTGGATTGTTGGACACAGCTACATTTTCTGGAGCCAAAGTTATGCAGAAAACAAAGGCATTCACAAAGACCTAGGTTTGCCAAATGTAGACATTAAATGGATTGGACAGAGAGGGTTAAAGTGGCACCAATTGATGCCATTGGTTAAATCCTTCATGCAAATCCAACACCCTGACCTCATAATAGTGCACTGTGGTGGCAATGACCTAGGCACTTTGACTGGGGTAGGTGATGAATACAGGCCCCAGCTAGGCCCGCAGAATACTAGGGTTCGCTCTCCTGTAACGTAAACTAGAAGGAAGTTGGCACGGAAACTGCAAATACAAAGACAGAGTTTATTAACCCTTAAGGGTGGTCCTACAACCTACACAACACTTCTCCAGTATTGCATAGAGTAGCACAAAGAACTTACGTACACAGTCCCCTTTTATACACAACAGAGGGGCTCATAAGTGGGTAGATACAACATGAGGCGAAAAGCATTACCTTTTATGGACATTTTCGATACAGAACCAATATGTGGGTGGAGTTAACACATTCCTAAGCACGCGAAAACATGGTCAAGCAAGGACTAACTGATAACAGATGTGGTCAAGTCTGGACATGCGCCAGACAGACAAAGGAGCTATTTATAGACTGTTACTAGGCAGATTACAAGAGCAACTAACATGAAGATGGGACTCTTCTCGTGCAGAGCACGTGGAGACATGACAATACAAGATGGAGTCCAGACATTAGGCAACATAAAGACGGAAGACATGTTTTAACTAGAGAGAGTACATGTCTTTAGTGAATGCTTAATCATATCGCCGTTTTAGTTTTCAACAGACGACCCTTTCAGCATTTACTGAGGACATTCGGCTTATTAGGATAATCATCATATATGTCAATTTTCATCCTCTCTTCCACCTCTTTAGTTAAATGTTTCTGATAGGTGACATTGGCAATAGCCTTCTTATCAGGAATACAGAATGAGGGGGGCGTGGCTTGACGCCCAAGGAGTATGGACGCGTCTCCGTGAGGCTCCCGGTCCCGGAGCGGAGAAGTGCAACTTTGCGATGATTTTTATGGAAGCGGCTGGTAGCAGTTAGCATGGGAAATGTTCCTGCATCGCACACCATGTTTTTTGAATCGTTTTGAGACGATTACTTTGCCTTTGTCAGGTAATTAATGTTGGCCCGTCTCAGAGACAGCGCGACCGCCATTTTGTTTTTTTGGCGGAATGACTTCTCCTTCTGCGAGCTTTCACCACAAGGCGACTTAAGGACATAATTTTAGTGGCAATCGAAATCTCCTTCACTCACGATGTCCGACTGGCATTCTCCTGGTTTCTTTTTTTTCTGTTGCTATTTTTGTTTTTACCTCAGTCTGCATGGATGCTAGCAGCGGCCGCCATCTTAGGTAATGATTCGTCTCATTGCTGGCTGGGTCTGCGCAGTTGTGCTCGGAGCCTATGAAGTTTTCCTGCTACTATTCTTCATGACCTCTTTTTTGGCGCATTGAGGTTTCTGCTAACCGTATGGGCAAAGGATTTCTTTTCACCACTTTCACCCTGATCGCTGTTACAGTTTTTCTTCTTTTTCTTTTTTACGTGGCGTGCCCCGCTACTGGCCCTGCTAGTTGATGGGTAGAACACGGGGCGCTCATACCAGCCCGCCCCTGCCGCCACGTTCTTTTATCAAAAACTCTACTTTATTCTCACAACTCTCCAAGTTGGAAGATTCGCCGATACCTGAGGAAGAAGACAAGCACGCAAAGATGGATTCTGCACCCGCCACAGCTACCAAGTCGAACGTGAAGAGGTTAAAAAAAGACCCTCCCTCGCCTCCCAAAGCCTCCTCGGACATCTCCATGGAACTTTTGCTACACGAGATAAGGGCTCTTAGACCCTTTATGGAGGAAACAAATTCCACACTACAAGCCCTCTCTGACAAATGGGGGCAACTTGATACGAGGCTTACAGCGGTTGAACATGATGTTGCCACTTTTACCGACACTGCTAAAACAATTCCTGTCATGCACTCGCAAATCACCACCCTCCAGAAACAGGTTGAAGACCTTGAGAACCGCAACCGGAGGAACAACCTCCGTATTTTTGGCCTGGGGGAGGGTCTCGAAGGGAGTGACCCCATTGCTTTCTTTAAATCTTTCCTCCCTAAAGTCCTTCACTTGTCGGACGGAACTATGCTCAACATCCAACGAGCCCACAGGCTGGGGCGCGTTCCCTCAGCCGGCTCTTCTCCCCAGCGACCGAGAGGAGTCATTATTTACTTCCTAGAGTACACGGATTTGCTAAAGGTGTTAGCGGCAGCTAAAGCTCTTCAGCGTGTCACATGGTCAGGCTCCACGCTATTTTTCGCGCAGGATTACTCCAAGGCAACTGCTGATAGACGCAAGGCGTTCCTGAATCTTCGACCTGATCTTCGTTCTATGGGGGCCAGATTTGGCCTCTTCCACCCTTGTCTTTTCAAGGTCACGTACAATAACAGAACCACGACTTACGAGGATCCAGAACGCCTGCAGAGCTTTATCGATTCACACAGGATGGATGCCACCACCTCTGCCGGACCATCCTCCTCACATGTTGCTTGATTGCTACTCACTATTTGTGCCTTTCCATCATTCTCCCTGCTCTACAGTCCATTTGCTCGCTAGGCGAAGTCGTTTTCATTCTATTTCATACAATAGTGCCAGTTTTCTGTGTTGGTTGCTACTGCATTATTGATTTTGCATTGTACCAGTAATGTTCCTCAATATTTTTCCTTTTTTAGGCTTGTACTTGCTTGGTTCATGCTTTTTTCTCTCACAGTTGCTTCCTGAGATTAATTCTTGTCACATGTTTTTTTTGTTTCACAGTTATGATGTCACCTCATATGGTCTTCCCCGTTCCTTACTGGATCCTCCCTGGACGTGTGTCTGCTCCATGTGGTTTCACCCACCCTCCCACCCATTCTTTCCTTTTGTAGGTATGTTTTACATTTTGTTTTGTGTCCTCGTTATTGTACTGTTTCTGTTTTGGCATTGTGCTCTTTCATTCGTATCTCACTGCCTTTATGGTATCCTTACTGCTCCAATTCCCTCTTTTTTACTTATCTTTATTCTCTCCTTAGTCCTTGCTTTGTCTCTTTCCTCTGTCCCTCTCATTAAACAGAAGACCTCTTCTGTGCCATACATTTTTTCTATTTTCTACGGATTTTGTACTGCATCGACTTTTTGCTTTCTAATTGCATTTTGTTTTACTTGTGATTGCTCATGTCTTTGAAACTGGTTACTTGGAACGTTAGGGGTTTACACTCTCCTATTAAACGGCAAAGGATCTTAACCCATCTGGCCAAGTTAAATGCGGACATTGTCTTTCTGCAAGAGACTCATCTTTCCGCTGATGAATCGTTAAAACTGAAAAGGGGCTGGGTGGGAGAAGTCTTTTTCTCTCCTGGGGATGGCAAACGGAATGGTGTGATGATTCTCTGCCGTAAATCTCTTTTGTTTACATTATTGTCTCAGAATTCAGATGTTAATGGGCGGTGGTTAAATGTCAAATTGTCCTTTAAAGGAGTTCCTATATCCCTGTTTAATGTATACGCCCCTGCGTGCGGAGAACCATCCTTTTGGTCCACCTTAGCAGCTCAGCTTGCCCTTGGTTTGGAAGATAATTTTATTTTTGCTGGGGATTGCAATCAGGTTTTTGACCCCTTTATAGACAGGAACTCCAAAGTCCCTTATATCCCCAATAAACCACAGAAATCATTCGTACGAGCTATCTCCCAGCACCAACTCTTTGACGCTTGGCGTCTCTGCAACCCAACCACCAGGGAGTATACTTTTTATTCCCCCTCTCATCATACCCAGTCAAGAATCGACTACATTTTTGTTTCTCATTCCATTTCCCAAACCCTTACGCAAGCAGAAATTGGCCCTATACTGCTCTCAGATCATGCCCCTGTGTTAATTGTATTTGAAATTCTTCCTCGAGCCACAGGTCCTAAGAGGTGGCGCTTCAACAACACCCTCCTTCTAGACCCGAAATTCACCGCTGCTTTTACCACTTTTTTTGAAGAGTTTTTTGCGTTTAATACGGACCAATCCATGCCCTTCTCCACCATTTGGGATGCTTTCAAGGCCTCAGCGAGAGATTTCGTGATTGGCTTTGTTGCAAAGAGGCGGAAACTTTCCCGCAAATTCACTGCTGACCTTTTGCGGGACATCAAGACACTGGAACATTCCTTTTACACCTCGCACTCGAGCCAATCCCTCACAGCCCTCATCAACGCCAAATTAGCATTCAATAAAAAATCTACAGAGGATGCCTCTTTGTACTTATTAAAGTCCAGTGCTAAATTTTATGGGGGCAAAAACAAGGCAGGAAAGATTCTGGCTAATTACCTGAAAGTTAAACAGAATAGACTCAATATTGAGTCTATCTATGATGAGCGCCTGGATCTAAAATTTAAAGACTCAGATATTCTGAACGAATTCTCCCTATTTTATAAATCCCTATACACCTCGGAATCGCAGCCCTCTGAGGACTCTCTTTCCCAGTTTTTTTCAACACTTCAGACCCCTCCCTGCCATCAGTCGGATCTCACTCTCCTGGAATCCGATCTAACGCGCCAAGAATTATCAGCAGCACTCCAGCTGTTCAAGAAAGACAAAGCGCCGGGGCCTGATGGCTTCACAGTAGAGTTCTTTCAACACTTTTCTAAGCTGTTATTACCCAAGCTGCACTCCCTTATAGCCTCCTTTAACACACTGGGGTGCTCTTCGGGCACCTTTTCGGAAGCACATATATGTTTGATACCGAAGGAAGGGAAAGACCATAAACACTGCAAAAACTATAGGCCTATTTCTTTGGTCAATATAGATTATAAGATCTTCTCAAAAGCCCTAGCCATACGTCTTGACTCCTACTTACCTGATCTACTAGAAGCGGAACAATCGGGCTTTGTTAAAGGCAGATTTATCACAGATAATACGAGACTTCTATTTGACGTCTTGACCAAATCCCCGTCCATGACGCATCCCCTAGCGGCAATAGCGCTCGACGCCGAGAAGGCGTTCGATAGAGTCGAATGGAAGTACTTATTCCACACCCTTCGTTGGTTTGGCTTCGGTCCCAAGTTCGTATCCCTGATCTCTCTCCTTTATTCCAACCCGCGTGCGGCTATCTGCGCCAATGGCCTGATATCCTCATATTTTGATTTGGGCAGAGGAGTCCGCCAGGGTTGCCCCCTTTCCCCTTTTCTTTTCAATCTAGCTTTGGAGCCCTTTCTCTCTAAGCTTCGCCAAAACCCAAATTTATTCGGCTTTCAATCAGCGAACATTCACCTTAAATTAGCTGCCTACGCAGACGACATTTTGCTTTTCATGTCCAACCCCAATGTTTCTGTTCCTGCCTTTCTGACAGATGTACAGGCATACTCTAACATCTCTGGCTACAAACTGAACAGTGATAAATGTGAGATACTTCCCCTGACCAAGTACACTTTTAAAGCAGATTTCAGCGCCTCAAATTTCACATGGAGCCCCTCCCATATTAAATATTTAGGCATGCATATTACTCCCTCAATATCTGACACAGTAGCGCTATGTCTAAACAAATGCCTACAAAAAATCACTGATTTAACGGCCAGGTGGCATCCACTGTACCTATCGTGGTGGGGTCGGCTAGACACCATAAAGATGATGCTTGCACCCATTGTACTATACACCATATCCAACATTCCAGTCCCTATTCCGGCCAAATTCTTCAAAAAAATCAATTCCGCCCTCTCTTCCTTCTTGTGGAATTCAAAACGCCCTCGTATGTCATTAGCCAAGCTGATTCGCCCAAAAGCTGAGGGAGGAGTTAATTTCCCTGATTTCCAGGTTTATCAAAGAGCTTTCCTTCTACGGCAAGCCTCACTTTGGTTGCTTGACCCCTCGGAGAACTGCCCTCTATGGCTTAGGACAGAGCGTCTTTACCTCTCTCCTTTCTCCTTCCCTGAATATCTTTCATTCTCACGTAAACCGCAGGCGGTGTCCTCTCCTATAATTAAACTAACTTCCAAACTCCTGTTGCCCCCTCCTCCTTCTTCTCCAGATTCGATTGACCACTTCCTAAGTTCAACAATCTGGCATAATAAAGATTTGACTATTCGCGGCAAACCATTCTTTTGGAAAACCTGGCGTCGAAAGGGCCTAGCATGGGTACACCAGCTTTTTTCAGACTCAAAGTTTATGTCTTTTCAACTGCTTAAACAACGTTTTGACTTGCCTGCCTCATTCGCGCATAAATATCCTTTGCTCAAATCAGCTGTGATGGATAGGTTTGATCACTTATCTGCTTTGCCTCAGGCCCCCGCTTCTCAGACCTCTTCCCCACAACTTTCCTCCCTACTTAAGTCTAAACCCTCGGCTTCTAGCATATACAAACACTTGCAAGGAGCAGGTACCCCTAGACAGAAATCTAAGGTGGAGGAAGCTTGGGAGCGCGATTTCCAACTCTCATGGCCACTTTCTCTTTGGAACAATATCTGGCTCAAGCTGCGTAAATCCTCCAGGGCAGCAAACCTCACACAAACGCTATTTTTCGTGTATAATCGTATTCTTCTTACACCGAGTGCTTTGAGCAAAAGATTCGCTTCCACTCCAGACACGTGCTGGTCATGTTCGTCCCCAAACGCTGACATATTTCATGCGCTGTTTTTATGCCCACTTGTACAGAGCTTTTGGGAGCGAGTTTGGTCCCAAATAAATTTGATTTTTGACACTGCATTTCCTTTTTCTACCTCTCATATTTTCTTGGGGAGTCTTGCACCCTGCTGGGAGAATGTCCTAGGTAAAACCAAAATTGTTGATCTGTTATTAGCGGCTGCGTTTCAGCAGATCACGGTCAACTGGAAGGATACCACTAAAATCTCCTATAAGGCGTGGTGGTATGTAATCTGCCATAATCACAGGCTGGACACCTCTTTTGTATATCCCGCGAAGTTGGCAACGAAGCGTCTAGAACTGTGGTCCCCTGTCACACTGTTCCTCGACATGTGTGCCAAAAAATCCTCTCAGATGAAGCCGTCCCACCCTGAGGTCCTGAAGCCCCCATGAATCCCCTACACGTTCCCAGATCTATTTCCAAATTTGTAATACTGTTTTGATTCATATCTTATGCATTACTAGCATATCTCTTACCCATGGGTTTTGTCTCTTATTTTTATGCAGTATAAGTCGATTATAATGTGTTGGCATGAAATTGTCGTTTTCTTTTTGTTCTTTGTCAATGGATTACCCTGATATGTATTTACTGTTATTCCTTGTAATACGGATACCCTTATTTATCTCAATAAAATTTTTCTTTTAAACTTAAAAAAGGAATACAGAATGACACACATAAAGAACAGAGTAAAGGACCACACTGGACACAGATGCAGCAGGAAAACAGAATTGCCACAATAATGCAGAGACCAGTTAAAACCTTCCATCCCCATGTAGTGATCAATGCCCAAAACCATCCAGAAAAGGTCCAAGTGCCATTTTCTGTATGAATCTCAGCTGCGATTTTATGCAATTTATTAATAGCGTTATAAACTGATGGCGTATGGTCAGGAATGAACACGCAACAACTACTTCCGATAATTTTACATGCTCCACCTCTATCAGCTAACATAACATCTAATACCATACGATTCTGCAATGCAACAATTCTAGTAATTTGTAATTCTTCCGTAAGATTCCCAAGAGCAGCAGCGGTCTGATTCGTCACAGCCTCTACAACTCTTGTTAATCTTCGAATCTTCCTACTATTTAGGGCAGCTCCAACAAAGAAAAAAAATCCTAGGTTAAAATCAACATACTGCTGTAAACTAGTATCAGTTTGATCAACATCGTCAATGGATAGAGTACGTTTATACCTATTTACAGTCACATTATTCAACAACTTCAAATCTTTATGATAAGATGCAGGTGCTAAAAATACAGGGGGTAATAAGAATGCTACATAACATACTCCGGACCAGCCGGCTGGCAAACGATAATAACCCTTATTCCCACATACAAAGTATGTATTATGGGAGGCTAAGAAACTACTATTATTTAGTCCATCAATATTTAACACAATAATACAGTCACTAACACCAACAGGAATATAACCCACACTCTGGACACACAGGTCCGCTTGAGCTTGTGCCACTTGAATCACAAATTGTTCTTTCCCTACAGAGTCTCTGGTGTTCGTGAAAATGTAGGGGATTGATTCATTGTCTGGTCGATATTCTTCCCACTCCCATATTGTCCCATTTGCTTGTGGATAGCCGTCTTTATCTTGATGACATTCCCTATTGAGTCTGAAAAGTAGTCGTCCCACTGTAGGCTTCCGTGTGGCAAAAAGCAAAGTGTACCATGCTCTACAAGAGCCATTATGAGAGAAAGGAAGAGGTATGAACGGCGTTCCTCCTTTCTTCTGATGAGCTGGCATCATACCACATATCCAACAGTTCGTAGCATTCGTAGCAACATGGGTATGATGCAACATCTGGATGAAAGTGTTATTCAAATAAGACTGGCGATGCTTCAATTCTTGATACGGAAGGGTATAAAAGTAGTGCTCCTCAGGCACTGGAGTGGTCAAAACAAGCAACTCACGGGCAGGAGTCACGTCTTCAACAAACCATGTGGTTATACCAACAATAGCTACAATGATAATAAAACTCGTCGCACAAAGAATCTTCTTCTTTTCCATCTTGTAGTAAAAAGTCAATATCTTCCTGAAACTAAAAGGTTGTCAGAACTCTTCCCCTTAGGCAGCCGTTGATTTCTTCACCAGCGGGCCAAGACGGGTGTCACTACACTAATGCAGGGCTGATCCCCCCCCCCCTTGCCTCATTGGCTCTCCGTTTCACTAACCTAAGGGCCGTTCTGACAACGTCTTTGGATACAACAATTACTTCCTTGGTCTGAGATGATATCTTCCTCCTCCAGGAATCGATTGGTCCGGGAAGAGCTCCTCAGTGTCGTTTGGTTCCACAGCACGGCCTTTCTCCGTAGTCAGGATCTCTCGATGGTTGGTCAACACAGCAGGCTCCACCAATCCAGGCGGCACTTTACGACAGTGCAAAGAGTGGATCCAGTTCTTCCGATTGGAAACTCGCACAGCTGTCCTCGTTGCAAGCAGGACCTGCTCAGGACCAACCCATCTCGGCTCCAGACTGTTCTTCCTTTCAAATACCTTTATCATAACCTGCTCTCCAGGTCGGAGATTATGACCTTCACCCGTGGACCGATCAGGGAGCGCTTCTCGAACCTGTTGATGAATAGAAACCAAATTATCCGTTAACTGTGCCAGATAATCATTCATCATTACACAAGGTACATCATACACTGACTTCGGTTTTGGTGGACCCCAAATATTCATTGGGCGTCCGAACACGATCTCGTAAGGTGTGAGACCGGTCCGAGAATGCGGTATCGATCTAATTGACAATAATGCCAGCGGTAAAGCATCTGGCCAAGTCAAAGAAGTCGAAGCTTGGATCTTCGCGATCTTAAGCTTCAGAGTACCATTATATTTCTCAACCAATCCCGCAGACTGAGGGTGAAACACTGCATGAAATTTTTGGGTAATTCCCAGGCCTTTCAGGACATACTTGATAACGTCTGCTATAAAATGAGGTCCGTTATCACTCCACAACAATCTGCAAACACCATATCGAGGGAAGAACTCCTTCAATAGCATCTTGGCTGTAGTCATTGCAGTATTGTCTTTCGTAGGGTATGCCTCAACCCATTTGCTGAAGGCACAAACCACTACTAGAACATACTTCAGATTGTTACAGCGCTCAATCTGAATGTAATCCATCTGCAAAACCTCAAAGGGTGCAGTAGGTGTCGGAAATCCTCCTGCTGGAGTTCGTGTACCCTTTCCTGGGTTATACCTCAGGCAAATCATGCAAGTCTGCACTACCCTCTTTGCCGTACTAGCGATCTCCGGATGCTCCCAAACTCGTGTGAGTAATTTGACAATTGTGGAAGCTCCGACATGCGCTAGTCCATGTGCCATCTGAACCATAGGTTGTACGAAGGCTGTGGGTAACTTCCACTTATCCATCTGCTTAATTCTCCAACACCCTTCATCATCTAATTCTCCATCATTGGACCATTGCTCCCGTTCCTTATCGGAAGCGGTCCTCTGTATTTCCAGCACTTCTCTCCTAGCATCGTGCCATCTTTCTGCCTGCGACTTCACAACATACATTGCAGTAGCCCCAGGCTGCATCGCAGTCTCTCGTGCCACTCGGTCTGCGAAAGCATTCCCTTCTCCAACTTTATCAACCACTTTCTTATGGGCACTACATTTAACTATAGCAATCTTCTTTGGATATGTTAATGCAGTCAAAAGGTTGTGAACTAACTCCCCGTACATTATCTGTGCTCCATGTGACGTTAGAAACCCTCTCTCCTTCCAGAGTAGGCCGAAATCGTGCGCTACTCCGAAGGCATAGCAGCTATCTGTATAAACATTCACACACAATCCTGCACTGAGCTCACATGCTCGTTTTAATGCCATCAGTTCCGCTGCTTGAGCTGATTTCTGCGGTATGCGCGCTGTCTCCACTATTGTTTGTAATGTGGTAATTGCATACGCTGCCAAAGTCGTACCATCTGGTAGCTTCAGGCATGATCCGTCCACCCACAGTTCTCCATCTACATCTGTAAAGGGCGTATCCTGGAGATCAATACGACCCTTTGTCTGTTCCTCGGTCACAAGAATCCAATCATGTGCTTTCCGTGCTTCAGACTGAGTTTCCGGGAACGGCAACAATGTGGCTGGATTTAACGTTGCACATCTCTTTAACGTAATATGAGGAGCCAAAAGCGTCAACTCGTATCCCGTTAATCGAGCACTGGTCAAGTGCTGCGTCTTTGTCTGATTAAGCAGGGCATCAACAGCATGGGGGACTAATACCAACAGTTTGTGAGATAACACAATTCCCTCGCTTTGGCGTATTGACACAGCTGTCGCCGCAACCGAGCGAAAACAACCAGGCAATGCTCGGGCAACAGGATCAAGCACAGCCGAAAAATATGCACAAGGGCGTTGCTTGTCGCCTTGCATCTGCACTAAAACTGATAATGCACATCCGTCTTTCTCATGCACATACAGTGAAAAGGGCTTCGTATAATCAGGGGTACCTAACACTGGTGCTGAACAAAGGGCTGAACAAAGGGCTTGTCGTAATTGCTGAAAAGCAATTTCACACTCATTTGACCAGGGAAGAGGAATCGGTGTGTCTTTTGTCAAAAGGGCTAACAATGGTTTAGCTATGTGTGAAAACCCCAATATCCATTGTCTACAGAAAGAAGCAAGACCCAAAAATGCACGCACATCCTTTTGTGTGGAAGGTACTGGCGTGTCCAAAATTGCTTGAATACGATCTGGTGTGAGTGCACGCCCCTCCTTAGACAAAAGGTGACCCAAATAAGTCACCTTTGGTCTACAGAATTGCAATTTCTTCCTGGACACTTTGTGATGATGAGATGCCAAAAAGGAAAGCAAAGATAACGTACACTGCTCACACAACTCCGGGGTGTCGGCCGCCAACAAGATGTCATCGACATATTGTATAAGGGCGACACCCTCGGGCAGAACAAAGGAATCCAACTGCCGTTTCAATGCTTGACTGTAAATACTAGGGCTTTCTGTATAACCCTGAGGGACTCTACAAAATCTATAAGACCTATTATTCAGAGTAAAACCGAAAAGGTATCGGCTATCAGGGTGAATAGGAATCGAAAAGAAGGCATTTTTCAAATCAATAACTGAAAACGTGGTCGCCGTTGGCGGGACCAAAGTGAGTAACGTCGTGATATCAGAAACCACTGGATACTGAGGTATCACTATCTTATTCACTTCCCTTAAGTCAATGATAAAACGATAAACCCTGATATCGGTATCTTTCTTCAAAATGGGTAAAATAGGACTGTTGCAGACATTATAGAGAACTTCCTCCACTACTCCCACCTTAATCAAATCCTGCACAATCTGTATGAGTGCCTCCTCCCCCTCCTGGGAAATACGATACTGAGGGAGGCGCGGTAACACTGCACCCTCCTGGACACTAATGTGGACAGGCGGAATCACCATCTGTCCCACATCAGTATCCGAAGTGGCCCACAAAGACTGAGGGAGGGAAGCTAATGCAGTATCCTCCCACAACCACACACATCCGGTCTGTCATTGGGTGATTGTCGTTTAATATCACACGTACTCCAGTAGGGGAGCAGCGGATCGTAGCTCTGAAGTGCTTGAGCATATCAAGACCCATAATGTTGTCAGGCGTGTTCGGGGCAAGCAGAAACGGACAGGGCGCAGAAAAGTGGTCAACATGAAATGCAAGGGGTCGGGAAAGAGGGCTTCGAGAGAGTGTACCAACAAACCCTACCGATGTAACCATTAAGCCAGATGGGGGAGCCCTCGGAACCAATTGTTTGGACAGCGCACTGCGAGTAGCTCCTGTATCAACTAGGAACCGATCAGTAGAACCCAAAACATTTGCTGAAACATAAGGACCCTTCTGATCAACCGGCACTTCAACTGATTCAAACCCCCATCCAACGCAATCCTACGCATGCTGTGAGTCATGGTACCCAGAACGGTCGTTCCCAGACATTTGATACTGATGTTGCCTATCAAACACATTAGGCCTATCCCGTTGCTGTACGTTAGGCTCAAATCGAGTACGATCATTAGAGTTCCCTCTATAATTCGAAAAACCCCCTCTACCTGACGAAATGCATATAACACCGGGCAATCTCTAGCCCAATGACCCGACTGTTTACAATACGCACATTGATTTCTATTTACATCTGACCGGCCCGAAGGGGGACCATAGAATCCTCCTCTACCTCTTTCTACACCCCGACGAGGCGGACCATACACTTGTGCTAGCATCACCTTAGTTTTCAAATCTTTCGATTTCTTCTCCTCATTCCCCTTCGCTTCTTGTTCCTGACGCTCATAATACTGAGCCATGGTCAGGAGGGATGCCGGAGACGAAGTGGACCAAGAACTTTCACTCGCTTTTAAACGAGCTGCTATTCCCGGTAATAAATTCGCCACATATTTATCAACAAAAAGATGTCGACCCGTATCATCCGTAAGCGACTGACCACTGAAATCATGAAATGTCTCCTCAAAGCGTGTAAAGAAATCTGAAACTGATTCATCAACCTTCCGTTTACATGAGGCTAACATATTCCAGTCAATCTTTTTAGGGGGGATAATTGTTTTCAATTTAGTCAAGATAGCCGCAGGAAGATCTAAAATAAGCTGAGGTGGTTTTTGCGCGGGTTTTCTCTCCCTATCCACATCCTCAATCTCAGACCATTTGGCCTTAAAAACGGCTTGATCATCCACCTTTCGCACAGATCGCCACATATCCGGTGGTAAAATGAGCCCAAAGAACAAATCTATATCCGCTAAAGTCATAGTACAAGAATTCAAGGCCCCTTCGACCTCTTCGTAAAAGGCCGCCGAATTCTTGCGAGGGTCAGGCAATGCATTCTTTAATGCCATAACATCAGCCCTATGCCAGGGAGTATAAACCCAATTATACACAAAATAACCCCTAGCATCGGGGGAAGACATATCTGAGCTAGTTCCTGCTCCTTTAGGAGGAACATACAAAGGTGCCGCCTCTCGCATTGGTTTAGCATGCACTAGTTCGCCCTTATCTGATTGGGAGGTAGATGATTGGCCGCCGCCAATGTGCGAATCCGATTGCTCCTTTTCCGCTGCCTGTAGGCGCGCTCTCTCTTTAAGTGCAAACGCCACGTCCCGCAATGCAAACAGCCGTCGGACCGCATCGGGTATCTTAGAGGGAGAAAAAACACCGTTACATAATGCTTTAGCATCCAATACTACAGCTTCAGGCTCGAAAACATCTGAATATTTCCGAAAGGCAGTAATCGCTTCATCAGAAAAAGTTTCAAGAAAATACAGCTTCTCTCTATCCTGCCACTTTTCCAAAGACTCCAATAATTCAGAAAGAGATAGCTTGCCCTTAAGCGCATGAAAAGAAATTTTCCGCAGCTCAACCATACGCTCAGTTGATAACATGGACCGCGTGTCTACCTTATCCGAAACCGATCCAGAATCCTGTGATCTCGGGGCGGACGCACCAACATAAGGGGGCGGAGAACGATCTAATAAATAAAAATCATCTTCAAGATTAGTAAGGACAGGATAAAGTGGCTGGCGGACAGCATATTGACCCGAGACTTGCAACCTACGCTCTTTCTCTTGTTTCTCCGCCAGTTCTCTTTCTTCCCGACGCTTCGCTTCCTGGACTCTCACATGATCATTTTTCCGTTGTTCTTTATCAAACAGCGCTTTCTCACGTTTCTCTCGCTCGCGCACTTCCTTCACCCATAACCGTACACATTCAAACATGTCTTGCCGAGCACGCCGTTTACACATACACTGTTCCACATACTCAATCTTACGCATATCAAACGATCCATACAAAGGCCATCGTAACTCAGGATCCTTTTTGGTATATTTCCTCCACACTGTGCTGTACATTATAGAGGAAAGACCATGCTTCACATACATATCCCTATTAGGAGTCCCCTCTGGGGGGGCTGGAGCAGATTCCTCGAGGTTTAACCGGTTTCCAAAACAGCAGCACCACTTACGGAGTGCGCTAAAAGCAGGCATGCTCAAAAATAATGCAAAATATGCAGTATTATCAAAAATGGCACTTAAACTTTGCGCCGTTCAGATTTACACAGCTCCGGAGAAATATCTCCGCATTACCTGCCTATATGTGTTGCAACGCATATATTCTCACAGTAATCAATACAAAATATGACCGGTCATCACAAATCAAACTCAAATAGCCAACCCAGGCTTCAAAAACTCGGAGCAAGTACCGTACAACGGTTCTTACCAATCAAGAGTGTCCAGATTCCAACTGCCAAGTTCCAAAATTCGCCCAAACGGCTGTCGCGGCAAACCGACAGAAGAGGTCTCAGTCGAGGACCGGCGCCACCCAGAAGGTCAGTTCGGAAGGGAAGGAAGAAAACCTCGGGATGCCAGGGCTAAAATCCGCCACTGGCAGTGATCACATCCCCGGCCGAATTCCTCACCTTCATCACGACCAGTCCTTCGAGCATCCGAGTCGCCGATGAGCCCCACGTGACGGGCGCCAATTGATGAATACAGGCCCCAGCTAGGCCCGCAGAATACTAGGGTTCGCTCTCCTGTAACGTAAACTAGAAGGAAGTTGGCACGGAAACTGCAAATACAAAGACAGAGTTTATTAACCCTTAAGGGTGGTCCTACAACCTACACAACACTTCTCCAGTATTGCATAGAGTAGCACAAAGAACTTACGTACACAGTCCCCTTTTATACACAACAGAGGGGCTCATAAGTGGGTAGATACAACATGAGGCGAAAAGCATTACCTTTTATGGACATTTTCGATACAGGACCAATATGTGGGCGGAGTTAACACATTCCTAAGCCCGCGAAAACATGGTCAAGCAAGGACTAACTGATAACAGATGTGGTCAAGTCTGGACATGCGCCAGACGGACAAAGGAGCCATTTATAGACTGTTACTAGGCAGATTACAAGAGCAACTAACACGAAGATAGGACTCTTCTCGTGCAGAGCACGTGGAGACATGACAATACAAGATGGAGTCCAGACATTAGGCAACATAAAGACGGAAGACATGTTTTAACTAGAGAGAGTACATGTCTTTAGTGAATGCTTAATCATATTGCCGTTTTAGTTTTCAACATAGGTCTGGAAATGCTTATGAAGTACACCTTTGCAGAACTGATTTCACTTTTCCCTAAAACTGCCTTTGTGTATTCTAACATATGCCAAAGGCAGAAATGGAACTGGTCCGATCATTTTTGTCCACAGATTGAGAAAGCTAGGAAACATGTGAATAAATCTGTTTCTGCTTTTCTCCGAGACTACAGAATGGGGTCCATTTACAATAACAGTCTGCGCTTTCATATGCAAGAGATGTATGGGAGAGATGGAGTACACTTTACTGATGAAGGAAACAGAGTCTTTCTCAACAACTTTAGACTCTGTATAGGTACTTACTTATAAGTACCAAAAACTCTCAATCAACACAACGGCTCTTTTTAGAGCCACTCAAGAACAAAACACTTAAGGTTAATCTTTATCTCCCAACAATTTCATTTTTTGTTCCTTGGATCCACGAACCCACCGCGAGAGGATCCGTGCATCGAACGCGATAGGATGCGCGCACCGTGCGCGCATTCCGCCATTTTTTTTTTTAAAAAAAGGGGGCCCCAGAGGGTCCTTCTGGGACCCCCTAAGCACCTCTAGAGGGTCAGAGTATTTCCACTCTGCCCCCTTTATATGTTTTACACACTTTTTCCCCTTGCTTCTTCAGCCTCGCTTCTACCGAGGCAGAAAATGGCCACCAACAGTTCCTGGTTTCGAATGTAGAGAGACACTCGACAGCCAATTAGCATTCAGCGCGCGATTGGGAGGGTGCGTGCTCGGTTTGGGGAGGGTGCGCTTACGGTGCGGGTAGGGTGCGCGGATCCTCCGCGGCCATGGATATCACTAACTTTTTTACCCTAATTTTCTCAGGAACTACTGAACAGATTCACACCATATATGCAAAAGGCACGAGTCCGAACTGAGGACTACCTCTTTGCCAAATTTGGTGTCATTCCATTCAGCGGTTCGGGCTGTAGCTGCGACAACAGATCCTATGGGAAATTGCATGGGCAAAAATGCGTTTTGGGACCCCCCTTTTTTCTCGGCCCCGCTTGACGGATCACCACAAAACTTTCAGGGTAGGAGTGGAGTGGAGCTGGCCAGAAGTTTGGAAAATTTCGCGACGATTCGTCAACCGACGCCAGACTTATTGGGAATAGAATGTTGCGGATTTCCTATGGAAAATAGGTCCTAACTATAACTACCTACTGGCGACCGCCAGTAGGTAATATATATAACCTACTGGCAGTCACCAATAGGTAGTTATAGCTAGGACCTAGTTTCCATAGGAAAAGCGTTTTTAGATTTGCCAATAACTTTGGTGCCATTTGACAAATCTTCATGAAAGTTTCAAAACTAGCGGGGCGCTCCGGTCAGCTCCTGTCTTGAAAGTTTCAGGGTGATTTGTCAAGCGGGGGCTGAGAAAAAAGGGGGGTTCTGAAACGCGTTTTCCCCATGTTAATTTCCATAGAAAGCTTTAGACAACGCTACAGCCTGAACTGCTAAACGGAATTACACCAAATTTGGCAAAAAGGTAGCCCTTGTTTCTAAAAGAGTCCTTTTTGTTAAATGGTGTGAATCCATTCAGTAGTTGCTGAGAAATTAAAGAAAAGAAAACTTTGATATCTGGGTGGAGCCTAACCACACAAGCACGAGCTTCCCTCTGATTTGCTGCCAACACTTCAAACCAGGAAGTGTTGGCAGCCATCTTGTGCCTCGGACGAGGGAGAAATTAAAACGTTAAAAAAAAAATATATATATATATATTTGTGCACCTAAAATGGGAACAATACGTAGTACCATCCTAACATCTCAGTTCGTGTCTGCCACAGTATTCCTGCATTTCCACGGAGCCCGTTTTAAAGCTGAAAGCCCTACCTGCAGCAGAGAGCTGGGGCACGGTGCAATTTCCTCGCCTCTGAATCCGTGTCTGCCTCTTTGGCGGGGAGCTGGAGCACAGCGCGGGGTGTTAACTCAACGGTGTTAACTCAACAGTGCTGAGGAATGGGTGACGTGTGAGCTCGCAGCTCTGCACCGGGCCACTGATTATCCGATGAAATCAGTGGCAGCTGGGACCTAGGTGCATGCCGAGGGGGCACACAGGTGGTTCCAGAATGCCTGTAGACCCGGCATACTGAAGCGGCGGAGACCCGCAAGCGGCGGCCCAAACTGAGTGCTCCCAACATGGCAGGCTGATATCGGAGTTCAGCAAGAGGAGGCAAGTGGCTCTGAGGTTACTGAGCCCCACATAGAGGACGGGTGCCTCGCTGCAGACAAATCAATCGGGATGCAGGTGAAGCCTCGCGAGTCCACCTGAAGTCGCAGCACTGCAACCGGAGCAGAGATCCTAAGGCAGAGGTACACACACCTTGAGTGCCCTGAGATGGCGAGACATCGACCGAGGACGGGTAAGGACTCGAGACGGGGCGAGCTATCGTGGCCGGGCAAGCCAATCTCTAGCACAATCAGCACACAGAACAGGTCTGGTGACCCTTAAGGACTATGCTGAGCCAGTGTGGGGGAGAGCCCTCCTGGCATCGGGAGTGTGTCCCTGGGCCCTAGCCTAGATCCCCTGGAACCGGCGGCTCAACCACCAGTGGGACACTGTTTGGGGGCTGTAACTGGGTGCCGGGAAGCGCTGCTGAATGAGGAGGTCCCCGGGTGCAGACACTGTCTGTGGAGCCTTGCTGGACACAGAGCTGACGCTTGACAGTGGTGGTCAGCCTCAGCCTTGGGCAGTGCAATTGAGCAGAGGGGCCCTGGGTCCGGGCCACGAGGAGCGGAAGCAAATGGGAAAGGAGTGCCACCCCCCCTGTGTGTGAGAGTTGTCGGGAGTGACCACCTGGAGGGGGCTGTGTGGGAGACCTGCATAGCTTATCTAACAGACACCAGGAACACTATTTTATCAACACTGTTTCTTCTACCTCCTAGGGTTAGATACTTCGTGTATTCAAAATCAAGGTTACATGCAAAACAAACAGTCCTCCGTGTACACGCTTCTTTTAAAAGTTGTGCTTTAGGACAAATACTTTATATTAAAGGCAAGACATCAAAAGTAACTCTATACAATGCATATTTATGTTTCACATGTCTCATTCAAACGGCATCTAAGGTTCAATGTATGGAGCCTTAAAACAAGATGCAAAGTGTTTTGCATTTGACTCAACTGTAAACTCCCTCTGGGAAGCAGCTTTGAGAACAGTAGCAGTAAAATAACTGCAGCTTTGAGAACAGCGCATGTGGGGTAAACAGAAATTTGCATAAACAGTGAAACAATACATTTTCAACACAAGGAAGGAGTCCTTCTTTCATTTCCCCAGGCTTAATAAGTAACTATAAACGTTTATTTCATGTTTCTAAATCCTTCTGCAGACAAAGTTCACCATAAGCGGCTGTTCAACTATCTCTGTATCTACTGTTTCTATCTGCCTATAAGGATCACATTTTCTATTCTTGTTCCCAAAATCTACAGTTCCCAGAATAAAGGAGGTAAATATGCTAAAGCAGCAAGTGCCAGGTTTGGCTTCACAAATCATAATCCTACAGCCTCGAAGGCCCTGCTTCCTGTCCAAGGCTGTACGTTGGCATAGCTGTGCTAGCACCCTGGCTGGTCTGGGGCACAGCACTCACAAAGCTGCTGCTATTGGCCAAAGGCTGGAAGACACACACACTGCCACTGGTCTCATGAAGAGATAGCTTTAATCCTCAAGGCCTCTTGCCCAGTGACCTCTGACAGACTCTGCATCTTTACAGCTACCAGCCTTGCTGTGGTAGTTCTGTCAGCACCCCTTCCTGCCCTCTTTTTTCAACTCCGTCCTCTACGTTTCTAACGTACTCAGCTAGCCCTGCCTTTGAGGTGCTACTGCCTGCTCCAGCTTGCCTAGTCTTAAGCACATTTCCTCTTCATTCAGCTTGCCTCGTCTTTCCCTCCCTCACCCACCCTTCTTTATTCAGAATATTGCAGCTTCCTGCCTTTTGTCTCACTTTATTCCTCACTGCTGCGTCCCTATTCTAGGCCCACAGTTCACATCCTTTTCCTCTGACTCTGAGTTACCTCCTGAAAGAGGGCCCAGGGATCAGCAATGTCAGTCCCTCTGGCTTTTATTCAATCACACTCCTCAGTTGCCAACACGCGGTCCCTACCCCATGCTACCTTTGCACAGTAACTGACCGCTAGGCACAGTGACTAACTGCTAGAGTCCCAAAAGGAGACAATGCCCTCTGCGTCCCTTAAACATTTGACGGCCACTGCCCCTTCTTTCCTTAGACAGATGGTGATCCCTCCTTCCTTCTTAAACACACTGCCAGCCTCCGGATACCCAGCTTCCCGAGCGCACCCGAGTACTTCAAAGGTCTTTAAAAGACCATTTAATTGTTAATGAGGCTTTGTTGTGTTTTCACCCCTTCTTAAAGCCCCTGCATCTCCACTCTGCCTATAACGGACCCTACTGTCAGCAAATGTACTGTGTGCCAAGGTGGCACCCTAAATCTCGGGGCCCCCCACAATGCGGGGGCCTGTGTTACACCCCTGGCAGGGACCCATGGACTCCGCCGGCGGCTGCACCAATGTGCACCTGCCTCTCCCCATCTGGGAAGTAGCAGCACTCAATGGCCCTGTGTCAGGAGAGGCCCCCGGGGACCCTGAAAGGGACTGAGGAGAGCCTATGGGTAGCCGGGGAGGGACTGTGGCCCTCTGTCAGAAGAGAGCCTCTGAGAGCCCAAACAGGACTGTAGCCCTGTGTCTGAAGAGAGTCTCTGAGAGCCCGAGAGGTACTGTGGCCCTATTGCTTCAGAGAGGCTCTGGGAGCCCGAAAGGGACTGTGACCCTGTATCTGGAGAGACCCGGCATCTGAGAGTCCGACTGGGACCGTGGCCCTGTGTCTAAAGAGAGTCTCTGATAAACTAGAAGGATTGTGATCTGTGTCTAGAGAGAGAGCCACTGGGAGCCCGAGAGGGACTGTGGCCCTGTGTCAGGATAGAGCCTGTGAGACACGAGAGGGACTGTGGCCGTGTTTAAAGAGAGTCCCTGGGAGCCCCAGAGGGACTTGACCTGTGTCTGGAGAGAGACTCTAAGTGCCAAAAGGGCATCTGGCCCTCTATCTGTAGAGAGTCCCTGCCCCCCGAGAAGGACTGTGGAACTGTGTCAGGAGAGAGCCTCTAAGAACCGAGAGGAACTGTGAAGTGTGTCTGGAGAAAGCCTCTAGAAGCCAAAGAGGGACTGTGGCCCTGTGTCAGGAGAAAGCCTGTGAGACACGAGAGGGACTGTCTGTAACGATATGTCATGCAAACTTGTAGCGCACTACCAGCCAAGGGAATCCTAGCGCTGAGTAGATGGGAGTATAGGCACTCCAGGGCCTAGTGAGACTACTCGATTATCCAGGCCAGCAGCTTTTTGCGCAACTAAGAAAGTAGGAGGCTCCACATTCTTTCATACTTTTCGGAGCTACTGTGGAGGTGTCTGGAAAAAGCCCCTGCTCCCACGCGCACCTGCGTTTCACCCTCCTGATGCACTAGTGACCCTCCAGAACCAAGCGCTTGCCTTCTTCACTGCGTATGCAGAGCGAGACCTGACTGAGTATCATAAACACAAGCCAACTCACTGCTTTACACAAGATCAACACCAACAAACTGCAACCAGAGCAGGTGCCAATCACACCATGAAGCCAAGAGCCTAACGCACACATACGTGATCATTAATTGCAGCCTCAGTGGAAACGCACATATTCAGTACACTCACTAGGACATGTACTTTATTGTTACATTGCCGGCTGCATTCTGTCTATTACATTTACCACGGCTCAAATTAGGCCCTAATTATATCACAAAAAAATGCACAATTTTAAATTGTGGTATGAGTGATTTTCTCATCTTCAGGTTGCATCAAGAGCGCGACACTGGGCATATGTTTTAAACTCAACAACATGCAACCATGTGCTGGCTGGAGCTGTCCTATTGCAGCGTCAAGGCGCCATGTAACACAAGGCAAAGTAAACCAAACAAGAGCACTCGCTATATATTTAATAACCACATCCACATGGTATTATTTTCGTACATGCCCAAAACTAATGTAAAATATGTGCACAATGGGCTGCTTTCACAATAACTGCTTAGCAGGCCTCCCTTTCTCTCTCAGTCGGAGCACAGATACAAAACCTCGGCTGCGAGCATCGCCCAGTGCCACGGTATGCATTTTCAGCTCTTTCAATATGTGCTTATTTTCTGGGACTGCAGTGAATTCTGCGCCCACATTTTTAAACTTAAACAGTGTCATGCTCTTTTTCACCTGCACCTCTCTTCCCTCTTTCTGCAAGTCTGTTGCCTCTTTCTGCACCTCATTTGCTTCTTTTTGCACCCCTGTTGTCTCTTTCTGCACTCGTCTTCCCTCTTTCTGTACCTTTCCTGGCTTTCTACACTTTTCTTGCTTCTTTCTACACCTCTGTTGCTTCTTTCAGCAATTCTCTTGCCTCTTTGCACTTCTCTTGCCTGTTTCTGCACTTCTCTTGCCTCTTTCTGGACCCCTGTTGCTTCATTCTGTACTTTACATGCTTCTTTCTGCACCTGTCGTGCTTCTTTCTGCATCCCTGTTGTCTCTTTATGTACCTCTTCTGCCTCTTTCTGCACTTTTCTTGGCTTTTTCTGCACCTCTCTTCCCTTTTTCTGCACGTCTGTTGCATCTTTCTGCACCTCATTTGCTTCTTTCTGCACTTTTCGTGGCTTTTTCTGCACTTCTCTTCCTTCTTTCTGCACCCTCCTGCCTTTTCTGTACCTCTCTTGCCTCTTTGTGCACCCATCCTACCTTTTTATGCATCCTTCTTGCCTCTCTCTCCACCCCTCTTCCTTCTTTCTGCACCTCTGTTGGTTCTTTATGCACTGCTCTTGCTTCTATCTGCACCTTACTTGCCTCTTTCTGCACTTCTATTGCTTCTTTCTACACCTATGTTGCTTCTTTCAGCAATTCTCTTGCCTCTTTCTGCACTTCTCTTCCTTCTTTCTGCACCTCTCCTATACCTTTCTGCACCCCTTTTGCCTCTTTTTATACCTCTGGTGGTTCTTTCTGCACTGCTCTTGCTTGTTTCTGCACCTCACTTGCCTCTTTCTGCACTTTACTTGCTTTTTTCTGCACCTCCCTTGCCTCTTTCGGCACCTGTGTTGCTTCTTTCTGCACTTCTCTCGCCTCCTTCTGCACCTCTTAGAGGCAGTTTTAATCCCCTTGCGCTATTATCTACTAGGGCCATACAGGGGAGGTCATGCTAATCACAGGGGTACTCCAACCCATAGTGTACCCTAGTGTATGTAGGTGTTTTCACTGTATTCTAAGTGTCTTTCAGCATTGCACTGGCTCCAGTCCTGGTTAGTCAGAGTCAGTAACCACCAGTACCGGTCAGCAAAATGTTGGAGGCACAGGATGATTTTGCAACAAGGCCTCTTTCTGCTCCTCTGTTGCCTCTTTCTGCATTTCTCTTGCTTCTTTCTGCGCCTTTCTTCCTCTTTCTGCACATGTCCTACCTATGTAGGCATAGTTAGAAATTAGCAGTTAAAAAACCCTTCAAATTCACTAAAAAAAACACAGGTTTCAGGGACATTATAGTTAGAAATCAGCATTTAAAAAACCTTTCGAATTCACTGAAAAAAACAGGTTTCAGGGACGTTATAGTTAGAAATTAGCATATAAATAACCTTGTAAATTCACTGAAAAAAACACAGGTTTCATGGATGTTATAGTTAGTTGGAAATTTCACTCGTACAAAACTGGTATTTGACCTTCCTACCACAGGCGGCTTGTAACATTTGAAAGTGGTGGAGCGTAGAAGCTGTTGAGTGTTATGTCGCAAGCGAAGTGATGAAGCCAATCATAAAGCAGGTTTGGGGGAGTTCTTTTTTTTTCAAAAGAGTGGGCAAATCGTTGCTTTATAATATCAGAAGTGCATGATTGTGAAAATGTAGGTGCCATTCAATGGAAATGTGCTATCTGTGAATGACCGTGGGCTACTGCACCATACTTTAGTAATATAATTGCGACAGTGCACCAGAAAATGCATCACCACCAGTTACATACTACACCCTTACCACGTTCCTGAACAAATGTAACTCATTTGTGACACAGGTGCTTTGTGCTACCTTTTGATTTTTGTGCTACATTTTGATTTTTTAGATTCCTTATGATTTTAGATATGCAACATTGATGGCAGCACCCGCACCCTGACAATTGTTCCAGCACCCTTCAGCATGTAAATATGGCACAGTATTCTTGATTTGTGAGCGCGCTGATTAGAGTCCTGTCAACAATTGGGTTGATTCCAGCTAATAATACCAGACCTCTGTGAACTGGAACAATTTAGAAAGACTAGCAAACAGGCCACTAGCATCAAACCCGCTCAATACTCACCTCTCACAGGGTAATTCTAGAGCTTTCTACAGTTGTCTGGAAGTTGGCACGAAAGCATGGCATTGCTCCACTCTCCACTGGAATAAGTGTGTAACTCCTCCTTGCACTGATGGGTACAGGGGCAGCGATTCCAACCTTTTGGAGTATGTGTACATGATCTTTCCCGGCCCAATAAAATGTTCAAAGCATGCAGCAGACCAGGAGTAGCAGCAGCCAGTGAGGCCCTCGGAATGCCAGGTAATTACCTCTAGATATGTTCACGGGCGCAACCACACTAAGGAAGAAAAACGGTGAGGGGCAGAGATGGGGAAAGGAGAGCAGAGCGTGCGCCTCATTGAGTACAGATGGAATGTCTCCAGAACCCTCCTGTAGAAAAGGATGAGAAAGGAAACCGAGATGGACCGCAGTGGTGGGGGGAAGGGGGTGGGAGCGACAGAGGAAATTAGGTGGTAGTGGGAGAGGAAAGTGAAGAGGGGGAAGGAAATAAGGAGAATGAAACAATAACTACGTATAAGAGAAAAAGAGGCGAAGGAAAGAAGCAAAGGGGTCATAAGAAATTAACTACATTAAAAACGATCAATAGCATGAATAAGTGACAAGGAATGGAAAGAAGAAAGAGTAGACAATGAAGCAGATTAGTGTGTCTCGGGAGCCAAAGGGAATCAAAGAAGTGAACAAAGTTGTAAAAAATAGATGAAAATGAATGATTAAGGGGAGGTGGCCAGCAGTGAAGAATGGAGATGACGGTGGCAACTGAGGAGAAGAAGAAAGGAGTAATTAGGGTCCAGAGGAGACAGAATGGAATGAAAAATATTCATACTTTGTGTTCGCATAGTTGTTCATGTAGTAATAATAGAAGACATTAATGCGCAAGCCTGTAATGTTTTACTGGTCATGCTCAGATGGATGAAGGCCAGAGCCCGTCTTGAGCCTGTCTGGTCAGATTTGAACCTGAAGTGACTGCAGAGGGTACAAAGGTCTCTCAAAAAAGCGCCGAGCGGTTAACTCGCTGAGCTATTTTACTGACTGAATGAATGTAAATAGGGAGTAAAGATGGAAGGGGAAGGAAAGCATGGCGGCTGGTGAAAGAACGCAGCAAACCCGGGAAGAGGAACGAGACGTGCGTCCCAGCGAGGGGCCCTGCAGGCCCTAGTTGGAGACGCTGAGGAGCACGTGTTATTTTAGAGGCCTGTCTAGAAGAAGCCTTTAAAATAACCGTCGCAGATGAGTCGTGCATGCTGGCTATGCACGAGCACCCAGGGTTTAATTTTTAGACACAGCACGTTTTTATTTCTTTACAGGTGCCAGTCTCTGCTACGCTGATTATTGTGGAGTTATCCTAGCTGTTATTAATTGTACTGATAATTTCACAGCCTTTCTTAGAATCAGCTTTGGACGGGGTAGCATTTCTGATCACAGTAGTTTTAGCACCAAAAACACAGGGGTTGGGGGTAGAAACGAGGTTAATTTAGTAGTGAGAACTGGATTTCGTTCAATGGTCAAATGATTGCAGCTCTCGAGGGTGCATTGGGTGACAGCAGAACACAGTTTTATTTATGGGAACATACTTTTAACTCCTCGGTGACAGTCTGAGGCTTAACCATTAACCGACTGCATGACACACCCTCGGCTCCAGAGCTTAGATGGGAGCCAGGCCTGCAGCGGCAGACGGCATGGTCAAGGGAGGGGGGATCGCGGATGGGGAATAAAACAATTAAAATAAAACATAAGCTTACCTGAGTGCCGGGCACCGCACCGCCTCCGCTCCTGGCCGGTCACGCTGTACTGATGCAGCGGCAGATGGGTCTGAGTGTTCCTGCTGCAGGAACAGGAAGCAGCCAGAAGGCAGCTTCCCTCCCCTATGCAAGCCAATCACAACGCTGCAATGGCAGCGTTGTGATTGGTAGGCGCAGCAGGAGAGCGCCCTAGCCAGGACATTTTCTCTGCATAGAGAAAAAGGGAGAGTGGGAGGTGCCACTGTTGTGGGTACTGACTGTTTGGTTGGCTACAGGGCCGACCAAACAGTTGGTACTTAAAACAGTGGGCAAGCCACTCCCCCCTGCCCTCAAGCAGGACCACCCACCCTCCCGCCCTCAACCAGTCACGGAGACACTTCTGCTTTCTCGCAATGCGAGAAGGCAGAAACATAAATGGTAGTTTTTACCGTTTATGTTTCTGCCTTCTCGCACCGTGAGAAAGTAGTGGGGCGATGCCCCCACACCCCAATGGGGGAGCCGCCACTGCTTCCTACCCATCAAGGTATTAAGTCTCTGACCTCCAAATGACCGAATCCCTCCTGCCTAAGGATGGTCCTAATGGGTCTGCGCTACAGTGCATTTGTAAGTGATGGCATGGTCACGAGGGGATACAAGCTGCTGTTCCGCAGGGGCTGTCTACTCTGAATCCAAGGCAAACACCCTGATAACAAGCACATCATCGAAATACCTGTCTGCCTCCTGTAGTCTGCAGAGGTCTCCCAGTGGCCTTACAAATACAGGAAACAGAACAAACACATCCGGGTGTCTTCGAGTGTCTTAGGCACATGTGTGTGGGAACCTTCAGAGGCCGAGACACGTGCTTCCGGAATCTGCCTGAATCATTCCAAGTTGTTTTCAATCTGTGTAAGCATCGCTGGAATAGGACTGAAAAGTCTTTTGGACAACCTCGTGCAAAAGGCGCCCCGCCTTCCCTCACGCTGTTCCAACATCATGTTTGGACCGTGAGGCTGAATGGCTAGATTACTTAGCGTTATTCCCCACTATGCCGAGTCTTGCTGCCTTGTCTATTGAGAAAGGAGTAAGGTATGTGGAGAGGAAGGTCTAAGGGGGTAATGGCCAGATGACTTCCTAGTAATCGTGATTACACCAATTAGCGGCTCTGCATCTATTGAATATGCCGGAAGGAATCAGACGAGGCACTGCCACAGCCTCCCGTGCCGGGACTGAACTCGCGCTCAGAGACAGAGTGCCAGAGGTCTGTGAGACTACAGAACAAGACAAGTACTTTGGCCAGGCAGCCTGCTTGGCTGCCAGCCACCACTGACTTTAGGTATTGTCACAGTAGAGTGCCCTCTGCAAGTCTCAGGTTTGTTCCCCTCACTGCTGACTATATGATCTTAAGAGGCATGCTTTCCTGAATTAAGTTGGAACAAAATGCGTTCCGAGAGTATTTACAGATATTTTAATTCAGGAAATACTGAATAGCTGGACGGAATTGCTTGTATTTATTGGCAGCGAGGGAGGTGCTCTTCACGCACTTTGAAAAGTACAGAGGCTGCCAGCGTCGATTGTATGGAAATACAGCTGCATATTCATTTCAAGTAAGTGTGTGTCTAGGGTTTTAAAGGCACTCTGATACCCATAGGGTCTGGTGACAGTGCACGCTATAGAAAGCGTCAAAGATAAATAAACGTGTAACTTGGAGACAACCTCTGAATTCTAAACTTAAACACCATGAGGCCTGCTGCACTAGATAGCCCGAGCCCTGCTGAGTAGTGAAAGCCTAAATCTGTGGCTAACAGCCAGACAGGGGTCATGTGCATGCAGAGTCTGAGCAATGGGGTGTGATGCCAAATCTGAGGCATGCTGCACACAGAGTTTAAGGCTTGGGCGAACTGTATGCAGACTGAAGCTTGCTACATACAGATATCCAGCCGCATGTAGGCCGAGACTGAGAGGTGAGGCTTGAGGCATGCTATCTAAGAAGGCCTGTGAAATGATGGAGGTTTACACAGCTGAACGCTTTCCAAGAAAGGTTTATTGTATATGTTGAAGAGAGCCGCCCCAAGACCCGAGCAAGGCAAAAGGCAACATCCAACTGACATCCAACCTAGACGCAGCTAGGCAACTGTAAGCATTCCAGATGACATAGAGCCATTCTGCTGCATGCTCTAACTGAGTGACATCACCACAGCCTGCTACACCATGCACACAGACGCAAGCCTCCTGCATGCATACAGCATCGTGCACAGCTACACTGTGCACACTGATGCAAGCCTCCTGCATGCACACAACATTGCACCCAGCAACACGCAAGCCTCCTGCACGCAAACAGCATCACCCAGCTGCAGATGCTGTGGTGTCCACAGCCACACACAGAACGAACCTGCAGTCTATAATACACAGACAGTATGGCCTGCCGCCATTAGGCAGCGCAATAACTGCGGGGGAGTATGAGGCCTTCTGCACATGGGGCAGACACTTGATGCTTGCAGCGCTCAGAGTCAGGCAGAGTTCAAGGGCACACCAAACTCAGCAGTTACTAGTCTGTCTGCAAAGTTGTGTCTCTCATTTAATTTACTTTTAGAGAAGCGCGTACGTGTAATTTTTTATACTTATATGTTTCCCTTGCCTTCATTGCTTGATTTTGCTCACGAGAAAGTGTCACTCATAGTCCGTTGAATGTCACTCATAATTATACTGAAATTATGAAAATGTCAAACATAGCAATCTAAAACTTCAGCAGCTATGGACATACCGTATCACTTTTTGGGAAAAATATAGTGAAATTCATCAAATGGTACCAAAGTTCCAAGCAAGTCTAAAAATTATTTTCCTATGGAAACTAGGTCCGAACTTTAACTATCTACTGGTGACCCCCAGTAGTAGGTGATATAAATATAAAAATAAATATATATTTATTTATATATATATCACAGAAAAAACCATAGGTTTCAGGCACGTTATAGTTAGGAATTAGCATTTAAAAAACCTCAGAAATTCACTGAAAAAACCATAGGTTTCAGGGGTGTTATAGTTAGCTGGACTTTTTACTTGTACAAAACCATTGAAATTCCCCCGTTATAGTTAGTTCAGCTAACTATAACTCGCGCGCCCGCAATGCACTGCTGATGACGTCACATATTACATCACTCATGACATGGTCAGTGACATCACTCATGACATCACTGATGACATCTCAAATGACATCACTGATGACATCACTGATGACATCATCCAGTGAATGTGTGTTTTTCTGAAAATTAAATATGTTTTATATATGTATATCTCAAGGTCGATGGAAGAATAAATGGGTATATAAGTGTCTAAATGGATGATTTGTTTTTGAAAAATTGATTGTGTAACTGACTGATTAAGTGTATCATAGTGAATACATGGCTTAGTGAGTAATGTTTAAATATGTAAATATCTGTATCAGTCTCTCACTTTGTGTATAAGTGGCTGCATGGGTTGGTGAGTAGCTACATGGGTGTCTATATAGGTTATTAGTTGTTTTTTTGAGTATCAGTCTGAGTGTCTGCATGGTTCGGTGGGGGTATTACGTAGTGCATAGGTGCATGAATGAGTGACTCACTGTTTGTATGGGTTGAACACAGCATGTGTGCAGGACTGTATGGGTGGATGAGTGTGTGTATGGGTGTGTTAGTGAGTGAATGACTGTCTCAATAGTGTCTTTATGAGTAACTACATATGTTTTAAACTAGTATATGTGACTATTGGTGTATATATGTGAGTATATGTGAGAGTGAGAGATTGAAAGAGTTCCTGTATGAATAAGTATGTGTTTCTATAAGTGATTGTTTAAAAGACTAAGTATGTGTAAGTTTCCGTAGAAGTAAGTATGGTGGTGTGTGTATAACTGTATATGCAAGTAAATGTATGTTTGATTCTTTATTAGCATGAGTGACTATGTGTGTGAGTAACTCTATGGATGAGTGGCATTGTGTAACAGGATGTATAGGTGTATGAGTACATATGATGAGTGAGTACATGTATGAGTGACTGTATAGGACTGTTGGTGAATGAGTGGATGTGTATGTGGATCTTAGAATTACTGAAGAGGTTGTTGTAACTGGTATTGGTATGTCCATTGTTTTGAAAATTTTAGTCTCTATTTTTGAATGTGTGTATCAAAGGTTATATTAGGGTGAGAGGAGGTCTGCCACTCTATCACAAGGATGATGTCATCAGTGATGTCATCAGTGATGTCATTTGAGATGTCATCAGTGATGTCATGAGTGATGTCACTGACCATGTCATGAGTGATGTAATATGTGACGTCATCAGCAGTGCATTGCGGGCGCGCGAGTTATAGTTAGCTGAACTAACTATAACGGGGGAATTTCAATGGTTTTGTACAAGTAAAAAGTCCAGCTAACTATAACACCCCTGAAACCTATGGTTTTTTCAGTGAATTTCTGAGGTTTTTTAAATGCTAATTCCTAACTATAACGTGCCTGAAACCTATGGTTTTTTCTGTGAATTTCAAAGGTTTTTTAAATGCTAATTTCTAACTATGCCTACAGAGATAGGACATGTGAAGAAAGAAGAAAAAATGCACAGAAAGAAACAAAAGAAGTGAAGAAAGAAGCAACAGAAGTCCTCAAATACGAAGATAAGTGCAGGAAGAAGGATAACGTGCAGAAAGAACAAAAAGAAGAGCAGAAAGAAGCCTTGTTGCAAAATCATCCTGTACCCTCAACTTTTTCAGACGGATACTGGTGGTAACTGAGTCTGACTAACCAGTCCTAGAGCCAGTGCTATGTTAAAAGACACTTAGAATACAGTGAAAACACCTACATACACTAGGGAACATTATGCGTTGGGGTCCCCCTGTGATTAGCATGACCTCCTCTGTAAGCCCCTAGTATGTAATAGGGCATGGGGATTAAAACTACCTCTTAAAACAGGCCACAGGGCGTTTTTGGACACGTTAACTCAGGCCCCGTCCCCTCCATTCACCACTGTGTAAACACGCCCTGTGTCCATTTTTAGTTGGGAGATTAAGTTCATTTGAATCCTGAGGGTCCCTAGGGTCCAACTAGCCCACTAGGTACCTCCAGTAAGTGCCACAGAGCTGCGTTGCAGAGAGGTGTAAAAAGTGGCACGGCCTAGACCACCTCTCTGCAATGCAGCTCAGTGGCGCTTACTGGAAGCACTTGGTGGGCTAGTTAGCCCCCAGGGGCCCTCAGTATTGAAGGGAAATTATATCCCCAATTTAAAACGTGCCATAGTGCGTGTTTGCACACGTCACCTCAGGCCCCGTCCCCTCCCTTCACCACTGTGTAAACGCGCCCTGTGGCTGTTCTAAGTTGAGAGATTAAGTCCCCTTGAATCCTAAGGGTCCCTAGGGTCAAACTAGACCACTAGGTACCTCCAGTAAGCGCCACAGAGCTGCGTTGCAGAGAGGTGTAAAAAGGGGCTTGGCCTCAGAACACCCGGCTTCAGCGCAGCTCCCTGGCGCATACTGGAGATGCCTGTTGGGGGCGCGTTTGCAGAGTGCTGCACGGAGGGGGCATGGCCTCCGGCACGATGCCAGTCTTTTATTTATTTTAGTTTTTTAAGAAGGGGGGCTGTTTGGTTCCCCTTCTTATTCTAATTTATTGGCCCTGATGACCCCATCCCCCAGGGCCAGTCTCCTAATTATATTTTTTTGACCCCAATCCCCAGGGCCGGCCACTGTTTTTTATTATTTTAAAAAAATATATATTCATAGACACACCTAGGACATGCTGGACAAACCGTACGTACCTATCACCATGACGATTTGCGTGATATTCATTAAAAGGCGACTATGCATGCAATGAATCCACGTGGAATGTATTTACACCACTAGTGAAGCTCTGACATGTCTGATGCCCTACCGTGCCTAATCCTGGTAGACACCCTTGTCGTTTATTTTACAAACATGGGTAGCTATTGACGGGCACATTTAATACACATGCACACCAAGCCATTCAAAGGGGATTCGACAAAAATTCGACCAAAACTATGCAAGAAACCCCCCTCACGGTTAATAAAACACACATCCACTGCCGGATGTGTAATACTTTTTATTTTACTCTCTGGAAAGGGGACGAACATCACTTGAGAGTCACAGCGTGCTCCTGACAGAGCCCATTGGTTTTTTCTGTGTATATATATATATATATATATATATACAAAACAGCCTCCGAGCAAAGGAGCCCCCGACCCTACAGGGCGGCCTCGAGACAACAGGCACGGAGCAGCCCATCAATTTGACATCCATCAAGAAACAAATGAGGCCCAATATCGGAGCAGGAGCATTTTTAATCACAGGTTAGCAGCGCAAAGGCATCTCCATATCCTTACGCGTTTCAGCGTCTTACTGCCTTGATCACAGGTGGAGACAATAATTTGCATAGTGCTTGCGTGCGCGCTTTAAAGTTTCAATATCACGTGACAGTCCTTTTAAAATACAATCCCCATGATGCATTGCACTGATTTTGGTATATAAAATCTTTGTAGATTATATTTCTCTTGTAAATATCCATTTTTTTGTAGTGCATGTTTCAATGATAGTGGGTTTCATTACTCACGCCGTCACTTAGATATCACATGGCTTAATGCTGTTGTTCCATTTTTGCCTGCAATAGTGCTCCAACTCCGGCACGATCAGAATGAGAGGTGTCCCCCTCTCTCCGAATCCCTTCCTGCAGCCACTGTATTTTTGTTAAAGTAACTTCCTTGGCTAGGATTGCAGTGGCGAGTGAGTCATGCTCCAGATTAGGTATACAAAACAGCCTCCGAGCAAAGGAGCCCCCGACCCTACAGGGCGGCCTCGAGACAACAGGCACGGAGCAGCCCATCAATTTGACATCCATCAAGAAACAAATGAGGCCCAATATCGGAGCAGGAGCATTTTTAATCACAGGTTAGCAGCGCAAAGGCATCTCCATATATATATATATATATATATATTATATATATATATATATTACCTACTGGCGGTCGCCAGTAGGTAGTTATAGTTAGGACCACGTTTCCATAGGAAATCCGCAACATTCTAATTTGAATAACTTTGGCGCCGGTCCACGAATCCTCGCAAAATTTTCAAAATAGGTGGGGCGCTACGCTCCGCTCCTACCCTGAAAGTCTCGGGGTGATTCGGCAAGCGGGGGCCGAGAAAAAAGGGGGGTCCCAAAACGCGTTTTCCCCATGCATTTTTCCATAGGACCTTTAGACACAGCTACAGCCCGAACGGCTGAACAGAATTATGTGAAATTTGGCAGGGAGGTAGCCATAAGGTCCATGAAGTGCCTTTTGCAGGTCTGGTGTAAATCTGTTCAGTATTTCCTGAGAAAATAGTATTTAAATCAATATATATATCTGTAAGCGCGCAGCGTGCGCGCTGGGTGCGCGCACCTTGCCGTGCACGAGCGCAATTCTGATTGGTTGTTAGATCTTAGTAAACATTCGAATCGGTGGAAATCAGGAAGCGGCGGCCGCTATTTTGTCTATCGCATAAAGAGGGGGTGATAAACAAAGGGGGAGAACTTGAAAAGGGGGCAGAGTGGGGAGAAATTAACCCAGTAGGCATTGTAAGGGGGTCACAGTAGGACCTTGTAGGGCAAAAAAAAAAGATTTATATTTTGTTAAAAAATATCGCCGAGTGCGCGCACCCAGCGCGCACCCGAAAAAAAACTTTATTAAAAAAATCAAAAAAAAATCGCATTTAAGTGTTTAGATATAAGGTGGCTCTAAAAAGAGCCCTTGTGTTTATTGTTTGTTTTTTGGTACCTACAAGTAAGTACCGATGCAGAGTCTAAAGTTCAAGAGGAAGACTCTGTTGCCTTCATCAGTGAAGTGTACACCATCTCCTCTATAAATGTCTTGCAAGGTGTAACGCAAGTTGTTGTGGTATATAGAACCCATACCATAGTCTCTGAGGAAAGCAGAAATAGATTTGTTGACGTGCTTCCTTGCTTTGTCAATCTGCGGACAAAATTGGTTGGACCAGTTCCACTTTTGCCTTTGGCATATGTTAGAATATACGAAGGCAGTTTGTGGAAAAAGCGTCATCAATTGCACAAAGGTGTCCTTAATAAGCATTTCCAGACCTACCCCAGTTAAAGTGCCTAGGTCATTTCCACCACAGTGCACAATAATAAGGTTAGGCTGTGGGAGATGTAGAAAGGTTTTCACCAAATGCATTAATTGGTGCCACTTTAACCCTCTCTGACCAATCCATTTAATGTCTACATTTGGCAAAGCAAGGTCTCTCACCATACCTCTTTTTTCTGCAAATTTTTCACTCCAGAAGACATAGCTGTGTCCTACAATCCACACTGTGAACACCTTCAAAGGAGATCTGGATGCACTCAGGAGGTGTCTTTCAGTAGAATGGCAAAAAGAAATGAAAGACAGTTTGGAAATGGAGGCACACATACTTTTTTATAAAAATAACTCATTGGCTGTTTCAAACCATTCTACACTAAAAACTAGGCTGTATGTTTAAATTTTAAAAAGCATGTATTGCATTGGTTCAGAAAAAAGTGTGAAAAAAGAACATTAGTTTGGATTTGCTGTTAGGTTTGAAAAGTCAAGCACTCTTGCTCTTTGGAAATGAAACATTGTCTGTTGAACTTCTGACCTCTCTGCTCACACCTGTGTTCTATGACCTGTTGCTATGGTAGCAGGCAGAAGTTAAGTTGGGGGAAGGGTACATTTGGAAAGGGGTTGAAGTTTTCATCCAATAGAAATGTGTGATTTCATTTGAAAAAATGTGGGAAGTACTGAGATTGAAAATTAACATGTATATGTATGAAAAAAGAGAGGGAAACTGTGCCATTAACTGGTTCTGCTGAGAGGAGAGAGGTGTGGAGCTCAGTGATTCTGGTCTGATAAACTGCTGTGTGACTGCTACATTTCTTTCACAACTAACTAATTTTAAAGGTGAGTTATGAGTTTGAGAGGGGGTGTTTGTGGTTAATTTTGATATATAAAAAAAAATTATGATTATTTGTTTACAGTTGTGATTTACATTTTCAGTTTTGCAAGATATTTAACTGTTTTGAATATGTAAAATATTATGGAGTATGTTTTCAACATAAGATAATGTGTACTGGTAACAATGAGGAATACTGTTTTGTGACTACCATCAAACCATGAGTCTGTGTGCAGAGAAGAATTGTGGGCAGAGATTTAATTTGTGTTGCTGTTGAAAAGTAAGACTTGCAGTTGAAAGAAAAGGACAGCTTCTTTTTAATTGTGATGGTTAGCATTTAGCAGAAATCACTTTGAAAAAAAAGAGAGGAAAATGGCAGCACATTTGAAAAAAGCATGCACACATGCACTGTTACATACATCCCTGCAGTCTTCATGCAGTTCTGGAAGTCTCTTTGCTCATCTGTCAAGCACCAGACAATCCACAGTGTTCAGAAACACACTCTTGGCACACACACAGCAGCTTCTCCAACACTCTCATGTGTAGTACACAGCTCTGTGTGCTGTTTCAGATAGCACTGTGTAATGCAAACACATTCAACGTCACCAAGGCCTCATTTAAATTGATCTTGTTTAATCACTCACTCTGTAACATATGGACATGGTCTTAAGGAGCTGTTAGGAAATGTGCTGTTTTCTGCTTCTGTAAATAATAAGGGAAATGTATCAGGCTGTAACAGTAATTTAGTACTATTCAGAGACACTGTTTTGTTCCAAAAAACATAGCATGAGTCTGTGTGCGCACAGAAATTGTGGGCAGAGATTTAATTTGTGAAGATGTTGTTCAGTAAGAAATGCAGTCCCATGAAAGGGGCAGCCTGTGTTATGTGCCTAAAATGATGGCATGACTCTGTGTGCACACAGGAATTGTGGGCAGAGATTTAATTTGTGAAGATGTTGTTCAGTAAGAAATGCAGTCCCATGGAAGGGGCAGCCTGTTGTGTTTACACAAATTATCCCTTAGCACACATGCACTGTTACATACATCCCTGCAGTCTTCATGCAGTTCTGGAAGTCTCTTTGCTCATCTGTCAAGCACCAGACAATCCACAGTGTTCAGAAACACACTCTTGGCACACACGCAGCAGCTTCTCCAACACTCTCATGTGTAGTACACAGCTCTGTGTGCTGTTTCAGATAGCACTGTGTAATGCAAACACATTCAACGTCACCAAGGCCTCATTTAAATTGATCTTGTTTATTCACTCACTCTGTAACATATGGACATGGTCTTAAGGAGCTGTTAGGAAATGTGCTGTTTCTGCTTCTGTAAATAATAGGGGAAATGTATCAGGCTGTAACAGTAATTTGGTACTATTCAGGGACACTGTTTTGTTAAAAAAAACATAGCATGAGTCTGTGTGCGCACAGGAATTGTGGGCAGAGATTTAATTTGTGAAGTTGTTGTTCTGAAAGAAATGCAGCCCATGAAAGGGGCAGCCTGTGTTATGTGCTCAAAATGATGGCATGACTCTGTGTGGTTCCATTTCTTCACCTCTTTTTGTATATTAATTTAAAAAAAAAAAAAAAAAAAATTTTTAAAAACCTTGGGTGCGCGCAGGGTGCGCGCACCTCAAAAAAATTTCAAAAAAAAATATCTCAAAAAAAAAATTTGGGGGGTTTAGTTTATAAGTGGCTCTTAAAAGAGCCCTTGAGTTAATGGAGGGAAACAGGAAGAGAAAAACGCAAAAAAAGAAAAAACATCTATGGCCTAGTGCACGGATGCGCATCAAATTTTCTCTGAAGGAGATCAAGACTGGTCTCCCCCACAGAAATAAGAGAACCGCAATCAGTGCACCGTGTAGACAACCTCGCCAAACAAGGTGGACCAACAAGAGGTGTAGAAACAGGTGAAGGCACCATCGCAGCTGAAGTGCTCCCCTGAGCTGCCGAAGATGTGCTCAGCTGAGCTGCTGCTGATGTCGTCGGCTGAGCAGGTGGAGGGTTTTCTCCAGAAGCTCGACGAAAAGTTACTGGATGCATTTTGTTAACATGTCTCAACATAGTGTGAATGCTAAAAGAATATTTCTTGTTAGGATTCCCACGAGATAAGACTTTATTACAAAGTACACATGTAACTTTCGGTGCATTTACCTTTTTCAGACCTTCTGGAAAAGTGAAAAACTGCCATATAAAGCTGTCTTTCTGCTTCCTGTTCCTCTGCCTCTCAAGAGTGTCCTGGTCACTGTCTGAAGTTGGTTGCTGTTCAGCCATTGTCTCTCAACAACAGAATAGCTCCTTCTCCAAAGGAATCAGAACTAATAATGAGGGGAGTAGGTGTGGTTTGGGAAGAATCTGGAACTGAAAGTACTTCAAACCAATCAAAAGTGATGATTCTTGATCACATGACTTGCCATGAGGGGATTGGGTGTGGTGTTGAAACAATTAGAAACTGAAAGTAATGATAACCAATAAGAAATATTGTTTTATTATGCATAAACCCGAGGTGCGCGCACTGCGCAAGCTCCGAGCGCGCACCTGATGATTACGTATTCGCGAACGCGTAAGAGCGCATGTGCATACGTCATATGCGCGTACCTAGCGCGCATACGTTGAACACGCGTATACGCGACCGTTATTGCGCGTAATTTTAGCGTATGCGGAAGTAAACCGTGTAGAGCGCGTAGGACGCATGCACGCATGCGTACGTACGTACGCACACATACGTACTGGGTGCGCGCTCCCAGCGCGCACTATGACGTATATTTGTGTACGTAAATAACGTACGACGGAATTCATAAAAAACTTACGAAATAGTACTAGGAGCACGCTCAGAGCGCGCACCCCAAGAATTTATATCAAAAAAAAAAGTGGACAAAAAATAATTAAAAAAATTAATAATAAAAAAAATTTATCCTAATTGAAATTTAAAAAAAAAAAAAAAAAAAAAGATACAGATAATATATAAATGAATATATAGGAATTTTATTTTTATTAAAAAATAAATATCATTAATTAAATAATACAAAAATAAATATCATTAATTAAATAATACAAAAATTAGCATATAAAAAACCGTACAAATTCACTGAAAAAACCAAAGGTTTCAAAAACGTTATAGTTAGGAATTAGCATTTAAAAAACCTTGCAAATTCACTGAAAAAACCAAAGGTTTCAAAAACGTTATAGTTAGGAATTAGCATTTAAAAAACCTTGCAAATTCAATGAAAAAAACATAGGTTTCACACGTGTTATAGTTAGCTGGACATTTCACTCGTGAAAAACCAATGAAATTCCCCCGTTATAGTTAGTTCAGCTAACTATAACTCGCGCACCCGCAATCCACTGCTGATGACGTCACATATTACATCACTCATGACATGGTCAGTGACATCACTCATGACATCACTGATGACATCTCAAATGACATCACTGATGACATCACTGATGACATCATCCTTGTGATTGAGTAGCAGACCTCCTCTCACCCTAATATAACCTTTGATACACACATTCAAAATTAGAAACTACAATGTTCAAAATAATGGACATACCAATACCAGTTACAACAACCAATTCAATAATTCAAAGATCCACATACAAATCCACTCATTCACCAACAGTCCTATACAGTCACTCATACATGTACTCACTCATCATATGTACTCATACACCTATACAGCCTGTTACATAATGTCACTCATCCATAGTGTTACTCACACACATAGTCACTCATGCTAATAAAGATTAAAACATACAATTATATGCATATACAGTTATACACACACCACCACACTTACTTATACGGAAACTTACACATACTTAGTCTTTTAAACAGTCACTTATAGAAAAACATACTTATTTATACAGGAACTCTTTCAATCTCTTACTCTCACATATACTCAATTAAAAACACCAATAATCACATATACTACTATAAAACATATGAAGTTACTCATAGAGACACTATTGACACAGTCATTCACTCACTAACACACCCATACACACACTCATCCACCCATACACTCCTGCACACATGCTGTCTTCAACACATACAAACAGTGAGTCACTCATTCATGCACCTATGCACTACGTAATACCCCCCACCGAACCATGCAGACACTCAGACTGATACTCAAAAAACCAACTAATAACCTATATAGACACCCATGTAGCTACTCACCAACTCATGCAGCCACCTATACACAAAGTGAGAGACTGATACAGATATTTACAGACTTAAACATTACTCACAAAGCCATGCACTCACTATGATACACTGAATCAGTCACATAATTATTTTTTCATAAAAAAATCATCCATTTAGACATTTATATACCCATTTATTCTTCCATCGACCTTGAGATATACATATATAAAACATATTTAATTTGAAGAAAAACACACATACACTAGATGATGTCATCAGTGATGTCATCAGTGATGTCATTTGAGATGTCATCAGTGATGTCATGAGTGATGTCACTGACCATGTCATGAGTGATGTAATATGTGACGTCATCAGCAGTGGATTGCGGGTGCGCGAGTTATAGTTAGCTAAACTAACTATAACGGGGGAATTTCATTGGTTTTTCACGAGTGAAATGTCCAGCTAACTATAACATGTGTGAAACCTATGGTTTTTTCATTGAATTTGCAAGGTTTTTTAAATGCTAATTCCTAACTATAACGTTTTTGAAACCTTTGGTTTTTTCAGTGAATATATATATATATATATGTATATATATATATATATATTATCTACTGGCGGTCGCCAGTAGATAGTTATAGTTAGGACCCTGTTTCCATAGGAAATCCGCAACATTCTATTTGGAATAACTTTGGCGCCGGTCGACGAATCCTCGCGAAATTTTCAAAATAGGTGGGGCGCTACGCTCCACTCCCACCCTGAAAGTCTCGGGGGGATTCGTCAAGCGGGGGCTGAGATAAAAGGGGGGTCCCAAAACGTGTTTTTCCCATGCATTTTTCCATCGGACCTTTAGACACAGCTACAGCCCGAACGGCTCAACAGAGTTACTTGAAATTTGGCAGAGAGGTAGTCCTCAGGTCAAGGAAGTGCCTTTTGTAGGTCTGGTGTAAATCTGTTCAGTAGTTCCTGAGAAAATAGCATTTAAATCAATATATATATCTGAGCCAGCTTACGGTGCGCTTACCGTGCGCTTACGGTAAGCTTACCGTACGCGTACGGTGCCGTGCGCGAGCGCGATTCTGATTGGCTGTTAGATCTTAGAAAACATTTGAATCGTTCGAAAACAGGAAGCGGCGGCCGCCATTTTCTCTCTCGCACTCTGAGGGGGGGAGGAAAAACAAAGGGAAAAAACATGGAAAGGGACTGTTTAGACAGCTCCTAACCACCTAGCCTTGTTGAATGTGTCTCCAAAGTACCCCCAAGGCCAAAAATTATTTTTTATTTTTTTATGAAAAATCGCCGATTACGCTTACCGTACGCGTACGGTAAAAAAAATATTTAAAAAAATACATTATCCACACTCTCCCCACCCCGTGTGCAAATGGTGCCCGTAGGGCACCATTTGTACATGTCATATGTTTATATTCCAAAATATAAAAGCTTACCTTTCACAACGAAGCGCATAATATGTCCTCCATGTGCGCACGGTGCGCGAAGCGCATCGTGCGTACATGGCCCATCCACGGCACTAACTGCGTAAAGTGGGCGCGCGGTGCGCGAAGCGCACCGCGTGCTTACTGTGCGCGCACGGTGCGCGAAGCGGAACGAACTGCGTTAAGTGGGCGCGCACGCCACGAATGCCGTAAAGTAACTTAGCATTTAAAAAACCGTACAAATTCACTGAAAAAACCATAGGTTTCACACACGTTATAGTTAGGAATTAGCATTTAAAAAACCTTGCAAATTCAGTGAAAAAACCATAGGTTTCACACATGTTATAGTTAGCTGGACATTTTACTGATAAAAAAACCAATGAAATTCCCCCGTTATAGTTAGTGCAGGCAACTATAACTCACGCGACCGCAATCCTCTGCTGATGACATATGTGTCTTTATGAAAAAAAAAAAATTTGTAATATATGTATAGCTAAAATTTAATGGAAGAAGACATGGGCAAATAATTGTGTAAATACAGTATTAGCATCAGCAGAGGATTGCGGTCGCGTGAGTTATAGTTGCCTGCACTAACTATAACGGGGGAATTTCATTGGTTTTTTATCAGTAAAATGTCCAGCTAACTATAACATGTGTGAAACCTATGGTTTTTTCACTGAATTTATATATATATATATATATATATATATATATATATATACGGTGCCGTGCGCGAGCATCATTCTGATTGGTGGTTACATGTCAGTCAACATTTGAATCGGTCCAAATCAGGAAGTGTTGTCCGCCATTTTGTGTGTGACAGTGAAAAAGAAAGGTGGAGAACGTGAAAAGGGGGCAGGGTACAGAGTTCCTGACCCCCTAGCTTTTGTCAAGGGGTCCCTGAAGGACCATGAAGGGTGAAAAAAACATTTTATTTTTTTAAAAAAAATAGCAGGGTGCGCGCACCGTGTGCGCACCATTGCGAGGTGCGCGCACGGCGGAAAAAAAATCAGTAAAAAAATAGAATTAAAAATCAAATTTAAGTGTTTAGATGTTAGGTGGCTCTAAAAAGAGCCGTTGTGTTAATTGAGGAACAGAGGAACAAAAAAATGAAAAAAAATTATAGGGTGCCGCATGTGTGCTGCTGTATCTTGCTCTCTATTAGGGGAATGCTGGTGTCCCCATAAGAGAGAAGAGCATTGCACGCATTGCACTGTATATGCACCCTCTTGAACAGAGGGTGTATATCCAGAGGAACAGAAGCAGGTGAAGCTGCCGCCGTAGATGAAGTGCTCGGCTGAGCTGCCGATGATGTGCTCGGCTGAGCTGCTGCGGATGTGCTCGGCTGAGCTGCTGGAGGGTTTTCTCTAGCAGCTCGAGCATAAGCCACAGGATGTACATCTCTAACGTGCCTGATCATAGTGAAGATACTAAAAGAGTATTTCGTTTTAGGATCTCCTCTTGATAAGACACCACCACAAATAGTGCAGGTGACTTTTGGAGCATTCACCTTCTTCTGCCCCTCTGGAAAAGTGAAAAATTGCCATATAAAAGAGTTTTTCTGTTTCCTCTGTCTCTGTGGCACAAGGGTCTCCTGCTCACTCCCAGAAGATGACTGCTGCTCTGCCATTCTCAAGTACTGGAGTACTGGAAAAGCTGCTCAGCTCCTTCTCCCAGGGAATCAGAAGTAATAATGAGGGGAGTGGGTGTGGTGTTGGAAGTTTCTGGAACTGAAACTACTATAAACCAATGAAAAGTGTTGTTTCTTAATCACATGACCTGAAACTACTATAAACCAATGAAAAGTGTTGTTTCTAAATCACATGACTTGCCGTGCGCGTACGGTGCGCGCACGGAGCACGCGCGCATGCGCGTATGGAGCACGCACGCATGCTCGTACGGAGCATACGCACATGCTCATAGGGAGCACGTGTGTACAGAGCACACGCGCATGCGCGTACGGAGCATGCGTGCATGCGCGTACGGAGCACGCGCGTACGGAGCACGCACGACGTACGCATGCGCACGTGGAGCACGTACGCATGCGCACACGGAGCACGTACGCATGCGTGCACCGTGCGCGCACGGTGCACGCACGGTGCGCGCACGGTCAAAAACACTTAAAAAAAAATTAAAAGTGTTTATAAGTTTATAGAAGATTTTATTTATTTATTTTTTTTTAAATTTCAAAAACCTTTATTGGCAATAGGAGGATACACAGGGCGTTGCCCGCCGTTCGTTGAACACAGACAAAGGGCCACCAAACGGGCAGGACCCTGCACTGTCAATAACACAGCCGTTCAGCCGACATCCCGGGGGACCGGCAGCGTCTTGATTACCAAACGTAAGATAAGTACACTCTACGAAGCCTGGCTGCGTATTGCAGCAATGCCACAGCAAGCCTATATAGTGGTCCGAGTGTAACCCGTCATGCCGAAGGCTGTCATCCTGAACTGGCGGACCCAACCACTCCCTCATGAGGTCCTGACACAACCCAAACACTCTCCCCCCACCCCACCACTCACGCACACTGTCGATTCTGCCCTAACTACCCCGCCTGTGTGTGTCCACTGTCACGCCGGAAACGATCAGCCAGCCGCGGCACTCCGCAACTGTCAGACAGCCCACCACTCTGCTCTGTACGGTAATGTTGGGCCCGGCCTCGTAGGATGGCCCTCCGTGCCCCCGCACCACCGAAACCTGGTGCCTGCAGCCCTAGCACGCGGCCCAGCCGACCTTTCCCACCAGGACACCTGCGCCAACTCCGGACATCCCCGTCCATGGCCTCTCTCCTTTCGGCCACCCCGGGCCCGCGTGCCCACTCCCTGCAACAAGATGGCCGCCCGGCCCCAGCGCGACTCGGGCCTAGAGGCGCCACTCCGGCTGGAGGACATCACGCTTCCAGGGGATGAGAGAGGGAGGAGCAGTTTCTATCGCACCTCTGAACTCCCCTGGGACGATGGGTTTCGATCGGCCCTCCGGCCTCCCTGCGGGCTGGCTCCGTGCCTGCTGGGTGTCTGGGACTCCTCCCGACCCGGCCCTGAAAGGATCAAAAGACAATAGCAGGAAACCCCGACAAGCGGCCCCCAGGTGACAAGACCCCTGCCTGCGCAGACTCCGGACATCAAAGCAGGGTCAACCTATAACAAGGGGTGCTCTGAGACTGTCCGGCAGATTCGACGCTGGAACAACGAGAGCCTGCTGATGTGGTCGCGGCTCCTGGAACTGAAACTCACCTGAGCCCTGCTGAGTGACTCGCGGCTCCCTGAAGATCGTAAGACCTCCGAACTTGTACCTGAGCCCTGCTGAGTGACTCGCGGCTCCCTGAAGATCGTAAGACCTCCGAACTTGTACCTGAGCCCTGCTGAGTGACTCGCGGCTCCCTGAAGATCGTAAGACCTCCGAACTTGTACCTGAGCCCGCTGAGTGACTCGCGGCTCCGACAGACTCTCACGGTCCCGCCGGGCCCCGACTACGACAACGTATCCCCCAGCTCGAGGATTGTGAGCTGTGCACCGGATACGTCCCTGCTTTGAACCGTTACCAGAGACAGTCCCGCCACCCCCTACCTTTCCGAGACTCTTGAGCCCATGCTCACCTTGTACATATTTGCAGTGATACCTATTTGATAAAGCTTGTTCTGAGAATACCCAGTGTGGTCTCTCTGTGTCGTGTGGTGCCAGAAGTACGATCCTAGTTGCGAGATTCCTCCCCCTGGGGAATCTCCCGCCAGCGCCCGGCTACAATACTACACGGGTGGGGACTCAGGGAAGTCAGGACCCCTTTCCGGGCTCCTCTGAGGTCGCCGTCTAACATTGGTGGCAAGCGACGGGATTCGGGCCCATCACCTAGAGATCGTACAGTGAACAACGGACGCACGACCAACAAAGATGGCAGAAGGAAGCGCCACGAGCTCCGCAGAAACCAACGCCAACAGAGTGTTCCAGGTGGAGCATCTGGAAGAATACACACACAAAGAGCTAAAACAATTTTGCAAAGAACTTAAAATCGCTACCACTGGCCTCAACACTAAGGAAGACTTGCAGAAAGCACTGAAAACTTGGGTGGAGACCGGGGCCTCCCGCCCGGAAGGCACGAGGGAGCGCCCCGACGAAGCCGAACCCCCCCAAAGTGAAAGCAGTAGCAATCAGGTGCGAGGCATCGTACCAGACGGGGGCCTATCCCCGGAAGAGCTCGCGGACAGAGAGAGAAGCCGCAGTCATGAACTCGAGTTAGCCAAACTCAAAATCGAGGGCGAATTGAAGTTAGCGGAGAAAAAGCTAGCGGTAGAGCAAATGCGCGTACAAGGCGAACTGGAAGAAAAGAAGCTCCAACGGGAGCACGAAGGAAGAAAGCTCCAACTGGAGCACGAACGGAGCTTAAAGGAACTCGAGCTCAAGGCCCGAAATGAGGACGGGAGGCCCCCGGGGAACCGAGAGACGGCCCCCCCAGCAGAACAGAAGGTCCACATCCCCAAGGATGTGGTCAAAGAATATTATAAAAACGATGACATTCAGCAATGGTTTCGGGCCTACGAGGTCGCCATGACCTCCCATCGGATTCCACAGAAGGACTGGGGGGCGGGGTTGTGGGGACGGTTTCTGAGCGAAGGGAGGGACACCCTGCTCGACCTACCCCTCTCCCTGCAGACCTCCTACAGCCACATGAAAGAGGCTCTCCTCACAAGATACGGCCTCACCCCAGAAATGTACCGCCAACGGTTCCGGGACTGCAGGAAGATCCCGGGCACCACCTGGGTGGAGTATGTAAACTTTTTTAGTCGGGCCTTCGATGGGTGGGTCAAGGGCAGCAAGGTCACCACCCTTGCCGAACTCACTGACCTCATGTTATGGGAACATCTGGCTGCAAACTGCTTCGTAGAGCTACGTCAACATCTGCTGGATAGCAAGCTCACAGATCCCCGGAAGCTGGCCGTGGAGGCCGACCGCTGGACCAACACCCGGGTCTCCCGGGGCATGGTAGGAGAGTACCCCCGAACCAGTCAGGGACCACCCCGCCAGAGAGGGGGAGGGAACCAGGGAGGGCCAAGAGAGTCCCAGCCTAGCCCCCCGAAGACACCACCTCCACCTTTCCCGGCGCCCCCCCCACCAGTAACAGGGCCCCCTGGGAGACGAGGACACCGGGTGACCGTCACATGTTTTCGTTGCCAGAAACCCGGGCACTACGCCAATGACCCAGAGTGCCCCATGGCCACCCAAGTCACCCCTGCGAGACAGATAGCCAACGTAGCCCTGGGGGAGGAGGTTGAGGAAGCCGAGGAGTGGGAACCCGCCGCTATGGCCCTAGTATCCCTGGGAGATAGGGAAATGATCCCTGGTAGCCTCCTACCGTCCAACACACAGAAATATGGGCAGCTCGTCAAGATCAATGGCCACCAGGTAGAGGCCCTGCGGGACACCGGGGCCAGTATCACCGGTGTCCTCAGGCACCTAGTTCCCGAGGAGCAGATCCTCCCCAATGTCTTTTGCCCCGTAATATCTGCAGACAATAGGGAAAGTATGTGTCAGGTAGCCCTGGTGCCATTTGAGTGGGGAGGGGTGATAGGTAAACTCAGGGTGGCCGTAAGAACCTCCCAGCCGGTCGACTGCCTCTTAGGGAACGACCTGGAGAGTTCTCCCTGGAAGCACGTAGAGCGCAAGGCCCACCTAGGAATGATGGGACTCCCCGAGTGGGTGTGTGCCACCACCCGATCTATGACAGCCCGACTCGCTCCCCGGAGAGAAGTCGAGAGCACCCCGGTCGAAGTAGCCAGCACCGTCCCCGCCGAGGGTCCTCCCGTTCCCCCATCGGAAGGGTCCGTCGCCAGCGACGAACCCGCACCATCCGACCCCGCCCCGGTCCCCGAGTTGGGGGATCTACCCGAGTTGGCCCATTGGCGCCACGAGGGCGGGCCCACCCGAGAAGAGTTTTGCCGGGAGCAAACCACCTGTCCTTCCCTGGTCGGGCTGCGGCGCCAGGCCGAGGGCCAAGCCGCAGGTGACCAGACCGGGACGCACCGAATCTATTGGGAGAATAACGTCCTGTATAGTGAGCAGAAATCAGTGGAGCTGGGATCCGGACGGGTACTGGTGGTACCCCTCCGCTTCCGGGATTTCCTCCTGGGCTTAGCCCACGATGTCCCCCTCGCCGGTCACCTGGGTCAGGACAAGACCTACAGCCGTCTCGTGACCCATTTTTATTGGCCTAAGATGAAAGCAGCGGTAGAAGCACACTGCAAGTCCTGCCCCACGTGCCAAGCCAGTGGGAAGAGTGGGGGGAAGTGCAAGGCTCCCCTCCAACCCTTCCCGGTCGTCAGTACCCCCTTCGAACGAGTCGGGATCGACATCGTGGGGCCACTGGACCCCCCCACCTCCCAAGGTCACCGTTTCATCTTGGTCCTAGTGGACCACGCCACCCGCTACCCAGAGGCTATTCCCCTGCGCACCATTATGGCCCCCGTGGTGGGCCGGGCCCTGATGGGGATCTTCTCCAGGGTGGGTTTCCCCCGCGAGGTCGTGAGCGATCGCGGCACGAATTTTATATCCAGGTATATGACGTCCCTGTGGCAACAATGTGGGGTGTCCTATAAGTTCACCACCCCGTACCATCCCCAAGGGAACGGCCTAGTAGAGAGGTTTAATAGGACTTTGAAAGGGATGATCGCTGGCCTAGAAGAGCCCCTCCGGCGTAAGTGGGACGTCCTGCTCCCCTGCCTCTTGTTCGCTTACCGGGAGGTCCCCCAGAAGTCCTTAGGGTTCAGCCCGTTTGAATTACTCTATGGGCACCCCGTCCGAGGTCCCCTCAGTTTGGTTAAGGAAGGGTGGGAGGCAGCACCCCAGACCACCCCCCGAGATGTGTTCCAATATGTCCTGGCCCTCCGGAACCAGACCAGGAGGTTCCGAGAACTGGCCGAGGCCAACCTGGAGGCAAGTCAAGAAGAAATGAAGCGCTGGTACGACCAGAATGCTACTCTAGTCGAGTTCCAGCCGGGCCAGCAGGTGTGGGTCATGGCCCCCGTGAAGCCTGGCGCTCTCCAGGACCGATGGACTGGGCCCTACAAAGTGGTCGAGAGGAAGAGCCAAGTCACCTACTTGGTGGACGTCCAGTCGCCTCGGGATCCCCTCCGGGTCCTGCACGTGAACCGCCTCAAGCCTCACTTCGTGCGGACAGAACTGAGCCTCCTGCTGGCCACCGATGACGGGGCCGAAGATGAGTCGGATCCCCTCCCGGACCTCCTGTGTGTCAAGGAGCAGGATGGCTCCGTGGAGGGGGTGAACCTCTCCCCAGCCCTCACTGCCCAGCAACAAGCGGACTGCCGCCAGCTCCTCAGACAATTTTCTGACCTCTTCTCCCTGACCCCCCGGGTCACCAACTGGTGTGTTCACTATGTGGACACCGGGGACAGCCCGCCGGTGAGACACCGAGCCTACCGGGTTCCTGACCGGGTCCGGTCCTGTATTCAAGCCGAAGTCTCGAAGATGTTGACCCTGGGGGTGATCGAGCCCTCTGACAGTCCCTGGGCCAGCCCCGTGGTCCTGGTTCCGAAGGCAGCGGCCCCCGGTGTCGCCCCCGAGCTCCGGTTCTGCGTGGATTACCGGGGGCTCAATGACGTTACCCGAGCCGATGCCCACCCCATTCCACGAGCCGAAGAGCTCATTGACCGACTAGGGGCCGCCCGGTTCCTCAGCACTTTCGACCTCACCTGCGGCTACTGGCAGATTGCGCTCACCGAAGGGGCCAAGGAGAGGTCTGCTTTCTCCACCCCCGATGGGCACTACCGCTTCCGCGTGATGCCCTTCGGGATGAAAAATGCCCCGGCCACTTTCCAGAGACTGGTAAATAGGGTCCTGGCCGGACTAGAACAGTTCAGCGCGGCCTACCTGGACGACATCGCTGTCTTCAGTTCAGAGTGGAGTGAGCACCTCCAACACCTCCGGAGAGTGCTAACCGCCCTGCGCCAGGCAGGCCTCACCGTAAAAGCCAGCAAGTGCCAGATCGGGCAAGGATCCGTAGTCTACCTGGGGCACCAAGTCGGGAGTGGCCAGGTCGCTCCTCTACAGCCAAAGATCGACGCCATCCTGGCCTGGGACCCACCCATCACCCAAACAGAAGTCCGGGCCTTTCTGGGACTCACGGGCTACTACCGCCGATTCATTCGGGGATATGGCAGCCTGGTCGGCCCTCTCACTGAACTCACGTCTAAAAAACAGCCAAAGAAGGTGCAATGGACAGCTGCCTGCCAGGAAGCTTTCGATGCTCTAAAAAAGGCCATGTGCACGGCCCCCGTCCTCCAGGCTCCCGACTACACCAAGGAGTTCGTAGTCCAGACCGATGCCTCCGAGCATGGCATTGGGGCCGTCCTGTCCCAAGTGAATGATCAAGGCCTAGACCAGCCCGTCGCCTTCCTCAGTCGGCGGCTGCTACCCCGAGAACAGAAATGGAGCACCATAGAGCGCGAAGCCTTTGCCGTGGTCTGGGCACTCAAAAAACTACGACCCTACCTGTTCGGCACTCATTTCAGGGTCCAAACTGACCATCGGCCCTTGCGATGGCTCATGCAGATGCGAGGAGAAAACCCCAAGCTACTGCGGTGGTCAATCTCCCTCCAGGGAATGGACTTCACCGTAGAACACCGCCCTGGTACGGACCACGCCAACGCGGACGGCCTCTCCCGGTTCTTCCGCCTCAGCGAAGAGAACCCCCCAAGGTGATGGGCAGTTCTCTCCGGCTTTCAGCTGGGGGGGACGCGTGTTGGACCCGGCCTCGTAGGATGGCCCTCCGTGCCCCCGCACCACCGAAACCTGGTGCCTGCAGCCCTAGCACGCGGCCCAGCCGACCTTTCCCACCAGGACACCTGCGCCAACTCCGGACATCCCCGTCCATGGCCTCTCTCCTTTCGGCCACCCCGGGCCCGCGTGCCCACTCCCTGCAACAAGATGGCCACCCGGCCCCAGCGCGACCCGGGCCTAGAGGCGCCACTCCGGCTGGAGGACATCACGCTTCCAGGGGATGAGAGAGGGAGGAGCAGTTTCTATCGCACCTCTGAACTCCCCTGGGACGATGGGTTTCGATCGGCCCTCCGGCCTCCCTGCGGGCTGGCTCCGTGCCTGCTGGGTGTCTGGGACTCCTCCCGACCCGGCCCTGAAAGGATCAAAAGACAATAGCAGGAAACCCCGACAAGCGGCCCCCAGGTGACAAGACCCCTGCCTGCGCAGACTCCGGACATCAAAGCAGGGTCGACCTATAACAAGGGGTGCTCTGAGACTGTCCGGCAGATTCGACGCTGGAACAACGAGAGCCTGCTGACGTGGTCGCGGCTCCTGGAACTGAAACTCACCTGAGCCCTGCTGAGTGACTCGCGGCTCCCTGAAGATCGTAAGACCTCCGAACTTGTACCTGAGCCCTGCTGAGTGACTCGCGGCTCCCTGAAGATCGTAAGACCTCCGAACTTGTACCTGAGCCCTGCTGAGTGACTCGCGGCTCCCTGAAGATCGTAAGACCTCCGAACTTGTACCTGAGCCCGCTGAGTGACTCGCGGCTCCGACAGACTCTCACGGTCCCGCCGGGCCCCGACTACGACAACGTATCCCCCAGCTCGAGGATTGTGAGCTGTGCGCCGGATACGTCCCTGCTTTGAACCGTTACCAGAGACAGTCCCGCCACCCCCTACCTTTCCGAGACTCTTGAGCCCGTGCTCACCTTGTACATATTTGCAGTGATACCTATTTGATAAAGCTTGTTCTGAGAATACCCAGTGTGGTCTCTCTGTGTCGTGTGGTGCCAGAAGTACGATCCTAGTTGCGAGATTCCTCCCCCTGGGGAATCTCCCGCCAGCGCCCGGCTACAATACTACACGGGTGGGGACTCAGGGAAGTCAGGACCCCTTTCCGGGCTCCTCTGAGGTCGCCGTCTAACAGGTAACTCGCACGGCGCCCCCGCTACAAAGACCCCTTCGGGCCTACTACCGGCCCTCTCACACAGCCATCGGACAAACAGCCAGCACGATGCACAAACCCGCACCTCTCATCAATTATAGAAGATATTAACTATGCTGTTCAACTCTATCCAAATAAAAAAAAAAGATGTCATCAGTGATGTCATGAGTGATGTCACTGACCATGTCATGAGTGATGTAATATGTGACGTCATCAGCAGTGGATTGCGGGTGCGCAAGTTATAGTTGGCTGAACTAACTATAACATGGGAATTTCATTGGTTTTTTACGAGTGAAATGTCCAGCTAACTATAACATGTGTGAAACCTATGGTTTTTTCATTGAATTTGCAAGGTTTTTTAAATGCTAATTCCTAACTATAACGTGTGTGAAACCTATGGTTTTTTCAGTGAAATTGCAAGGTTTTTTAAATGCTAATTCCTAACTATAACGTGTGTGAAACCTATGGTTTGTTTAGTGAATATATATATATATATATTACCTATAGGTTTATATATATATATTTATATATATATTACCTACTGGCGGTCGCCAGTAGGTAGTTATAGTTAGGACCAAGTTTCCATAGGAAGAGCATTTTTTGCTTCTTAAACACACTGCCAGCCTCCGGATACCCAGCTTCCCGAGCGCACACACAGCCGCACCCGAGTACTTCACAGGTCTTTAAAAGACCATTTATTTGTTAATGAGGCTTTGTTGTGTTTTCACCCCTTCTTAAAGCCCCTGCAACTCCACTCTGCCTATAATGGACCGTAATGTCAGCAAATGTACTGTGTGCCAAGGGGGCACCCTAAAGCTCGGGCCCGCCACAATGCGTGGGTCTGTGTTACGCCCCTAGCAGGGACCCATGGACTCCGCCGGTGGTTGCACCAATGCGCACCTGCCTCTCCCCATCTGGGAAGTAGCAACACTCAATGGCCCTGTGTCAGGAGAGGCCCCCGGGGACCCCGAAAGGGGCTGAAGAGAGAATATGGGTAGCCGTGGAGGGACTGTGGCCCTCTGTCAGAAGAGAGCCTCTGAGAGCCCAAACGGGACTGTGGCCCTGTGTCTGAAGAGAGTCTCTGAGAGCCCGAGTGGTACTGTGGCCCTATTGCTACAGAGAGGCTCTGGGGGCCGAGAGGGACTGTGACCCTGTATCTGGTGAGATGCGGCATCTGAGAGTCTGACTGGGACCGTGGCCCTGTGTCTAAAGAGAGTCTCTGATAGCTCGAGAGGGACTGTGGCCATGGGTCTGGAAAGAGCCTCAGAGATCCCAACAGGGCCCGTGGTCCTGTGTCAGGAGACAGCCTCTGAGAAACTAGAAGGACTGTGATCTGTGTCTAGAGAAAGCCACTGGGAGCCCGAGAGGGCCTGTGGCCCTGTGTCAGGACAGAGCCTGTGAGACACGAGAGGGACTGTGGCCGTGTTTAAAGAGAGCCCCTGGGAGCCTCAGAGGGACTTGACCTGTGTCTGGAGAGAGACTCTAAGAGCCAAAAGGGCATCTGGCCCTCTGTCTGTAGAGAGTCTCTCCCCCCCCCGAGAGGGACTGTGGAACTGTGTCAGGAGAGAGCCTCTAAGAACCGAGAGCAACTGTGACCTGTGTCTGGAGAAAGCCTCTAGAAGCCAACGAGGGACTGTGGCCCTGTGTCAGGAGAGAGCCTGTGAGACACAAGAGGGACTGTCTGTAACGATATGTCATGCAAACTTGTAGCGCACTACCAGCCAAGGGAATCCTAGCGCTGAGTAGGTGGGAGTCTAGGCTCTCCAGGGCCTAGTGAGACTACTCGATTAGCCAGGCCAGCAGCTTTCTGCGCAACTAAGAAAGTAGGAGGCTCCACGTCCTTTCATACTTTTCGGAGCTACTGTGGAGATGTGTGGAAAAAGCCCCTGCTCCCAAGCGCACCTGCGTTTCACCCTCCTGATGCACTAGTGACCCTCCAGAACCAAGCGCTTGCCTGCTTCACTGCCAATGCAGAGCGAGACCTGACTGAGTATCATGAACACAAACCAACTCACTGATTTACGCAAGATCAACACCAACAAACTGCAACCAGAGCAGGTGCCAATCACACCATGAAGCCAAGAGCCTAACGCACACATGACGTGATCATTAATTTGCAGCCTCAGTGGAAACGCACATATTCAGTACACGCAATAGGACATGTACTTTATTGTTACATTGCCGGCTGCATTCTGTCTATTACATTTACCACGGCTCAAATTAGGCCCTAATTATATCACAAAAAAATGCACAATGATTTTCTCATTTTCAGGTTGCATCAAGAGCGCGACACTGGGCATATATTTTAAGCTCAACGACATGCAACCATGTGTTGGAGCTGTCCTATTGCAGCGTCAAGGCGCCATGTAACACAAGGCAAAGTAAACCAAAAAAGAGCACTCGCTATATATTTAATAACCACATTCACGTGGTATTATTTTCGTACATGCCCAATACTAAGGTAAAATATGGGCTACTTTCACAATAACTGCTTAGCAGGCCTCCCTTTCTCTCTCAGTCGGAGCACAGATACAAAACCTCGGCTGCGAGCCTCGCCCAGTGCCACGTTATGCATTTTCAGCTCTTTCAATATGTGCTTATTTTCTGGGACTGCAGTGAATTCTGCGCCCACATTTCTAAACTTAAACAATGTCATGCTCTTTTTTCACCTGCACCTCTCTTCCCTCTTTCTGCACGTCTGTTGCCTCTTTCTGCACCTCATTTGCTTCTTTCTGCACCCCTGTTGCTTCTTTCAGCAATTCTCTTGCCTCTTTGTGCACTTCTCTTGCCTGTTTCTGCACTTCTCTTGCCTCTTTCTGCACCCCTGTTGCTTCATTCTGCACTTTCCATGCTTCTTTCTGCACCTGTCTTGGTTCGTTCTGCATCCCTGTTGTCTCTTTAAGTACCTCTTTTGCCTCTTTCTGCACTTCTCTTGGCTTTTTCTGTACCTCTCTTACCTCTTTCTGTACGTCTGTTGCCTTTTTCTGCACCTCATTTGCTTCTTTTTGCACCCCTGTTGTCTCTTTCTGCACTTGTCTTCCCTCTTTCTGTACCTTTCCTGCCTGTATTTTCTCCTCACTTGCCTCTTTGTGCACTTTTCTTGCTTCTTTCTATACCTCTGTTGCTTCTTTCAGCAATTCTCTTGCCTCTTTGTGCACTTTGCTTGCCTGTTTCTGCACTTCTTTTGCCTCTTTCTGCACCCCTGTTACTTCATTCTGCACTTTCTATGCTTCTTTCTGCACCCCTGTTGTTTCTTTATGTACCTCATTTGCCTCTTTCTGCACTTTTCTTGGCTTTTTCTGCACTTCTCTTCCTTCTTTCTGCACCCTCCTGCCTTTTTCTGTACCTCTCTTGCCTCTTTGTGCACCCATCCTACCTTTTTATGCACCCCTCTTGCCTCTCTCTCCACCCCTCTTCCTTCTTTCTACACCTCTGTTGGTTCTTTCTGCACTGCTCTTGCTTCTATCTGCACCTTACTTGCCTCTTTCTGCACTTCTCTTGCTTCTTTCTACACCTCTGTTGCTTCATTCAGCAATTCTCTTGCCTCTTTCTGCACTTCTCTTCCTTCTTTCTGCCCCCCTCCTGCCTCTTTCTGTACCTCTCTTGCCTCTTTCTGCACCTCTCCTACACCTTTCTGCACCCCTTTTGCCTCTTTTTATACCTCTGGTGGTTGTTTCTGCTCTGCTCTTGCTTGTTTCTGTACCTCACTTGCCTCTTTCTTCACTTCACTTGCTTTTTTCTGCACCTCCCTTGCCTCTTTCGGCACCTGTGTTGCTTCTTTCTGCACTTCTCTTGCCTCCTTCTCCACCTCTTAGTTAGAAGCCCCTTGCCCTTTTATGTACTAGGGCCATACAGGGGATGTCATGCTAATCACTGGGTTACTTCCACCCATAGTGTACCCTAGTGTATGTAGGTGTTTTCACTGTATTCTAAGTGTCTTTCAGCATTGCACTGGCTCCAGGCCTGGTTAGTCAGAGTCAGTTACCACCAGTACCCGTCAGCAAAATGTTGGGGGCACAGGATTACTTTGCAACAAGGCCTCTTTCTGCTTCTCTGTTGCCTCTTTCTGCATTTCTCTTGCTTCTTTCTGCGCCTTTCTTCCTCTTTCTGCACATGTCCTACCTTTGTAGGCATAGTTAGAAATTAGCATTTAAAAAACCTTTCAAATTCACTAAAAAACCACGGGTTTCAGGGACATTATAGTTAGAAATTAGCATTTAAAAAACCTTTCAAATTCACTGAAAAAAAACATAGGTTTCATGGACGTTATAGTTAGAAATGAGCATTTAAATAACCTTGCAAATTCACTGAAAAAAACCACAGGTTTCAGGGATGTTATAGTTAGTTGGACATTTCACTCGTACAAAACTGGTATTTGAGCTTCCTACCACAGGCGGCTTGTAACATTTGAAAGTGGTGAGGCGTAGAAGCTGTTGAGTGTAATGTTGCAAGCGAAGTGATTGAGCCAATCATTAAGCAGGTTTGGGGGTGTTCTTTTTTTTTTAAAAAAAGAGTGGGCAAATCGTTGCTTTATAATATCAGAAGTGCATGATTGTGAAAATGTAGGTGACATTTCAATGGAAATGTGCTATCTGTGAATGACCGTGGGCTATTGCACCATACTTTAGTAATATAATTGCGACAGTGTAACCAAAAAATGCATCACCACCAGTTACATACTACACCCTTACCACTTTCCTGAACAAATGTAACTCATTTGTGACACAGGTGCTTTGTGCTACCTTTTGATTTTTTGTGCTACCTTTTGATTTTTTACATTCCCTATGATTTTAGTTATGCAACATTGATGGCAGCACCCGCACCCTGACAATTGTTCCAGCACACTTTGGCGTGTTAATATGGCACAGTAATCATGTCTTGTGAGCGCATTGATTAGAGTCCTGTCAACAATCGGGTTGATTCCAGCTAATAATACCAGACCTCTGTGAACTGGAACAATTTAGAAAGAGTAGCAAACAGGCCACTAGCATCAAACCAGCTCAACACTCACCTCTCACAGGGTAATTCTAGAACTTTCTAGAGTTGTCTGGAAGTTGGCATGAGAGCATGGCATCGCTCCACTCTCCACTGGAATAAGTGTGTAACTCCTCCTTGCACTGATGGGTACAGGGGCAGCGATTCCAACCATTTGGAGTATGTGTATATGATCTTTCCCGGCCCAATAAAATGTTCAAAGCATGCAGCAGACCAGGAGAAGCAGCAGCCAGTGAGGCCCTCGGAATGCCAGGTAATTACCTCTAGATATGTTCACGGGCGCAACCACACTAAGGAAGAAAACCGTTGAGGGGAAGAGATGGGGAAAGGAGAGCAGAGCGGCGCCTCACTGAGTACAGATGAAAAGTCTCCAGAACCCTTCTGTAGAAAAGGACGAGAAAGGAAACCGAGATGCACAGCAGTGGTGGGGGGGGGGGTAGGGGTTGGGAGCGACAGAGGAAATTAGGTGGTAGTGGGAGAGGAAAGTGAAGAGGGGGAAGGAAATAAGGAGGATGAAAAAATAACTACGTAAAAGAGAAGAAGAGGCGAAGGAAAGAAGCAAAGGGGTCATAAGAAATTAACTACATTAAAAATGATCAATAGCATGAATAAGTGACAAGGGATGGAAAGAAGAAAGAGTAGACAATGAAGCAGATTAGTTTGTCTCGGGAGCCAGAGGGAATAAAAGAAGTGAACAAAGTTGTAAAAAGTAGATGAAAAGTAATGATTAAGGGGAGGTGGCAAGCAGTGAAGAATGGAGATGACGGTGGCAACTGATGAAAAGAAGAAAGGAGGAATGAGTGTCCAGAGGAGACAGAATGGAATGAAAAATACTTATACTTTGTGTTCGCGTAGTTGTTCATGTAGTAATAATAGAAGATATTAATGCACAAGCCTGTAATGTTCTACTGGTCATGCTCAGATGGATGAAGGGCAGAGCCCGTCTTGTCAGATTTGAACCTGAAGTGACTGCAGAGTGTACAAAGGTCTCTCAAAAAAGCGCCGAGCGGTTAACTCGCTGAGCTATTTTACTGACTGAATGAATGTAAATAGGGAGTAAAGATGGAAGGGGAAGGAAAGCATGGCGGCTGGTGAAAGAACGCAGCAAACCCGGGAAGACGAACGAGACGTGCGTCCCAGCGAGGGGCCCTGCAGGCCCTAGTTGGAGACGCTGAGGAGCACGTGTTATTTTAGAGGCCTGCCTAGAAGAAGCCTTTAAAATAACCGTCGCAGATGAGTTGTGCATGCTGGCTATGCACGAGCCATTGCAACCGTAGCAATGAGCACCCAGGGTTTAATTTTTAGACACAGCACGTTTTTATTTCTTTACAGGTGCCAGTCTCTGCTACGCTGATTATTGTGGAGTTATCCTAGCTGTTATTAATTGTACTGATCATTTCACAGCCTTTCTTAGAATCAGCTTTGGACGGGGAAGCAGTTCTGATCACAGTAGTTTTAGCACCAAAAACCCAGGGGTTGGGGGTAGAAGCGAGGTTAATTTAGTAGTGAGAACTGGATTTCGTTCGATGGTCAAATGATTGCAGCTCTCGAGGGTGCATTGGGTAACAGCAGAACACAGTTTTGTTTATGGGAACATACTTTTAACTCCTTGGGTACAGTCTGAGGCTTAACCATTAACCGACTGCATGACACACCCTCGGCCCCAGAGCTTTGACGGGAGTCAGGCCTGCAGCGGCGGCTGGCATGCTCGAGGGAGGGGGGTCGCGAGTGGGGAATAAAACAATTAAAATAAAATGTACGCTTACCTGAGTGCTGGGTACCACACCGCCTCCGCTCCTGGCCGGTCACGCTGTACTGGTGCAGCGGCAGATGGGTCTGAGTGTTCCTGCTGCAGGAACAAGAAGCAACCAGCATGCAGCTTCCCTCCCCTATGCAAGCCAATCACAACGCTGCAATGGCAGTGTTGTGATTGGTAGGCACAGCAGGAGAGCACCCCAGCCGGGACATTTTCTCTGCATAGAGAAAAAGGGAGAGTGGGAGGTGCCCACTGTTGTGGGTACGGACTGTTTGGTCGGCTCCAGGGCTGACCAAACAGTCAGTACTCACAACAGTGGGCAAGCCACTCCCCCCTGCCCTAATGCAGGACCACCCACCCTCCTGCCCTCAACCAGTCACAGAGGCACTTCTGCTTTCTCGCAATGCGAGAAGGCAGAAACATAAATGGTAGTTTTTACCGTTCATGTTTCTGCCTTCTCGCACCGTGAGAAAGCAGTGGGGCGATGCCCCCACACCCCAATGGGGGTGCCACCACTGCTTCCTACCCATCAAGGTATTAAGTCTCTGACCTCCAAATGACCGAATCCCTCCTGCTTAAGGATGGTCCTAATGGGTCTGCGCTAAATTGCATTTGTAAGTGATGGCATGGTCACGAGGGGATACAAGCTGCTGTTCCGCAGGGGCTGTCTACTCTGAATCCAAGGCAAACACCCTGATAACAAGCACATCATCGAAATACCTGTCTGCCTCCTGTAGTCTGCAGAGGTCTCCCAGTGTCCTTACAAATACAGGAAACAGAACAAACACATTCGGGTGTCTTCAAGTGTCTTAGGTACATGTGTGTGGGAACCTTCAGAGGCCGAGACACGTGCTTCCGGAATCTGCCTGAATCATTCCGAGTTGTTTTCAATCTGTGTAAGCATCGCTGGAATAGGACTGAAAAGTCTTTTGGACAACCTCGTGCAAAATGCGCCCCGCCTTCCCTCACGCTGTTCCAACATCATGTTTGGACCGTGAGGCTGAATGGCTAGATTACTTAGCGTTATTCCCCACTATGCCGAGTCTTGCTGCCTTGTCTATTGAGAAAGGAGTAAGGTATGTGGAGAGGAAGGTCTAAGGGGGTAATGGCCAGATGACTTCCTAGTAATCGTGATTACACCAATTAGCGGCTCTGCATCTATTGAATATGCCGGAAGGAATCAGACGAGGAACTGCCACAGCCTCCCGTGCCGGGACTGAACTCGCGCTCAGAGACAGAGTGCCAGAGGTCTGTGAGACTACAGAACAAGACAAGTACTTTGGCCAGGCAGCCTGCTTGGCTGCCAGCCACCACTGACTTTAGGTATTGTCACAGTAGAGTGCCCTCTGCAAGTCTCAGGTTTGTTCCCCTCACTGCTGACTATATGATCTTAAGAGGCATGCTTTCCTGAATTAAGTTGGAACAAAATGCGTTCCGAGAGTATTTACAGATATTTTAATTCAGGAAATACTGAATAGCTGGACGGAATTGCTTGTATTTATTGGCAGCGAGGGAGGTGCTCTTCACGCACTTTGAAAAGTACAGAGGCTGCCAGCGTCGATTGTATGGAAATACAGCTGCATATTCATTTCAAGTAAGTGTGTGTCTAGGGTTTTAAAGGCACTCTGATACCCATAGGGTCTGGTGACAGTGCACGCTATAGAAAGCGTCAAAGATAAATAAACGTGTAACTTGGAGACAACCTCTGAATTCTAAACTTAAACACCATGAGGCCTGCTGCACTAGATAGCCCGAGGCCTGCTGAGTAGTGAAAGCCTAAATCTGTGGCTAACAGCCAGACAGGGGTCATGTGCATGCAGAGTCTGAGCAATGGGGTGTGATGCCAAATCTGAGGCGTGCTGCACACAGAGTTTAAGGCTTGGGCGAACTGTATGCAGACTGAAGCTTGCTACATACAGATATCCAGCCGCATGTAGGCCAAGACTGAGAGGTGAGGCCTGAGGCATGCTATCTAAGAAGGCCTGCTACACCATGCACACAGACGCAAGCCTCCTGCATGCACACAACATTGCACCCAGCAACACGCAAGCCTCCTGCACGCAAACAGCATCACACAGCTGCAGATGCTGTGGTGTCCACAGCCACACACAGAACGAACCTGCAGTCTATAATACACAGACAGTATGGCCTGCCACCATAAGGCAGCGCAATAACTGCGGGGGAGTATGAGGCCTTCTGCACATGGGGCAGACACTTGATGCCTGCAGCGCTCAGAGTCAGGCAGAGTTCAAGGGCACACCAAACTCAGCAGTTACTAGTCTGTCTGCAAAGTTGTGTCTCTCATTTAATTTACTTATAGAGAAGCACGTGCGTGTAATTTTTGATATTTATATGTTTCCCTTGCCTTCATTGCTTGATTTTGCTCACGAGAAAGTGTCACTCATAGTCCGTTGAATGTCACTCATAATTACACTGAAATTATGAAAATGTCAGACATAGCAATCTAAAACCTCAGCAGCTATGGACATACCGTATCACTTTTTGGGAAAAATATAGTGAATTCATCAAATGGTACCAAAGCTCTAAGCAAGTCGAAAAATTATTTTCCTATGGAAACTAGGTCCGAACTTTAACTATCTACTGGTGACCCCCAGTAGTAGGTAATATAAAAATAAAAATAAATAAATATATATATATATATATATTACCTACTGGCGGTCGCCAGTAGGTAGTTATAGTTAGGACCCCTTTTCCATAGGAAATCCGCAACATTCTATTTTGAATAACTTTTGCGCCGGTCGACGAATCCTCGCGAATTTCTCAAAATAGGTGGGGCGCTACGCTCCGCTCCTACCCTGAAAGTCTCGGGGGGATTCGTCAAGCGGGGGCTGAGATAAAAGGGGGTCCCAAAACGCGTTTTTCCCATGCATTTTTCCATAGGACCTTTAGAAAGGGCTACAGCCCGAACGGCTGAACAGAATTACTAGAAATTTGGCAGAGAGGTAGTCCCTAGGTCAAGGAAGTGCCTTTTGTAGGTTTGGTGTAAATCTGTTCAGTAGATTCTGAGAAAATAGCCTTTAAATCAATATATATATCTGAGCCAGCTTACGGTACGCTTACCGTAAGCTTACCGTACGCGTACGGTGGCGTGCGCGAGCGCGATTCTGATTGGCTGTTACATCTAAGTAAACATTCGAATCGGTCAAAACCAGGAAGCGGCGGCCGCCATTTTCTCTCTCGCACTCTGAGGGGGGGGCTGTAAACAAAGGCAAAAAACATATAAAGGGGCTGTTTAGACAGCGCCCATGCACATAGCCATGTTAGTTGAGTCCTCAAAGATCCCCCAAGGCCAAAAACGGTAATTTTTTTTTTTTTGAAAATTTCGCCGATTACGCTTACCGTACGCGTACGGTGCGCTTACGCTAAAAATTTTAATAAAAAAAAAAAAACACTCTCTGTGCATGGCATATTATTGTCATCACTTACAAATTAAATTTAACAGATTACCTATCACAAGGAAGCGCATAATATGTCCTCCATGTGCGCACGGTGCGTAACGTGGGCACGCGGTGCGCGTAGCGCACTGCGTGCCCACCTTGCGTGTACGGCACTAACTGCGTAAAGTGGGCGCGCGGTGCGCGAAGCGCACCGTGTGCTCACTGTGCGCGCACGGTGCGCAAAGCGCACCGTGCGCGCACGGAACGAACTGCGTTAAGTGGGCGTGCACGCCACGAATGGCGTAAAGTAACTTAGCATTTAAAAAACCGTACAAATTCACTGAAAAAACCATAGGTTTCACACACGTTATAGTTAGGAATTAGCATTTAAAAAACCTTGCAAATTCACTGAAAAAACCATAGGTTTCAGACATGTTATAGTTAGCGGAAATTTTACTGATAAAAAACCAATGAAATTCCCCCGTTATAGTTAGTGCAGGCAACTATAACTCACGCGACCGCAATCTTCTGCTGATGACATATGTGTCTTTATGAAAAAAAAATATTTGTAATATATGTATAGCTAAAAATTTATGGAAGAAGACATGGGCAAATAAGTGTCTAAATACAGTATTACCATCAGCAGAGGATTGCGGTCGCGTGAGTTATAGTTGCCTGCACTAACTATAACGGGGGAATTTCATTGGTTTTTTATCAGTAAAATTTCCGCTAACTATAACATGTCTGAAACCTATGGTTTTTTCAGTGAATATATATATATATATATACATATATACATATATATATATATATTACCTATAGGTTTATATATATATATTTATATATATATTACCTACTGACGGTCGCCAGTAGGTAGTTATAGTTAGGATCAAGTTTCCATAGGAAGAGCATTTTTTGTTTTCCTTATAACTTTGGCGTCGTTTGATGAATCTTCATGAACTTTTCCAAACTAATTCTTTGTTCATATCAGCCCCTATGTTGAAAAGTTGGGGGTGATTCATCAAGGGGGGGGCCAAGAAAAAAGGGGGGGTCCCAAAACATGTTTTCTCCATGCAATTTCCATAGGAAACTTTAGACAAGGCTACAGGTCGAATGGGTGAACGGAATTACCCCAAATTTGGCAGGGAGTAGGGTCTTGGTTTTTGAAAGCACGCTTTTGTTTATTTGGTGTAAATCCGTTCAGTAGTTTTGGAGAAATATCGAAATTTACAGAAATCGATATTTGGGAATTCTGCCATCTGATTGGCTGAGGCGTTACGAGCACAAGCTTGCTGGTTATTGGCTGTGAACGGTTGCAACTAGGAAGTGTTGGCAGCCATTTTGTGATTCCGTTCAAGCGAGTAAGGGGAGAAAAGGGTGAAAAAGTAGGAGCGCTGTGAGCTCTGTGGGGTGGTTAGGGTGTGCTTTATAGGAAGTGTGAAGTGAAGTATTCACCCCTACCGGTGTGAAAGTGCTGTTTTGCCCAGAGTGAGATGGTGCTGAGGTGAGGTGCCAGTACACTCGGGGATGAAACCGTGTGCCTAAACCAGGAGCTGGTTGCTGTAAACTGTTGTGCTCTGGGCGCTGTAGCATAGCTGTGCAATTGGTGTTAGTATGCGTTTAGACTATAGCGGGAGTGGGACGCAAACTACCCACTCCTACCGGTCTGAAGACTCGGGGATCACACCGTGAGCCTAAGCTGATTGCTGTAAAGTGATGTGCTGTGGGCGCTGTAGGATACTGGCTGCTATAGCATACCTGTGTAAGTAGTGTTAATATGCGTTTATACTATACAGGGAGTGGGAAGCGAACTACTCACCCCTACCGGTCTGAAGACTCGAATGCAGTGTTTTAGCAAGCAAGAATAAAGAAATAATCATGAAGAATATAATGCAGAATGTTGCAATGCCACAGAAGACAAATGGTGAAATCAGGTGTGTCTAAGAAAGTGGCTGTGTGTAATAAAGTGATGGAGTCTACAAGTTATATAAAAGTGTCTTTATTTAAGTACCATAAATGGACCCACTGGTGCAAGAGCTAAGGCATCCAGCTGAGGCAAACTCCAACCGCTTCTGCTCTATTCAAACCTAAGCTCCTGCATCAGTGAATTCCACATTACTTGTTACAGTTCCATGTGACATAAACAATACCTATTAGACTTGAATGACTCTAAATTCTATAATGAAAATAAAGGTAGGATACGATTACCACATGTATCCTTTAAGAAAACAAAAAAAACAAAGATTCCAAAATGTAATCATCAAACTTCTTAGGTACCGTGGTACTCCTTTTTTGTAACACAAAATTATCAACAGCAGAACAGTCAGCAATCTCTTCTACAGTAGATTCAATCTAGTGCGTGTCAGAATTGGTAATAGTTCTACTCACATCGGAACTTTGAGGAGGAACACAAACATTGCGCTTCTCAGAAGCACATTCGGTACCCTTCTCGTCAAACCATACATTATTGTCTTCAGCCCTTTCAAAAAAACATTCTTTTTTTTTTTTTTTTGTGAAACCTTTATTACAAAGTTCAATAGATATACAAGTATGGGCCTACAACCTTCAGGCCGGCCGCTAGTAGACAGTGAGACCATAAAACACATTTATAAACACAAGCAGCAAGCAGTAAAAGTCCCACAGATCAAAAGTATCATTTGCGACTACATTGCCCAAACATCCCAAATGGCGGTTTCATTTTAAATGAAAAATGAAAAACAAACCCACAAGGCGGCAAAAGTCTAGGCAACATTATGTGCTCCCCCCGGGAGGGCCCTACCAACCTACAAGAATAGGAGGGGGGGAAGGGCAGGGGCAGAGACAAAGTGGTCACGATAACACAGAATCAAGGGAATGTGCAGACTAGGGAGACAGGGCCACCGCCAAGTCGGGCGTCAGTGGCGGGGTACAGATCCCGCCGCGATAGGAGTTCCAGGGGCCCCACACCTTTACCCATTTCCCAGGCTTGCCTCTCGCCACATACACAACCTTTTCTCGGAACATACACCAATCCATATTTTCCTTCCATACCGAAATCGTGGGTGACCTCTGGGAGCCCCACAATTGTGCTATGTCACGCTTGGCCACCATATATCCCAATGTCACCCACCACGTTTGCGTCACCGTGTAATCAGTCGGCTCCCACACATTCAACAAACACCTCCTGGCCTCGGGGAACAGCGCAACATGCGTGACCGCTTGCAACACCGCATGCACACCGCGCCAGAATCGAACCACCTCCGGACATTCCCACAAAATGTGGAAGAAGGTCCCTAACAAGCCACACCCACGCTTACACATCCCATCCACCGCGTATCCCATACGCATCAGGCCCGGTCCCGTAACGTAGACCCTGTGGAGTATTTTGAGCTGGACGAAACGAAGGCGGGCCGGTATGGCCACCTCTTTCGGGGAGGCCACCGCAGATACCCAATCCTCGTCGTCCAGCTCCAATCCATCAGCGACCCATGCCTCACGAAGGGCGGCCAGCAGTCCCGATCGATCGTTGATGAGCTTTTTATAGATCAATGAGATAGTGCCATCCGGTACATGCCCGTCTAGCACTCTATCTTCCAAAGGGGAGCACTCCGGGATGGACGCGACCTCCGGGAATACGGAACACAACGCGTGACGAACCTGTACATACCGGAAGTACTCCCTGTCATGCAACTGGTATTCCGCTTTCAGCACATCAAACGTTTTAAATCCCCCCTTCGTCCAAAGATCGCCCACCCTGCTGATGCCAATCGTGTCCCACTTCTCGAAGCCTTTCGTCGTCCACAAACAACCCAGTCGCTCAGAAGCATACAATGGCGTCGCCCGGTTCAACCGATCCTTCCACCCCATCGCCGAGTTTGCCGCATGCCACACCCGTACCGCGACCCGTGCGTCGAGCGATCTAGAGTAGAGCGCACGATTGTAGTCGCCACCCGGCAACAACAATTTGTCCATTTTCAAAGGCCGGATTAAGGGCGGGCCCATAAAGCCCGTGGTTTATCGCAGCCAGCTGGGAGGCCCAGTAATAACGTTTGATGTCGGGGAGGGCGACCCCCCCATCGTACCACGGGAGCGTCAGCTTCGCGAGGGCGATCCGCGGCCTCCCATCCCAAAACAGTTGGCGTTGCAGACCCTCCACCTCCCGAAAGTAACTAGCCGGAACGACATCCATCGTGTTTTGTAAGGCATATAAAAACCGTGGCAACGCCATCATCTTAAACAACGCCGACCGGCGAGAGCGGCAAGCGCCTCCAACGCGCCACATCCGCTTTCAAACGTTGGAGGGGGGGGAGTAGGTTCTGTGTGTATCGGGCCGCAGAGTCCAGGGTAATAAAAATACCCAGATACTTAAATCCCTGTTGAGCAACCTGGATAGGACAACCCCGCGGGAGGATAGGGGCCTCCCCTGAGAGGACATATACACAGGACTTAGCCCAGTTGATGACTAGGCCTGAGTTATGGCCAAAGGAATACAGTACATCCACTAACACAATCAACGATTCACGCGGGGAAGCGAGATACAAAAGAATATCGTCCGCGTAGAGAGAGACTCGATCCTCATACTCAGGAGTCCATCGGAGACCACGAATCGAAGGGTGCCACCGCAGCCACTCCGCCAGGGGCTCCAAGGCGAGCGCAAAGAGGAGAGGCGACAGCGGGCAACCCTGTCGCGTGCCCCTGCCCAATTCAAAAGGAGCCGATACTCTACCATTCACCACCACCTGCGCTAGCGGTCCGGAATACAACAATTTCACCCAGCCAATGAATCCCGGGCCAAACCCAAACTTCTCCAGCGTCGCCCAGATATATGGCCACTCAAGCGTGTCGAACGCCATAGTGGCGTCCAGGGACGCCAAAATGGCTGGCTCGCGTATGAACGGAACACTCGAGAGCACCCCATGCAGACGCCACAGGTTAAGCGCGGTGTTGCGATGAGGGATAAAACCGGACTGGTCCTGATGGATCAGATCGCACACCACGCTGACCAGCCGATTAGCCAGCACCTTGGCCAGAATTTTCGGTTCCGCATTCAAAAGCGAAATGGGCCTGTAGGACGTGACCCGATCACGCGGCCTCCCCTCTTTGTGAATAACCACAATAGTGGCTAGACGCTGGTCCAGCGGGAGGGAACCCGCCGCCCCCGGGCCGCGAGGAACATATCACGAAGATGCGGTGCCAATATATCCGGCCGCAATTTGTACAATTCAATGGGAAGGCCATTAGGACCCATGGCCTTGCCAGAGGCGACTGAACGTATGGCCAGGGCGATCTCCTCAGATGTCGGAGTCGCGTCCATCAACAATTTATCCTCCTCCGAAAGGGAAGGCAACGCAATATCTTTAAGCAGGTCGCGGGAATCCTCTTCCGAGCGAGAAGATACTGGGGAATACACCCCGCGGAAATACTCTGCGAAGCAATCAACAATTTCCACCGGGTCAGTAACACACACACCATCTACTCTCTCAACCAACGGAACAACTCGACTCGCTCTCTCCTTTTTATCCAGCCACGCAATCAGTTTTCCAGCCTTATCACCCATATCATACAGACGCCCCTGTTGCTCCCTACTCAGGCCCCTGGCCGCTTCGGTGACTAGGGCCTTGTAGTCCGCTTGTTTGAGTCTGAGAGCATGCAGTTTGTCGTCCGTGACACCACAATCCAGGTCACCCTCCAACTCAGTTATCTCAGACTCGATACGGATCACCTCCTCCCGCTCGCACCTCTTGGAATGGGAAATGAGGGACAGGGCTTCCCCCCCGGAGTACCGTTTTGAACGCCTCCCACAGAGAAACAGCAGACGACACCGATCCCACATTGTCTCCAAAATATTGCTCAAGGGATTTAATCAAATCTGCGCGAATTGCGGGATTACGCAGGTACCCGGGGTTGATCGGGACCACCCTCCCCTCCATCCCCGGGACAATATCGAAGTGTAACAAGAGTGGGGAGTGGTCTGAAATACCCCGAGCAAGATGTCGCACCTCCCCGACCCTCCCCGCCTGTGCCGCTGGCATCAGAACATAATCAAGTCTCGAAAGACTGCCATGAACCCCGGAATGAAAGGTGTATTGTACCTGCGCAGGGTGTTTTAGCCGCCAACAATCCACCAGTCCCAGGGTATCCAAGAGGCCAGACAACCAAGTTTGGGCCCGGGGGAGATCCCTGGGTGGGTGACGATCCTCAGATCCGGAGACCACAGCATTAAAATCCCCTCCAACCACTAGAATCCCCTCCGGCAGCCCAAGAAGAAGGCGCCCCAAATCAGCAAAAGTAGTCGTCTGCAACCCCGGCGGGACATAAACCGAAACCAAAACAACCACTTTACCCTCCCATCTACCCACCAGAGCCGTATATCGCCCCCTGTCATCATGGAGCACCTCGTCAACCTCCAACGGGAGCGAGGTTTTAACCATAATGCCCACACCCCTCGAACCAGAGGTGAAGCCCGAATGAGCCACAAGGCGATAGCTCCGCCTATTCATAGCACAGAAGGAATTACCAATAATTACCAATAAGGTGTGTTTCCTGCAAGAACACAATATCAGGTGAAATCCGTTTTAAAAACTGCAGGACCACCCCCCGTTTTATCCTGTCCCCCAGTCCGTTAACATTCCAGGAAAGAAGTCTCAGTCCCCTACCCCCCATCACAGCCAAAACCAATCAGTCCCCTCCCAGAGAGCACCATGAATATAGCACAACAATATTTCTGCCTTGTGGTAAAAACAAACAATACCCAACCCCAACCCAACATTCCAAACAAAACTCCCCCCTCCCTGCACCCCTGCATGAGCCCAAACAGCCCCCCCAACTTGCAGTGTGCCTGTCGCCCTTGCATGAACTAAACTACAAAGACCCCCTAGAGGAGGAAAGAGAACCCCCTCGAGACACACCACAACCTCCAAAGGAGGGGGAGTAAGGCACGACAGTCAAGAAACCCTGAGCACAGCCGAAAAGTGGCATCATCAGGAGTTAGCCCCAGTGTCAATACCTCAGGCCCGGTCCAGTGGGCACTCTCCTCCCGCGGCCCCCATCCCCTCTCGATCATGTCCCCTAGGCAAAGTGTCCAACCAGTCCCCGGCCGTCTCCGGACGCTCAAAGAAATGAGAGCGACCCTCGGACTCCACACGCAGCCTGGCCGGGAAAAGCATGGCATATTTCAAGTTCATATCTCGGAGCCGCCGCTTGACGCCCATGAAACCCAGCCTCTGCTTCTGGACCGCTTGCGTGAAGTCAGGATAGAAGTTCACCTCCACGTTCTCCAGCTTAAGCGGCCCCTGCACTCTAGAAGCTTGTAAAATCGCATCCCTGTCCCGAAAGTTGAAGATACGGGCAATAAGAGGCCGCGGGGGAGCTCCGACCTTTGGCTTGCCACCAGGAACTCTATGGGCCCTCTCCACTGCAAAGAATTTACTCAAACCTCGAGGCTGCAGACGATTAGAAATCAGATCCTCCACAAAGAGATCCGCTGCTGAATCCTCCAGTCCCTCAGGCACCCCGATAATGCGAACGTTGTTTCTCCGGGCCCTACTCTCGGAATCCTCCAGTTGCCGATCTGTGAGCGCACTGGCCTGCCGGAGCCGAGGTACCTCCGTCTGGAGGGCCGCCACCTCAGTCGTGAGGCCCGACGCGGTGTGGGCCAAAGAGTCAACCCTATCATTTGTCTTTGAAAGATCGGCCCTAACAAGGTTAACAACGATGAAAACCGCGTTGTTTGTGCGCCAGGGTATCAAACTGTTGACCCACCGAGGTCTTCATCTCCGCTATGGCGCCCATGACGTCCTGCAAAGTCAGATCCGTCGGCAAATCCGGGGCATCCGCGGGGCAATCAGGAGACTTATGCGACCCGCCGGGAGAACCTTTCGGTAGGGTGTAGCGATCCATAATGTTGGCCTGAATTGCAGCGCCACGCCGGGTCGATTTGGCCTTCAGCCTCTCCCCATCCTGCTTCGTCGCCATCGTCCTGTATCCCGTACACCCACGAGTCCTGCAGCGGAGAGCGAACAATCGAGGCCAAGGACCCCAGAGGTCGCTGCAGGAAGGCGGAGCAGGTCCCCGCAGGGCAGGCAGGGTCCCCCAGCGAGGCAACCACCACACAAAGGAGCGCCGTGATCCCACTCGCGATGATGGCAAGGGGGCTCAAAAGCGAAAGTGAAAGTGTGGGATACGCGACTCGCCAGGCTCGTCCCGCCGTTGTTATTCACTTCTCCACTGGGTCACCCCCCAACTCAAGTCCGGGGTCAGGAGAGGAGCAGGCCGCAAACTTCAATCGATGCCCATCACGGCACACGGGGTCCGATTCAAAAACGGAAAACGGGCACCACCTCGGCTCAGGTTCACCAACACAGTCCCCTCAACCGAATCAGGATGAAGACAGGATAGATGTAGGAGGTCGCAGAGGTCCTCGGGAGCCGCGCACCTACGCGGCCATCTTGTAAAACATTCTTATGCAAGAGCTAAGGCATCGAGCAGAGGCAAACTCCAACAGCTTCTGCTGTATTCAAGCCTAAGCTCTTGCATCAGTGAATTGCACATTACATGTTACAGTTTATGTGACATAAACAATAGCTATTAGACATGAATGAGTAAATTCTATAATGAAAACAAAGGTAGGATACGATTACCAGACTGTGACAACCAGTTCCTAAACAATGTCGTGTTTTTTTATCTTGATCGCCAGCTTGTGCGCAGAGGCTGAGGATGAGCTAATTTGTGTGAAAGGGATTCGTGGATAACAGGCAGGCAGAGAGACGTGTGCACAAAGAATAGGCATGGTTTCAAAATGGATGTCGGGTTTAGGCTAATTTAGCAAGTAAATAGCATATTTGCATAGGCCATACATCACCCATCCCCGGTTAGGTTGGAGACGTAAGGGGCAATAATGAAAACAGAGTTCAAATGCCTGAGCATACTTAGAAAGTTATTATATGAAAATAGTTCAATTGAAGTGTATTAAAAAAATGTATAGGAAAACGTCAAAAAAGTTGGAAAAAATCAATCCAAGGATAACATGAATTTCTTACAAGTCTTGGAGATTGCAGTCCGGAAGTTCTTCAGTGGCTTGAGATGCGTAATGTTCCAAGAGGCGATTGTTGCCATAGTGTGAGAAAAGCGAAGCGATCCAATTTATATCCTCGAAGGGATAGTAATGTTCCTCGAATGTTGGAGCAGCAATTTGAATTGGCAGGCAATCTGCGATGTTGTCAAAGGTCGCACATTGCAAGAGATCTTTCGCGGCTGCGCAGAAATCCCATTCCGCCAGGATACCTTTTTGCATTGCATCGGTCATTGCTCCACTGCCCAAACAATCAAGTTCATGGTTTTCAAGATACTCCATTAGCTGCTGGATATCGGGAGTGATTGTTAGGATGTTGGCAAGGCATAGATCCATTCGCCAGTCGAATGGGCAAGCTTTGCAATAAAAAGATGGTTGCACGCAGATTCCATATGTGTAAATAAATGTCATGTTGTAGCTGTCTCTGATAATAGATCGAGGTAGGCAGCCGAAAAGTTGTTCCATTTTTTCACGGTATTGATGTAGGACATGATTGTTACCACAGGGAGCGCAGCCATTTCTTACAAGCAAAAACAGTAGTAGGATGGCCGCAAACAGAGCGAGAATTATGGGCACTGTTCCTGTTATACCAGAGATGATCGAATGAATGAGGTCTGGTATTATACCAAAAACAGTTTGAAAGCCTGTGACAAGGCTGGAGGAGACAGTGTTAAAACAATTTGCCCTTGAGTGTCAGATGTGTTGAAAATTGTGTGACAATTCACAAAGTGTAATGGGAGGTTCGTATTTAAAAAGGACTGTATTTTACTTGAAGTTCGTGCTATCTGCAGTCAATAAATTTATTTTGCAGAAGCGAGGGACACTTCTGTTTGAAACAAAAGCGCTTACAGTTTTCTCTGTTTAATGAAATCTATTTTCAAAGTAGGTATTGAAGGCCAAGTTGAACTGTGGGAGTTACTTTGTGTGGGTGGGAATAGACATTGCCATAGGAAGTTACTCGGTTTGAAACAGTAAGGACATGCGGTATGCCAGCTCACATTCCGTAGCAGTTCATGTTATTGAGAACCAGATAACTGCCGTCAGAAAGCTGTGTGAATGTTGGTCTGATTGTGGGAGTTGGCGTGCTTTTAAGAAAGCATGCAAGATTGGGGGCTGTAAGCTTAGAAGCGTCATGCAGTTGGACATTCTTGCATAGTAATGAATGACTGCCATTGTGGTCGCACTTTTCACCTGTGGTAAAAACTTCTGTATCCTCTTTAAGACAGTGATATGTAAATGGGAGAAACCACTGCTCGTGAATAAACGCGCTACCTTATATAATCACATACAACATGATAAACAACATGCACACCTAGCAGACACAACAACACTACGTACTGTGGGAACCGTGGCTAGCCATGTACACAAACCAAACATGGCATGGCACCTCTGCCACACAATGCAGAATGCGGGGAGAGATGGGAGAAAAGTATGTGGGAAGGTGGCAAGTGATTCTCGATTATAAAAGTATACAATGCAAGGTGTTGAGGGATGTGCCAGAGAGACTTGAGTATGCAGAGCACAGACATTTACATGTCAACATACACTGATGGTCTATTGAGTGAAGTGGACAGTGGACGCAACTATGATAGTACAGTCAGTAGGGAAGATTACGAAAACATAGTGCATACGTCCCCCCTCCCCTCTCCCCAAATCTTTAGCGTAGTGGGCTGGCTCGGCGTACGCAAGGCTAGCGTAGGGGTATGATTAAAAGGCACTTTTCTCTGGGTGTGGTTCTCTTCTGGAATCGAGAACATGTCTGCCAGGTCTGCGCAGCTTACACCGCCACAAGGCTGACGCCGTGAGCGAAGGTGGGTGCATGAATGATGCTCTCAGCCTGCTGGTACCCAGAAACTGTCATGGCCGTTGCGATGCACATATGCCCCACAGTTCACCTTTCGACACCGTCGTATGTGAAAGAGGGACCACATGCCAGCGGAAGCTCCTGGACCGAGGTCTGCGAGCTGGGAAGGCTTCTGAGATCAACGCTGGCTACCGTGACACAGGCACACAGTGCCCAGTCTGAGGCCCAGCACCGTGGAGTGCTCGGTATACTACTAACACCGTAGTCCAACAGGTACCAACAGTGGAACAGTGTCTTGATCCCACAATGGATGATGTTAGAACTGCATCTGAGAGTGGAGATGAAGGTACTGCCTTCGACCAGGTGCAACCAACTCTAGGTCCCAACAGTGGAATGGTGTCTTGATCCCACAATGGACGATGTTAGAACTGGATCTGAGAGTGGAGATGAAGGTACTCCCTACGACAAGGTGCAACCAACTCTAGGTTGCAAGAGTGGAACGGTGTCTTGATCCCACAATGGACGATGTCCGACATTACCTGCTGCTTGGTTTTCACAGAACTCCCTCCGTTGAGGTGCATCACACTCTGTGCTTCCGTAGCTAACTGCTGCACATGATTATTGGGCTTGGTTGACTGTGGTCGCTGGATTACACCTCGGTACAGCAGGTTCGAACAGTGAAACGGGTTCTTGATTCTATGATTGTGGATGTCAGAAGTTAAAGTCTGTGATGATTTCTGTGTACCCCTTCCGATCAGGTGCAACCAACTCCGTGCTTCCGAATCCAATGGCACATGGCTGTGAGGCGTTAATGACCACTGCCTCTGGCTTATACTGTGGTCAGCAGGGCTCACAATTCAGATCGAGTGGTGATTGTTAAATTACAGAATCCAGTAGGCAACTAACTACAACGTCTATTGAAATATACACAATATCCTTTTAGTATACTTGCTTGAAGAACTTTATTAAGATGAGTTATAGGTTTTGTACAATTACCAAATTCTTCTTGGTAGTGGAAAAGAACACTGCATAACAGTCTACACTGTGGACAGCAGAGATCGCAATTCGCATTGTTTTGATTTATTTTGTTCACAATTCAGATCGAGTCGCTATTGTAGATGACGCAGTCCTGTAGGCAAAAGACATTGCTCCAATGCGCTCTGTCCGCACTATGCATACGCATCATCGCAGGCTCCGCATACGCTTTTTGTTGCTTTGTGTATTACAAACTGGGCAGCCACGTGGCTGTGGGCCCTTGCTGACCGCTCTCTCTGGCCTACACTGTAGACAGCAATGTTCACAATTCAGATTGAGTTGCTATTGCACTATTGCAGATGATGCAGTCCTGTAGGCAACAGACATTGCTCCTAGTACGGCCCGCCCGCAGCACGCATCATCGCTGGCTGTGCACATGCTGAATGCTTTTGATGCGGCTATCTGAGTGCACTAGAACTGATGGGCCCTTTATGATACAATCTTTTTGTGTATTATTTCAGATCTACTGCCTGTATGTCAGTATACCACAAGTTATGGTTCTTTTATGATAGAATCTTTTGTGTATTATTTCACATCTACTGACTCTACCTTACTGCAGCACAAACTATTGCCCCTTTTATTATTGTATCTCTGTGTGTGATCCAATGATTACTGTTGTAGTTGATACTAGCAGCAACCATTCCCTGAGGGCTGGTTTACACTCACCCCACACTCATTCAGCACAGACATCACTGGATCTGTGACCCTGGTAATAAAAAGGAGTCGAGCGCACGTGCCCCTACCCACTTCCACTATCTATCTGTGTCTGTGTGTTCATTATCTATGCATGATACTGCCCCTGGGCCGTACCACATTACATTGTGCTGTGGACAGCATATGCAACCATGTTACCTCTGGCAGTGAGGAAAACTTTGGTTATGAAACTTTTAGGTGCATGGCTATCACAGGTGGAAGGCTACTTTACAGACCATGAATATTGATGAAGATGATGGTTGCATGTTTTATGTAGTGTAAGATATGTGTACATAGCAAAAAGTTTTCAAAAAAACTCTTAAGCAGAACAGGTGTGTCTCATCAAATGCTGTAGAGAGAATGACTAAAATGGGTGGCGTTCTCCAACTGCTACAATGGGAAATGTTACGAACTAATCAAATGCTTTTTTTTAAGGTCACATGGCAATCGCGTGCCCAGCACGCAAGGAGACCGCACCCGACGCGATTTTGAGGAAATATATTTACCATAATACAAGTTTATTACAGTTAGAAAAATGTTTAAAATATTTTAGATTATCGCTTGCTCTCATATACACTTTAAAGTTATTTAGATATAGTTTTGAGACATAAAGAAACTAGCACACTGCCAGCGTTTAGGACGTATTTCTTAAAAGAAAGGCAAAATTGATTTCAACTACATTAGGAGCGTGTTTACACCAATGAATAAATGGTTGACCGGCTGTGTTTAAGAGTGCGTCGTACTGTGCTATGAAGCCCCGCTGGGTGGAGTCGATGCTACATAAGATATTACATAAATAAATATAAGAGGGCTGTTAACTTTGTTATTCTGTTCAGCGGTGGGGGTCTGTCCTTTAACTAAAGACCCAATAAGAGATGGCAGCTAACACTTTTTTGAAGAGGTGACCCCTTTCACTGGACCTGTTAACCTCTCTTATCACAAGAGCTGGGCCCCGCTGTCCCCAAACTAACCCCTCCAGCCACCTTTTCAGATCTCTTATCCGTCACCAGCAGCCTCCGCGAGAGACATTAAACCTCTATTTGCACAGTCGGGCCGAGTGTCTGGTGTCAAAGGATGACAGGTTATACAGGGGCTCGTTCACAGGGCCTCAGCAGCCGCTTTGAAGAGAAGTGAGGCAAACACGCCTGCATCCTGCAGCCAGCCAGCCGAGCGTGGTTCGAGTCACTGTGGGCTGAGCCGGAGGCAGCCGCTGCACTACAGAGTAACACTTTTGGCGCGCATGTGCATGATGTAAAGCATCGCACGCATGCGAGAGTCTGGACAGGTCAGGCAAAAGAAAGTGAGAATGCAGGCAGCCAATCATATGTCATGTCATGTCAATAAGAATTTGTAGAGCGCACGTACACCGGGGAGGTTTCATGGCGCTGGTTAGGTTGAAATCCAAGTCCCCGAGAAAGAATTTAGAAAGCCTGTCGAAAGAGCCAAGTTTTTAAGAGATTTCTGAAGTTGAGGAGATTGGCGGAGAAGCAGATTTCAGATGGGAGGGAATTCCAAAAGGAGGGGGCCAAGGTGGAGAACCTGGCACCACCGGTGTGCTTCAGTCTAAAAGGGGGGATAAAAAGAAGATTTTTATGCGCTGAACGAAGGTTACGTGTGGGAGCGTATTTAGTAATCATGTGGTTGACAAATTTCGGGCTGTTACTGTTGAGTGACTTAAAAATAAGATATCCAACCTTAAAGGCACACCGCTGAGCAACCGGCTGCCTTTGAAGTTGCTTCAAGAGGGGAGTAATGTGATGGTGCCGAGGCTGGTGAGTAATCAGACGCGCGGCATGGTTTTGTACCATCTGCTGATGAACAACATGGTGGATTGAAAAGCATGGACCGACTCAGAAGAATAATGGAGAAGATGAGTTGAAAATCATCTGCATAATTGAAAGTGCAGACTTTGCGCTCCTTCAGGGCTCGGACAAGGGGGAGGAGGTAAAGATTAAACAACAGGGGAGAGAGGGAGGAGCCCTGAGGGACTCCACAAGAGATTTTGACTCTGGGGGCAGTGAACTGAGCAGTGCGAACTGCCTGAGAGCGATTTTCCAAAAAAGAGTTGATCCAGCTTAAAGCATGACCCGAGGTTCCAGCGTCCCTGACACGGTCGACCAAAAGAGAGTGGTCGACCGTGTCAAAGGCAGCGGAGAGATCAGGCATGACGAGGACCTGTGAGGAACCACTATCAGCCTCACTACGGAGGGTATCTAATACTGTAAGGATTACCGCCTCGGTCGAGTGTGCCGGGCGATTTCTCCAAGAAGTCAGTGAGACAGCCTGTGACATAAGCTTCCAATATCTTGGCCAGATAGGGAAGGAGAGAGATAGGGCGGTAATTAGTCAAAATGTATGTGTCAGATCCCATCTTTTTCAAGAGGAGAACGACAATGGCCTCTTTAAAAGTAGCAGGGACAGTGCCTTGGGATAGAGATTTGTTTAGGAGATTTAAAGCAGTACTAGGAAGGGTAGTAAAAATTTCCTTCAAAATGCTAGGAGGGCAGCAGTTGGTAGGTGATCCGGATTTGACTTTTGAAAGAAGATTAAAAAAGGTACGCTCACATATTGTGGGGAAATGCGAGAGTGTACTGTTGTTAGTAATGGGAAGGGGGCTAGGGGACAGCTTTTGACTGACCGGGATGCTGGACTTGATTTTTTTAATTTTATCAATAAAGAAGAGGTTTAATGCGTTACAAAAAGTTTGAGAAGTGGGGGTATACACAAGGTTCTTTCGGGGTTGGATAACTCATTTACAGTGTGAAAAATCTCTTTTGAGCGGTTAGTAGCTGACATAATTTTAGATGAAAAATGCGCCGCTTTGGCCGTTGAAATAGATTTTTTGTAGGTTTTCAAGAAGTTTAGATAGGACTGTTTGTCTTCAGGTTTGTAGTTACCTCGCCACTGTCTTTCCATCCAATTGTCTTGGGTCTAGTTGTTGGTGTTTCAGTTCAGTGGAAAACCATTTTTGAGCAACATGGCGGCAGGGGGCGTGGATCTTCCTGAGGGGAGCAAACTTATCCCTTGCGGCCAATAACCAGTAAGTGAGCTGAGCATCAGCCAGGTCAAGTAGGGAATTGCCAGGAGGAGCTGAGTTTGTGAGGGAATCAAGAAATAAAGATTTGTCAATCTTGTTCCAGTTTCTCCGAGTACACCTAGCTAGACTAGAGTTTTTATTCATGACATTATCTTGAATAGTGAAGTGAATTATATGGTGGTCAGACCAGGTACATGGTGAGACTGAGACGGGAGACATAGTAATGTTCACAGTCCAGACCTGGTCAAGAATATGTCCCTTAATATGAGTGGCTATGGGTGCCTGTTGGATTAGGTTTAGTCCTGAAAGTAGATCGGTCAACTCAGACGATTGGGGGCCGCCAAGGATGTCATTGGCCCAATAGTTGAAATCGCCAATCAGCATAACCCTCCAATAGTTGGTTACCAAGTGAGCTATCTGTTCACCCAAGGAGTGGGGAAATAGGGGCATCCTTTGAGGAGGTTTATAGAGCAGGACACATACTAATGGGGCAGTGCCAGATTCAAACTCAAATTTCATCACCAGGTTGTCCACTAGGGGTAGGTCAATCAGGGTAAGAGCCATACAGTTACAATCATGGCATGTGATAATAGCTACTCCTCCGCCCACTTTCCCCTGGTGACAATTAACCTGGATAATATGGTAGTCAGAGGGTAGTGCCGCAAGAATATCTGGAGATGACTCTTGGGATAGCCAGCCTTCAGAAAGCTGGAGAAGGTCAGGCTGCTCACATTTGAGCAACAAAAAGATATCCATCTGGTGTTTAACCAGCGAACGAGTATTTAGATATACAAATGAGAGCTTTCGTGCATTATTGTCCGGGCCATGTTGAATCGGAGGGGGACCAACAATAATGGCACCACAGATTTCAGAGAAGGTAGTCCTGGGTTCCAGGATTCCCTGCTCCAAGATGCTGGAATATGTGAGGGGATTGAGCTTGAATTTAGCAGAGATTGTGTGAAATGCTAACAGCTCAATGGAAGTGTAGCTAATTTTCTGAGCATAGTGGCAGGCCCCAGGTCCCAGAAAGGCGCGGACGGACGCAGACGGGCTTGCCTTTAGCGCGCTGCCGGCACACCCGCTGCGCGCGTCCTCTGCTCTCCCGCGCTGCAACCAGCATGAAGTAGCCGGTGGCAGCCTTAGCTCCGCCCCCCTTCGTACTGATGAAAAAAAGCATTTACAAATGCAATAGGACTCGTATTTACGCAAGTCCTATTGCATTGTAAACAAAAATGCGGGCACCGAAGAAGGCAGGAACGGGAGTGGGTGGGGGGTGGTGGTGGTCAGAGAAGTCACAGACTTTGGGAGGGAACAGGGGGAGGCAGGGGAACAAAAGAGTTGCTGAAGTAAAGGGGCTGATAGCCATGGAAGGATACAAATAACGTCATGGCAGTAAGGAGGCGGGACTAATACGCCGGCAACCAATGAGAATGCAGCATTTCAGATTTGAGCCAATCAAAAGCATGGGCAGAAAGTGGGCAGAGCTTCCCCCACAATACTGTATACAGCATCTCTCGCGAGACAGCGCATGGGCTGCCTAGGCGAAACCTAAAAATGAGGGAATGGCGTACCCGGCGCTACACCACACATCTATGACGTAACACAGGCCCTGGCAGCGTGCACTCGTTGCATACAGAACGCGCAGTCGGTGTGACCCCATACGTATATGATATAACACGCGGCTTGGTACCGCGCACCCGTCGCATACCAAACTAGCAGCTGGCGCGACCTCATACATATGTGATGTTAGGTGGGACGCGGTGCCACGAACCCGTTGGATACGAAATGCGCATCCTTTACGAGTTTAGCAATATGGCGGATAGGATTCGCGTGCTGATGGAGCTTGGTACACTACCGGTACGGGACTCCAGTTTTATAAAAAATAAAAAATAAAAAGATATACATACTTTTTTTTGAAAATATAAAACATTACATAATTTTTAAAATTTAAAAAAAGGATAATAGAGTTCCAAAATATTACAACAAAAAATAGATATAGGTTTTATAAATATTACAATATGAAATTAACATTTAAAAACCTTCGAAATTCACTGAAAAAACCATAGGTTTTACGGACGTTATAGTTAGGAATTAGAATTTAAAAAACATTTGAAATTCACTAAAAAACCATAGGTTTCAGGGACGTTATAGATAGTTGGACATTTGACTCATATAAAACCAGAGAAATTAGCCCGTTATAGTTAGTTGAGCTAACTATAACTTGTGCACCCGCAATGCACTGGTGATGATGTCACATATTACATTACTCATGACATGGTCAGTGACATCACTGATGACATCTCAAATGACATCACTGATGACATCTTCCATGTGATAATCTGATGCACATACTGATGCCCTAATATAAACTTTGATACACACACTCTATAATACAGACTACTGCTATTGAAACCATACACACAACAATGCCAGATACTACATACCACCCACTATTTCCTAGGTCTACACACACATCCAGTCACTTATACATGCAGTTACTCATCAATACAGTACTATAATATGCACTCATACACCTACACATACAGTCACACTCTGTCACTCATCCATAGAGTTACTTTCACACGTAGTCAGTCATGCAAACAATCAATCACATGCCCATTTACTCATGTATACAGTTATACACACCAACTCCGTTATTTATACACACACCACATCACTTATTTATGCAGATACTAACACACACTTACTGTCTTATACAATCACTGATACAAGCAGACACTCATTTATACACCCACTCTTCAAATAACTTACTCTCACGTATAGTAATTTATATACTCCAACACTCACATATACTGCCTTAAAACGTGTGTAGTTACTCAAACAAATAACACTGAGACATTCATTCACTCACCAACACACTCATATACACACTAAGTCACCCGTACAGCCCTTCCCAGATGCACTTTTGAATCCATACAACCAGTGAATCACCCATTCACACATCTATGCACAGAGTCACACACACTCCCACCCACCCACACAGACAATCAGGCACCCATACAGATACGCTTACACACCAACTGAGAGACTAATACAGACTTTCACACAGTTTAGTCACTAACCCACACATTCAGTAAAACACGTTCAATCACTCACTTATACAGTCAGTTATGCACCTACTAAATAATCCATTCAGGCACTTGTAAATCCACTCATTCTTCAATACACTTTGGCATAGATATATATGAAAAATATTTAAACTTTACAGAAATGCACATTCACTGGATGATGTCATCAGTGATGTCATTTGAGATGTCATCGGTGATGTAATCAGTGATGTCACTGACCATGTCATGAGTGATGTAATATGTGACATCATCACCAGTGCATTGCGGGCGCGCAAGTTATAGTTAGCTCAACTAACTATAACGGGCACATTTCTCTGGTTTAATATGAGTCAAATGTCCAACTAACTATAATGTCCCTGAAACCTATGGTTTTTTTAGTGAATTTCAAAGGTTTTTTAAATTCTAATTCCTAACTATAACGTTTGTAAAACCTATGTTTTTTTCAGTGAATATATATATATATACACCATAACACCAGTCCACAGGCCATCGCGCCACTGGCCACGGGTGCCGCTCACAGCAAGGTGGATTGCGGAATCAATCCAATGACCACTATCGCCGGTCCGCTACCAAAATGACAGACGCGTTTCAGCATGGTTGCCTTCCTCAGTGTCAACAATTAATTCATTTCAGACCACATTAAAATAAAATTTGTGCATTTCAAAAACGGAATTCAGTGACAGGGAAGGTAAAGGAGTAAGACATCAGAGTCTTTACAGGGATAGCGTGGCAGCCATCTTGAAACATATAATACCTCCAGTGTCGGCTTGTCTTTAACCTGTAATAAAGTATATACATTTCCCATAGTTCCATGCATCTATCATTATGATAGTGTGAATATGTACACCCTTTTAGTATCCATTTCATATGACGGTCAGACTCAAGAACTAATACCATCATTGTAAATTATGCCCTGTATGGGCAAAATCATATTCTTTACATGTTAACATGTCAGCCATATTGTGGTGTACATAACACAAATAAAGTATATACAATTCTCACCATGTGATTATTGAGGTATTACCTAATAATGAATAGATATAAGCAACATCAAGTGCCAGGTCACAAAACCACCATCATTTGCACCCTGAATGGGCAATTTCAATCAATACTTTGCATAGTATGTCGGAGCTCATCCTCATCAGATCACATTTATGAGTTATGCCACATTCTGCCTCCTTGGAACTATCCAATGAGACAGAGATAAATCATAATATATACAAGGTTAAGAAAGCATCCCTCTGTCTGTGTATCAGTAGATGGATGCACAACATGCAAGAAATACAATAAAATATTATATTTACATATCCAATCTTATCAGTCTTAGTTGATATACAGATCTCTGATAGAACTCTAACAAAACAGTTAGCAGAAAATTGTCCCCACACTTTTCTCAACAAAATTGCCCTGAATGGGTGATTAAGTTACTTCCTCAGATGTATGATAAACAAACTAATTGTGAGGTCTACATTGGTGCCTTAGCCTATGTGGCTCCACATTTCTTCCTTGGTGTTCAGTTCTCTTGGGGTCTTACTCTGTAGCTCAATGATAAATTTGGATTCTAGGATACATCATTTCCTCACCCTATCTCCCCCTCTCTCATCTCTTTCCACCTGGTCTGGGCCAAAATATCTTAACAGATTACCATTGCTGTTGTGTTCGAGTTCAAAATGTTGGGCAACCAGATACGTCGGATCCATATTAGTAATTGCCCGAAGTTGCTCCAGAATCCTTTTCTTTGTGGGGTGAATGTTGCTTCGCACGTACTGTTTACCGCATGGGAATTCCAAACAGTACACGGTGTGGTCAGAGTTGCAGTTCATAAATTTATTCAACTGCATTTTCGTTTTCCTACCTGGCATGGTATATTCTTTTACCTTACTGCTGTTTCTACAGGCCTTGCATCTAGTGCATGGGTAGAACCCTCTGACTGGATCCCGTTTGTTGGGTTTTACTCTGTATCGACTCCTGACCAGATGGTCTTTCAGTGGGGTGCCCCTTCTGTACATTATAAGTGGTGCATCTGATATAAGACTACCGATCACATTATCAGATTTCATGATGCGCCAATTTCTTCTAAGGATTTAGAACAGTTTCGAAGATTTCTCTGTATAGTCTGTGATCACTCTTACTTTGTTATTTTCCTGCATCTCTCTCCTCTCTGATTTTGTTTCCCCATCTTTTTCTACTAGGAGATGATTGCGATGTATTGCATCACTCCTTCGCTCTGCATTGTCAAAAATTCCCTTGAGTACCCTCTTTTGAGAAATCTTTGTCTTGCTTTTCCTTTAGCTGTACTACATTCATTAGGAGTGGAGTAATTTCTTCTTACTCTCAGAAATTCCCCGAAGGGGATGTTATTAATTATACTCCAAGGATGGTAATTGCGGGAATGGAGGATTGAGTTTCCCGCTGTAGGTTTACGATAAAGTGCAGTATGTAATGTATCTTCTTCTACATACACTCTAAGATCAGGGTAAACCACCTCCTGTTTGTCATTACAGCTCGTGAAACTCAAGTACAGATCGTTGTCATTCAGTGATCTTATATACTCCTCTGCCTCCTCTCGAGGGTCCTCTATAAATGATAAATAATACCACAACCCCACCACTGGCACCACTGTTCCCATCAATCAGTTTCTCACATGCAGTTCCACCATTGCAGTGTACATATTAGAGTGCCCCTGCAACATCAGGTAAGTAGGCAGTACAACACACATGGCCAAAAAGCAAGTATTAGAACACATGAGGGCTATCACCAACAATGACATACACAATCCCACAGTGAGACATTTCAAGATAGCCCAGTTCTCGGATAATTCAAAACTGAGATATTGTGCCATTGAACAAATCACTCCAAATAGCAGAGGGGGTAACAGAGTACTGCAATTGAGGAAAAGAGAATTCAGACACATTATCAACCTGGGGACCAGATACCCCGAAGGACTCAATAAGGACGGAGAAATGTCCATACATTTACATGATGAATGATGCTTGCATTTGCTCCCTCTGACCTAGCAGAACTTCTGTATCTTTCACTCTGTCCGACTATGTTGATTCACACATGGGATTTCTGAACCACCCTTTGTACAATTTTGAATATCTTAGAATGTATATTTTTTAATACTGTGATCCGCTTATACTGCTGTGCATTTAGATCTTAGTAGTCCTTTTGCAATCTCTCACCTGTCTATTTTTTCTTCTTGCAGTTGGAAAGGATGGGACCCGTTGGATCGATCCTGCTTACCCAGGTGGGCTACCTACCCTTTTCTTCATGATTGCATCCACCAGATCTTGCACATTGTCCAGATAAGCAACTCCACTTTTTAAAATGTTGATAACACTTAATTAGTGTTCTTTTGCACTGCGTCTGTGGATAGGAGTACCAGTTTGGTCTCTCTGGGGTATCTAGGTTCACTTCGCTTTTTAGTATCTATACTTTTTAGGTCATGTTATTTACATAGGTTTCCACTCTTGGACTGCCCAGACGTCCCGTACTGTGACGCTTGCGTGTCCGGTTCACCACTTTGGGGCTACTACAGCCCTATACCTTCTTATACTGTTTGACCCAAGTTACCTCAATGACATTTTCAATTACACCACTAGAAGATGTATGTACTTGTTACAGCCTGGTTATACCTTTGCTCATAGTAATGCACTGTTGGAAACGGGTAGTGTGGTGCAGACCGGGTGGGCCAAACTCTGGAGGAAATGTGTAAAGCATCCACGCAGCACACACAGGCAACACACGAGGCACACTACAAAAAAGAGACCACACCAGTTTAGATGAAAAACAGTATGTGTATTGTAAAATAAACACATCAGAAGGGAATCACAGGTGCAGATAAACTGTGCCAGCCGGCACCGGGTAATAATTCACAGGGGGAGACTATTTACAGGGTAGGGCCAATAGGGCCGCTGCCAGAACCATCATGAGTCCACGAATAAATGAAAGTCCATAAGCAATAATGTCTCACCGGCCGTACCTACTGGAGAGAAGACATGCACTTGGCATAAATCACTTTAGACATTTATCAAGGTAGGCCTAAACATAAAGCCAGCCACGTAGGCTTTAGGGAAAAACATTAGGCATAGAGACATTAGCATAGGGCATACGCATGTGAGCACCAAGGCATCATCATTATCGAAGCATTAGGCGTACCCAACTTGGCTCAGGCAAAAACCTAGAAATAACTCTTAGGCATCGAAACACAACTATGCAGCCTACCAGCTTACGTCACCTTGGGCCTAAACTCCTGAGGCATAAAAGCAGAATCATTAGGCATCAGTCATGAGGCATCGGTTACATTGGGCATAACATAACCTTGGGCATAACCTTATGCATATAAGCACATTAAACTTCATACCCACACAAGTACCCTGGGCCTCTCCTCAATGTGAACATCAGGCCTACCAACAGTGTAAGGCATCAGGCATAGAATAAAAACATTAGGCACAAATCCCATTAACAGTGGGTATAACATTAGCGTAAGTCAGAGCTGGCCTAAACAGGTGCGTGGGACATTTCCTTAAGCGTAAAAGTACATTATGCATTTTATCAGCATACATGAAACATGAGGTAGGCCAACATGGTGCAGAAAACACATTATGCCAAACATCAGTAGTGCGTCATGGGAATACCACCTGGGTGTATAACCCACCATGCGTCCCAAACCATATACCCCTCGTGGCAGCTGCCCACTGTCCAGCGGGGCAGTTGTGGAAAATAAATGCAGCGCTGTCCATGGGATGCAGGACTAAGAGTCCTGGGGGCTGGAAAACAGTTGTAGCACTTCACGAGGCGCTAGACAGCAAGCAGAGCACAGTCAATGCAAATATAGCACTCTGGCAGCACAGCGCTGCAGGACCCACGCACCTTTTTCTCCTGGGCAGGGGCTGGAGGCAGCACTCACGAGGCGCTAGACAGCTCGCATTCCCAGGGTCCCACCCAAGGGAGTAGCGCCCTCACGCCTCACCACCTGGGCAATGGAAATCTAGCACTCCAGGGACAACAAGATAGCAACTCTCTATCCTGGCAATCCACATGCAGCGCTCACGAGGTGCTAGGGCCCAGAGGCACACAGTCCCACACACCAAAGTAGCGCCCACACAAGCCTCACCTTTTGGGAGTGCAGTCCAGTCCCATATAGCGCTCACCTTATGCAGGGCACGCAGTCAGGGTCCCACGAGGCGCTAGGGTGCAGGCAGGGAGCACAGGCCAGTCCAGTATAGGGCTCTTCTTATCCAGGCGCTAGGTAGCAGAGCAGCAGGCACTACTGGGCAAGATCAGCAGTCAGTGGGTACTCATCAGAACAGGGCTGTAGGTCCTAGGAACCATCATCCTCTGCAACGTGGCACTCCTCCTGATACAGCAGCCTCCACTCCAGCAGCGGGGCTCTCACTAGCCCTGTGGACAGCAGAGGGGTTACAGTTGGGCACAGGGGCCAGCACACAGGCCCTGGTGGCGGTACCTCCTGGCAGTAGGTCCCCTCACATTCAGGTCCACGCTCTGACTGAGCACATGGCAGCCCAGCTCCACCTACCAGACAGTGCCAGCAGCTTCTAGAAGCGTCTGGGGAAACTGGTTCTAACTGGTTCAGGGGGAGGTGTAGAGCACCCTGGGTGCCAGGCTTCCCTCCAAAAGCTGGGGTTGCTGGGAAATAACAACTAGACTGGTAACCCAGCTCAGTCAGGCGGCACAACCACACAGCCATGGCATCCAGTTTAAAAGTGAATTGTGAAAGTCAGTCAGCGCACGCCATTGCACAGCACATCTTATGGCATCTCACACCACACATGGCCTATACCTTTCTCTACCATGGGGGAGATACAGGTGCGTACACCATTGCATAGCATTTCACATAACAGGTTGTTTCCCATAAAAGCAAAACAAATTCAGGGAAAAGGGCCAAGTCCAACATGCACCTTTCAGGCACTTTGCTGCTATGAGCTTTTCCAGGTGTGACATGCCGCACACGGGCATACGCAGGCCTTATGTCACGTTGAACCATCTGAACTACCGTCAGCACACACTGGCAGGCATTTACTTTAAACGACACTTACAGTTCAGAGATGGCCACCACAGATAGTATTTTGTGAATGTATTCTGTTAAGTTGTTCCAAGATGGCTGCCAAACTTTTTCACTGTGTCATTCTATGATGAGTCCTATGTTTATTGGCATGATAACCTGTATATGTAACTGACATTGTTATTCACTCTGTGTGTGATCAAGGCCGTCTTACGGCGGAAACGCGTGACGCTGGGTTTATGAGCGAATAAATCCCTTTTGTGCTACTCCATCTCGTTGTTGGCTTTGTGCATACTATATCGCATTGGACTTTTATATATATATGTATATATATATTCACTGAAAAAACCATAGGTTTCAGGGGTGTTATAGTTAGCTGGACATTTCCCTCTTACAAAACCCTAGAAATTCCCCTGTTATAGTTAGTTCAGCTAACTATAACTCGCGCCCCCGCAATGCACTGCTGATGACGTCACATATTACATCACTCATGACATGGTCAGTGACATCACTCATGACATCACTCATGACATCTCAAATGACATCACTGATGACATCATCCAGTGAATGTGTGTTTTTCTGAAAATTACATATGTTTTATATATGTATATCTCAAGGTCGATGGAAGAATAAATGGGTATATAAGTGTCTAAATGGATGATTTGTTTTTGAAAAATTAATTGTTTAACTGACTGATTAAGTGTATCTTAGTGAATACATGACTTAGTGAGTAATGTTTAAATATGTATTTATCTGTATCAGTCTCTCACTTTGTGTATAAGTGGCTGCATGGGTTGGTGAGTAGCTACATGAGTGTCTATATAGGTTATTAGTTGTTTTTTTGTGTATCAGTATGAGTGTCTGAGTGTCTGTATAGTTCGGTGGGGGTATTACGTAGTGCATAGGTGCATGAATGAGTGACTCACTGTTTGTATGTGTTGAAGACAGCATGTGTGCAGGACTGTATGGGTGGATGAATGTGTGCATGGGTGTGTTAGTGAGTGAATGACTGTCTCAATAATGTCTATGAGTAACTACATATGTTTTAAACTAGTATATGTGACTATTGGTGTATATAAGTGAGTATAAGTGAGAGTGAGAGATTGAAAGTGTTCCTGTATGAATAAGTATGTGTTTCTATAAGTGATTGTTTAAAAGACTAAGTATGTGTAAGTTTCTGTAGAAGTAAGTGTGGTGGTGTGTGTATAACTGTATATGCAAGTAAATGGATGTTTGATTCTTTATTAGCATGAGTGACTATGTGTGTGAGTAACTCTATGGATGAGTGGCGTTGTGTAACAGGATGTATAGGTGTATGAGTACATATGATGAGTGAGTACATGTATGAGTGACTGTATAGGACTGTTGGTGAATGAGTGGATGTGTATGTGGATCTTAGAATTACTGAATAGGTTGTTGTAACTGATATTGGTATGTCCATTGTTTTGAAATTTTTAGTTTCTATTTTTGAATGTGTGTATCAAAGGTTATATTAGGGGGAGAGGAGGTCTGCCACTCTATCACAAGGATGATGTCATGAGTGATGTCATTTGAGATGTCATCAGTGATGTCACTGACCATGTCATGAGTGATGTAATATGTGACATCATCAGCAGTGCATTGCGGGCGCGCGAGTTATAGTTAGCTGAACTAACTATAACGGGGAAATTTCAATGGTATTGTACGAGTGAAAAGTCCAGCTAACTATAACGCCCCTGAAACCTATGTTTTTTTTTCAGTGAATTTCTAAGGTTTTTTAAATGCTAATTCCTAACTATAATGTGCCTGAAACCTATGGTTTTTTCAGTGAATTTCAAAAGGTTTTTAAAATGCTAATTTCTAACTATACCCACAGAGATAGGACATGTGAAGAAAGAAGAAAAAACGCACAGAAAGAAAAAAAAGAAATGCAGAAAGAAGCAACAGAAGTCCTCAAAGACGAAGAAAAGTGCAGGAAGAAGGATAACGTGCAGAAAGAACAAACAGAAGAGCAGAAAGAAGCCTTGTTGCAAAATCATCCTGTACCCTCAACTTTTTCAGACGGATACTGGTGGTAACTGAGTCTGACTAACCAGTCCTAGAGCCAGTGCTATGTTAAAAGACACTCAGAATACAGTGAAAACACCTACATACACTTGGGAACACTATGCGTTTGGGTCCCCCTGTGATCAGCATGACGTCCTCTGTAAGCCCCTAATATATCATAGGGCAGGGGATTAAAACTACCTCTTAAAACGCGCCACAGGGCGTGTTTGCACATGTCACCTCAGGCCCCATCCGCTCACTTCCCCACTGTGTAAACACGCCCTGTGGCCATTTTAAGTTGGGAGAATAAGTCCCCTTGAATCCTGAGGGTCCCTAGAGTCCAACTAGACCACTAGGTACCTCCAGTACGCGCCACAGAGCTGCATTGCAGAGAGATGTAAAAAGGGGTACGGTCTAGACCACCTCACTGCAACGCAGCGCAGTGGCACTTACTGGAAGCTTCCTCTCGGGTAGCTGATCACGGCTGCCATAACACCAATACGAGCCAAACTAGTCTCTCTCCACAACTAAATAACACCCCTTTATTAACTGAGTTTGATCCCATAACAAGCATCGAAGTCAGTGAGAGCCTAGGAAGGATTAAGTCTGGCTCCCCTGCCGACCCTTTTCCTCCCCGTTCCTGTGCCAAAATTTTACCACTATTTGTAGATATTTTAACCTTTGTTTTCAATCTGTCTCTTAATCAAGCCACGTTCCCCCGAAGTTGGAAACTGGCACAGGTTAAGCCCATTCTTAAAAAACTCTCAGCTGACCCTAGCGTGCCAGCCAATTATCGCCCTATCTCCCTGCTCCCCTACTTCGGGAAGGTCCTGGAGTCCTTAGTCAATAAACGTCTTACGACCCATCTCGAAACTCACAGGCTCCTTGATCCTTCCCAGTCCGGCTTCCGTGCGGCTCATAGCACGGAGACCGCAGTTATTGAAGTAGTGTTATGTTATGTTATGTTATTTTATTTTATATAGCGCACAGATGCCGCAGCCAAGAGGCGTCCCGGCGCTTTTGGAGAAGATAAAACACAACACAACAGAGATAACCAGAAGGGAAAGAGACTAAGCTGTGGAAAATAGGAAGGTTTTTAGTGACTTCCTAAAAGGGAGCAGGTCTGGGATGGAACGAAGTGAGGCAGGCAAAGAGTTCCAAAGAGTTGCCGCCAGCACCGAAAAAGAACGTCCACCTATTCTTGCTTTTTTGAAGCGTGGAACAATGGCTAGATTCGACCCTGCGGATCGGAGGGCTCTGGAAGGGGCATAGTGAAGGATTGTCTGGGTGAGAATAGGAGGGGAGGCTAACTTAAGAATTTTAAAAGTTAAGCAAAGAGCTTTAAACTTAATTCTTTGACCTACTGGTAGCCAGTGGAGATCTTGGATGGTACGACGAGCAGAGACAAACTTAGGAAGGCCGACCAGCATCCTGGCCGCCGCATTGTGGTAAATATTCTTTTACCTAGACTGAATTTCATACGGAATCTAAAATAAAGTAAAATAGCTCAGAATAATAAGAGGCAGAATCCGTGGTATAAGAGGTTTTCTGAATGGGCTTTATTCCAAAATGGCCGACTCGAGTGGCGGCCTTCAGGTTCCGTCACCACGAGGGTTCAGGAAGTGAAGTACAATACTTTATTGACAAGAAGTAACTTTTATAGGTCATACATTACAATGAAACGAATGTAGAAGGCGTAACAATTGATAAGAGAAATGACATAGTAAATATGTAATCGAAACTAGGCGTAATAAGGAGCAAAAAGAAACATGATTGGCTCTGATTATCATACATAGGTGGATCTATAAGATAATACTTAACATAGATGTGCGCGCAGCAGCATGACGTGTAATTGACGTGCAACTAGGGGGTGAAGGGGACTTGACATTTAGCTCTACATGTGGAGACGAGAAGTCTGGGGGGTCAAGTCAACCTAATCCCAAATCATATCTAACATCCTATGTTTAGAGAACTATGTTATCCACAAGGAAGGACTCTCGGACAGAATCTATTCTATACTGACTGTGCGTGTGTGTACAAGCGTCTAAGTGTCTACACTGAATGCGAGAGGATGGGAATATTCCATGGTGACAGGGCTATGAATTACTTGCATGAGGACGGAAAGGCCGAGTCCTTTGCTTGGGAGCTAAAGGAAATGTTTACCTAAATCACTAGACAGGAATGCATCGGCTGAAAAGCAAAGTAGATAATTCGAAGGTGAAATACAGCTTTTTGGCAGGCATGCGAAACTGGCCGAGGCAGGCACCGTTAGCTGCACAGGGAGTAGGACAAAGTTCATGGATACAGATGCGAGCTCAAGCTGAAGCTGTCAGAGACAGAGAGCAGGGAAAGGCTTTGAGGACAGAATCGGGCCTACTTGCCTGAACTGTAAAAATGGAGTAACTTAGCCATATAAAGTCGGTGGCCTTTCATACTTAGGAATCGAATATCCAGCCCATTGATGGCGGATCTGACAGAGAACATGTTGACGGTGGACGCACATATGTTTGCGTCTTGGAAACTGGAACTGGAGGGAACATACATGTACTTGTGACATGCACATAGAACCGTTGGGGTCCAAGATAGGGGACATAACTGATCAGGAAAATCCACATTTCCACATTCCCTCCTTGTCCCCTACTTGCCCTTCAAGAGATATCAATCTTCATTATTCCATCGATTTGCTCATGGAGCATCATTTCTTCTTCCTTCTTCTTCCGGCATTTTGAACGAAAACCTTGATATGGAATGCACGATGTGGCACACAGACCACAAATCGCTGGTCCACATTGCAGGCATAAACAGCAACTGAAGAGCATAAGAAGGCCAATACCTAGGAAGGATAGAACTCTCCATCCCCAGGCTGATATCACACTCCAAAACCACCCGGACCACGTCCAAGTGCCTGGATTCTCGTGTATCTGGCTCACAATCTTATGAAGGCGTGTTATAGCTTTATATACAGATGGCGAATTTTCTGGTATGAATATGCAGCAGCTGGATCCGATGACCCTGCAAGCTCCGCCCCTATCGGCCAGGATGACGTCAAGGACAAGACGATTCTGGAGAACAACAATTCTCATCACTGATTGTTCCTCTGTCAGATTGCCTAGGGCGGCTATAGTCTCGTTTACTACAGCTTCAAGAGTCTTGGTTAGTCTACGTATCAGCTTACTATTTGATATTGTACCTATATAGGGAAAGATACCTTTATTGAAATCTACATACTTGTCCCATGCCGTCTCAGTATAATCGACAACTGGGAGATCTCTTCGCTCTCTATTGTGTACTAAATGAACATTTCGATAATAATCAGGAGGAGCTAGGAAAACAGGTGGCAAAAGGAATGCTATGTAACAGGTACCATCCCAATCTAGAGGCAGACGCATATATGCCGTCTGACCACATATAAAGTAAGAATGGCGAGAAGCTCTAAATGAAGATTTACCTTGATCACTATATTCTACTGTAGTAACGCATTTGCTATGGCCCATATGTATGGAACCAACTTTTCTCACACATAATTCACCCTTAACTGGAAATACTGACATAGTGGGCAGAATTAGTTCAACTTCGGATTTGACATTCAGGATCATAAGATTAGGTGTAAAATTACCTAATTTATACACTTCATTTTCTAGATCAGTTCCTGTTCTACTGGGGTGACCCTCCTTATTAGGGTGACAGACTTTGAATAAAACTAGATTCAGATTTCCCCATATCCAATGTTGTTGATAAACTGCTGTGTCTGGGTCTATGGAATTTAGTAAACTAAACCATGCTCCACAGGAGCCATTATGTGTGAACGGATGTGGAAAGAAAGGCAGAACTCCTTTGTTATTCTGATAGGGAGGGAGTCGGCCACACACCCAACAATTGGTGGCATTACTAGTCTGATGGGAATGATGTAACATACTAATGAAAGTGTTATTGCGCAGCGCAAGTCTATAAGATAATTCATGTGGCGGTAGGTCACTAAAAGAATGTTCAGCAGCAACATTATAAACATGTCTAGAAATAGGATGATATATGTGCAAAATCACACTCGTAATAATTATTAAAAGACTCAATAAAAACAGAATTAATAATGTCCTCATACAGTAGCTACGCAGTGATTTACAATACGCCTGTCGTTTCAACATTTCTCGGGTATTTTCTCTACTCAGATCCAAGGGATACATGTCAGAGACAATTCAACCGCTTCACCTTGGAGAGGACTTAAACAATCAAATTGCTCGACTGTTTGGGCCTAAGCTTTAATTTATAGTTCTGAGAGTCATTCTGTTCAACAAAGGGAAGTTTTGAATCAGTCTGTGAGGGAGTGCAGGGCACAGTGTCTATATCCGAGGATAGTCCATGAAATTTCTTGATGTGGCTGGAATGTATCCAGCCTTTGCGGCCCTCAACTTTCACGGCTGTTCTTGTGGTCAGCAGGACTAGCTTCGGTGCTTTCCACCTGGGCTCCAACTGGGTCTTTCGATCGAAATTCCTCACAAACACCAGATCACCCGGAGCAACGTCATGGGGTTTCACCTCAGTGTTGTCAGGAAAAGCTGCAGCTACCTGTGAACGACAAGATTGTAGTGCAGACATCAAGGAAGCCAAGTAATCTGTCAGCATATTACAATTAACATCAGTTATTTTACGTGGTATAGGCGTCCCCCACATATTTGGTGGTCTTCCGAAGATCACCTCATACGGGGATAGCCCTGTTCGAGAGTGTGCTACCATTCTTATGTAAAATAGTGCAACTGGTAAGGCTACTATCCAGTCAACACCTTTCTCCTTACATATTTTAGACAATCTGATTTTCAAAATTTGATTATGTCGTTCCATGAGACCTGCTGCCTCGGGGTGTCGGACACAGTGGAATTTCCACTGATATCCCAACAAAAGTGAGACATGTTTCATTAATTCGGATGAGAAAGGCTGGCCGTTATCTGAATATACAACACGTGGTAAACCGTACCGTGGGAAGAATTCTCGAACTAACTGTTTGGCAGTAGTCGGGGCCGTGTAATCTGATACTGGGTACGCCTCAGTCCATCGGGAGAGAGCGCAGACAACTACAAGAACATATTTGAATCCTCGACATCGTTCCATCTGGATATAATCCATTTGGAGCACTTCAAAAGGATGATCAGGAGTCTGGAATCCACCCTGTTCTACGGGAACACTTTTTCCTGGGTTGAACTGACAACATATCATACAGGTACGGACTTTTTGTTTAGCTGCTGCTCGTAAATGTTTATTGAACCAAATGTGTTGAATGCTATCTAGCATAGCTTTCTCCCCTAAATGCGCCGGACTGTGAATTGTAGCTATGATGGCTTGGACCATAGAGTCAGGAAGAAACCATACAGATTTCTCCTTCGTCATCCATCCCTGATCTGTCTGGATCCCTCCTAGTTCAGTCCATTTCTTTAATTCTTCTGCAGTAGCATGTGTCTGTATGTCAATTACGTCAAGTGCGGGATCCTTAATTGTCATACACTGTGTTGGTGTCTGAACTATTGGCTTTGTCATGTCTAATGTGCGAGTCTGAGCAGTCTGTTTAGCTGTTCTGTCAGCTAAATCATTGCCTTGAGAAATGATATCAGTAACCTTCGTGTGTGCTTTACATTTCATAATCGATATAGCAGTGGGTAGATGTATTGCGTCTAACAAGGCATGAATGAGAGGTCCGTGCTGAATGTGGGCACCATGGGAAGTTAAATAACCTCTCTCTCGCCACAGCACGCCGAAGTCGTGTACAACTCCGAATGCATAACGTGAGTCAGTGTATACATTAACTTTCTTATTTGTGGCTTGAATACAGGCTTGTGTTAGAGCAATAAGTTCTGCTGCTTGGGCTGACAAAGTATCTATACAGTTTGTCTCAATAACTTCAGTGTCTGTTGTGACTGCATACGCGGCCACTAAATCTCCTGTACTTGTTCTCATGCACGATCCGTCTACATACAACGTCAGGTCTGGATCTAACAATGGAACGTCTGTCAAGTCTTGTCTAGGTTTCGTCTTTATTTCAATAATTTCAACACAATCATGAGCTAGTGGGTCTGTTCCAATTACAGGTAACAGTGTAGCAGGATTCAATGTATTACAACGTCGGATCTCTATGTGTGGCTGAAACAATGTCAGTTCATAACCGGTAAGTCTTGCTATGGTCAAGTGTTGTGTTTGCGTTCGGTTCACAAGAACTTCTACTGCATGTGGTACTTGTACTGTCAATGGATGTCCTAACACTATGGCATCGCTTTGTCTGATTGCTAAAGCTGTTGCTGCCACTGATTTCAGGCACGCAGGCAAAGCCTGAGCTACGGGATCTAATGTACTGGAAAAATAAGCACATGGCTTGCGTGATCCTGCTTGTTCCTGAGTGAGTACTGACAAGGCAGTACCTTCGCGTTCTGTAACAAAGAGTGTAAAATGTTTGCTATAACATGGTGTTGCTAAAACAGGTGCTTGACATAAAGCTTTCTTTAGGCTTTCAAAAGCTTGTGTATGTTCCTGAGTCCAAGGGAGAACAGTCGATGTGGCTGCCTCCTGTGTGGTTAACTGAATGAGTGGTTTTGCTAGAAATGCGTACTGAGGGATCCACTGCCTACAATATGAAGTGAGGCCTATGAAAGCCCGCACCTCCTTTTGTGTCTGGGGTATTGACATGTTAGCAATTAACTGGATGCGATCTGGTGTAAGCTGCCTTCCCTCCTTGGACAGCGAGTGACCAAGATAAATAACTCGCTGGACACAGAATTGCAGCTTAGAAGGAGACACCTTGTGCCCCTTGTCGGCTAGAAAATGTAAAACTGTCAGAGAAGCCTTTTCACATTCGGGCTCGCTTCTCGCGGTGATCAGCAGATCATCGACATATTGAAGTAGTGCAGTATTGACTGGCATGTGGATACTGTCAAGTTCTCGTTTCAGTGCTTGGCTGTAGATGCTGGGGCTTTCTGTGAATCCTTGGGGAGCGCGTGAGAATTTAAAGCTGCGCCCATTTAAACTGAATCCGAACAAATATTGGCTTTCCGGATCTATTGGGACGCTGAAAAAGGCATTCTTGAGATCAATTACAGTAAAGAATGTTGCTTCGGAATCAATTGCAGTCAATAATGATGATATATCGGGGACCACAGGAAATTGTGGCACAATGCACTTGTTTAGTTCACGCAAATCAATAACCAATCGGTATACTGGTGGAGCAGTAGGATCAGTTCGTTTAAGAATCGGAATTATCGGTGAATTACATACATTGGAGTCTGTTTCTACAACTACTCCTTGGGCAATTAGCTCATCAATGATTTTCAGCAAAGCCACTACAGCATCTTGCGGTAACTTGTATTGTCGCATTCGTGGTAATACCACTCCTGCCTTGAGTGTGACTCGGTATGGTGTAATGTTCATGCAACCAACATCAGTAGGGCCTTGTGCCCATAGATGTGCTGGTAAAGTCTGTAGTCGGGGATCCATGTCTCTAGACACATAGTGACCTTTAAAATCACGTAAAAACAACCTTACTCCTTCCGGAGAACAACATATTATGGCTCCTAGGGCTTTCAGAGTTTTAATTCCTAACAGATTTTCTGGGCATGATTTAGTAAGCAATAAATCTGTAGTTCGTGTCAAAGGTCCTATCGTAAGTGGAAGAGGCTGTGATACTTCATTAACAATAGGTTTTCCTGAAAAACCAAGGGAGATATTCTGAGAGCCTGAGAGGGGTGCCCCTGGAACTTCACTACGTTTTATAGTTGTTCGACTTGCCCCTGTATCGAGTAAGAATTTTCTATCTTGACCTAATAATTCACTATGTACATAAGGTCCTTCTTGATCTACAGGAATCTCGATAAGGGGTAAGTCAACTTCCCTCTCTAGGCTGGTTCATGCGTAACGCTGATACTCAGGATATTCATACTGTGCAGTCTGATACATTTGTCGTGTTGTGGTCTGTGTGGCAGCAGCAGGCAACGGTGGTGCAGCTGGCACAAACTGTATTGGCTGTTGTGCGGCTGGCATGGCCTGGGCATGCTGCATAGCTCCTTGTTCATTCTGATCCTGTCTGAGTGGCCGTGGTCTTTCTTGTGTTTTACCTATGGCGATATTATGTTTTAAAACTGGACAATCGTGTACGTAATGACCTGGCTTTTTGCAATAATTGCATGTCCCTTTTACCGGTCCTGCTGAATCGGACTGTGTCATACCCTTTTTATGTCCTTCAGCTGGTACTGTCTGAGACACTAGCATTTTCATTTTTGTATCTTTCATACGTCTTTGTTCGTGTTCTTGTTCATCTCTAATTCTATTGTGATGATACTGTAACATTTGTAGCATTTGTGACGGAGTGTTACTTTGCCAGGTACTCTCGAATTTCAATATTCTATTCTTTACTGGAGGTAATGCATTTTCTACTAATTTTGTCACAAATAAATGTGGATACGACTCACTACTTGTTTTTATACCACTATTTATTCCAAAACATTTTTCAAATCGGGCATAATAATCACTTGTGTCTTCATCATGCTTTTGTTTACAGGCCGAGATTGCACCCCAATCTTCCTTTTTCGTAGTTAATAAACGTGGCAGTACTTGTACTAGTAAACCTGGTAATGCTTTAACTTTATCCCCGAGCCCTGAACCTGCAGTTCGGGCCTTTTCTTCCGTTTCTAATGCTGTCCAATCTATCTTTTGGTCTCCCACTTCCCACTCTTTTTCTTTCAGTTTTTCATAAATGCCAGCAGGCAAGAGCACCTTTAATATCGTCATAATATCAGGATAGGTATACTCTCCCATCAGTAACATGTCCTTAATTTCTCGGTGGAAACCCGCTGGGTCTTTGTCATGACTGGGTACTACTTTCTTCATTTCTAACAATTCAATTTTTGTTATGGGTGTGTATACAAATACACGGTGAAACTGATTGTCTTCGCCTTTTATTGGGTGCACTTCTCGTAAGGGATTTTGTCTATCCATATGATACGGCGTTCTTTCTTTGCGGGGCAGCGAGAAAGAATCCGGACTTACAAAAAGGACATACTGTTTACGTGACACTAATATTTCTTTAATTAACTTGTTACTAGAACCTCTCCATCTGTTCGCGAGTAGTTCCGTTAATATATCAGGTAAAGGACCAGGGTCAGCATGTTGGCTCTTATATAATATAAGGAGTTGCTGAATCATATAGATTCCAGCTAAACGTTGTTCATCTGCACTGAGGTTAAAAAACGTGTGTGCTACGGTCTCATCACCGTATTTTTCAGGACTGTCAATCCAGTGAACGGCTGATCTGGCTAATTCTTGCTCATCCATGGAATCGAGGAGGTGGTAACCCCTTCGTTCTCGTAGTATTTTATCTGCGGCTTGAAACAAATGTTCAGGAGACTTCAGATTTATTACAGGCGTCGGATACGTTCTGCTATTATTTGGACATACAGAGTGTATGGGATCAGAAAAGCATCTAGTATTATTACAGGATCTTCCTCTGCCTACGTAGGCTATGGTCTCTGACTGTCTTGCGGAATTCCCTGATTCGGACACTTCATCTTGCTCGAACTCGTCTGTTTCCAATCTTTCTTCATGAATACGTTCTATTTCTTTACGGATTTTTTGGCACATGGCTATTATACAGTTTTGCTTATCGTGTCTCCCTTCTGATATATTCTGGCTCCATCTTGTAAGAATAAGCATTGCATTCGGGTCTACCCCCGGTCGGTCTTGATTTCTGATCATACAGTTTATGAGGAAACGTAACAGTTCCCCCTGTATCTCTACTTTCTGGAATTCCATAGCTCTGTTAATACATTCTGGATCTCGCCCTGTTTGAACAAAATGATATATTTTATCTAGATGCGTAGTCATTCCTGGTAACCTCGCTAAATACTCTGCGGCTCGTCTGATACGTAATGATGCCAGGACCATTTCGTCCTCTTTACCGACCACCGGGTCATATCTACAATCTATAAGGAGTTCCTTAAGCGCACGTTCACTTACGAATTTGGGTGTACGTGAATGCGCTGACTCTTGAAAAACAAGTTTATTTATTCTAGGTGGCGTAAAAGTATTGCTAGCACCTCCCGTGGCCCCATCTGGGGCGTCGGGTGTGAATGGATTCGTCGAACGTGACACAGCAACTATAGGTGTCGATACCACTGTAGAATCGATTGCGGAGACAGATGCGGAAACAGATGTGCTTGCCGGAGCTTGTGTCGGGACTTGCTGTTGCACGGGGACAGATACCTGATCCTGACGTTGAACCCCTCCGCCAGACGGTCTATGTGGTGCGGGGTTAGCATACTCGGGAGCTGCGTCATCTAGATATGAGGAAAGAAAAACATCTTCTGCGGTTCTGGGATGCCCTTTAGGATGTACCTTAATTGGAAATAATGGGGGTGGCAAGTCTTTTGGCATCTCTGGAACAGCCTTAGGTAGTCCTTCGGCTAGAAGGGGATACATACCATTCATAAGAGCATTTCTTTGTCTATCTACTTGTTCTGATTTCACTCGGATACCTTCCTCAATTAATAGATTTTCTTGAACTTCCTTTGAACTTTCTTTACTCCTCTCTTCTTGTCTACGTGCTTTTTCTGTACGTCTATGAGATTCTTTACGCCATAACTCAACAGCGTCTTTCTGTGACTGTCTGACTTTTCTTTTCCATAACTCTTCCTCCACTTTCATGATGCACTCTGCATCCCAGGTTCCCGCTGCGGGCCACCTTTGACTTTCTGGCAATCCCTTGGTATAATCTACCCATAAATCAAGAAATAATATGGCATCTAAGCCATGCTTGTGATACATAAAATGCCCTGGAGTGTCCCTAGGAGGAATAGGAACTGCTTCTTCAAGCACCCCTTTTCTGGTAGTAATCTGTCTTAACTTCGAGAAGAGCGGCATATTGACAACTGATCTGATACTTACTCTTGAACTCACTTAATACGAAAAAACACAATAATGAACAGTGAACAATGAACAATCATTCATACCACAATATGCAAGACATTTGAACACTTTAAACATTAAACATTAAACATTTTAAAAATGACCGACAATGATGACAGTCTGCATAACTAATCACCAAGCTGAATTCTTGACAATAACTGAATACTTCGGAATACTTGATATACTGCTAAACAGTACATATACACTGCTAAACAGTGCAGACCGGATTTGTGTACCCAAATCCGTCTTGACCGGCACAACCTATGTGCGCGTCAACACGCCTCCCCGGCGATGGTACTCACCGAGTAGCTCCTTGAAACGGAAGGCCTCAGAGAATGGACGGGACTCGATGACCGCGGACAGCGGACCCTCTGGACATCGGGATTTCGAAAACCTGGTGGGCCTCTGTATACCTCGGATCTTGCTCTCTCAGCTAGGCTCTGGTCGGGATACTTCGCACTTCTCACCGCCTCGTCTGGGTTGATCGCAGCCTCAGTCGCCCCCGCTTGACCGGAGGGAGCTACAGGAAATCCTGCTGGTACGCGTTATGGTCCGTCCAGCTATGGCAGGAGACCGGGCCTGCAACGCACCGCCGGCGCGTGAGATGAGAAAGTGTCCCTATTCGGGCGCCATTATGTGGTAAATATTCTTTTACCTAGACTGAATTTCATACGGAATCTAAAATAAAGTAAAATAGCTCAGAATAATAAGAGGCAGAATCCGTGGTATAAGAGGTTTTCTGAATGGGCTTTATTCCAAAATGGCCGACTCGAGTGGCGGCCTTCAGGTTCCGTCACCACGAGGGTTCAGGAAGTGAAGTACAATACTTTATTGACAAGAAGTAACTTTTATAGGTCATACATTACAATGAAACGAATGTAGAAGGCGTAACAATTGATAAGAGAAATGACATAGTAAATATGTAATCGAAACTAGGCGTAATAAGGAGCAAAAAGAAACATGATTGGCTCTGATTATCATACATAGGTGGATCTATAAGATAATACTTAACATAGATGTGCGCGCAGCAGCATGACGTGTAATTGACGTGCAACTAGGGGGTGAAGGGGACTTGACATTTAGCTCTACATGTGGAGACGAGAAGTCTGGGGGGTCAAGTCAACCTAATCCCAAATCATATCTAACATCCTATGTTTAGAGAACTATGTTATCCACAAGGAAGGACTCTCGGACAGAATCTATTCTATACTGACTGTGCGTGTGTGTACAAGCGTCTAAGTGTCTACACTGAATGCGAGAGGATGGGAATATTCCATGGTGACAGGGCTATGAATTACTTGCATGAGGACGGAAAGGCCGAGTCCTTTGCTTGGGAGCTAAAGGAAATGTTTACCTAAATCACTAGACAGGAATGCATCGGCTGAAAAGCAAAGTAGATAATTCGAAGGTGAAATACAGCTTTTTGGCAGGCAGGCGAAACTGGCCGAGGCAGGCACCGTTAGCTGCACAGGGAGTAGGACAAAGTTCATGGATACAGATGCGAGCTCAAGCTGAAGCTGTCAGAGACAGAGAGCAGGGAAAGGCTTTGAGGACAGAATCGGGCCTACTTGCCTGAACTGTAAAAATGGAGTAACTTAGCCATATAAAGTCGGTGGCCTTTCATACTTAGGAATCGAATATCCAGCCCATTGATGGCGGATCTGACAGAGAACATGTTGACGGTGGACGCACATATGTTTGCGTCTTGGAAACTGGAACTGGAGGGAACATACATGTACTTGTGACATGCACATAGAACCGTTGGGGTCCAAGATAGGGGACATAACTGATCAGGAAAATCCACATTTCCACAGCATTTTGAACCCGCTGAAGGCGAGCTAGTTCTGCCTGATTCACGCCCAAGAACAGAGAGCTGGCATAGTCCAATCTGGTGAGAACCAGGGCTTGAACTATGATCTGTCTGGTATCCGCATCAAAAAATTTGAAAATGGGCCGAAGGCACTGCAGGGCACCGAAACAGATACGAGCTACACGTTTGGTGTGGGGAGTGAAAGAAAGTTTGTCGTCAAGCCACACCCCGAGATTTCTGACTTCAGCTACAGGAATGGGAACAGGACCCAACTCAGATGGCCACCAATGGTCTCCCCATAGCCCACTTTCCCTGCCAAAGATGATAACCTCGGTCTTGGTGGCATTGAGTTGGAGTCGATTTTTCGCCATCCAACCTGCCACTGCCTTAAGAGCTGACTGAAAGGTAGAGGCATCCATATTGGAATCACCATTGAGTGCCACCGCCAGCTGCGTGTCATCGGCGTATGACACCATGGTGAGACCAAAACTGTGGGCTACCTCCGCCAGCGTCTGAACATACAAATTAAATAGGGTAGGGCTGAGAGCCGAACCCTGCGGGACACCCTGGAGAATGGGGCGAGGGGCAGAGACATAGGGCGGTGAAGATACTTTGAAGGTTCGATCCGTGAGAAAGGAGCGAAACCATTCAAGTGCCATCTCTCCAACTCCTGCCTCCACAAGACGCTGTAAAAGGATCTGATGGGAGACCGTGTCAAAGGCGGCACTAAGATCCAATAGGATTAGTGCCGCCGTCTGACCCTGGTCCAGCATTTTCCTGATATGTTCCACCACAACCAAGAGAGCAGTCTCGGTGCTGTGGCCCGCTCGGAATCCATTCTGGGAATTGTCCAGTATGTTAGCTTCCTGCAGGTGAGAAGATAGAATACGGTTCGCGTGAGCTTCGGCTAATTTGGCCATCCAAGGGAGAAGGGAGATGGGTCGGTAGTGCTCTGATTTTGTAGGGTCAAGGGAAGGTTTTTTAAGAATTGGTATAATGGTAGCCTGCTTCCAAGCAGTGGGAACACTGCCGGTGCTAAAGGAGAGATCAATGAGACTATGCATAGCCGGGTAGCAACACTCGGCGAGTTCCCGAAATTGAGTGGGTCTCATAGGGTCATCCGGTGACCCGGATTTGACTTTAATCGTCAAAGCTTTGAACTCCTCTTGAGTGGGACTTGGAATGGCCAGTAACAGTTTGGAAGCCAATGGAGCGCTGGTATTCTCACTGATGGAGGGCTGAGAGAATGACCTGTAGATGGCCTCCACCTTTTCAACAAAGAACGAGGCCAAATCCTCACAATGTGCCATGGAAGCTGTAAAAGTAGTAGCGGTCTTTTTACTAGTGAGGTCCTTGCACACCCTAAAGATAACCTTGGTAGGATTCGTACTATTCTTTATCTCCTGAGAGTAAAAGGCTGCCCTGGCTGTGCATATTGCCCGATAGTACGTTCTGGTGCAGGTCCTATAGGCTGATTTAAGGTCAGCATCATAGGTTCTGTGCCATGCACGTTCCGCTTTTTTACAAGAAGATTTAAGCATCTTAAGGGATTCGTCGTACCAAGGGCTGGAGGGACTTGATCTAGTCTTACTCCACCTAGCAGGTATAAGAGTATCTAGTGAGTGGTCTAACCACTTACAGAAGCTATCATAGCCAAGGGAGACTTCCTTGGGGGGTTGAGGGTGGTGCTTCATCAAAAGATGGTGAAAGTGCTCTAAATTCAGGTTTCTCCAGGGACGTTTGAGAATATCAGGAGTGTTGTTTCTAGGGGGAGGGATGATAGTGGTGATATGCGTCTCGATCAGATAATGATCGGTCCAGGCCATAGGCTTAGGCTGGAGCACTGAGATATTGGTGGAGATATTCGTCAAGAAGGGGTCAAGCAAGTGTCCGCCAGTATGAGTCGGTAGTTCTACCAGTTGGAGTAATTGGAAAGCTTCAAGATCAGCTAGGAGGCTATAGACCGAGTTGGAGAGTGGGGCATCCATGTGCAGGTTAAGGTCTCCAATGATCGTGAAATTAGCTGTTTTCATGACTAGGGAGGAGACCACCTCCAGGAGGCTGAGACGGAAAGCGCCCTCGGGACCGGGAGGCCTATAGATTAGTAGTCCCGAAAAAGTGAAGTGGGGATTTACTGTGATGTTGAAATGCGCGCTCTCGCATCCTGCTATGATGGTAGGATTCCAGGCGCACGGATAGCAAGTTTTTACCGCAACCGCGATGCCTCCGCCTCTAGCATTACGGTGGTGCGAGTGCATGATGTATCCCACTGGGAGGGCTAAGTTTATGATAGCCGTAGATTGGTCATGCAACCAGGTTTCGGTGAAGAAGAAGATATCCGGGTTCTCATCAGTGATCAGAGAGAATACTTCTTGAGAATGAGAAGCCAGTGATCTCACATTCAGGTGGAAAATTTTGAGAGTAGGCCGGGTAACTAAGCCCAGAGCAGGGTCTGGCATATGGACCATAAGAGCTATTGATTGGAGACTCAAGATAGGCAGCGGTTTCGGAGGTTTGAAGGAACAGGTGGGACACTGGTAAGGCCCACTAAGAGGATCCAGGGCGCCATGATGGCAGCCACTTACCGCACGGCGCAGTAGACGCAGGTCTCCAGCAGATATCATCCTGGGAGAGCCAGAGTGCCCTGCCCTAGCCCTGCCTTAGCGCTGACGGGCGCAGACGGGCAGGACTCTGGCGAGACTCAGGCGTAGGGAAGGCATGACCGCTACGTGTGACCGCTTCGCTCCAGGCGAGCTTTAAGTAGGCGAGTGGCGGTGAGAAGCGCTAGCGCGCTAACCCCCAAGCAAAGGAAGGGAACAGCCTTCCCAAGATGGCGTCGTCACGTGACCCAGGAGCCCCGGAGCCCGGACCCGCAAAATAGCGGTGGTTTCACTCAATATTATGTGCGGTGAGGGCCAGGGGGGGGTCGCAGCAGCAGATTAAAATCAGGGGGAATGAAAGCAAGAATAAACACAAATACAAAATTGGATGATTTTAAAAATAAGCGCGAGCCACAATACAGCGCTTATCCAAAAGATCTCTACAAACACGGTGGTCACCTTCTCCAGGCTGACCCCGTGTCAAAGCTCACCTTAAGTAGGCGAGTGGCGGTGAGAAGCGCTAGCGCGCTAACCCCCAAGCAAAGGAAGGGAACAGCCTTCCCAAGATGGCGTCGTCACGTGACCCAGGAGCCCCGGAGCCCGGACCCGCAAAATAGCGGTGGTTTCACTCAATATTATGTGCGGTGAGGGCCAGGGGGGGTCGCAGCAGCAGATTAAAATCAGGGGGAATGAAAGCAAGAATAAACACAAATACAAAATTGGATGATTTTAAAAATAAGCGCGAGCCACAATACAGCGCTTATCCAAGAGAGCTCTACAAACACGGTGGTCACCTTCTAGTCTAGTGGACAATATTAGATTGGCCCTGGATCGTCGAGAGTCGGCAATTCTGGTCCTCCTGGACCTGTCGGCAGCATTCGACACAATCTCCCACAGTGGGAGATTGGTGTCAGAGGAAGGGCCCTGGACTGGTTTGCGAGTTATCTGGCAGATCGTTTTACTATGGTTTCTGTGTACGGGATTACCTCCTGTTCATACCCAGTAACGGTCGGGGTCCCGCAGGGCTCGATCCTCAGTCCAATGCTGTTTAATGTCTATCTAGCCCCGTTGGCTGATATCATCAGGTCCTATGGTTTTGACACACTATCATATGCCGATGATACCCACTTGTTAGTGACTTGTGATCCCGACCAGTCTGATGTTCAAACTCGTTTCAAGAGCTGTTTGATTAAGATCAATGACTGGATGCACTTAAACAGGCTTCAGCTTAACGGTGGGAAGACTGAGGTCATCCTATTCGGGAAGGCCGAACAGCTCTGGACCTGTGACTGGTGGCCTCCAGAGCTGGGTACCTGTCCTTCGCCCAAGCTCGCAGTCCGCAACCTGGGTATTACAATTGATAATTCTCTATCCCTGAAGACCCACATAAATCAAGTGCTGGGGACCTGTTTCGGCATCATGCGTCTGCTATGTAAGATCTTTAAGTGGCTACCCATAGAAGCCAGGAAACCTTTGGTCCAGGGTCTAATCATTAGTCGACTAGACTATGGTAACGCCTTGTTTACTGCACTCAATCAGGATCTTCTTTCTAAACTTCAGATTCCTCAGAACACGGCCGCGAGGCTGGTTCTGGACCTCCCCCCACGCACTCCTTCTACTCCCATTTTAAACACCCTACATTGGTTGTCAATCCGCCAAAGAAAGCGTTTTAAAATCCTCTGTCTTACGCACAAAGTAATGCAAGGCACAGGCCCATTATATCTGGTGAAAAAACTTCAAACAAAGGTACGTCCCAGGACGCTCGCTGCGGTCTAGCTCTAGACCTCTTCTTGTCCAACCACGTGTCCGGACTGCCCGTAATGGAGGTCGCTCTTTTTCATACCTGGCCCCTATGCTATGGAATAGACTTCCATTGGATTTACTTTCCATAACTGACCATCTACTTTTTCGTAGAAAGCTGAAAACCTGGCTTTTTTCTCAAAAAGCTTAGGTACTTGAACATCATGCCACCGCCTGGTCTCTCTGTCTTGGTTGCTAGCGCCCTGCGACCTTTGGTGATTTGTGCGCTATACAAAAATCTTTGACATTGACATTGACAAGCACCTGATGGACTAGTTGTCCCCCAGGGTCCCTCAGGATTGAAGGGGAATTATTTCCCCAACTTAAAACGCGCCACAGGGCTTGTTTGCACACGTTAACTCAGGCCCCATCCCCTCCCTTCACCACTGTGTAAACACGCCCTGTGGCCGTTTTTAGTTGGGAGATTAAGTTCATTTGAATCCTGAGGGTCCCTAGGGTCCAACTAGCCCACTAGGTACCTCCTGTAAGCGCCACAGAGCCGCGTTGCAGAGAGGTGTAAAAAGTAGCACGGCCTGGACCACCTCTCTGCAACGCAGTTCAGTGGTGCTTACTGGAAGCACCTGGTGGGCTAGTTAGCCCCCAGGGGCCCTCAGGATTGAAGGGGAATTATTTCCCCAAATTAAAACGCGCCATAGGGCGTGTTTGCACACGTCACCTCAGGCCCCGTCCCCTCGCTTCCCCACTGTGTAAACACGCCCTGTGGCCGTTTTTTAAGTTGAGAGATTAAGTCCCCTTGAATCCTAAGGGTCCCTAGGGTCAAACTAGCCCACTAGGTACGTCCAGTAAGCGCCATTGCAGAGAGGTGTAAAAAGGGGCACGGCCTGCACCACCTCTCTGCAACGCAGAGCAGTGGCACTTACTGGAAGCACCTGGTGGGCTAGTTGGCCCCCAGGGTCCCTCAGAATTGAAAGAGAGTTATTTCCCCAACTTAAAACGTGCCACAGGGCGTGCATGCACACGTCACCTCAGGCCCCGTCCCCTCCCTTCACTACTATGTAAACACGCCCTGTGGCCGTTCTAAGTTGAGAGATTAAGTCCCCTTGAATCCTAAGGGTCCCTAGGGTCAAACTAGCCCACTAGGTACCTCCAGTAAGCGCCAGAGAGCTGTGTTGCATAGAGGTGTAAAAAGAGGCGTGGCCTCAGAACACCTGTCTGCATCGCAGCTCCCTGGCGCATACTGGAGATACCTGTTGGGCTAGTTGGCCCTCAGGGACCCTCAGTATTGAAGGGGAATTAATTCCCCAACTTACAACTGGCCAGGGGGCGCGTTTGCAGAGTGCTGCAAGGAGGGGGCGTGGCCTTCAGCACGATGCCGGTCTTTTATTTATTTTATTTTTTTAAGAAGGAGGGCTGTGTGGCCCCCCTTCTTTTTCTAATTTACTGGCTCTGGGGACCCCATCCCCCAGGGCCAGCACCCTAATTTTTTGTTGTTGAAAAAAATTAATTTGGCCCTCCCAAGGCCTTAATCGGCCCCGGGGACCCCAACCCCCGGGTCATGGCCTTTTTTTTTTTTTATTCTTTAGGAGGGGGCTGCGTTGCCCCCCTCCTCAGGCCACTTATGGCCCCGGGACCCCATCCCCCGGGGCCGGCCTTTATTTTTTATTATTTTAAAAAATATATATATTTATAGAAACACCTAGGACATGCTGGACAAACCGTATGTACCTATCACCATGACGATTTGCGTGATATTCATTAAAAGGCGACTATGAATAGAATGAATCCACATGGAATGTATTTACACCGCTAGTGAAGCTCTGACGTGTCTGACTCCCTACCGTGCCTAATCCCGGCGCCCCCGCCGGTGGGTACTCTCCAAGTAGACACCCTTGTCGTTTATTTATACAAACATGGGTAGCTATTGACGGGCACATTTAATATACACGCACACCAAGCCATTCAAAGGGGATTCGACAAAAGTTCGACCAAACTATGCAAGAAACCCCCCTCACGGTTAATAAAACACACATCCACCGCTGGATGTGTAATACATTTATTTTACTCTCTGGAAAGGAGACGAACCTCACTTGAGAGTCACAGCGTGCTCCTGGCTGAGCCCAATGCTGTGTTACACCCACCAGTGCCCGCCGATTGCCTCACACCTCTGTGTTGTATTCCACCAGCTAGTGTGTGTGCTATCACACTCTCTAGCCCATGTGCACTGTAACACCACCCCGTGAATATATCATGCCAAACTTGCCTTCGCACGGGTTATATTGCCCCATCTAAAGTGCCTTCCTCGATGCCTATGTTATAACGCACAGCGCTATGCCATACATATTATAATCTGGGATCCATATCTTTGTCACAGTGCATATGCAACGTTACACTCCCCAGCACATATTTTATATTACAACTTTAGAGACTAGTTGGGTTACACAACACTGCCCTGTGCATATTACACTCCAAGGCGCATATCGCATAGCACGCGCTAGTGCCTGTGCTATCTCGCGCTCTCCAATGAATCTGTCATTGCGCACAATGTATTGCATATTATATTTCACGCCCTGGTTCATCTTATATCACACTTTTTGGTGCATAGTTTATACCATATACTATATCTAGTTTTCATTTTCAATCGTGCTCTCACGACTATGTTCTATATAACACTGCATCCACCTACCCTTTTCACAGGCATTACATTTTGCGATGGGGGTGGAGGGTCAGGGGGTGTTTCTGCCAAGTGAGCCCAGAGTCACAGTCTCAAACGTCCTCTTTTTCCTGAATAAAAGTGAGATTATGCTGCATACTTGTTCATGTTTTAAGTAGTTCGCACAGACACACATTTTAAAAACAATAAAGTTCCTAATACCCACCTTCTCTGAACAGTTAGCTTGCTGCCCCATCCACCTCCTCCCTATCCTCTGTTGTCTGAATCCATGGACTAGCCTCCTCCCTCCTGCCATGCATGGTCTGATATGCTGCCTCTGCCCTCCATTTAGCATGATGTACCAGTCCACTCCTCCTGCCCTCCATTGCCCAATTCTATGGCCCATCATTGACCTCCTGCTTAGCCTCTGTGCTTAGAATGCTGCCCCTATTCTCCTTCCCCTGCCCTCTGATGTCTTTGTGCATGCCCCTGCTCCATCATTTTTGCCCACCATGTTCCATGGACCTGCCACTCCTATCTACTCTGAGTGTTCTGTTGAGCTGCCACTCCCCTCCCACCTGCCTAGCATTGTCAGATGACTGTAACCTGTCCCTGCCACCTCCACCCTGCCTGTCCACATGCCATGTCATGCCCCTATCCCCTTCCTCCTGTCCTCCATGGTCCATTTTACTGCCACACCCTTCTGCCCTTCCTGGTCTGTTGTGCTGCAACTGCTCCTCCTGCCTGCCCCGCGTGTTCTGTTGTGAGGCCCCTTCCCCTGAACTCTCTTGTCTGTGCCCAGGTCCTGACCCTCCCTTCTATCCTCCATGGTCCTTTGTGCATGCCCCTGCACCCTCCTTCTTGCCCATCATAGCCATTGTGCTGCCACTAACCCTCCCACTTGCCATGCATGGTCTTCTTTGCTGCCATGGCCCCTCCCGCCTTCCCTGTGTGGTCAGCTAGCTGCCCGACCCCCTCCCACATTCTCTCCATGGTCTGTGTGTATGCCATCATAGTCTCATTGTTGCTCTCCATGGTGTGTCTTGTTTCTAGTGCCCATCCTGCCTGACCTCCATGGTCATCTTGCTGCTCCTGCCCTGCCCCCTTGCCCCCAGCCCTCTGGTTCCATGTGCAGACCCCTATTCCCTCCCTCCTGACTTGTCTGTTCCATTGTAATGCCCCTGATCCGTCCCTCCTGCCCTTTATGGTCTGTTATGCTGCAGCTTTCTCTCCTGTCTGTCCATTATGGTCAGCTAGCTACCATTGCCTCTTTCCCCTCTGTTCTCTGTTGTCCATGTGCATGGTCCTCTCCCCTCCCTATTGCTTTCTATGGATTGTTGTGCTGCACTCCCATCCCGCATGTGCTGTGTGGTGTATTGTGCTGCTGTAAACCCTGATGCCTGCCCTGTAGGGTCAGTTTGGTGCACCTCTCCATGTCCCTCCTGTCCTCTGTTATCCGAGTCCATGTCCCTACCCCAATTCCTCCTGCCTACCATGATCCAATGTACCATACTTGCGAACATTTTGAACTTGGAAAGAGGGAAATTTTGAAAAAAAACTGGGGTATTGATTTTCCCCTTTGAGTTACATTGAAAAAGAGGAGATTGTAGACAGGAGACAGATCAAATAAAGCCCCTTTGAGCTTAAAAACATTGGACGTTTCCTGGCTGAAACGGGTCTCTTGGCATGTATGGTTGTACTACCACTGCCTCTTCCTTCTGCCCACAATCGTCTATTATATTGCCACAGCCACTCTTGCCAATCCTGTATTGTTGGTTTGTTGCCCCTGCCCCCCTTTCCACTGCCCTCCATAGTCTGTTGTGCTGCCACTGTCCTTCCTGCCTGCCCAGTGTGGTCAAATTGTTGCCTATGCACTCTCCTACCTGCCTTCAATTTTCAGAGTCCGTACCCCTGGCCTCTGCCTCTCAACAGTATCCCAATGAACAACTAGATTGCTAACATTCCATATATATTATAAAAGTGGGGAACGCCTGACGTCATCTTGATGTAATCAAAACTGTAATACCTAGAGTATTTCCTTTAGAAATTACATATATGAGAGGGTCTTATTTGCATCAAATTGATGGTTAGTGCACTAAAAAACTAACATGAGGACATATTTTCTGAGTTTTCAAATAGCGACAAAGAACTTTTAAATTATTTGTAATCTTTATGTTTTTTTATCCAGTTGACCACTTGATTAAATGTTGCACCTAGGGGAGAGGATGTGGTGTTACTTCCAGAGCTGCAGACTTTGCAACTGGGGAACCAGGTTGGAGTTTCTGCTTCAGCTCAACATTCTGTGATTCTGGTCAAATCACTTAATCTCCCCATGTCTACAACCAAAATGAATTTGATCTTGTGTGATGTAACCAATGCTCATGTAAAGCACTCCAATACCTGACAAGTCTGCACTATATAAAACTGCAAATACACAAAAATAAGTGTTTTGAACACTTCTGTCATTGGGCTACATGTGGGCTACATGTGGGTGATATTTGTGTTGCATTTGGGCTCTTTTGTCTCTGGTGGCCATCTTGGGAGATTTATTGTTATGAAGTTTCCTAATTTCCTCATTTACTGCAGTCTCCTCAGTAGGAAATGCTTTCAGTTTTTTACTTTGATTCCATCAAGAAGGTATTCAGATATGTCACATATTTGCCATAAATTCTGAATGTTAGCACTCTAGTTGCTCATTAGTTCACTGTAGTAAAGCTACTGCTCACCACGGAAGTCTGCTGCTGGTATTAAAAGTGCATGTTTCAGTCTGCATATCAGAATTTTTTAATGAAATAGAAGAGGATTTGAGAAGTCACTCAAAATGTGCCCTAATTTTTCTTTCTTCAGCACTAATCATAATTTCTATGGCAAAATGAACCCCCTCATTGTGTTCCTTTTTAAATTAAATGTTTTAAGTGTTACCAGTTTATTCCAATCAAGATGGCTTCAGGTGTGCCATACTTTTGTCATAAGTAAGACAGTAAGCGCTGTAGTTGTTCTTAAGAACACTCTGGGACATTCTGTCATTGGGCTATACTTGGGCTACATCTGGGTGATATTTGGGCTCTTTTCCCTCTGGTGGCCATCTTGGGAGATTTATTTGTTATGAAGTTTCCTAATTTCCTCATTTACTGCAGTCTCCTCAGTGGGAATACTACCAGTTTTTTATTTTGGTTCCATCAAGTAGGCATTCAGATGTGTCACACATTTGCCATAAATTCTGAATGTAATGTTAGCACTCTAGTTGCTCATTAGATCACTGTAGTAGAACTTCTGCTCACTAGGGATGTCTGCTGCTGGTATTCAAAGTGCATGTTTCAGTCTGCATGTCAGAATTTGTTTATGAAATAGAAGAGGATTTGAGAAGTCAAAATGTGCCCTAATTTTTCTTTCTGCAGAACTAATCATAATTTCTATGGCAAAATGAACCCCCTCATTGTGTTCCTTTTTAAATTAAATGTTTTAAGTGTTACCACTTTATTCCAATCAAGATGGCTTCAGGTGTGCCATACTTTTGTCATAAGTAAGACTGTTAGCGCTCTAGTTGTTCGTTAGAACACTCTGGGACATTCTGTCATTGGGCTATACTTGGGCTACATCTGGGTGATATTTGGGCTACATTTGGACTTTTTTGTCTCTGGTGGCCATTTTGGGAGACTTATTTGTTATGATGTTTCCTAATTTCCTCATTTACTATAGTCTCCTCGGTAGGAAATACTTTCAGTTTTTTACTTTGATTCCATCAAGAAGGCATTCCGATGTGTCACACATTTGCCATAAATTCAGAATGTTAGCACTCTAGTTGCTTATTAGATCACTGTAGTAAAGCTACTGCTCACCAGGGAAATCTGCTGCTTGTATTGAAAGTGCATGTTTCCGTCTGCATGTCAGACTTTTTTAATGAAATAGAAGAGGATTTGAGAAGTCACTCAAAATGTGCCCTAATTTTTCTTTCTGCAGCACTAATCATACTTTCTATGGCAAAATGAACCCCCTCATTTTGTTCCTTTTTAAATTAAATGTTTTAAGAGTTACCACTTTATTCCAACCAAGATGGCTTCAGGAGTGCCATACGTTTGTCATAAGTAGGACTGTTAGCGCTCTAGTTGTTCTTTAGAACACTCTGGGAAGCTGCAGTAGAACACAAAGGAATCAACTGACAGCCTCTGCCCTTGTTGCATGTACATGTTTTACTGAGAATGTCGGACTTCATTCTCACATGACTGAGAAAGATAATGTGAATTTACAGAAAATATGCTCTCAGTTTAGCTTATAGATCACCTTCCAAACCTCTGTGGGAAAAGCATGAGAAAATAGTTTTCTCTCAAACATGATTCATGATATCACAGGAGAAGGCTTTTTCACATGGTAAAATCACCTTAGACCACACCACAATTCCTATAATGAGTATGGTACCATCAACACATGATTTATAATGTAACTAAAGTCTTAAAACCTTCTATTAACTGCAATGCTTTTTAATGAGGTGCTATCATGTATATTGGTCCCAAGATGGCTGGCAGCACTTCTTGGATGAAGTGCTGACAGCCAATCAGATCTCACAATGAGATGTGTGGTTAGGCTCCGCCCAGATATATATGTGATTTTACTTTTGATTTTCTCAGGAACTACTGAACGGATTTACACCATTTAAGCAAAAGGCACGAGTCTGAACTGAGGACTACCTCTTTGCCAAATTTGGTGTAATTCCGTTTAGCACTTCGGGCTGTAGCTGCGTCAACAGGTCCTATGGGAAAATGCATGGGGAAAACGCGTTTTGGGACCTCCCTTTTTTCTCGTCCCCCGCTTGATGAATCACCGTGAAATTTTCAGGATGGGAGCGGACCGGAGCTGGCCAAAAGTTCTCAGCATGTTCTTTATATTATATATAAAGAACATGCTGAGAATTTGTCAGCTCAACTGGAAACCAGGCATTATCCGAAAAGACTCATTAAGTACTCTATGAAACGTGCAGCTAACAACAATAGGGCCGCATTATTGGAGCCTTCTAACTCTAAAGAAACTTCAGAAAGGATTACCTGTGTTAACACGTTTTGTAGCTTTTCACACAAGATAAAGAAAAGCATTTTGTCCAACTGGAAAATTTTGAATATTGACATGAAACAACTCCCTCGCCCACTTTTCGCCTTCAAGCGAAGTTCAAACATCAAGGACCGGCTAGTACATACCCGTCCACGTGATAAAAGGGATGACACACAAGGCACTCTTTGGGCCTTATCACCTGTACGGGGTCATTTTCCTTGTGGCTCCTGTTCGGTCTGTTCCCAGACGACTCACACATCTGAAATTGAGATTGGCACCTCCAGGCCTTGGGTACTTCTGACTCACACTAACTGTAACAGCGAGAACTTGATTTACATGATTACGTGCCCATGCTCCCTCCGGTATGTGGGGATGACCACTCGCAAGGTCAAGACTGGCATCTGGGAGCACAAGAGCATGATCAGATGTAAAAAGACAGCAACTAGGCTGACCAATCATTTTCTATCAGCCCAACATGGCCCACAAGACCTTCGATGGTCAGTCTTAGAAAAACCATTTATCCCCAGACACATTGTTGATATATCTACCTTTCTTTTTAGACGTGAACAATGGTGGGTGCATAAACTTAAGACTGACCTGCTTGGTCTAAATGAGGACATTCCATGGGTGTCTTTATGAGTCTTTTCAATACAAATTTGGTTCTAGCTCTTTGCATTTCTGGATTTAAGGCACATTGGCTCTATGAAATATACACTTGTCGCCAATGATTATGAGGTTCAATGACACTGGTAGATTGTTTTAATCATTGGAAAGGACCGTCATTCTTCGTGGAAGCAATAAAGTTTATTGTTTGTAGTCCCCTGTATTGGCTCTCTTTCTCTGGTTTCTTTTAAAATCCAGATTTCAGGGTTGGTTTGATTTTGCCCATGCACATGTTCAAATGCGATGAGGTCACGCTGCCACGATTTAGGAGGCGTTTCTCTCCTTCTCTCTCTCTCTATCGGGGCACAATGGGCTTGACATTCTGTTGTTTACAGTAGGTGCACGCTGTTGCCTGGAGCTGTAGGCTCTTTTTCCTGTTCACGCATGCGCAGAATAAGATACACTGTCTTTCGCTTGGCGCATGCGCTATTGAACAGGGTCTCTGCCTTACGCATGCGCATGAATTTCTCTGGTCCTTAACATGATACACCGGTTTTCAATTAATGAGTCTTTCACGACTATATATTCTGGGAGTTTTGAGGGTTACTCACCTCCGGTCACAGGCTCAATTCGGGCCCGGAGTACCGACGGAGAGGTGAGTGCCCCCAGAGTGAATATCTGAAAGTTTGCTTGTTTATGTGCGTAACGTGTTCTTGTAACACAGATACTACAAACGGGGTTTTCTTTGGCTCCTCTATTGCCTGTAACGAAGTGTGCCGATCAAATGATTAGATAAGACCTTTTTGTGAACGCGCTCTGCATGTAGAAGCGCTGAGGTTGAGATTCTGTGCAAGCTGTTGGTGGGACAGAATTTATCATTCCTCCAAGTGATGCAGGTGGCCACCATACACGATTATCTCTTGGTTTTTCGTGTTTTTCTTTAGTTTTCATTTATATATAGTTTTGGATTAGACATGGAGGCACTTTGTAATATTTGTGCTTTCACCCTTGTAGTTACAGTTGCCTCCCCGCTTTTAACACAAACACATAAGGTCTGCCACATGAACAATGTTTTCTTGAGGCCTTTGTGATTTTGGATCTAATATTGGTATTTACGTCGTCTTTTCAGAGCGGTGCCCCATCCTGAGCTGTTGCCAGGTTGAGGTGAATTGGTTACCCAGCAGACTGCGGGTAAGCCATGTTTTCATTTTTGAGTGGAACCTGTAATGTCTGGACCTTTGACATTTGAATGACAAGAATCAAATTCAATGTTGTGTGTTTTCCTTTATAGGTAATGTTTTTTAGAAGAACAGATGACTGATTTGAGATCCTGTTCAATTATCCTTTTTTGTTGATATCACACATACACTTTTATGCAGCAGCATCACCAATGGTCCTGATGAAAGCTTTGTCCATGATGGGGCTGTAGGCTGAAACATGTCGACCACTATTTTCCATCTCACCAAAGCGGTTTAAATTTATACTGCTAGTGCACTGTTATTTTTAATCCTAGTAGGGCGTGTATTCGAATAAAGTTTGTGTTTCACACACTCTAACTAGTTTTAATTGCACTTCCAGCACATTTAGCTAATCTTTTTTTGCGCTGCGTCCCTCCTCACATATATCATTCACTCATCATCTGTGGATTTAGTGTATTCCATCTAGGTTTATAAACAAAAACATCCCTGAGCTCCTTCCTCGTAGAGAGGAGGTTGTAGCCCCCTGGGGAACTAGGTTTTCCTCAGGGAGGAGATTCCCATATGAGGAAGCATGTCACCTATGGTGAGTGAGAGAATTCGTCCTGTAAAGGGATATGCCCACAGCTTTATACTGTGAGGTCTAGTCATTCGGTTCAGATCTGAGAGGTTGACACACATTTTTACATTTAAGTTCCGTTAAAGCTTTTTCATTGACCCCAAGATTTCATACTGTTTTATGACAAAGATATGGATCCCAGATTGTAATATGTATGACATAGCGCTGTGCGTTATAACATAGGCATCGAGGAAGGCACGTTAGATGGGGCAATATAACCCGTGCGAAGGCAAGTGTGGCATGACATATTCACGGGGTGGTGTTACAGTGCACATGGGCTAGAGAGTGTCATAGCATACGCACTAGCTAGTGGAATACAACACAGAGGTGTGAGGCACTCGGCGGGCACTGGTGGGTGTAATACAGCAATGGGCTCAGCCAGGAGCACGCTGTGACTCTCAAGTGAGGTTCGTCACCTTTCCAGAGAGTAAAATAAAAAGTATTACACATCCGGCGGTGGATGTGTGTTTTATTAACCGTGAGGGGGGTTTCTTGCATAGTTTGGTCGAATTTTTGTCGAATCCCCTTTGAATGGCTTGGTGTGCGTGTATATTAAATGTGCCCATCAATAGCTACCCATGTTTGTATAAATAAACGACAAGGGTGTCTACTTGGAGAGTACCCACCGGCAGGGGCGCCGAGATTAGGCACGGTAGGGCTTCAGACATGTCAGAGCTTCACTAGCGGTGTAAATACATTCCATGTGGATTCATTCTATGCATAGTCGCCTTTTAATGAATATCACATAAATCGTCATGGTGATAGGTACATACGGTTTGTCCAGCATGTCCTAGGTGTTTCTATAAATATATATTTTTTTTAAATAATAAAAAACAAAGACCGGCCCCGGGGGATGGGGTCCCCGGGGCCATAAGTGGCCTGAGGAGGGGGGCAACGCAGCCCCCTCCTAAAGAATTTGTTTTTTTTAAAAAGGCAATGACTCGGGGGTTGGGGTCCCCGGGGCCGATTTAGGCTTTGGGAGGGCCACATTAATTTTTTTCAACAAAATAAATTAGGGTGCAGGCCCTGGGGGATGGGGTCCCCAGGGCCAGAAAATTAGAAAAAGAAGGGGGGGCCACACAGCCCTCCTTCTTAAAAATATAAAATAAATAAAAGACCGGCATCGCGCTGAAGGCCACGCCCCCTCCTTGCAGCACTCTGCAAATGCGCCCCCTGGCCAGTTGTAAGTTGGGGAATTAATTCCCCTTCAATGCTGAGGGTCCCTGAGGGCCAACTAGCCCAACAGGTATCTCCAGTATGCGCCAGGGAGCTGCGTTGCAGACAGATGTTCTGAGGCCATGCCCCTTTTTACACCTCTATGCAACGCAGCTCTGTGGCGCTTACTGGAGGTACCTAGTGGGCTAGTTTGACCCTAGGGACCCTTAGGATTCAAGGGGACTTAATCTCTCAACTTAGAACGGCCACAGGGCGCGTTTACACAGTGGTGAAGGGAGGGGACGAGGTCTGAGGTGACGTGTGCAAACACGCCCTGTGGCGCATTTTAAGTTGGGGAAATAATTCCCTTTCAATCCTGAGGGACCCTGGGGGCCAACTAGCCCACCAGGTGCTTCCAGTAAGCGCCACTGCTCTGCGTTGCAGAGAGGTGGTGCAGGCTGTGCCCCTTTTTACACCTCTTTGCAATGGCGCTTACTGGACGTACCTAGTGGGCTATTTTGCCCCTAGGGATCCTCAGGATTCAACAGGACTTAATCTCCCAACTTAAGAAAGGGCCACAGGGTGTGTTTACACAGTGGGGAAGGGAGGGGACGGGGCCTGAGGTGACTTGTGCAAACACGCCCTATGGCGTGTTTTAAGTTGGGGATATAATTCCCCTTCAATCCTGAGGGCCCCTGGGGGCTAACTAGCCCACCAGGTGCTTCCAGTAAGCGCCACTGAGCTGAGTTGCAGAGAGGTGGTCCAGGCTGTGCCACTTTTTACACCTCTCTTCAACGCAGCTCTGTGGCGCTTACTGAAGGTACCTAGTGGGCTAGTTGGACCCTAGGGACCCTCAGGATTCAAATGAACTTAATCTCCCAACTAAAAACGGCCACAGGGCGTGTTTACACAGTGGTGAAGTGAGGGGACGGGGCCTGAGTTAACGTGTGCAAACAAGCCCTGTGGCGCGTTTTAAGTTGGGGAAATAATTCCCCTTCAGTCCTGAGGGACCCTGGGGGCCAACTAGCCCACCCGGTGCTTCCAGTAAGCGCCACTGCGCTGCGTTGCAGAGAGGTGGTCTAGGCCGTACCCCTTTTTACATCTCTCTGCAACGCAGCTCTGTGGCGCTTACTGGAGGTACCTAGTGGTCTAGTTGGACCCTAGGGACCCTCAGGATTCAAGGGGACTTAATCACCCAACTTAAAAAGGCCACAGGGTGTGTTTACACAGTGGGGAAGTGAGGGGACGGGGCCTGAGGTAACGTGTGCAAACACGCCCTGTGGCGCGTTTTAAGAGGTAGTTTTAATCCTCTGTCCTATTATATACTAGGGGCTTACAGAGGAGGTCATGCTGATCACAGGTGGACCCCAACGCATAGTGTTCCCTAGTGAATGTAGGTGTTTTCACTGTATTCTGAGTGTCTTTTAACATAGCACTGGCTCTAGGACTGGTTTGTCAGACTCAGTTACCACCAGTATCCGTCTGAAAAAGTTGAAGGTACAGGATGATTTTGCAACAAGGCTTCTTTCTGCTCTTCTGTTTGTTCTTTCTGCACATTATCCTTCTTCCTGCACTTTTCTTCGTCTTTGAGGACTTCTGTTGCTTCTTTCTGCATTTCTTTTTTTTCTTTCTGTGTGTTTTTTCTTCTTTCTTCACATGTCCTATCTCTGTAGGCATAGTTAGAAATTAGCATTTAAAAAACCTTTGAAATTCAATGAAAAAACCATAGGTTTCAGGCACGTTATAGTTGGGAATTAGCATTTAAAAAACCTTAGAAATTCACTGAAAAAACCATAGGTTTCGGGGCGTTATAGTTAGCTGGACTTTTACACTCGTATAAAACCATTGAAATTCCCCCGTTATCGTTAGTTCAGCTGACTATAACTCGCGCGCACGCAATGCACTGCTGATGACGTCACATATTACATCACTGATGACATGGTCAGTGACATCACTCATGACATCACTGATGACATCTCAAATGACATCACTGATGACATCATCCGTGTGATAGAGTGGCAGACCTCCTCTCCTCCTAATATAACCTTTGATACACACATTCAAAAATAGAAACTAAAATTTTCAAAACAATGGACATACCAATATCAGTTATAACAACCTATTCAGTAATTCTAAGATCCACATACACATCCACTCATTCACCAACAGTCCTATACAGTCACTCATACATGTACTCACTCATCATATGTACTCATACACCTATACATCCTGTTACACAACGCCACTCATCCTATAGAGTTACTCACACACATAGTCACTCATGCTAATAAAGAATCAAACATCCATTTACTTGCATATACAGTTATACACACACCACCACACTTACTTCTACAGAAACTTACACATACTTAGTCTTTTAAACAATCACTTATAGAAACACATACTTATTCATACAGGAACTCTTCCAATCTCTCACTCTCACATGTACTCACTTATATACACCAATAGTCACATATACTAGTTTAAAACATATGTGCATGGGTGTGTTAGTGAGTGAATGACTGTCTCAATAGTGTCTTTATGAGTAACTACATATGTTTTAAACTAGTATATGTGACTATTGGTGTATATAAGTGAGTATATGTGAGAGTGAGAGATTGGAAGAGTTCCTGTATGAATAAGTATGTGTTTCTATAAGTGATTGTTTAAACGACTAAGTATGTGTAAGTTTCTGTAGAAGTAAGTGTGGTGGTGTGTGTATAACTGTATATGCAAGTAAACATATTTAAACTTTACAGAAACACACAGTCACTGGATGATGTCATCAGTGATGTCATGGGTGATGTCACTGACCATGTGATGAGTGATGTAATATGTGACGTCATCAGCAGTGCATTGCGGGGGCGTGAGTTATAGTTAGCCGAACTAACTATAACGGGGGAATTTCACGGGTTTTGTACGAGTGCAATGTCCAACTAACCATAACTTTCCCTAAATGCAGTGAATTTCAAAGGTTTTTTAAATGCTAATTTCTAAATATAACATGCCTGAAACCTATGGTTTTTTCAGTGAATTTCAAAGGTTTTTCAAATGCTAGTTTCTAACTATGCTTAAAGAGGTGGGACATGTGAAGAAAGAAGAAAAACCGCACAGAAAGAAGAAAAGACGCACAGAAAGAAGCAACAGAAGTGCACAAAGACGAAGAAAAGTGCAGGAAGAAGCAAGACATGTGCAGGAAGAACCAACAAAGGAGCAGAAAGAGGCCTTGTACCAAAATCATCCTGTGCCCACAACTTTTTCAGACGGGTCCTGGTGGTAACTGACTGTGGCTTACCAGGTCTATAGCCAGTGCTGTGCTAAAAGACAGTTAGAATACAGTGAAAACACCTACATAAACTAGGGAACACTATGCGTTGTGGTACCCCTGTGATTAGCATGACCTCCTCTGTAAGTCCCTAGTACATAATAGGGTAGGGGGATTAAAACTACCTCTTAAAATGTGCTACGGGACGCGTTTGCACAGTGGTGAAGGGAGGGGGGCCTGGAGTGACATGTGTGCAAACACGCCCTGTGGCCGTTTTAAGTTGACAGATTAACTCCCCTTCAATCCTGATGGTCCCTGGGGTCCAACTAGTCAACCAGATACCTCCAGTAAGCGCCACAGAGCTGCATTGCAGAGAGGTGTAAAAAGGGGCATGGACCAACTCTCTGCAATGCAGGCCTCTGGCACTTACTGTAGGTACCTGGTGGGCTAGTTGGCCCCCAGGGGCCCTCAGGATTGAAAGGGAATTAATTCCCCAACTTAAAACGCACCACAGGGCGTGTCTGCACACATGTCACTTCAGACCCCACCCCCTCCCTTCACCACTGTGCAAACGCGCCCTGTGACGCGTTTTAATTTGAGGGATTAAGTCCCCTTGAATCCTGAGGGCCCCTAGAGGACCAGCTAGCCCACCAGGTACCTCCAGTAAGTGCCACAAAGCTACATTGCCACAAAGCTACATTGCAGAGAGGTATAAAAGGGGCGTGGCCTGGACCACCTCTCTGCAACGCAGCCCTGTGACTCTTACTGGAGGTACCTGGTGGCCTAGTTGTCCCCAGGGACACTTAGGATTGAAGAGGAATTAATTCCGCAACTTAAAACGCACCACAGGGTGTGTTTGCACACATGTCACCTCAGGCCCCGCTCCCCTCCCTTCACCACTGTGCAAACGCATTCCGTGGTGCATTTTAAATTGGAAGATTAAGGCCCCTTCAATCCTGAGGTTCCCTGGGGTCCAACTAGCCCACCAGGTACCTCCAGTTAGCGCCACAGGGCTGCGTTGCAGAGAGGTGGTCTGAGGCCATGCCCCTTTTTACACCTCTCTGCAACACAGCCCTGTGGCACTTACTGGCAGTACCTGGTGGGCTAGTTGGCCCACAGGGACCCTCAGGATTGAAGGGAAATGAATTCCCCACCTTAAAACGCACCACAGGGCCTGTTTGCACACATGTCACATCAGGCACCGCCCCCACCTTCACCACTGTGCAAACGCACCCTATGGCGCATTTTAAGTTAAGTCCCCCTGAATCCTAAGGGTCCCTGGGGTCCAACTAGCCCACCAGGTACCTCCAGTAAGCGCCACAGAACTGTGTTGCAGAGAGGTGTAAAAAGGGGCGTGGCCTGGACCACCTCTCCGCAACGCAGCCATTTGGCGCTTACTGGAGGTTCCTGGTGGGATAGTTGGCCCCCAGGGACCCCCAGTATTGAAGGGGAATTAATTTCCCAACTTAAAATGCGCCACAGGGCTTGTTTGCAGAGTGTTGCTGGAGGGGGCGGGGCCTCTGGTACGATTGCGTGTTTTTTTTTTTTTTTTTTTAAGAAGGGGGCTGTGTGGCCCCCTTCCTTTTCTATTTTATGGGCCCTGGGGACCCCATCCCTCAGGGCCTGACCCCTTTTAAAAAAACATTTTTAAACGGAAGGGGGCCGTGTGGCCCCCCTCCTGAGGCCATATTTGGCCCCAGGGACCCCATCCCCCCCGGGGACCCCATCCCCCGGGGCCTGCCTTTGCATTTTTTGTTTTTTATTTTTAATTATGGGGGAGGGGGGCCGTGTGGTACCCCTCCCTGGCCACTTCTGGCCCCAGGGACCCCAACCCCCAGGGCCTGGCCACATCGTTGGAGACCGTGGGGGTCCCCAATTTCCCCACGGTCCCGCCGGCTCCCCTCCTCCTGCGGGAGCCGACATTGCTGAGGCTCCCGCCCTGCCATAGCAAACAGCTGTGTCCCAGGGGTGGGCACCCCGGGACACTGCAGGAGCCGGCCCTGGGGTGGTGACGGTCCCTAGGGCCATCACAGGCTCCAGGAGGGAGGCCGCACGGCCCCCCTCCCATTACATTAGCAAAGCCCCGGGGAGGTGGTGGTCCCCGGGGCTCAGGGGTCCGTAATGGACCCCTGAATGTACATAATTAGTGCCCCGGGGAGTTGGCGGTCCCCGGGGTGTGTGGGGGGCTCGAGCCCCCACACACAGGTATATGTATTTTTGTTTTTAAATGCCCCGGGGGGTGGTGGTCCCCGGAGCAGCGGGGGGGCTGTGAGCCCCCCGTAACATAATTAATAAAAGCCCTGGGAGCTGGCGGTCCCCGGGGCTTGGGGGGCCTTGGAGGCCCCCCACACATATAGAAATAAAGCCCCGGGGGTGGTGGTCCCCGGGGCTGCGGGGGGCCATGAGCCCCCGCAAATAATTATAGAAAGCCCCGGGGGTGGCGGTCCCAGGGGCAGTGTGGGGGGATTGGGGCCCCCCACACATTTTTTCGCATGCCCCTGGGACCTGGCCCACCCGGGGGCTTTAATTAAACGAAGCGCGGGAGACCGCGCTTCGTTTTTTAAAAATTTTCAGCTGAAATTCATGCTTCGTGGGCCAATCTCGCCGATTTGTTTTTTAAACTGCTTTTTTTGGCCCCAAGGGTCCTTGTGGGACCCCCTGAGCAGGCCTAGGGGGTCAGGGTGTTTCTACCCTGCCCCCTTTTCTTTTTTTTCGCGTTTCTTTTTCTGTTTTCTTGTGCCTCGGTTCTACCGAGGCACAAGATGGCTGCCAATACTTCCTGGTTTGATGTGTTGACAGCCAATTAGCATGAAGCTCATGGTCGGGAGGGTGCGCGGATCCACCGCAGCCATAGATATCACTATCTTTATTTCTTAATTTCTCAAAAACTACTGAACGGATTTACACAATTTTTTAAAAGGTCGCTTTCTGAGCCAAGTATTACCTTTTTGTCAAATTTGGTGTAATTCCGTTCAGCAGTTTTTGCTATAATTTTGTCTAAACTTTCCTATGGGAAATTGATTTTTTTGATTTTCTCAGGAACTACTGAACGAATTTACACCCTTTAAAAAAAGGTCTCTTTCTGACCCAAGGGCTACCTTTTTGCAAAATGTGGTGTAATTCCATTCAGCAGTTCGGACTGTAGCCTGTTCCAAAATTTCCTATGGAAATTACATGGAGAAAACGCGTTTTGGGACCACCCTTTTTTCTTGGCCCCTGCTTGATGAATCACCCGACACTTTCAGGATAGGAGATGACCGGAGTGCCCCACCAGTTTTGAAAATTTCGCGAAGATTCATCATCCGGTGCCAAAGTTATTGGGAAAAGAATGTTATGATTTTCCTATGGTAAATAGGTCCTAACTATAACTACCTACTGGCGACCACCAGTAGGTAATATATATATATGTTTGGGAAAAATATATATGTATTTGGGATGGTTTGTTTATTTTATTTAGTAGCCTTTTACAATAAATATTTATATAATGTATATAATTAGTACTTTTTATTTTCATTTTTTTATGTGCCCCTTGTGTGTATTGGAATTACTTTCATATCATTTTCTATACTTACTGTTGTTTAGCTGCTTAGTTTCTAGCTATAGTTATGATATTGATGTTGTCAGTTTTTTGTTATGTTTAGTGTGTTTCCTTGTGGTGGCGATATTTAGTGTTTCTATATATATTTTCCGATATTTGAGTATTTTTTATGTCTATATTTTTGAAAAGTCCATAATATTATTTTCTCTTTTTAAGTATTTGCGCGCAATATTAAGGTAATATTAATGGTGACTCAATAATATCAGAAAATGTTCTACTTCACCGTTCATTCTCCAACGAACCTTACTAACATCCTAAGCTTGCTGTTTGAGGTTTTCTGCACTCAGGGTTCATTGACAAAATATTTATGCCAAAAATATAGATGTAAATAATATAGATGAAAAAATATAGAATGAAAAAATATCGACTCCCTATACTTAAACAGGTAAGTACAAAAATATCAGAAAACAAATATTGATGTTAAAAATAAGTTGTACAAAATATCGATTTTTATATTTATATATATATATAATAAAATATTAAATATTAAAGACATTAAATAATAACATTAGTTTTAAAAAAAGTAGATTTAATATACATTTTAACCAATATAACAAATGCACTTAGTTAAAAAAGTTAAACACCCACATAATAATATATACATATATATATTTACTTGTAAACAATTACTGTCGATGGGGGCCCCCAACTCCGCAGGGTGACCGTGGATGCGGGAGTCTGTTTCCTCAACATGACAAAATGATTCCACAGCCCAGACCTGAACTGAGCAACATTTACTGTAAAAGTCACAGACTGCAGCGGATGATTGCTCACTTTATTCTGACGCGTTTCAGCAGGGAGTGCCTTCATCACAGGTGAAACAATTCTGATATATATATATATCACATGAAGAACGCAACGCATTATTTGACCTAAAAAATGATGATTCAATTGAAATAAAGATGGCAGATAAAGGAGGAAACGTCATCATCCTGGAGAAAGAAGCATACATCAAAGAAGCGTATTCACAACTGGAAAACAAAGAATACTACGAGAAATTGAAAACTAACCCCACTAAAAAATGGAAGGAGGAATTAGACCTTAAATTGGATCTTTGGAGTAAACAAAATCTGTTGGATTAGGAAGAAGTAAAATATTTGAAAATGGAACATCCCAAAATGGCTACAATATACTTTCTTCCTAAAATCCATAAACATCCAACCAAACCACCGGGAAGGCCTATAATCTCAGCGAAAGGAGCCTTACTTGAACCAATGGCCAACTTTCTGGATGTTTTCTTATTACCATATGTCAAAGGTTTATCTTCCTATCTACAAGACACAGGAGATTTGTTGAGACATCTACAAAATACCCCATGGCAAGCCTCCTACAAGTTAGTAACAATGGATGTAATATCATTGTACTCAAACATTCAGAATGACATTGGGCTGAAAGCATGCAAACACTTTTTGGCCGAAAGAAATATACAATTCTCTGATCATAACGAGATGTTACTAAAAATGATACAGTTGTACCTAGAACAAAATACATTCAGGTTCGGCGAGGAGATCTATCGCCAAGTAAAAGGCACGGCTATGGGATTTTCATTCAGCCCATCGTATGCCTGTCTCACTATGGGCGTATGGGAAAAAACATGGGCTTGGAGTAATGAAAATGATGTCTATGTAAATAAAACCATAGCTTGGTTTAGATATATAGACGACCTATTGATCATCTGGGAAGGAACAAACAGAGAGTTTGCAGAATACTTTGAAGTCTTGAATAACTCTAATTTCAACCTGAAATTCACATACAACATCAGTAATGAGAAAGTGGTGTTTTCGGACACTGAAATTTACATTTTGGACAATACAGTGCACACAACCTTACATCGCAAAGACACCGCAACAAATGCAGTACTGCATGCAGAATCCTTCCATCAAAAAAGTTTGATACAAAACATCCCCTACGGGGAATTCCTCAGGATTAAAAGGATATGCTCTAGGGAAGAAGAGTGGTTCAAACATCGCAACCAGGCAATAACACGCTTCAAAAAAAGAAACTACAGCTCCAAAACCATCCAGACGTCGTTGCAACGAACAGTAGGTATCAATAGAACAGATTTGTTAAAAGACAAACAAACTAAAACAAATGAAGAAAATCAAATAAGATTTATAATTACCCACTCAACAGCTAATCAACAGTTGATGAAAATACTACGCAGAAACTGGCACATCTTACACATGGATCGAACAACTTCATCGATTGTAGGTGATCATCCCAACATTACGTATAGACGGACTAAAAATCTAAGGGATCAATTGATCCACAGCCACTTCAGACATCAAAACAAAAAAGAAACCTGGTTAAAACCTAAGGGCTTCTTTAAATGTACGAGCTGTAAGGTATGCACAATTGCTCAGAACACAAAGGAAGTGGTGATGGCTAACAAACGTAAATGGAAGATCCAACAACTAATCAATTGTAAAAGTCAATTCGTCATATACATCATCGAATGTGCTTGTTCGCTAAAGTATGTTGGAAGCACCAAGTGCGAACTGAAGAAACGCATTTTGGAACATGTTCGGGCCACAACCAACACTGACAGAAGCAACGCTGTCGCAAAACACATGGAAAAGGAGCACGAAGGAAAATGGAAAGACCTGAAATTCTATGCAGTGGAAGCCGTAGGAACACATCCTAGAGGAGGAGACCGAGAGAAAACTCTCAGGCAAAAAGAATCCAAACACATCCTGAATTTCAGAACTCTGACTCCTTTTGGATTGAATCAGGATGAGGAACTCCATTACCATCTTTGATCTGTTATATATCACTCAGAAATCGTCAAGGAAATGGTCATATCTGACAAGGACATTGACATTGGCCTCTCACAATTTTAGGTTTATCACAATTGTTTTATTAGTTTGAAATTTTCACGGGTGACTATGTGAGACAGTGCCTTTTCACCATAAGTTTGAGAACACGGCCCACTAGAGGGCTCTATTCATGTTTGAAATGATTAATTGTGTGAATCATAACCTACATCACAGTATTCATTGTGCCTACGCGTTTCAGGGCTTCACGCCCCTTCTTCCTGGGCAAAACAGCATGGAGGGCGGGCATGTTTGAATAAATACCGGAAATACAATGTGCAGGCCTCAGGTGTGCTGTTTTGCCCAGGAAGAAGGGGCGTGAAGCCCTGAAACGCGTAGGCACAATGAATAAACAAACACACTTCAAAGGCTGGCTGCATCTTTAGGCTGGATGGCCGAACGTCGTGAGTGATCCTCCAATGCTCGAGGGCAATTTGTTGGACACATTAACTACACGGCTGCCCGGCCGTGGGAGGAAGCACCGTCGTCAGCTGGGACCAAATGCATTTTCCAGTTGATTGAAGCCTGAAGCTCCGAACTCATCGGGACTGTGACAGGTACGACGCTCTATATGCTAATGAGGCTGGCTCTTCAAGTACGTGACTCACTCAGAGAAAATATTGTAAATAATGAAAAACGCACGCATGAACTTACTCAAAGGAAATCACTCACCTGCACAAAGGACTCCATGCCCCACAATGCATCCGGGGAAAGTGCAACATCTACACGCCCATGGAGGGCGGGCATGTTTGAATAAATACCGGAAATACAATGTGCAGGCCTCAGGTGTGCTGTTTTGCCCAGGAAGAAGGGGCGTGAAGCCCTGAAACGCGTAGGCACAATGAATAAACAAACGCACTTCAAAGGCTGGCTGCATCTTTAGGCTGGATGGCCGAACGTCGTGAGTGATCCTCCAATGCTCGAGGGCAATTTGTTGGACACATTAACTACACGGCTGCCCGGCCGTGGGAGGAAGCACCGTCGTCAGCTGGGACCAAATGCATTTTCCAGTTGATTGAAGCCTGAAGCTCCGAACTCATCGGGACTGTGACAGGTACGACGCTCTATATGCTAATGAGGCTGGCTCTTCAAGTACGTGACTCACTCAGAGAAAATATTGTAAATAATGAAAAACGCACGCATGAACTTACTCAAAGGAAATCACTCACCTGCACAAAGGACTCCATGCCCCACAATGCATCCGGGGAAAGTGCAACATCTACACGCCCATGGAGGGCGGGCATGTTTGAATAAATACCGGAAATACAATGTGCAGGCCTCAGGTGTGCTGTTTTGCCCAGGAAGAAGGGGCGTGAAGCCCTGAAACGCGTAGGCACAATGAATAAACAAACGCACTTCAAAGGCTGGCTGCATCTTTAGGCTGGATGGCCGAACGTCGTGAGTGATCCTCCAATGCTCGAGGGCGATTTGTTGGACACATTACCTACACGGCTGCCCGGCCGTGGGAGGAAGCACCGTCGTCAGCTGGGACCAAATGCATTTTCCAGTTGATTGAAGCCTGAAGCTCCGAACTCATCGGGACTGTGACAGGTACGTCGCTCTATATGCTAATGAGGCTGGCTCTTCAAGTACGTGACTCACTCAGAGAAAATATTGTAAATAATGAAAAACGCACGCATGAACTTACTCAAAGGAAATCACTCACCTGCACAAAGGACTCCATGCCCCACAATGCTCCGGGGAAAGTGCAACATCTACACGCCCATGGAGGGCGGGCATGTTTGAATAAATACCGGAAATACAATGTGCAGGCCTCAGGTGTGCTGTTTTGCCCAGGAAGAAGGGGCGTGAAGCCCTGAAACGCGTAGGCACAATGAATAAACAAACGCACTTCAAAGGCTGGCTGCATCTTTAGGCTGGATGGCCGAACGTCGTGAGTGATCCTCCAATGCTCGAGGGCAATTTGTTGGACATATATATATATTCACTGAAAAAACCATAGGTTTCAGGGACTTTATAGTTAGTTGGACAATTGACTCATATAAAACCAGAGAAATTTGCCTGTTATAGTTAGTTGAGCTAACTATAACTCGCGCGCCCACAATGCACTGCTGACGATGTCACATATTACATCACTGATGACATCTCAAGTGACATCACTGATGACATCACTCATGACATCATCCAGTGAATGTGTGTTTCTATAAAATTTAAATATGTTTGATATATATATGCCAAGGTGTATTGAAGAATGAATGCATTTACAAATGCCTGAAGGAATTATTTCGTATGTGTGTGACTGACTGTATAAGTGAGTGATTGAATGTGTCTTACTGAATGCATGGGTTAGTGACTAAACTGTGTAAAAGTCTGTATTAGTCTCTCCATTAGTGTGTAAGCTACTGCATGGGTTGCTGAATACCTACATGAGTGTCTATATAGGTTATTGATTTGTTGTCTGAGTATCTGTATGGGTCCCTGAGTGTCTCTGTGGGTGGGTGGGTGTATGAGTCTGTGCATATATGTCTGAGTGGGTGATTCACTGGTTGTATGGTTTAAAAGGTGCATCTGTAAAGGGCTGTATGGGTGAGTTAGTGTGTGTATGGGTATGTTGGTGATGGATTAATGTCTCAGTGGTATATCTGTGACTAACTACATATGTTTTAAGCCACTATATGTGAGTGTTGGAGTATATAAATGATTATACGTGAGACTAAGTTATTTCAAGAGTGGGTGTATAAATAAGTGTCTTTCTGTCAGTCATTGTATAAGACAGTAAATATGTATTAGTATCTGTATAAATAAGTGATGTGGTATGTCTAAAAATAACGAAGTTGGTGTGTAGAACTGTATACATGATTAAATGGGTATGTGATTCATTCTTTGCATTACTGACTAGGCGTGTGAGTAACTCTATGGATGAGTGGCAGCGTGTGACTGCATGTATAGATATATGAGTGCATATTATAGTCCTCTGTTGATGAGTAACTACATGTATAAGTGACTGGATGTGTGTGTAGACCTAGGAAATAGCGAGTGCTATGTAGTATAAGGCATTCTTCTGTATATGGTTTCAAAAATAGTAGTCAGCATTTTACAATGGGTGTATCAAAGTTTATATTAGAGCATCAGTATCTGCATCAGATTGTCACGTGGATGATATCATGAGTGATGTAATTTGAGAGGATATCAGTGATGTCACTGACCATGTCATGAGTGATGTAATATGTGACATCATCACCAGTGCATTGCGGGGGCACGAGTTATAGTTATCTCAACTAACTATAACAGGCGAATTTCTCTGGTTTTATATGAGTCAAATGTCCAACTAACTCTAACATCCCTGAAACCTATGGTTTTTTCAGTGAATTTCTAAGGTTTTTTAAATGCTAATTCCTAACTATAACGTCTGTAAAACCTACGGTTTTTTCAGTGAATTTCTAAGGTTTTTTAAATGCTAATTCCTAACTATAACGTCTGCAAAACCTATGTTTTTTTCAGTGAATTTCGAAGGTTTTTAAATGCTAATTTCTAAGTATAACGTCTCTGAAACCTATGGTTTTTTCAATGAATTTCAAAGGTTTTTTAAATATCGAACTACTATTGTGTTTTTGTCATTAATACTATTTTTTCTAACTTTTCAACTACATAAAATAAACTGCAAAAGTACTATGTAACATAATACATTTCACAAATTACAATGAGTTTTTAAATAATACAAAACAATTTAGCATTCAGATAATAATTGTTCTCCCTTTTTTTGCTGTCATCAGCTACTACTTAACTTCACTATTCACAGTGATGCCAGTGTAGCTTCATCATAAACAGCAGGGGGAAAAAACCAATGAACTACATTGTTAAAAAAAAATAACCCTAATTTTCTCAAATATAATACAAAATCAACACAAATAACACATCCAATAGTACTTCAAATGTTCAAAGCTTACCTTTAATTTGTAGATTGTCTGCAAATTTACCCAATACCCCAGATAATGTATCAAAAATTTCGCTTTGAAAGCATCCAGTATGAATTCCTTCAAGATCTTACGTAGTTTCTCTGCACATTTTCCCAATATGCCAGATAATATATCAAAACTCTCGCTTTGAAAGCATCCAGTATGAATTCCTTAAAGATCTTACGTAGTTTCTCTGCACAATTTTTCCAATACACCACATAATGTATCAAAAATTTTGCTTTGAAAGCATCCCGTATGAATTCCTTAAAGATCTTAAGTAGTTTCTCTGCACAATTTTCCCAATACACCAGATAATGTATCAAAAATTTCGCTTTGAAAGCATCCAGTATGAATTCCTTAAAGATCTTACATAGTGTCTCTGCACATTTTCCCAATACGCCAGATAATGTATCAGAAATTTCGCTTTGAAAGCATCCAGTATGAATTCCTTGAAGATCTATACACCTTCCCATTAAAGCCGAATAGTGTATCTAAAATCTTTGTTTCAGAAAAATTAAGTATGAGTTGGGTAATTCATATGGCAATCTCGGTTTCATTTCCAAGTGGGTATCATTACAGTGACTCCAACCATTATTACACTTTAAATAAACTGTATAATGTCCACTTGTAGTAGTACTTCCAGCATGCAAAACAATAGCAACTGTTGCAAAAGTTCTTCCAGAAATAGATACTTGATTAGCAACAATTTTTTTAATTTTGGTTTCCACTTTTCTTCCATTTGGTCGACAGCGTTGCAGCATTATAATCAAATATTTTCCATATCTTTGTAGGCATAATGCAGATAGCATTCTTGATTTACAATGAGAGCACATCATCACATGATCAGCTTCTTTTACTAATTTGGAAAATGGTACAGATTTGCAGTCAGGTATTGTTAAATATAAAAATCGTTCTCTGTCAACTAGAGTGCTTGAAGTTAACGAACACTCTTCACATTTATGTTCCCATTTGTAACTGAGTACAAATAAACTCTCAATCTGAATTCCTTCATCTTCTAGTACTCCAAGCATAACCATCAGAAATTCTTGTGCATCTTGCTGTATATTAGCACTGAACGTTAAAGATCCAGTACATGTATCCAACAGTTGGCGAATACCAGAAGCAGAATGAATCTTACTTCTATCAGTTCTCAATTCTTAAAATAAAGTGTAGAGTGCAGAACATAAAGTTTTTTCCTGACTTTCCATAATTTCACCACAAACATCTTCAAGATAAAATATAACATTTAGAATGACATTACCATAGCAGTTGACACCAGAAGCATTTTCTAATTGTTATCCAACAACATAATCACTTGTTTGTATTTTCTGCTTCTTTACATCTTTTCTTTTCTGTTGATTTTCTTTCTGCTTTTCAACCAAAGTTTACACTTCAACATATTTGCGTTTTGAGCACACAACACGTTTCTCATAAATGGGATATTCACCTATATGGGGAGCATAAAGCCTTCTCAAACAAATATATTCTCTTACACAAATAACATCAGCACTAAACTTGTCCTCATCAAAATCAATTAAATACAAACCAGACCACGCTCTAACTCGAGATAATGCAACATATACCATTCCCTCTTTAAACACAGTTTTTCCAACATTTACCAAAGCATTATCTACACTGAAACCTTGTGATTTGTGAATAGTTATTGCATATGCTAAACAGAAGGGAAACTGTTTTCTATGAACATACAAGTCTTTTACAAGCAAAAAACGTGCGGCAGATCGTGCAATCTGTCTTACCTCTGCAATCTGATCAAATTTAACTTTCAAAAATTCAATTTCATTTCTATTTTGATATTTCACAAAATCAACAAGTTTCCCCATTGCTCCATTCACTAAACCTTCTTCTACATTCAGATTACGCTTCAAAATTACCCGACAGTTTAAACATACATCTACATTTTTTTCTAAGCCAGCAGTTTTTGATACAGACTTTCCAAAGAATCAAATTTAGTCTGTAGTTTTTCTGAAAGAACAATTGTTATTCCTTGATGCTCAATTTTATCAATAGCTTCAATGTGAACTATTCCTTGATTTTCCAATTTCATAAGCTCTCTATTAAATGTATAACACTCTTCCACTGTATGCATTAAGCAAACTATAGACTTTTTTCCTTTCATTTTCTTGTACATTACTTCTGCTGGTGTGTTTTCATTTGTAAACAAGTTCTTTAGCAGACAACTTTGAAAAGCTTCTTTACCTTGTTTGCTTAGAACACCAATTCTTACATCTTTTAGAATATTTGCATAATCTTCATCTCTTGCTTGTCGCATATTCTGAGTGAGGTCTTTATATTCAGAATTTAACCACAGATTCACATTTCCAATACTTCCCAGAGATTTCTTTGTGTCTTCATGTAGAAGAGTTGTAAACACTGGTTCTCCTTTTACAGGGGTTAGTTGTAGCAGATCTCCAAATAAAATTGAACGTTTTCCTCCAAAGAGAACGTCGTAATCTGTTTTTAATAACTGTTGCATTCTTAAGTGTACAAAAGCAAGCATTAAGTTTGAGACCATGCTCACCTCATCAATAATTAAAAGTTTCATTTTCTTCATCACTCTTGACACTTCATAAGAAGCTTCTCCAGACAACTTCTGATATTCTAATTTATTATCATGCTCCACTGGTAACATCAATAATCTATGCAAAGTAACTCCTTTAACATTGTGTGCAGCTAATCCAGTTGGAGCTGTTACCACACAACATAAATGTGAACCAGTAGTTTTTTGAAGATAACTGGTCAAAACTTTAATTAAAAAACTTTTACCTGTCCCAGCTTGACCACTGATGTACATCAGAAGAGGTTTAAAAGATGAACACAGACATTCTTTTTTTCCATGCAACAAACCATGTTCAATCCGTTCTCTCACTTGCACATATATTTCTTTCTGTTCAACATTTACTTGTTCTTCTAACTTTTCCAATGTTATATTCTCCTCATGTGCTTGTTGCATTGCATTTTTGGCTTCATGCATAGCAATCGCTGCTTCATTTTCCAGCATTGGTTGTCCAAGAGGATCTTGACTACATGGACCACTACTTTGACTATCTTGAGAACTTTCATGAGCTATTTTAGCTATAATACTCTTTTCCTGTTCAACTTTATCATTCAACATTTTTAAATATGTAGGGAAAATTGGACATCGAATGCTATCTTTACAAGCATTAAAAGAATCTTCATAGCCGTCAAAATCTCCAAGTAATTCACTTTCGCTACGCCATGGTTTAAACAGCTGCAGAAGTGCTAAATAGTAAAATTCTCGCTTATCTGGAGTTTCACAACTAAGTTTCTTGTGGTTTATAAGATTACCCTTTGCATGTTTTACTAAACAACCATGACACCAACTACTGCAAACTTTCCTTGTTTTAAATTCTCTATAACATTTCTTTTGAAGCTGTAATGTTGAAGTACTTCATACAGACATAGCTGTTCCAGATGTTGACTCCTTTTCGGATAGTATGTATCCAACATATTAGTTTTAAGAATGTCTGTACTATCTGGCTCATTTGCTGCTAATTGTTCAATTTCTTCCAATGATTTCAACACTCTATTTCGTTTGCAGGCAAGACCTAAACTTAACCAAATGATTCCTCGTGACTTTGAATATAAACTTGAAGAACACAAGCGGTCTGAACATTCATACGATCCAATTTCTCGGTGGGAAAGCATTTTCAAACTAAAGCTGTACAATTTTTTGCTAAGACTATTCTCTTGTGCAATTTCTTCCCACATTTGTTTCATCTCTGTTTTTTCAGATTTTGTAATGTACGATGTAACATAACGTGCAACAGCAATTGAGTTATCCGCAACATATTGGATGTCCATGTTCGCATCCACATTTTTTAAATGACTGGATTGTAGTCATTGATATACTTTGACACCTCTGTTCTTTTTAAGTTGTAGGTATTCTTTGGAGTTTTCCGAGTTATTGTGTGCCTCACAGAAGAAAAAAAGAATTTACTCTTCCTTTACATATGACAGGACGGGGAAAACCAAACCGACATTTGGTGTAAAATTTTCCTTTAGACTTGTATTTTCTTCTGCAGTACTTTCCACAATGGTGACTTTGGAAACGTAAAACTTGCTATCTCAAGCTTCTATCTCCTCCTTCTCCTGAAATCTCACATGTCACATACTGTTCGATGAAAGATAATACTGTTTCATCAGAATCAGTTCCAAATTTAGGTGCATCCTTGACCTATAGTAGCATATGTATATGAGGTGCACCTCTTGCTTGGTACTCCTTTCTCCAAAAGAAATCGGTAACTCCTCCAAGAGGTGGATTCTTTTTATTAAAGATAAAATACATCATACCTTGAAACTTATGATTAAAATATCTGCACACATTTACAGGATCCAATGAACACAGTTCACCAGGAGTCTTTATTTCAACATTTTTTATATCAGAATTCGCTTCCCTTAAAAACTGAAGCATATCTTCCCATGCATACTCTGCACAGCTAAGTGTGACAAACCATGTTGGTGTACCTAAGTTCCCTACCATACACTTGAGTTCTCCATGACGACGATACCAATACTCATTTGTTCCACGTTGACATGCCATCAAATTGATTAACTGTGCTTCTAAATTTTCATCTGTTTCTTGAACTTTCTCCACAAATTCTTTCGCAGAAATAAGTGATTCATGAACTCCAGTTTTAAGTATTTGATTCACTGCATATGAGAGAGAAGACAGATCACTTTCAAACAAAAGGTGAAATTTGTATGGAATGCACTGTCGAAATCTAGGATCTTCAGAAAATAATCTTGTTGACCGATATTCTGAAGCTGTAATCCGTACAGGTCGGTCATCGTATCGTCCACCTGCTCCAGTAGGAAACCACTGTGGAAAACAACGAGCTTCCAAGCTTTTCTCCCATACACTCATTGGAGTTCCCTGTACTTTTTTCATTTGAAATAACTCAATGCTACTTCCTATCACTTCTTTTGAATGCAAAGGACATATTGTATAATGTTCATAAATCTCTTCAGTCCTTGACTTGTCCACTTTTTCTATTTGACCACTTGAAATTTCAAAATCATCCTATAAACGTATTACCTGTTCATCCACATTTACATTTTTGTAATACATACTGTTCTCTATAAGATATAAAGTAGCCTTTTCAACTTTATTAACATCTGCAAATTCTTGCCATATTTTCCGACTCCTTGTGGGTACACCTTTTACTAAAATAACTACTGCCTCATCTTCCTCTTTCTCTCCAGCAATAGTTTCAATGTTTTTCTTAAAATCCAAAGGTACGTACACCACTCTTCCTTTCAGCCCTCTTTGCAAGTCTGTTGGTGGCAGTTTACCTGTTTTAGGCTCCATCCGAATTATAGTTTGGAAAGGATGAACAGATTGAATTAGAACCGACTCATATGTATTCAATTTGGCCAGCTCCTGCAGAATGGCTACTAACGTCAACTTATTATGCACTGCTCAAGCAGGCATTTTGTTCTCTTCTAATTTGTTGTAACAATATTTACATATACGTTGATCACTACCTAACTCAAATCGACCTTCAACAAACAAGAAAGTTGCAAATTCTTCCCACTTACCATTGTTCTCCTTTTCACTTTTCAAATACAAATCAACATTCCTACTTTGACTTTTATAATGAGTACGTCGATAACAAACACAAACATAGTTTGGTATTTCAGAGCACACTACATTAAACTTTCCAATTTCTTCTTCAAACTGATCAGTGCTAATCACTTTCTCATCTCCTCCAACATCTGTAATTGTCAAACTTTCAATTTCTATGAACTGCTCTTCTGAACCAAAATATTGCATTACAATATCATCACACTTTTTTTGAACATCTGATAAAGAACCATATAAAAGACTTCCATTCAGTTCACTTAAACTTAATGCACAACTTGTTACATAGTACAGTTTCTTTACAGAGTTTCACATTTCTGAATGGTGTACTGCTAACATCCTCAAATGATAAAAAACACTTTTACAAACTTTTCTTGAAAGACAAGCCAGAGAATGCCCATACTTCTCAGTATATTTTCTTACATTACATGGATCTAGTCCTTGTAACAACTTAATCTTCTGTTTTATACCTTTCTGAGTATATTCTCGTAGCAAATTTCGCATTTTATCAATGGATTCCTGTTGAAAACTACAAATGCTACTACAACTCCACTTATACACAGGAGCTCGTGGACGTTTCCCTTGCATTTCTTCAGCTATTAAGTCTTCTGCACTTTTACCAATCATTTCCTCCTTTGGAAGAGGAACACCATCCTGAACTTCGTAGCAACGACCTCCAGTATCAACTGCAAATGATAAACTATTTTCCTGGAAGTAACTTTCCTCATTAAAAAAGACTCAGTACTAGAAGTATGTCTCCAATGTCCACTAAAGATTTTACAAAAGTTGGTTCTGTTCACAAGTCTTTTTTTTCTACTTTTGTCTTTTAATACTTTCACTATTTTATCCAATGCTGTCAATCTCTTTAAAATCAAAATGAACAACTTCTGTTTCAAATTGAAACCATTATCCACTATACTTTCAATACGCTGCTTCTCTTTGAATTGGAATATTCTTCTTTTATATTTGCAGCATGGTTTCAATAAATTCCTAATCACTCTAGATTGAAAAGTCTCTGACGAATTTCTTGAAATTGTTTTTTTCTCTGAGTACCAGATACTATTTCTTTATCATCTTCCTTTTCCTCGTATTTGAAATTGAGCTCTGCTTCACCTTACTTGAAAAATTCTTCTTTTTGCTCTGTGTGATGTTTTTCTCATTAAATGTTCGTAATATTTTTCTCAAAAATTGTCTTTTGCTTTTACTCGAACAAACAGTTCTCTACTACTCGCATTTTTTTCTACTTCAAGATCTTTCCTTTTTGTCAAATATATATTTTTCTTCTCTTTTATTTTTTTTACTTCTTCTAAGCATTTCCAAATTTCAATCCAAACAAAATAATTTTCTGAAAAACAAAAATTAGATTCAATTATTTTTCACATTACTTCACTATGTTAAAATAATACCATACAATTACAAAACGTCCACTAACAACTTCCAGACCCAGTACTGCAACGTGATGGAGCACGACAGATGAGCACTAGGATGACAAATAGTGCCATAGAACATAAAGCAAGTATTTATTTAATTATTTACATACTCCTTTACAATGTATATATAACTGCACTACCTCATACTTTTCACCTCTCCGCCACGCCCCACCACCCCACACCACTTTCTCTGCAACCCACCGCACACAACTTTATAAATAGTATTCTTTAAAATTTTAATCTATGTACTTAGAATTATATTATCAACCAAACAGCACACATAAAAATTTCCATTATTACCTAACAACTTTATCAACAACTTCGCAAACATAACACTGCACCCAGGGCTTTAACTGGAGGGGGAGTCAGTGGGGATGTGACCACCAGCACTTTATTTTTGGGAGCCTTGAAACAGGTCTTTATAGGGCTCTATTTTCCAACCTCACAAACGTAATCCGTTTTTTTCCTTTATTGCACTGCAGTGACACTGTGAGAGCATGCACATTGCTCACTACTTAGAAGTGCAGACATCATGCCAAGTGACTCGCATTGTAGGAGAAGGGAAATCCTTTAAAGAGAGCCATTTACTATCAGTATTTACCTTCTCATTTTGCAACGCACCAGCAACATCATCGTGGGGTGATTAGCAGACAGACCACCATGCGCGCAACGCCCATTGCCCCGGACTCTCTGACACAGCTTCCCGGGCGCACACACAGAGTGCACCTGAGTACTTCACGGTCTTCAAAACATCATATTTTTGTAAAGGAGACTCTGTTCTTTTTCACCCCTTTTTACAACCCCTATATGCCCACTCTGCTTATGGCTGAAAGAATTAGGCTCCCCCAAAATTTTCCTCTGGTTGCGCCTCTGCAAACGACCACAACAAGGCAACTCCAGCACAAACCTGCTCTTACCTTACACACGGTCTTGTTTTAGTGCTACGAAAACACACACTTTGCCTGCCTCACTAAGTTCTCACAACCCCTCTTTAATATGAACATAAAAGCTTTCCAATTTCTTTTATATTCCTAGACTGTACTTTACATGGAAATATAGAACTCAAGGTTCTCACCACCCCAAATTAGCTCTCTGGTATACTTTCTCAAATATAAGAAGCACAGGTATTCAGTATCTGTCAGTTACGGCCACTTTAAAACAGTGTACCTATAAACAACTCGACAAAACGTTATGTTTCTAAATTAACGTATTACACTTAAAAGCTCCTTTACATTTCTTTTGCTAGATGTACCTTTGTTTAAAACACCACCAGAGAAGGGTTTTGAAATATGCTCCACAAAGAGTAACTCAAAGCTTTGTTATTCTTTATTAAAAAATCTGCCTGTCAATGCTTTTCGCAAGTCTTTTCATTGCCTTAAGAGGGTAGCTGGATGAGTATAATACGTCATATTTAAGATCGGGGGCGGACGATGCACGGAAATAAGAACGTATAGTTGGATAAAGGGCGAGTGGATGCATGGCCAGATGCATCAATGGATAGATACATGGATCAATGTATCAATGTATGGATGGATGGAAGAATGAATGAATGCAAAGACCAGTACTTAAGATAGACGGTAGGGCTAATAAATGCTTAGGATTGATTCTGGGACAGATATATCTATTCATATATAGGCGTATCGCTGCATGAATGGCACAGTGCTTACTATAGGTGAGTGCGCTCATAGATGCTTAAGAAAAACGGATGAACAGATTTATGTATATATATAAGTAGGAATATATCCATCAATTAAAAGATGGTTGAATGGCGCAGTGCTTAGGATGCATGGATACTGCGCTTTAATTGGGCCAGGTCTGGGGACCGGGACTTATTTTCAGGCAGCCTCCAAACGACTCTCTACCAGGCTCTATTTTCGGCCCTCTCAAAGATAGTCAATTTTTTTTTGTTTTATTACACTACAGTGACAGCATTCACATCGATGTACGCATGCTTATTTTGCTCACTACTGAGAACTGAGACATCACGCCAGGTTACCCACGTTGTAGAAGAAAGGGAAATCCTTTCAAAAATGTTTTTTTCCGAACCTACGATAATTGGAGAGGATTTTCTAAAGCACACAATGATAGTTATCGTGATTTAGACCACGCCCCAACTTGGATAGTCCACACCCCTTTAAGAGCTTTGCCCCCCCTTTTAAAGCACCCCCACTTTTTTTTCTCCCACTTAGAACCCTAACTACACCATAGTAACAAACAAACAGTGTAACCTTCCATTAAAATCTACAATGGCACCAAGTTTCATAATTTTCCATCAACGCTATCAGCCTTCTACCACAGTACAAGAATGTCTATCAGCACGAAGATGTCTTATCCACAGAAATGTTGTGTAATTTCTGTACCTGTCTGCTGGAACACTCATCACCAAAACGTATTAAAACATGGGAATTTGCCAGAAAAACATATACCATACCACAAAGCGGTTCATAAATGGGCACACTGCACCACCCTCTGCCCCATCCTTCCTTAACTTTACAAAATTAAAGAAAGACCCACACCAAACCTAGTAAACACACTATACCAATACAAGAACTTAATTTCAACAACCGTCTACCTGAACGCTCATGAGCAAAGTGTATTAAAACATACAAATTTGTGGGTAAAACATATACCATGCCATAGGGTGCTTTATAAGTGCTCCCAGTGGTACTACATCACCTTTAGTAGCTCCACATCTCCACGTTACTATATTCTGTATTTCAAACAGCAACATAACTACCTCCCCCACACCCACCCTCGCCCTTGGTTAACAGTACAAAATCAAACAGAAACCCCCCATTCCTAGAAGCGCCACTATACCCATACACAGGCTTAATTTTAACATGTGTCTACCGGAACACTTATCAGCAAAAACTATTCAAACATGCAAATTGGCGGGTAAAACATAAACCATCCCATTGCACTGTTTATAAATGGGCCCAGTGAAACTACATTACCTTTAGTAACTACACATGCCCATGTTACAAATATCCGTCTTATAATCAGCAACATACGCATCTCCCCCACCCCCACCCATCCCTTGCTTAACCATACGAAATCAAACAACGAGCCCCAGCACTCCCGTTACCGCCACTATAGCCATACATAGACTTAATGTCAAAAGGTGTCTGCCGGAACGCTCATCAGCAAAACCTATTAAGACTTGCAATTTTGCAACTCAGACATACACCATACCATAAGACGGTTTATAAATAGTCACAGTACCACGACACCACCTCAACACCCGCCCTTGCTTAACTTTACGCAATAAAAGAAAGAGCCCCAGCAAACGTTAAAGCGCCACTATAGCCAAACAGAGGGTTAATTTGAACAGATGTCTCCCAAAACGCTCATCAGCAAAACGTATTAAAACATGCAAAACATATCCCATGCCATAGGGCGCTTTATAAGTGCTCCCAGTGGTACTAGATCACCTTTAGTAGCTCAACATCTGCACGTTACTATATTCTGTGTTTCAATCAGTAACATAACCACCTCCCCCACACCCACCCCCGCCCTTGCTTAACCGTACGAAATCAAACAGAAACCCCCACTATTCCCAATACCGCCACTATACCCATATATGACGTTAATTTTAACAGGTGTCTGCCGGAACACTTATCAGCAAAAAGTATTCAAACATGCAAATTGGTGGTTAAAACATAAACCACCCCATAGCACGGTTTATAAATGGGCCCAGTCGAACTACACCACCTTTACTAGCTAGACATCTATATGTTATGAAAGTCATTTAAACACCCTGTAGAGTTTATAGCAGGGCATGGTGAGAGTAAACAAAGTTCTAATTCCCAAACTTTTGAGTTACAGTCCCTTTATTGTACTGTATATTAAAGATATTAAATGGAATGAATACATTGACGAGTGTCTCAAAAGGGATAGTGAAGCTCATCATCAGTAAAACACGAACCACTTCAACACCTACATATATCTGCCACAGTGACACAGCCTGACAAATAGTATCACTTATAATCACATGTAGTCCTCTAATGTCAACAAACTCATACAGAAAATATGCCGCACATTTACATATTTTTTTATCTCTCACACATTTATAAAACATCTCTTCTAAAGAAGCACTCCCCAACTACTTCTATTCCATAAGAACAGACAATAATTAATGCGTTTACTGCCATATATTTTAGTATATCTACCTTTTTATTATTCACTAGTCAGAAACTACAAAAACTATTCACTATACCCAAATGCGAACCGGAAACCATATTCATATTTATCTCAACTTAGGATCACATGATTCAAATTATGCGTACATATAAAAGGAACGTATCACTTTTCCTATCTCCATCTCCTCTCCATGTGATCTCAAAACACTGTACACAGACTCACTGTCCAACAACCTACCCTGACTTACATTCAAATCTACCTCTCTGTGTCAAAAATAAGACCACAACCTGCCCACATAACATTTCTGCATTTCGTTTTATCGCTTTTAACGTCATAACACATACATTTCCTACCACCACCCCCCACAATTTCCACAAAAAGTATCAGTTGCAAACGTGCGACATTTTCTTTATCTCCCCAAATACATTACAAACTCAAATTAACACTGTACCTCATTTTCAAAACAATACAGTCCTATAAAGATGACAAACTATACTTCTTCTCTGTGAAAAATTCCTAAACATATATAAAATACTTATATAACAACAGCTCAAATTTATGCATATTTCATAACAATATCAAACACCACACTGTACTAACACTATATTACTGTGAAATAAAAAATACTTTAAAAATTAAAAACATCACCTCAAATACTTAATCAATACTATAAAACACATAAAACACCTTGTTTATTTCTAACTCACCTTTGTAGTTGTTATCCAGATTTCAAATGAAACGCATACAATTCTCTCTTTCTCACATAGTACATGTAAAGCTCCAACTTCATCAAGAATGAAACGAGGAATGGCACAATTTCTCTGTCGCTCCACACATAAATACATGTAAAGAACAAATCAGAATACTTCATTCCTTAAACGACATTCCAAAACTTACCTCCATTTTGAATTTTACTTCCGAAAAACTACTTATTATTCCGCGCCACATAAGGTCACAAGTTCAACCTATTTTATCACTACACTTTCTGGAACCTTCTATGACACCTGCAGGTTAAAGGTTCATCATTTTTTTTTTTACCTAACGATATACTTTTGCAACATTTTATCAAACATTCAACGGCACGTGCACGTTAAAAGTTCACAATAGGGGTCAGTAGTTGTTAGACCTGGGACCTTGGCGTGAGCCTCCCTTCCAATTTTTGTCGCTGTGCCTCATGTGTTTTGATGGTGTTAGCTGCTCAGAGCACTGTGCCACTGCCAACCAGTGCCACAGTGCAAGTGCCCCCCTATTTAAAATGTAGCTAAGGTCTGCCACTGCAGAACCTGCGTGCAGTCTGGTACTGTCATGCTGACTGGGTAAGTGCACACACTTGCCAGTACCTAAGCCTTCCCTTAACTTCATATCAGTCACCCCTATGGTAGGCCCAAGGCAGGGTGCATTGTAAGCATAAGGTAGGACAAGCCCTGATGTGTGTGGCATGTCCTAATAGTGAATTACAGCCATTTTCGTTTTTCACTATTGTAAGGCTACCTGTTCTCCATAGGCCAGAATGGGCTGTTAGAATTGTTACGCTCTATGATCCTAACAGACCCAGGGAACATGGTAGAAATTCAAGTTTAGTATGCCTGCACTCAGAATAATGAAATACATCTTTTAGTAAAGTTTATTTTGATATTCTGTGTTTGCAAATACCACTTTTAGAAAGTTGGTATTTGCTTGCCTGACCATTTCAGCCCGCCTCTGCTGTGATGTGTATTGCCTGTCTGGTTGTGTGAATGACAGGGCTGGGGTAACCCAGAGGGGCAGGGCTAGGTAGCCTGGTGGTGAATAAGAAGATTGGTAGTCAGATGGGTGGGAGGAGTACACCTGGGCTCTGAATAGGGTTGTGCTCTGCTACCACAATGCTGGCTCCACCTCCTGCGGAGCGGCTGATGTCTCTGCCCTGCACCCTGAATAGAAAGGCTGAGTCATGTCAACAGAGTGCTCAAGAACTGGTTTGGACTGGGCAAAGGCCCCTCAACCCCAGAGGAACAAAGGAATTAGGGGTATAAGTATTGGGACCCTGCTCCCAAGAAATTAGATCCTGCTGAAACAAGAAGAACCTCTGCCAGAGGAGAAGGAACTGGGAAAGCTGTAGGAGGAGTACTGTCCCTGACCTGGGGGATTGGCCTGCAGGGGTTGCCTTGCTGCTGAAGGAGAGGAGAAAGACTACTAAAGACTTTGCTTCAACTTGTGCTTTAAAAAGATCTCCAAGGGCTTGAACTGAGATTGCCCCCTGAACGAAGTCCCAGGACCAGTGGACTTCACCCCCAGCTCCCCAGAGTCTTTTGGAAGTGCCTGCTGCTGTTGTTGGGCCTTCTGAGGGACTGCGTGTCGCAAGGAGCTGGAAGCGCGACGCAAGGAAGAGAAGCGTGCCGCCATCGGCGCTGTTGCCGTCGCATCTCGCAGAGAGTGTCGCCGCTGCAGCATCGCATCGAGTGGAAGTGTCTCGCATCATTCCGGAAGTGTCTCGCAACGCCGAAGAAGCGTGTCGCCATCTCAGCCATCGTAGCTGTCGCATTGCACCGCATCGAGAGAAGAGTCTTGCATCGAGGAGGAAGCGTGTCGCCATCGCAGCCATCATAGTTGTCGCATTGCACCGCATCCAGAAAAGCGCCTCGCATCCACGGAGAAGCGTGCCGCCGTCGGAGCCGCTGTCATTGCATCTCGCAGAAGGGGTTTCGCCGCTGCAGCATCGCATCGAGCGGAAGCATCTCGCAACGTCGGAGAAGAGTGCCGCTGCCAAGGCCGCTGTCGTCGCATCTCGCCAAAGGGGACGCCGCTGTAGCTGACGCATCGAGTCGAGCCTTCTCGCAACATCGGAGAAGCGTAACGCATCTGGAAGATCACGTCTTTATTTCTTTTGCACCAAGAACTTCAACGCATCTGCATCGCTGAAACACTTTCGTTGCCCTGCGTGTCGCATCTAAGGTACATTGACTTAAAGTGTTGCATTTAAGAACTTAAGAGAAACTAAGCAATCTTCTACCAACTAAGCAACCGTATTGTGTATTTTTAAATGTTTAATGGTCTTGTGATAATCCTATATAAAGAATCCTTATTTTTAATATAAATACCTGTGTGGTGTCCATTTGTAGTGTTGTCACTTGGTTACTGTATGTGTTCACAAATGCTTAACCTATAACGCTCTGAGATAAGCCTTGTCTGCTCGCGCCAAGCTACCTAGAGGGTGAGCAGGGGTTGTTTTAGTAGTGTAACCCCTTACCCTGACTAGAGGAAAGGTTCCCTGCGTGTCACAAGTACCTACCTGTGCCAACCAGAGAACCCGGATTCTAACATTGGTGGCAGCAGTAGGATTCTGGACTTGCATTTCTGACTCATGTACAGTGATTGGTGAACACTACTTAGTGAGTGCAGACCTTAAACGCAACCAATACTTGTTGGTAGATTTCTTTTTGCGACTGTCTATTTTGGAGCACTGCCAAGCTTTACCATGGTGGAGAAAGCAGCATCCATAGTCTCTGTCAATACAGAATTTGAATGGGAAGAAGAGGAAATAGATAATTACACTGCCAAGCAGCTAAAGTTCTTTTGCAAGAAGTTTAATGTTTCTACAACTGAATGTAAAAACAAAACACAGCTCTACAAGGCGCTGAGGGCCTGGGTAGAAGCAAGGAAGGCCACTGATGATGATAATGCAGATGAGCAACTGGATGGGCCAGTGGGCTCAAGAGGAAGGAGAAGCCCTTCCCCTGCTGGTAGCAGTATGTCTAGTAAGAGTATAGCTCCAGAGGAGCTGGCAGATAGAAGAGAGAGTAGGATGCACAAAATGGAAATGGCAAAACTCAAATTGAATGGGCAGCTGGAGCTAGAGAGCAAAAAGCTGGCTCTGGAAGAGAGAAGAATACAAATGGAACATGAAACAAAGTTGAGGGAATTAGATTTGAAAGCTAAGAGTTTAGAGTCTACTCCCTCTGGTGTACATACCCAAGGATGTGGTTAAGGAATTCTTCAAGTATGATGACATAGGGCAGTGGTTTAAGGCCTATGAGGTAGCCATGTCTTCCCACCGGGTCCCTGAGAAAGATTGGGGAGCGGGGTTGTGGGGACGGTTCCTTAGTGAGGGGCAGGATACACTGCTGGATTTGCCTTCAGATGATTATAATTCCTATCCCCATATGAAGGCTGCTTTGATGTCTAGGTATGGGTTGACCCCTGAGTTGTATAGGCAAAGGTTAAGGGGTTGCACCAAGATTCCAAACAGTACGTATGTTGAGTATGTGACTTTTTTTGCAGAGCACTGGATGGTTGGGTGAAGGGCAGCAAAGTTCATGATTTTCAAGGGCTTCTTGATTTAATGGCATGGGAGCACTTGTCCAGTAATTGTTTTCCTGAGCTACGCCAGCACCTGATTGATAGTAGGCTGACTAACCCTAGGAAGCTTGCTGAGGAGGCGGACCGCTGGGTCAGTACCAGGGTCCACAAGGGTCAAGTGGGAGATTCCGCCAAAGGTGGGCAGGGTCCCCAGCAGAAGAGTGGGGGGGACAAGGGTAAACAGAGGGAGTTCCAGAAGAGGCCCCAAAGTAATCCCCAAGGGAACCAAGGGAAAGGTTCTCAGCCTCCCCCACCACAGAAACCGACAGGGGCCCCACGTCAGGTACGCCTGTTCAGAAGGGGCCCATCAGATGTTACAAGTGTGGTAACATGGGGCATTTTGCCTCTGATGTGAAGTGTTCATTGTTTGGTAAACCAGCACCCACTGGTGCTCCATCCCGGCAGGTGACTAGTGTAGCCCTGGGGGAGGAGATGGGTGTCCAAGGTGGGTGGGGTCCCACAGAGATATCCCTTGTCTCATTAGGAGACCGTGAAGTGGTTCCCCAAACCCAGCTGCCTGAGAACACTAAAAAATACAGGCAGTGGGTGACCATAAATGGCCATAGGGTTGGAGCTCTCAGAGACACAGGAGCCAGTGTGACGGCTGTCAAGCGGCACCTGGTGTCTCAGGAGCAGGTTGTCCCAGGAGCATTCAATCCGACTGTTGCCGCCGACAACACCGAGAGTCACTGCCCAGTGGCTCAGGTTCCCTTTCAGTGGGGGGGGGGTGTCTCTGGTACTCTTCAGGTAGCTGTGAGGCTCGCCATGCCTGTAGACTGACTGTTAGGGAACGACTTGGAGAGCTCACCTTGGGCTAAGGTGGAGCGGAGTGCTCACCTGGAGATGTTGGGTATGCCAGATTGGGCGTGTGTCACCACACGGTCCATGGCAGCCAGTAGAGGTGCTCAAGAGGTCCTGGAGCCTGAGAGGGAGACCCAGGGACCGGCCTTAAAGAGAAGGAGCAGGCAAGCCGGCTCCTGAAGTTCCCACGGTCCAGGAGGGAGCAGACCTTGAGGGGGATGCCCTGGAACCTACAGGGGAACAGATAGCTGAACTGGGGGACTTGCCTGAGCTGACCCATTGGCAGCAGGAGGGAGGACCCTCCAGGGAAGAGTTCTGCAGGGTGCAGAAAGAATGCCCTTCTCTTGTGGGTATGCGGCAGCCCAGGCCAGCGGTGATCAGTCCGGAACTCATTTCATTTACTGGGAGAACAACCTCCTGTATTCTGAGCCTAAGGTTGCTGAGCCTGGGTCAGCCCGTGTGCTGGTGGTACCCCAGTGCTTCAGAGCCTTCCTACTGGGGCTGGCTCACGATGTACCCTTAGCAGGACATTTGGGGCAGGACAAGACCTTTGAAAGGCTTGTCACCCACTTCTTTTGGCCCCAAATGCGCAGTAGTTCAGATACTCACTGCAGAACATGCCAAACTTGCCAGGCAAGTGGGAAGAGTGGAAGGAAGCAGAAGGCTCCACTCCAACCATTCCCTGTGGTCGGTAACCCATTCCAGCGAGTGGGGATTGATATTGTAGGGCCACTGGCCGCAGGACAGCGATGGGCAATAGGTTCATCCTGGTCCTGGTGGACCATGCCACTCGGTACCCGGAAGCCATCCCTCTGAGGACAGTGACGGCCCCCGTGGTGGGACGTGCGCTGATGGGAATTTTCTCCCGAGTGGCATTCCCTCTAGAGGTGGTGTCTGAACGAGGTACCAATTTCATATCTAAATATATGAAATCCCTTTGGCAAGAGTGTGGTGTAACCTACAAGTTCACCACACCTTACCTCCCCCAAGGAAACGGGTTGGTTGAGAGATTCAACCGAACCCTCAAAGGAATGATACTGGGCCTGGAAGGACCCATGAGGTGTAAGTGGGACGTCCTCTTACCATGCCTCCTCTTTGCTTACAGAGAGGTGCCACAGAAGTCTCTAGGGTTCAGTCCCTTTGAGCTTCTGTACGGACACCCAGTGAGAGGACCTCTAAGTCTGGTCAAGGAAGGCTGGGAGTAATCTCCCAGGAAACCTCCCCAGAATGTATATAGCTACATGCTGGCCTTCAGAAACCAGACTAGGCGTTTCAGGGAACTTGCTGAGGCAAACCTGGAAGCCAGCCAGGAGGAGATGAAGCGGTGGTATGACCAGAATGCCACTCTGGTAGAGCTTCAGCCTGGACAGAAGGTATGGGTCTTGGCCCCAGTGGAGCCCTGTGCGCTCCAGGATAAGTGGACCGGTCCCTTGAGGTGGTGGAGCGCAAGAGTCCGGTTACCTATTTGGTGGACCTGAAGTCTCCTAGGAACCCCTTAAGGGTCCTACATGTCAACCGCCTCAAGCCCCACTTGGCGAGGTCCCAAGTGGGCATGCTTTTAGCGACAGATGCTGGGATGGAGGAGGAGACCGAGCCTCTTCCTGACCTCCTGTCAGCCAAGGAGCAAGATGGGTCAGTGGATGGTGTCATCCTCTCTTCCACCCTGACCCCTGAGCAACAGAATGATTGTCGCCAGCTGCTGGGACAATTTTCTGACCTGTTTTCCCTGGTTCCCGGTGTCACTGATTGGTGCGTCCATGATGTGGACACTGGGGATCGTACACCTGTGAGGCACAAGGCCTACAAGGTGACTGACAGGGTAAGGGCCTGCATCAAGGAGGAGGTCTCCAAGATGTTTGCCCTTGGGGTAATTGAGTCCTCAAGCAGTCCTTGGGCCAGCCCAGTGGTCTTGGTCCCAAAGGCTGCAGCGCCGGGAGCCACACCCGAACTCCGGTTCTGTGTGGACTACAGAGGACTCAATTCGGTCACCAGGACTGACGCACACCCCATCCCCAGAGCTGATGAGCTCATAGATCGGCTAGGGGCTGCCCACTACCTCAGCACGTTTGATCTAACGTCTGGGTATTGGCAGATTGCCTTGACGGATGGGGCCAAAGAGAGGTCAGCATTTTCCACCCCTGATGGGCATTACCAGTTCCGGGTTATGCCCTTTGGGATGAAAAATGCCCCTGCCACCTTCCAGAGGTTGGTCAACCAGGTGTTGGTTGGGCTGGATTCGTTCAGTGCAGCATACCTGGATGACATCGCAGTGTTCAGCTCCAAGTGGGAAGAACACCTGCGCCACCTCTGGGAAGTGTTGATGGCGCTGCGGAGGGCAGGCCTCACGATCAAGGCGAGTAAGTGCCAGATCGGGCAGGGTTCAGTGGTGTACTTGGGGCACCAAGTTGGGAGTGGCCAGGTGGCACCCCTTCAACCCAAGATAGAAACCATCCTGAATTGGGAGTCGCCCAAAACCCAGACGGAGGTGAGAGCCTTCCATAGGTCTCACCGGGTACTACAGGAGGTTTGTCAAGGGGTATGGCAACATTGTTGCCCCCTTGACAGCGCTGACTTCAAGGAAGCAGCCCAGGAAGGTGATCTGGACTGACACCTGTCAGAAATCTTTTGAGGCCCTGAAAGCTGCTATGTGCACGGCGCCCGCGCTTTTGGCTCCCAACTGCTCCAAAGAGTTTATCGTTCAGACAGACGCTTCAGAGCATGGTGTGGGGGCTGTTCTTTCACAGAATAATGAAGAGGGCCTAGATCAACCTGTAGCCTTTATTAGCAGGAGGTTACTTCCACGGGAACAGAGATGGAGTGCTATTGAGCGTGAGGCATTTGCTGTGGTCTGGGCGCTGAAGAAGCTAAGACCCTACTTGTTTGGGTCTCACTTCTGGGTTCAGACAGACCACAGGCCCCTCAGATGGTTGATGCATATGAGGGGTGAGAATCCAAAGCTGTTGAGGTGGTCCATTTCCCTACAGGGTATGGGTTTCACGGTGGAACATTGCCCTGGTACAGATCACGCCAATGCTGACGGTCTGTCCTGATCTTTCCGCCTTAGTGATGAGGAACTCCCTGGGGTAGGGTAGTTCTCCTCACTTTTCAGCTGGAGGGGACACGTGTTAGACCTGGCACCTTGGCGTGAGTCTCCCTTCCACTTTTTGTCGCTGTGCCTCATGTGTTTTGCTGGAGTTAGCTGCTCAGAGCACTGTGCCACTGCCAACCAGTGCCACAGTGCAAGTGCTCCCTATTTAAAATGTATATGTTGGCTGGATTCAATGATTGGCTTATTTGGTTTACTGTCAGACACCAGTAAAGTGCACCAGGTGTGCCCAGGGCTTGTAAATACAAATTCTGCTGGTGGGCTTGCAGCACTGGTTGTGCCACCCACAGAAGCGGCCTGGTAAAATTTAGCTAAGGTCTGCCACCGCAGAACCTGCGTGCAGTCTGGTACTGTCATGCTGACTGGGTAAGTGCACACACTTGCCAGTCCCTAAACCTTCCCTTAACTTCATATCAGTCACCCCTATGGTAGGCCAAGGGCAGGGTGCATTGTAAGCATAAGGTAGGACAAGCCCTGATGTGTGTGGCATGTCCTAATAGTGAATTACAGCCATTTTCGTTTTCCACTATTGTAAGGCTACCTGTTCTCCATAGGCCAGAATGGGCTGTTAGAATTGTTACATTCTATGATCCTAACAGACCCAGGGAGCATGGTAGAAATTCGAGTTTAGTATGCCTGAACTCAGAATAATAAAATACATCTTTTAGTAAAGTTTATTTTAATATTCTGTGTTTGCAAATACCACTTTTAGAAAGTTGGTATTTGCTTACCTGACCATTTCAGCCCGCCTCTGCTGTGATGTGTATCTGCCTGTCTGGTTGTGTGAGTGACAGTGCTGGGGAAACCCAGAGGGGCAGGGCTAGGTTGCCTGGTGGTGAATAGGAAGAATGGCAGTCAGATGGGTGGGAGGAATACACCTGGGCTCTGAATAGGGTTGTGCTCTGCTACCACAATGCTGGCTCCACCTCCTGCGGAGCGGCTGATGTCTCTGCCCTGCACCCTGAATAGAAAGGCAGAGTCATGTCAACAGAGTGCTCAAGAACTGGTTTGGACTGGGCAAAGGCCCCTCAACCCCAGAGGAACAAAGGAATTAGGGGTATAAGTATTGGGACCCTGCTCCCAAGAAATTAGATCCTGCTGAAACAAGAAGAACCTCTGACAGAGGAGAAGGAACTGGGAAAGCTGTAGGAGGAGTACTGTCCCTGACCTGGGAGATTGGCCTGCAGTGGTTGCCTTGCTGCTGAAGGAGAGGAGAAAGACTACTAAAGCCTTTGCTTCAACTTGTGCTTTAAAAAGATCTCCAAGGGCTTGAACTGAGCTTTCCCCCTGAACGAAGTCCCAGGACCAGTGGACTTCACCCCCAGCTCCCCAGAGTCTTTTGGAAGTGTCTGCTGCTGTTGTTGGGCCTTCTGAGGGACTGCGTGTCGCAAGGAGCTGGAAGCGCGACGCAAGGAAGAGAAGCATGCCGCCGTCGGAGCTGCTGCCGTCGCATCTCGCTGAGAGTGTCGCCGCTGCAGCATCGCATCGAGCGGAAGCGTCTCGCATCATTCCAGAAGTGTCTCGCAACGCCGAAGAAGCGTGTCGCCATCGCAGCCATCGTAGCTGTCGCATTGCACCGCATCCAGAGAAGAGTCTCGCATCGAGGAGGAAGCGTGTTGCCATCGGAGCCATCGTAGTTATCGCATTGCACCGCATCCAGAAAAGCGCCTCGCATCCACGGAGAAGCGTGCCGCCGTCGGAGCCGCTGTCGTCGCATCTCGCAGAAGGGGTGTCGCCGCTGCAGCATCGCATCGAGCGGAAGCGTCTCGCAATGTCGGAGAAGAGTGCCGCTGCCAAAGCCGCTGTCGTCGCATCTCGCCAAAGGTGACGCCGTTGTAGCTGACGCATCGCAACATCGGAGAAGCGTAACGCATCTGGAAGATCCCGTCTTTATTTCTTTTGCACCAAGAACTTCAACGCATCTGCATCGCTGCAACACTTTCGTTGCCCTGCGTGTCGCATCTAAGGTACATTGACTTAAAGTGTCGCATTTAAGAACTTAAGAGAAACTAAGCAATCTTCTACCAACTAAGCAACCGTATTGTGTATTTTTAAACGTTTAATGGTCTTGTGATAATCCTTTATAAAGAATCCTTATTTTTAATATAAATGCCTGTGTGGTGTCCATTTGTAGTGTTGTCACTTGGTTACTGTATGTTTTCACAAATGCTTAACCTATAACGCTCTGAGATAAGCCTTGTCTGCTCGCGCCAAGCTACCTTGAGGGTGAGCAGGGGTTGCTTTAGTAGTGTAACCCCATACCCTGACTAGAGGAAAGGTTCCCTGCTTGTCACAAGTACCTACCTGTGCCAACCAGAGAACCCGGATTCTAACAGTAGTTCATCAGCTTTATTCCCAACTCCAGCAGCACCTCAACTTACACCCCCAGTGCCATCAGACCCGTAGGAGTCAGTGCTTTTCACTTTCCAAATACCAAATTCATTTCATACACACAAATTTACCTTTGTACTCCCTATATAACTCCCCCTAAGCACCATACACAAGTTACAATGTTCGAAACAAAAGTTACTCCAAGTAGCTATAACTACATGCTGACACTACTTGCACAGATGTGGCACAGCGGCCAGAGCACATGACTTCACAGCATATGACACACAGTTTGGGCTCACGCTTTCATCCCCGAGTCCGGCAGCAGCTCAGCTTAGCAGAATGAGACTCTACACACTAACTCACATATTCTCCGTACCCCAGAACTTTGAGACCAGTACGGGTTAGTAGTTCATCCTAGTAGTTATAAACACATGCTGACACTACTTCCACAACTGTACTGCAGCAGCCAAGGCACATGACTTCACAGCATAATACACACAATTTAGACTCACGTTCTAATCCCGAGTCCCGCACCACCTCACCTTAGCAGCATCACACTCTAGGCAATACCTTACTTAATTTTCATAGCCTAGCACTTTCACACCGGTAAGTATGATTAGTTCACTTCGCACCCCCTTTATAGCACACCCTAAACACCCCACCGAGGTTACGGTGCTCCTACCCTCCTATTTCACCCTTTTTTGCCCTTTTTTCCCCTTACTCGCTTCAACAGAATAACAAAATGCTGGCCAACACTTCCTCCTTCCATGAGACTCTAGACAATACCTCACATAGTTTCCGTACCCAGGACATTCACACCACTACGGGTCAGTAGTTCATCCTAGTAGGTATAAACACATGCTGACACTACTTCCACAACTGTACTGCAGTGGCCAGGGCACATGACTTCACAGCATAAGACACACAGTGTGGGCTCATTCTTTAATGCTCGAGTCGCGCACAAGCTCACCTTAGATACATCACACACTAGCCAATACCTCACTTAATTTTTGTAGCCTAGAACTTTCACACCTGTAGGTATGATTAGTTTACTTCGCACCCCCTCTATAGCACACCCTAAACACCCCACAAAGGTTACAGTGCTCCTACCCTCCTCTTTCCCACATTTTTCGCCCTTTTCCCCCTTACTTGCTTCAACGGAATCACAAAATGGCGGCCAACACTTCCTAGTTGCAAACGCTCGCAGCGCTCGCAGCCAATCAGCAGCAAGCTCGTGCTCGTAACGCCTCAGCCAATCAGATGGCAGAATTCCCAAATATCGATATCTGTAAATGTTGATATTTCTCAAAACCTACTGAATGGATTTACACCAAATAAACAAAAGCGTGCTTTCTAGACCAAGACCCTTCACCCTGCCAAATTTGGGGTAATTCCGTTCACCCATTCGACCTGTAGCCTTGTCTAAAGTTTCCTATGGAAATTAACATTGAAAAAACACGTTTTGGGACCCCCCTTTTTTCTCACCCCCCCTTGACGAATCACCCCCAAACTTTCAACATAAGAGCTGATCTCAACAAAGAATACGTTTTGAAAATTTCACGAAGATTTATCAATCGGCGCCAAAGTTATTGCTAATAGAATGTTGCCATTTATCTATAGTAACTAGGTCCTAACTATAACTATATATATATTCACTGAAAAAAAACATAGGTTTCAGGGGCATTATAGTTAGCTGGACTTTTCCCTCGTACACAACCATTGATATTCCCCGTTATAGTTAGTTCAGCTAACTATAACTCGTGCGCCCGCAATGCACTGCTGATGACGTCACATATTACATCACTCATGACATGGTCAGTGACATCACTCATGACATCACTGATGACATCTCAAATGACATCACTGATGCCATCACTGATGACATCATCCAGTGAATGCGTGTTTTTTCTGAAAATTACAGATGTTTTATATATGTATATCTCAAGGTCGAAGGAAGAATAAATGGGTACAAAAGTGTCTAAATGGATGGTTTGTTTTTGAAAAATTGATTGTATAACTGACTGATTAAGTGTATCTTAGTGAATACATGGCTTAGTGAGCAATGTTTAAATATGTAAATATCTGTTTCAGTCTCTCACTTTGTGTATAAGTGGCTGCATGGGTTGGTGAGTAGCTACATGAGTGTCTATATAAGTTATTAGTTGGTTTTTTATCAGTATGAGTGTCTGAGTTTCTGTATGGTTCGGTGGGGGGTATTACGTAGTGCATAGGTGCATGAATGAGCGACTCACTGTTTGTATGTTTTGAATACAGCATGTGTGCAGGACTGTATGGGTGGATGAGTGTGTGCATGGGTGTGTTAGTGAGTGAATGACTGTCTCTACAGTGTCTTTATGAGTAACTACATATGTTTTAAACTAGTTGTTATCACTCTTTCTTCCCCGTCACCTTTTTGGGACAACATGGCCCCCAGTCCTTTGTTAGAGGCGTCCGTGGTTAAAATGGTTCTCTTTTTGGGTTCAAAAGACCCCAATGCTGGTGAATCTAATATGCACTTTTTTATCACCTCAACCATCCTACTGTGTTCTTCCTCCCACACAAATGCCGTGTTCTTCTTCAGGAGCTCACGTAGGCCCACACATAAATCAGCAAAATTCCTGACAAATTTGGACATGTACTCCACTAAACCCAAAAATGATTTAAGCTCCTCCTTATTAGTTGGGTGTGGGGCCTCACTGACGGCTTGGATTAAACTATGCTTGGGTCTGAACCCCTCTTTAGTGATGGTGTGCCCCAGGTAGTCCACAGATGTTACCTTTATCCTACACTTGTCCAGTTGTACTGTTAACCCTGTATCACTTAATCTGTGACACACTGCATGAAGGGTGGCATCATGTGCTTCCTCCGTCTCCCAGTACATCAGGATGTCGTCTTGGAAGCAGAGTGTGTTCTTGACCCATTTTAGTACCTGCTGCATTATTTTCAGAAATACTGAAGTATATGTGACTATTGGTGTATATAAGTGAGTATATGTGAGAGTGAGAGATTAGAATAGTTCCTGTATGAATAAGTATGTGTTTCTATAAGTGATTGTTTAAAAGAGTAAGTATATGTAAGTTTCTGTAGAAGTAAGTGTGGTGGTGTGTGTATAACTGTATATGCAAGTAAATGGATGTTTGATTCTTTATTAGCATGAGTGACTATGTGTGTGAGTAACTCTATGGATGAGTGGCGTTGTGTAACAGGATGTATAGGTGTATGAATGCATATGATGAGTGAGTACATGTATGAGTGACTGTAGAGGACTGTTGGTGAATGAGTGGATGTGTATGTGGATCTTAAAATTACTGAATAGGTTGTTGTAACTGGTATTGGTATGTCCATTGTTTTGAACATTTTAGTTTCTATTTTTGAATGTGTGTATCAAAGGTTATATTAGGGGGAGAGGAGGTCTGACACTCACTCTATCATAAGGATGATGTTATCAGTGATGTCATCAGTGATGTCATTTGAGATATCATCAGTGATGTCATGAGTGATGTCACTGACCATGTCATGAGTGATGTAATATGTGACGTCATCAGCAGTGCATTGCGGGCGCACGAGTTATAGTTAGCTGAACTAACTATAACGGGGGAATATCAATGGTTTTGTACGAGTGAAAAGTCCAGCTAACTATAACGCCCCTGAAACCTATGGTTTTTTTCAGTGAATTTTTAAGGTGTTTTTAAATGCTAATCCCTAACTATAACGTGACTGAAATCTATGGTGTTTTCAGTGAATTTCAAAGGTTTTTTTAAATGCTAATTTCTAACTATGCCTACAGAGATAGGACATGTGAAGAAAGATGAAAAAACTTACAGAAAGAAAAAAAAGAAATGCAGAAAGAAGCAACAGAAGTCCTCAAAGACGAAGAATTGTGCAGGAAGAAGGATAACGTGCAGAAAGAACAAACAGAAGAGCAGAAAGAAGCCTTGTTGCAAAATCATCCTGTACCCTCAACTTTTTCAGATGGATACTGGTGGTAACTGAGTCTGACTAACCAGTCCTAGAGCCAGTGCTATGTTAAAAGACACTCAGAATACAGTGAAAACACCTACATACACTAGGGAACACTATGCGTTGGGGTCCCCCTGTGATAAGCATGACCTCCTCTGTAAGCCCCTAGTATATAATAGGGCAGGGGATTAAAACTACCTCTTAAAACGCGCCACAGGGTGTGTTTGCACACGTCACCTCAGGCCCCGTCCCCTCCCTTCCCCACTGTGTAAATACGCCCTGAGGCCGTTTTCAGTTGGGAGATTAAGTCCCCTTGAATCCTGAGGGTCCCTAGGGTCCAACTAGACCATTACGTACCTCCAGTAAGCTCCACAGAGGTGCGTTGCAGAGAGATGTAAAAAGGGGCACGGCCTAGGCCACCTCTCTGCAACGCAGCTCAGTGGCGCTTACTGGAAGCACCTGGTAGGCTAGTTGGCCCCAAGGGTCCCTCAGGATTGAAAGGGAATTATTTCCCCAACTTAAAATGCGCCACAGGGCGTGTTTGCACACGTCACCTCAGGCCCCGTCCCCTCCCTTCACCACTGTGTAAACGTGCCCTGTGGCCGTTCTAAGTTGAGAGATTAAGTCCCCTTGAATCCTAAGGGTCCCTAGGGTCAAACTAACCCACTAGGTACCTCCAGTAAGCGCCACAGAGCTGCGTTGCATAGAGGTGTAAAAAGGGGCGTGGCCTCAGAACACCTGTCTGCATCGCAGCTCCCTCGCGCATACTGGAGATACCAGTTGGGCTAGTTGGCCCTCAGGGACCCTCAGTATTGAAGGGGAATTAATTCCCCAACTTACAACTGGCCAGGGGGCGCATTTGCAGAGTGCTGCAAGGAGGGGGCGTGGCCTCCGGCGCGATGCCGGTCTTTTATTTATTAAATTTTTTTTAAAGGAGGGCTGTGTGCCCCCCCTTCTTTTTCTAATTTATTGGCCCTGGGGACCACATCCCCCAGGGCCTGCACCCTCATTTTTTTTGTTGAAAAAAATTAATTTGGAAGGGGGCCGCGTGGCCCCCCTCCCAAGGCCTTAGTTGGCCCCGGGGACCCCAATCCCCGAGTAATGGCCTTTTTTTTTTTATTCTTTAGGAGGGGGGCTGCGTTGCCCCACTCCTCAAGCCACTTATGGCCCCGGGGACCCCATCCCCCGGGGCCGGCCTTTGTTTTTTATTAATTTTTTTTTAAATATATTTATAGAAACACCTAGGATATACTGGACAAACCGTAAGTACCTATCACCATGACGATTTGCGTGATATTCATGAAAAGGCGACTATGCATACAATGAATCCACTGTGTAAATACGCCCTGAGGCCGTTTTCAGTTGGGAGATTAAGTCCCCTTGAATCCTGAGGGTCCCTAGGGTCCAACTAGACCATTAGGTACCTCCAGTAAGCTCCACAGAGGTGCGTTGCAGAGAGATGTAAAAAGGGGCACGGCCTAGGCCACCTCTCTGCAACGCAGCTCAGTGGCGCTTACTGGAAGCACCTGGTAGGCTAGTTGGCCCCAAGGGTCCCTCAGGATTGAAAGGGAATTATTTCCCCAACTTAAAATGCGCCACAGGGCGTGTTTGCACACGTCACCTCAGGCCCCGTCCCCTCCCTTCACCACTGTGTAAACGTGCCCTGTGGCCGTTCTAAGTTGAGAGATTAAGTCCCCTTGAATCCTAAGGGTCCCTAGGGTCAAACTAACCCACTAGGTACCTCCAGTAAGCGCCACAGAGCTGCGTTGCATAGAGGTGTAAAAAGGGGCGTGGCCTCAGAACACCTGTCTGCATCGCAGCTCCCTCGCGCATACTGGAGATACCAGTTGGGCTAGTTGGCCCTCAGGGACCCTCAGTATTGAAGGGGAATTAATTCCCCAACTTACAACTGGCCAGGGGGCGCATTTGCAGAGTGCTGCAAGGAGGGGGCGTGGCCTCCGGCGCGATGCCGGTCTTTTATTTATTAAATTTTTTTAAAAAGGAGGGCTGTGTGCCCCCCCTTCTTTTTCTAATTTATTGGCCCTGGGGACCACATCCCCCAGGGCCTGCACCCTCATTTTTTTTGTTGAAAAAAATTAATTTGGAAGGGGGCCGCGTGGCCCCCCTCCCAAGGCCTTAGTTGGCCCCGGGGACCCCAATCCCCGAGTAATGGCCTTTTTTTTTTTATTCTTTAGGAGGGGGGCTGCGTTGCCCCACTCCTCAAGCCACTTATGGCCCCGGGGACCCCATCCCCCGGGGCCGGCCTTTGTTTTTTATTATTTTTTTTAAAATATATTTATAGAAACACCTAGGATATACTGGACAAACCGTAAGTACCTATCACCATGACGATTTGCGTGATATTCATGAAAAGGCGACTATGCATACAATGAATCCACGTGGAATGTATTTACACCGCTAGTGAAGCTCTGACGTGTCTGAAGCCCTACCGTGCCTAATCCCGGCGCCCCTGCCGGTGGGTACTCTCCAAGTAGACACTCTTGTCGTTTATTTATACAAACATGGGTAGCTATTGACGGGCACATTTAATACACACGCACACCAAGCCATTCAAAGGGGATTCGACAGAAATTCTACCAAACTATGCAAGAAACCCCCCTCACGGTTAATAAAACAAACATCCACCGCCGGATGTGTAATACTTTTTATTTTACTCTCTGGATAGGAGACAAACCTCTCCTGGCTAAGCCCAATGCTGTGTTACACCCACCAGTGCCCGCCGAGTGCCACACACCTCTGTGTTGTATTCCACCAGCTAGTGCGTATGCAATGACACTCTCTAGCCCATGTGCACTGTAACACCACCCCGTGAATATGTCATGCCACACTTGCCTTCGCACAGGTTATATTGCCCCATCTAACGTGCCTTCCTCGATGCCTATGTTATAACGCACAGCGCTATGCCATACATATTACAATCTGGGATCTATATCTTTGTCACAGTGCATATGCAACGTTACACTCCCCAGCACATATTTTATATTACAACTTTAGACAGCAGTTAGGTTACACAACACTGCCCTGTGCATATTACACTCCAAGGCGCATATCGCATAGCACGCGCTAGTGCCTGTGTTATCTCGCGCTCTCCAATGAATCTGTCATTGCGCACAATGCATTGCATATTATATTTCATGCCCCGGTACATCTTATATCACACTTTTTGGTGCATAGTTTATACTATATACTATATCTAGTTTTCATTTTCAATTGTGCTCTCGGGACTATGTTCTATATAAAACTGCGTCCACCTACCCTTTTCACGGGCATTACATTTTGCGATGGGGGGTGGAGGGTCAGGGGGTGTTTCTGCCAAGTGAGCCCGGAGTCACAGTCACAAACGTCCTCTTCTTCCTGAATAAAAGTGAGATTATGCTGCATACTTGTTCATATTTTAAGTAGTTCGCACAGACACACATTTTAAAAACAATAAAGTTCCTAATACCGACCTTCTCTGAACAGTTAGCTTGCTGCCCCATCCATCTCCTCCCTATCCTCTGTTGTCTGAATCCATGGACTAGCCTCCTCCCTCCTGCCATGCATGGTCTGATGTGCTGCCACTGCCCTCCATTTAGCATGATGTACCAGTCCACTCCTCCTGTCCTCCATTGCCCAATTCTATGGCCCATCATTGACCTCCTGCTTAGCCTCTGTGCTTAGTTTGCTGCCCCTATTCTCCTTCCCCCTGCTCTCCGATGTCTTTGTGCATGCCCCTGCTCCATCCTTTTTGCCCACCATGTTCCATGGACCTGCCACTCCTATCTACTCTGAGTGTTCTGTTGAGCTGCCACTCCCCTCCCACCTGCCTAGCATTGTCAGATGACTGTAACCTGTCCCTGCCACCTCCACCCTGCCTGTCCACATGCCATGCCCCTATCCCCTTCCTCCTATCCTCCTTGGTCCATTTTACTGCCACACCCTTCTGCCCTCCCTGGTCTGTTGTGCTGCAACTGCTCCTCCTGCCTGCCCCGCGCGGTCTGTTGTGAGGCCCCTTCCCCTGAACTCTCTTGTCTGTGCCCAGGTCCTGACCCTCCCTTCTATCCTCAATGGTCCTTTGTGCAAGCCCCTGCACCCTCCTTCTTGCCCATCATAGCCATTGTGCTGCCACTAACCCTCCCGCTTGCCATGCATGGTCTTCTGTGCTGCCATGGCCCGTCCCACCTTCCCTGTGTGGTCAGCTAGCTGCCCCTGACCCCCTCCCACCTTCCCTCCATGGTCTGTGTGTATGCCATCATAGTCTCATTGCTGCTCTCCATGGTGTGTCTTGTTTCTAGTGCCCATCCTGCCTGACCTCCATGGTCATCTTGCTGCTCCTGCCTTGCCCCCTTGCCCCCAGCCCTCTGTTTCCATGTGCAGACCCCTATTCCCTCCCTCCTGACTTGTCTGTTCCATTGTAATGCCCCTGATCCGTCCCTCCTGCCCTTTATGGTCTGTTATGCTGCAGCTTTCTCTCCTGTCTGTCCATTATGGTCAGCTAGCTACCATTGCCTCTTTCCCCTCTGTTCTCTGTTGTCCATGTGCATGGTCCTGTCCCCTCCCTATTGCTTTCAATGGATTGTTGTGCTGCACTCCCGTCCCGGATGCGCTGTGTGGTGTATTGTGCTGCTGCAAACCCTGATGCCTGCCCTGTAGGGTCAGTTTGGTGCACCTCTCCATGTCCCTCCTGTCCTCTGTTATCCGAGTCCATGCCCCTACCCCAATTCCTCCTGCCTACCATGATCCAATGTACCATACTTGCGAACATTTTGAACTTGGTAAGGTGGAGATTTTGAAAAAAACTGGGGTATTGAATTTCCCCTTTGAGTTACATTGAAAAATAGGAGATTGTAGACAGGAGACAGATCAAATAAAGCCCATTTGAGCTTAAAAACATTGGACGTTTCCTGGCTGAAACGGGTGTGTTGGCATGTATGGTTGTACTACCACCGCCTCTTCCTTCTGCCCACAATTGTCTATTATATTGCCACAGCCTCTCCTGCCAGTCCTGTATTGTTGGTTTGTTGCCACTGCCCCCCTTTCCACTGCCCTCCATAGTCTGTTGTGCTGCCACTGCCCATCCTGCCTGCCCAGTGTGGTCAAATTGTTGCCTCTGCACTCTCCTACCTGCCTTCAATTTTTAGAGTCCGTGCCCCTGGCCTCTGCCTCTCAACAGTATCCCAATGAACAACTAGATTGCTAACATTCTATATTTATTACAAAAGTGTGGAACGCCTGACGTCATCTTGATGTAATCAAAACTGTAATACCTAGAGTATTTCCTTTAGAAATTACATATATGAGAGCGTCTTATTTGCATCAAAATTATGGTTAGTGCTCTAAAAAACTAAAATGAGAACATATTGTCTGAGTTTTCAAATAGCGACAAACAACTTTTAAATTATTTGTAATCTTTATGTTTTTTTATCCAGTTGACCACTTGATTAAATGTTGCACCGAGGAGAGAGGATGTGGTGTTACTTCCAGAGCTGCAGACTTTGCAACTGGGGAACCAGGTTGGAGTTTCTGTTTCAGCTCAACATTCTGTGATTCTGGTCAAATCACTTAATCTCCCCATGTCTACAACCAAAATGAATTTGATCTTGTGTGATGTAACCAATGCTCATGTAAAGCACTCCAATACCTGACAAGTCTGCACTATATAAAACTGCAAATACACAAAAAATAAGTGTTTTGCTCACTTCTGTCATTGGGCTACATGTGGGCTACATCTGGGTGATATCTGTGCTGCATTTGGGCTCTTTTGTCTCTGGTGGCAATCTTGGGAGATTTATTTGTTATGAAATTTTCTAATTTCCTCATTTACTACAGTTTCCTCAGTAGGAAATGCTTTCAGTTTTTTACTTTGATTCCATCAAGAAGTTATTCAGATATGTCACACATTTGCCATAAATTCTGAATGTTAGCACTCTAGTTGCTCATTAGATCACTGTAATAAAGCTACTGCTCACCAGGGAAGTCTGCTGCTGGTATTCAAAGTGCATGTTTCAGTCTGCATGTCAGAATATTTTTATGAAATAGAAGAGGATTTGAGAAGTCACTCAAAATGTGCCCTAATTTTTCTTTCTGCAGCACTAATCATACTTTCGATGGCAAAATGAACCCCCTCATTTTGTTCCTTTTTAAATTAAATGTTTTAAGAGTTACCACTTTATTCAAACCAAGATGGCTTCAGGTGTGCCATACGTTTGTCATAAGTAGGACTGTTAGCGCTCTAGTTGTTCTTTAGAACACTCTGGGAAGCTGCAGTAGAACACAAAGGAATCAACTGACAGTCTCTGCCCTTGTTGGATGTACATGTTTTACTGAGAATGTCAGACTTCATTCTCACATGACTGAGAAAGATAATGTGAATTTACAGAAAATATGCTCTCAGTTTAGCTTATAGATCACCTTCCAAACCTCTGTGGGAAAATCATGAGAAAATAGTTTTCTCTCAAGCATGATTCATGATATCACAGCAGAAGGCTTTTTCACATGGTAAAATCACCTTAGAACACACCACAATTCCTAAAATGAGTATGGTACCATCAACAAATGATTTATAATGTAACTAAAGTCTTAAAACCTTCTATTAACTGCAATGCTTTTTAATGAGGTGCTATCATGTATATTGGTCCCAAGATGGCTGCCAAGACTTCTTGGATGAAGTGCTGACAGCCAATCAGATCTCACGATGAGATGTGTGGTTAGGCTCCGCCCAGATATATATGTGATTTTACTTTTGATTTTCTCAGGAACTACTGAACGGATTTACACCATTTAAGCAAAAGGCACGAGTCTGAACTGAGGACTACCTCTTTGCCAAATTTGGTGTAATTCCGTTCAGCACTTCGGGCTGTAGCTGCGTCAACAGGTCCTATGGGAAAATGCATGGGGAATACGCATTTTGGAACCCCCTTCTTCTCGGCCCCCCGCTTGAGGAATCACTGTGAAAGTTTCAGGATAGGAGCGGACCGGAGCTGGCCAAAAGTTTGGAAACTTTCGCGAAGATTCATCAATCGACGCCAACTTTATTCCAAATAGAATGTTGCGGATTTCCTATGGAAAATAGGTCCTAACTATAACTACCTACTGGCGACTGCCAGTAGGTAATATATATATATATAATTTTTTTTTCTTCACCAAATGTCCAGATCCAGATCTGCCATGGGGAAAGCACCATCTCGGAATCAAGAGAGGCTGGGGTGAGGAATGATTCCAACCCATTCAGCACAGTAAGCCAGAAAGAAGATGGTCTCTCTTCGGCAGTTCTGGATCCTACTAAAGGAAAATAATAAAGTTTTAATGCACATAATGGCGCATGTGGCCCACTTAGGGTAATATAATTGTGCTCTGGAGACTATATGTCCCAGAATGCAGCATTTGTGAAAAATAAAATTAGCCAATGAAAAGATGTTGCACTTAGACAATTAAAAACATGCTGCATATTGAAAAGGGGAGAGAGCAATCACGGCGCCATATATGTAAATGAAGAGCCTTTGAGAAAGAGGTTTTTTACCTCAAAACGCGTCAGGCATGGAAAATTCACTGGAATGCTGAGGAGAGCTGAATTGAAGCAAGCTGTTGAGTGCTTTTCCGATAATAGGTTATATTAGGGTATGAGGAGGTGCATCAGATTATCACATGGATGATGTCATCAGTGATGGAATCAGTGATGTCATTTGAGATGTCATCAGTGATGTCACTGACCATGTCATGAATGATGTAATATGTGACGTCATCAGCAGTGCATTGCGGGGGCGCGAGTTATAGTTAGCTGAAATAACTATAACAGCCGAATTTCTCTGGTTTTGTACAAGTGAAATGTCCAACTAACTATAACGTCCCTGAAACCTGTGGTTTTTTCAGTGAATTTCTAAGGTTTTTTAAATGCAAATTTCTAACTATAACGTCCTTGAAACCTATGGTTTTTTCAGTGAACTTCAAAGGTTTTTTAAATGCTAATTTCTAACTATGCCTACAAAGGTAGGACATGTGAAGAAAGAGGAAGAAAAGCACAGAAAGAAGCAAGACAAATGCCGAAAGAGGCAACAGAAGTCCAGAAAGACGAAGAAAAGTGCAGGAAGAAGCAAGAGATGTGCAGAAAGAATCAACAGAGGAGCAGAAAGTCCTCCTGTGCCCACAACTTTTTGCTGACGGGTACTGGTGGTAACTGACTCTGACTAACCAGGCCTAGAGCCAGTGCTATGCTAAAAGACACTTAGAATACAGTGAATGTAATGTAATGTGCACTTATATAGCACGACTGTCACCCCAAGGGTATCCTGGCGCTTAAATTACCAACCAGCGAAAACAGAACAAGATAAGCAAAGATCTAATTTCTAGGGAACAGTCTAGTTTTCAGTTCCTTCTTGAAACGTGACAAGGTGTTCAGTTGCCTGAGCTCCAGGGGTAGTGCATACCATAGTCTAGCTGCCGTAAAGATACAGGATCTGCCACCCATTCCAACTTTTTTGACGTGGGGAACACAGACCAGATTAGCAGAAGAGGAGCGCAGAGATCTAGTAGGGGAGTGCCATACAAATTTCCTTTGTAGGATTTTAGGCCCAATTTTGTGTACAGAGAGCCTTAAAATGGACTCTTTGCACAACAGGCAGCCAATGGAGATCCTTTAAGGCCAAAGAGGCCGAGGCTCCACGTGGCCGGGTCAGTGCCAATTTAGCCGCCATAGTCTGTATTCTTTGCAGCTTCTTTAACAGAGAGACTGGAGCACCCAAAAGGAGTGCATTACAATAGTCTATTCTGCTCAGAACAATACTCCGTACCACTAGCAGTCTAACAGGAGTGGGTAAAAACGGGAGAATTTTCCGAAGAGCTTGAAGCAGAAATAGACAAGCTCACTGTTTTGTTCACGTGAGAGTCCAACTGTAAGTTGCTGTCCAACAGCACTCCCAAATTGCGTACTGTGTTAGCGGGCGCAGAAGAATTGTTGGCCAGATCTGGCCAGAAGTCTGCTGTAGGGGGACACTGAATTTTACCTGACGTACAGCACAGAACTTCAGTTTTTTCCCCATTAAATTGTAGGGAATTCTCTTTCAGCCAGTCTGCTGTTCTGTGCAGGCAGTTGTGGAATATTTCCAGAGAGACTGCATTATTGCCCTCAACCCCGAAGACAAGCTGAGTGTCATCTGCATAGTTAATTACATCAATGCCAAATGATTTTATTAAAACAATGAGCGGGAGGAGATATAGGTTAAACAAAATTGGGCTGATGGCCGAGCCCTGAGGGATCCCCTGTTTAACCTCTCTGTACTGTGAGGTAAACGGCGATAGCATCACTGCCTGCTTTCTGTTGGAAAGATAGGAATGCAACCAGTCACCTACATACACTAGGGAACACTATGCATTGGGGTACCCTTGTGATTAGCATGATCTACTCTGTGTTTGCCACGAGTTAATGCCTGGGCCATTGCATGAGTACATGCGTAGTGACTGGATGATTAGAGTGCTGCAAGGAGACTGCATGGTGAATTTATAAGTGCTGGGGTTTTGGCAGAACGATTAGATAAGTATATGGTGCTGGCAAAGTGATTGCAGGGATTGCACTGGGGGTGACAGAGGGATTGCTGGACTGCATGGCTAGTGCACTGGGGATTGTAGCAGTGCATGTGTTAGTGCATGCACTGGGGATTGTAGCAGTGCATGTGTTAGTGCCTGGGCCATTGCATGGGTAGTGACTGGATGATTACAGTACTGTAAGGAGAGTACATGGTGAATTTATAAGTGCTTGGGTAAGTATAATGTGCTGGCTGGGTGATTGGAGGAGTGCATAGGTCGTGACAGGCAGATTACTGGACTGCATAGGTAGTCCTCAGGGGATTGTAGCACTACATCTGTTAGTGCCTGGGTCATTGCATAAATACATGATTAGTGACTGGATGATTAGAGTGCTGCAAAGGTACTACACAGTGAATGTATATCTGCTTGGGTATTGGCACAGTGATTGGATAAGTAGACATTGCTGACAGGATGATTAGAAGAGTGCTCACCGAGTAACAAGGGGAATGCAGGAGTGCATAGGTACTGCTCTGGGGATTGTAGCAGTGAATGTATTAGTGCCTAGGCCATTGAATGAAGAGTGCACAGGGAGTGACGGGGGATTGCTGGACTTCATGGGTAGTGATCTTGGGATTGTAGCACTGCATGAGTTAGTGCCTGGGCCATTGCAGGGGTACATGGGTAGTAGCTGGGTGAATAGAGTGCTGCAAGGAGAGTGCATGGTGAATTTGTAAGTACACATGTACTCATGCAATGTCCCAGGCACTAATAGATTCACTGCTACAATCGCCAGAGTAGTACCTATGCACTGGAGCATTTCCCCTGTCACTTAGTGAGCACTCTTCCAATCACCTTGTCAGCACCGTGTACTTATCCAATCTCTGCTCCAATACCCTAGGACTTATAAATTCACCATGTACTCTCTTTGCAGTACTCTAATCATCCAGTCACTAACCATGTTGTTATGGAATGCCCCAGGCACTAACAGATGTAGTGCTACAATCCCCTGAGGACTACCTATGCACTCCAGCAATCCCCCTGTCACTCTTTGACCACAATAGGTGTTATAGTTGTTTGAATTAGTACATGGTAGTGGCTGGGTGACTGGACGAGTGCACGGGGAGTGACAGTGTGATTGCAGGACTGCATGGGAACTACCTGGGGAATTGAAGGAGTCAATAAGAAGTGTGTAAATGGTTAGAGGACTGTTTGGGTAGTGCATAGGGGATTGTAGCAGTGATCAGTTAGTGCCTGGATCATTGAATGAATACATAGCTACTGACAGAATACTGCAAGGAGAGTGCCTGGGTATTGGCAGAGTGTTTGGATTAGTACATAGTAGTGGCTGAGTGACTGGAGGAGTGCACGGGGAGTGACAGGGAGATTGCTGGACTGCATGGGTACTACCAGGGGAATTGAAGGAGCAAATGAGAAGTGTGTAGGTGGTTACAGGACTGCATGGGTAGTACACAGGGATTATAGCAGTGCATGTGTTAGTGCCTGAATCATTGCATGACTACATGGGTAGTGACTGGATGATTAGAGTACTGCAAGAAGAGTGCATGGTGAACTTATAAGTGCTTAGGTTTTGGAGTAGTGATTGGATAAGGACATAGGAGTGGCTGGGTGATGGGAGGCCTGCATAGGTAGTACCAAGGAGATTACTGGATTGCATAGGCAGTCCTCAAGGGATTGCAGGACTGCATGTGTTAGTGACTGGATCATTGCATGACTAAATGGGTAGTGACTGGATGATTAGAGTACAGCGAGGAGAGTGCATGGTGAATTTATAAGTGGCTGGGTTTTGGCGCAGTGATTGGATAAGGACATAGGACTGGCTGGGTGATTTGAGGACTGCATAGGTAGTATCAGGGAGATTACTGGACTGCATAGGTAGTCCTCAAGGGATTGCAGCAGTGCATGTGTTAGTGACTGGGTCATTGCATGAGTACATGGGTAGTGACTGGATGATTAGAGTGCTGCAAGGACAGTGCATGGTGATTTTATAACTGCTTGGGTTTTGGCGTAGTGATTGGATAAGGACGTAGGACTGGCTGGGTGATGGGAGGACTGCATCGGTAGTACCAAGGAGATTACTGGCCCCCCTCCTCAGACCAATTATGACCCCTGGGACCGCATTCCCCGGGGGTGGTGGTCCCCGGGGCTTCAGGGACCCCCGTGGGCCCCCATGGGCCCCAGTTACATAAATTGCCCCCGGGACTTGGCCCACCCGGGGCAATGAAAACAAAGCGCTAGAAACTGCGCTTCGTTTTTTAAAAATTTTCGTTTGGATTTGCCCGATTTGTTTTCCTTTTTTTTAAAAAAATGCTTTTTTTTGGCCTGGGTGTCCCTGTGGGACCCCCTGAGCAGGCCTGAGAGGTCAGGGTGTTTTTACCCTGCCCCCTTTTATTGTTTTTTTAATCTTTTTCTTCACCTTTTCTTTCTCCCTCGGTCCGAGCAAAAGATGGCTGCTAACATTTCCTGGTTTGAAGTTTTGGCAACCAATTAGAGCCAAGCTCGTGCTCGGGGGGCTAGGCTCCACCCATATATTGAAACTTTTTATTTTTTTAATTTCTCAGGAACTACTGAACGGATTTACATCATTTAACAAAAAGGACTCTTTCTGAACCAAGGGCTCTAGAATTGAAGAGGAATTAACTCCCTAACTTAAAACGCGCCAAAGGGCATGTTTGCAGACATATCACCTCAGGCCCCGCCCCCTTCATTTACCATTGTGCAAATGCACCCCCTGGTGAGTTGTAAGTTGGGGAATTAATTCCTCTTCAATACTGAGGGTCCCTGAGGTGTTCAGAGGCCACGCCCCTTTTTACACCTCTCTGCAACGCAGCTCTGTGGTGCTTATTGGAGGTACCTAGTGGGCTAGTTTGAGCCTAGGGACCCTCAGGATTCAAGGGGACTTAATCTCCCAACTTAAAACGGCCACAGGGCGCGTTTACACAGTGGCGAAGGGAGGGGACGGGGCCTGAGGTGACGTGTGCAAACACGCCGTGTGGCGTGTTTTAAGTTGGGGAAATAATTCCCCTTCAATCCTGAGAGCCCCTGGTGGCCAACTAGCCCACCAGGTGCTTCCAGTAACTGCCATTGCGCTTCATTACAGAGAGGTGGTCCAGGCCGTACCCCTTTTTACACCTCTCTGCAACGGCACCTACTGGAGGTATCTAGTGGGCTAATTTGACCCTAGGGACCTTCAGCATTCAAGGGGACTTAATCTCCCAACTTAAAATGGCCACAGGGCATGTTTACACAGTGGGGAAGGGAGGGGAAGGGGCCTTAGGTGACGTGTGCAAACACGCCCTGTGGCACATTTTAAGTTGGGGAAATAATTCCCCTTGAATCCTGAGGGGCCCTGAGGGTTAACTAGCCCACCAGGTGCTTCCAGTAAGCACCACTGCGTTGCAGAAAGGTGGTCCAGGCCATGCCTCTTTTCACACCTCTCTGCAATGCAGCTCTGTGGCGCTTACTGGAGGTACCTAGTGGGCTAGTTGGACCCTAGGGACCCTCAGGATTCAAGGGGACTTAATCTCCCAAATTAAAACGGCCACAGGGTGTGTTTGCACACATGTCACCTCACACCTCACGGCCCCCTGTGGCACATTTTAAGAGGTAGTTTTATTCCCCCTGCCCTATTATGTACTAGGACCTTACAGAGGAGGCCATGGTAATCACAGGGGTAGCCCAACTCATAGTGTTCCCTAGTGTATGTAGGTGTTTTCACAGTTTTCTAAGTGTCTTTTAGCATAACACTGGCTCTAGGAGTGGTTAGTCACAGTCAGTTACCACCAGTACCCATCTGAAAAAGTTGAGGGTAGAGGAGGATTTTGCAACAAGGCCTCTTTCTGATACTCTGTTTGTTTTTTCTGCACTTCTTCCTTCTTCCTGTACTTTTCTTTTTCTTTGAGGACTTCTGTTGCTTCTTTCTGCATTTCTTTTGCTTCTTTCTGTGCGTTTTTTCTTCTTTCTTCACATGTCCTACCTTTGTAGGCATAGTTAGAAACTAGCATTTAAAAAACCTTTGAAATTCACTGAAAAAACCATAGGTTTCAGGGGCGTTATAGTTAGCTGGACAATTCACTCGTACAAAACCATTGAAATTCCCCCGTTATAGTTAGTTCAGCTAACTGTAACTCGCGTGCCCGCAATGCACTGCTGATGACGTCACATATTACATCACTCATGACATGGTCAGTGACATCACTCATGATATCACTGATGACATCTCAAATGACATCACTGATGACATCATCCTTGTGATAGAGTGGCAGACCTCCTCTCAGCCTGATATAACCTTTGATACACACACTCAAAATTGCAAACTAACATTTTCAAAACAATGCATTTACCAATACCAACAACAACATACCTATTCAGTAATTTCAAGATCTACACACACATCCACTCATTCACCAACAGTCCTATACAGTCACTCATACATGTATTCACTCCTCAAATGTACTCATACACCTATACTTCCTGTTACACACCAATTCTCATCTATAGAGTTACAAACACACATACTCACACATGCAAACAAAGTATCAAACATCCATTTACTTGCATATACAGTTATACATACACTACCACACTTACTTCTATGGAAACTTACACATACTTACTCTCTTAAACAATCACTTATAGAAACACATACTTATTTCTACAGGAACTCTTCCAATCTCTCACTCTCACATATACTTACTTATATACACCAATACTCACATATACTAGATTAAAACATATGTAGTTACTCATAAAGACACTATTAAGGCAGTCATTCACTGACTAACACACTCATACACACTCTCATCCACCTATACAGTCCTGCATACATGCTGTCTTCAACACATACAAACAGTGAGTCACTCATTCATGCATCTATGCACTAAGTAATACCCCCCACCGAACCATACAGACACTCAGACACTCATACTGATACTCAAAAAACCAACTAATAACCCATATAGACACTCATGTAGCTACTCACCAACCCATGCAGCCATGTATACACAAAGTGAGAGACTGATACAGATATTTACAGATTTAAGCATTACTCACTAACCCTTGTATTCACTAAAATACACTCAATCAGTCAGTTATACAATCAATTTTACCAAAACAAATCATCCATTTAGACACTTATATACCCATTTATTCTTCCATCGACCTTGAGATGTACATATATAAAACATATTTATTTTCAGAAAAACACACAGTCACTGGATGATGTCATCAGTGATGTCATCAGTGATGTAATTTGAGATGTCATCAGTGATGTCATGAGTGATGTCACTGACCATGTCATGAGTGATGTAATATGTGACATCATCAGCAGTGCATTGCGGGCGCGCGAGTTATAGTTCGCTAAACTAACTATAACGGGGGAATTTCAATGGTTTTTTCAGTGAATTTCTAAGGTTTTTTAAATGCTAATTTCCAAATATTACGTGTCTGAAACCTATGTTTTTTTCAGTTATATATATAAATATATATATATACATATAGATACGTATATATATATTATCTACTGGTGGTCGCCAGTAGATAGTTATAGTTAGCACCTATTTTCCATAGGAAATCTGCAACATTCTATTCCCAATAAGTCTGGCACCAGTTGATGAATTCTCGCGAAATTTTCCAAACTTTTGGCCAGCTCCGCTCCGCTCCTACCCTGAAAGTTTCGTGGTGATTCGTCAAGCGGGGGATGAAAAAAAATGGGGGCCCTCAAACGCGTTTTCCCCATGCAATTTCCCGTAGGATCTGTTGTCGCAGCTACAGCCTGAACCGCTGAACGGAATGACACCAAATTTGGCAAAGAGGTAGTCCTCAGTTCAGACTCGCGCCTTTTGCATAAATGGTGTGAATCTGTTCAGTAGTTCCTGATAAAATTAGAGTTAAAAGTACATATATATCTATGGCCGGGGAGGATCCGTGGACCCTACCCGCACCGTAAGCGCACCCTCCCCGAACCGAGCGCGCACCCTCCCGATCGCGCGCTGAATGCTAATTGGCTATCGAGTGTCTGTCTACATTCGAAACCAGGAACTGTTGGTGGCCATCTTCTGCCTCAGTAGAAGCGAGGCTGAAGAAGCAAGGGGAATAAGTGTGTAAAACATATAAAGGGGGCAGAGTGGAAATACTCTGACCCTCTAGAGGTGCTTAGGGGGTCCCAGAAGGACCCCCTGGGGCCCCCTTATTTATTTATTTTTTAAACGGCGAAATGCGCGCAGGGTGCGCGCATCCTATCGCGTTGGGTGCACGGATTCTCTTGCGTTGGGTGCGCAGATCCAAGGAATTTTTTTTCGAAAAAAGACAAGAAATCATTGGTTGTATTACAACTTTCTACACTGAAAGGTAGGGTGTATATTTCTGTTTGTTAAAGGCATGATTCTTATTGGTTAACAAAAACAGTTTGTAAGGAACATTATATATGATAAGCTGATATGTTGAAAAGTAAAGCATACTTGCTGTCTTGTTTAGCAACATTGTGTGCTGAACTTGTGACCTGTGTGCTCAGTGCAGTGTTCCATGACCTGTTTCTATGGTAACAGGCAGAAGGCAGATTGGGGGAAGGGTTGAAATGTATTTCATTTAGAAAGGGTTGAAATGTTTAACCAATAGAAATGTGTGTTTGCTTTTGAATTTATGTGTGAAGGATTGTGATTTGATGTTTACATGTATATGTGTGGAAAATGAAAGGGAAACTTTTCCATTCTTTGTTTTTGCTGAGAGGTGCACAGTGCAGATATTCTGTAAAAGAAAATCTGGTGTGTGACTGATATACTTCTTAATCTACAAAAAGGTGAGTTATTTAATTGTGAGGGGATGTATGTAGACTATTTTGATTTTAATCAGACTAATGTATTTCTCCTGCCAAAGTGTAGGGAGTATTTTTTTCTCTACAATCTTATTGACAGTGTGTGTGCGTGTAGAAACCATTCTTTGATAAGCATTTGTGTTTTTCATGTGTTTGCAGACAGATAACTGTGCTGTTTTTTTATTGTGGTAGAATTAGAAAACAGTCATTGTTTATGAATTTATGAAATGAGTTATGTTTCTATACTAAAATGTAGTCCTCCTTCTAGATGAAGAAATGTGTTTTGGTATAGTGCAAGGGATAGTGTTGTTTGTCTAGAATCACACTGTGAGTATGTGTGCATTTGGGAACCACTGTGAGAGAAGCATTTGGTAACATCGTGTATTTGCTGACAGATAACTGTTTTAAAACCTGTCATGTTGTCAAGTTTTAGTAGCATTAGAAGCCAGCCTTTGCTTATGCATTGATAAAATAAGTCATGCTTTGATACTAATGTGCTGTACTTTAATATGTAGATTGTGTGTAGTCTCCTTACCCCTTGCACAGTAGTGAATGAGTTTTGGTAAGCTGCTAGGGATAGTGTTGCTTGTCTAGAATCACACTGTGAGTCTGTGTGCATTTGGGAACCACTGTGAGAGAAATATTGTGTATTTGCTGACAGATAACTGTTTTAAAACCTGTCTTGTTGTCAAGTTTTAGTAGCATTAGAAGCCAGCTTTTGCTTATGCTTTGATTAAATGAGTCAAGCTTTGACACAATAGTGCAGTCCTGAAATATGTAGATTGTGTGCAGTTCCCTTATCACTTCCACAGTAGTGAATGATTTTTGGTAAACTCCTAGGTATAGTGGTTGTTGTCTAGAATCACACTGTGAGTCTGTGTGCATTTGGGAAACACTGTGAGAGAAGCATTTGGTAACATCGTGTATTTTCTGGCAGATAACTCTTTTAAAACCTGTCATGTTGTCAAGTTTTAGTAGCATTAGAAGCCAGTCTTTGCTTATGCGTTGATTAAATGAGTCATGCTTTGACACTAATGTGCTGTACTTAAATATGTAGATTGTGTGCAGTACCCTTACCTCTTCTAGACTAGTGAATGAGTTTTGGTAAACTGCTAGGAATAGTGTTGCTTGTCTAAAATCACACTGTGAGTCTGTGTACATTTGGGTAAGGATTGTGATAGAAGCATTTGGTAACATGGTGTATTTGGTGACAGATAACTGTTTTAAAATCGGTCATGTTGTCAAGTTTTAGTAGCTTTAGAAGCTATTCTTTGCTTATGCATTGATAAAATGAGTCAGGGTTTGACACTAAAGTGCAGTACCATGTACTATTCTCTTCACTGTGCCAGAACTGAAAATTTAAAAGTTTTACCCAGGCACTGTCCTAGCAGTAGTCTGATGATTTAGTCAGTTTCCAAGTACTCATGTTGTGAACCATACATTACCACATAGACTGCTTCAAATGTCCATGCAGTATGCTTGCAGTCTTCTAACATACTATACACTTGTCAGTCAGTCAATTACTTTTATTCGATCAATAAAAGATCATAAAAAGAGACAAAACAGACATAAAATCACAGTACATGGAATACAGAGCAAAAGTGCATCAATTACAAATCTGGTAATGAAAAACATAATCAAAATTTAAAAATGTGAAGAGAACATATTTCATAGGTTCAATTCTGAGTTAAAAAGAATAAATAAAGTTTAGGGATAAAATTTCCATCTAAAAGACTAACAGGGATGGAATACTCCATAACTACGGGCCACCTCCCGTCACGACCGCATCCATTGTGTTAAAAGTAGGCCGCTCTCTAGCACGCTTCTTACTAATGCGAACAGCTGCGACTAAAAAGTTTGCTACATAAAAGGCAATGGTAATGTTAGGCAGAAGTTGCAGGAACAGAAGCGCTGGCCGAACCTGAACATGGCCAGCCCCTTTAAGTAAAGGTAACAAGTATTTTGTCCTAATCTCTACAAAATGCTCACAAAACATAGTAAAATGTAATGTGTCTTGACAAGAAAAATTATCACAGTCACATGGGGGAGCATTATCCGGGGTAGCCCATGTGGGATAAAAACCTAGCACATACGGTATCAAGTTTAAGCGGAATTTAATCAGGAGAGACCTGTGAAGTGGGCTTGTAACAAATGCCAGGTAGGGTTCAAGACCAGGAACAGTAATTAACCCATAGTTCCTTCTCACTACCGACTTGTTTAATTCAATGTCCTCCCTCTCGACCATTAATCTTGTCATTAGTGCGGTCTTAATCCCCTTGATGTCCTTCTTGTTAATACATTCAGGGGAATTGAATAGCTCTGGTCGTCCCACTATGGTCAACATCTTTTTAACGTATACTAACCATGGAATTGTGTGGGCTCTATCCAGGGCTAGGCAATCCTTAAGTATTAAATGGGTTAAAAGAATGTCTTGGTTAAGCCAGGTTTTTAGCCAACATGTAACAGGTGCCATTTTAATTAGGTCAACAACATACCCCAAACCCAATTCTGAATGTGTTGTAAAAGTGGGTGTGGACTGAGGAACAGACAGCAAGGATCTTAAAAACTTGTTTTCCACCCTCTGGATGGTATCATTAATAGAATAGCCCCATATGGCAGAGCCATAGGTGGCTATTGCCAGGGATTTAGCTTTATAAACTTTCAAAATGGCTTCCAGGGGGCGACTACCCAACCGTTTGGCAAAGCCAAGTATAGCTGCCGCAGATCTTGCCATTGAGTTGCCTTTTAGTTTGTGTTGAGGACCCCACGTGCCCTTCTCGTCAAAAATGACCCCTAAATAGGTAAAAATTGGGACCCTTTTGACCTCGTGGCCTAAACAGAAAAAGGATTTAGATTTCTTTTTCCTACTGGCCTGGCCAGTGATCATGACCTGTGATTTTTGGGTATTAATTTTCAGGTCTAATGATGTCATAAAGTCACCGAAAGAGGCCAATAGTCTGTCAAGAGCCACCCCTGAACGTGCCAAAAGGACGGCGTCATCCGCGTATAGGAGAACTGGGATCTTGGTGTCTCCTACACGTGGTACATCCACAGCTGCATTGGCCAGGGCCGGGCCAAGGGCATTAATATAAAGCGTGAAAAGGAGGGGTGCCAATATGCATCCCTGCCTTACACCCCTCTCTGACTTAAAGCGGCTGGTACACCTTCCCCCCTGGGTGACTCTCACCGAGGCTGATAGATCACGATGGAGATCCGCCAAAAATCCAACCAGAGGGGGATCAACCCCAATATCCAAAAGAATGCTCCACAGTTTTGACCTATTAACTAGGTCAAAAGCTGAGGAGAGGTCCATAAAGGCCATGTACAGAGACCCCTCCTTTGCAATAGTGTATTTGCAAATAAGTAAGTGGAGATTTAAACATTGATCCTGCGTGCTCCTATTGGCCCTGAAACCATATTGGGCGTCAGATAATATACTGCTACCCGCCAGCCATGTGTTCAATCTGCCCAAAATGACTCTGCCTAAGATTTTAACGGCAGAGTCAATTAGGGAGATCGGCCTATAACAGGCCGGATCGTCCCTCTGGCCTTTTTTAAAAATTGGAATAATTGTAGATGTCGCCCAAGACTTGGGGATATTCTTATGTCTCGCAGCATTGAAAACATTAGTTAGTATTTTGGCCCATAATTTAGGAGCAGACCTATATAGGTCAGCCGGGACGCCATCAGGGCCTGGTGCCTTACTCTTAGATGTCTCTAGGATGGCTTTTTCTACCTCCTCCACCTTGAAGGCCGAAACTGGACCAACCTGGTTTAAGGGGGACAGCCCCTCTGAATTCCCATGCGAGACAGAACTATAAATTTTTTCGAAGTGGGCTAACCACTGTTCATCAGGAATGCTACATTCCATGGTCAGATTCTCGCTACCAGAAAAAAAGGGGTGATTTATCAATCCCCAAAATTTGGAGCTATCCCGCAGGGTGTCCGGTAACAGTAAATTATTCCAGGCTTCTTCCTGGATCTCATTTTTACGTGCTTTAATAGCCGATTTATACTGTTTCCTCAAAGAAGAGATTAGAGGTCTGTTTCTCGGTTTACCCTTTATTGCCTTCAAAAGAGCAGAATGAGCCTTAGTACAATTGGTGTTAAACCATTTTTTCCCTGTAACACAGCCTGACTTGGGTTTAGTCAGGAGGGCCGCATTTATATGTAGGCAAATGATGGCAAAAGCCTCAACTATACTAGAGTTGGTGTTGGCTTGGTCTAGGCATATATCCATCTCTGGTTCGACTTTAGCCAGGACTTCTTGAAAGAAAGAAATCGGGGACACCTGAGCCCATTTTACCCTCCTACCCTGGTCTTTTACTACCAGGGCTCTAGTTCCCAGAATACCAGGATCTTTAAAAGCCAAAAACCCATCCGTGGCGACCTCGACTATCACCGGGTTATGGTCACTGAATGCGGAGTCCTCCACCCTGTAGTTTAAAATCAAAAGGAAAAGCAAAGAAGAAACAAAAATGTAATCGATGACTGACCCTGAATCCGGGCCTTTAAAGGTAGACGGTCTCTGCCCCTCCGTGCAGTGACCAGGTTCAGAGAGGTCTGAGGAAGCCAATAGGCTCTCCAAGGCCTCGCCTGATTTGGTATGTTAAAAGTGTGTGGATGATGCGTAGGGAGAGCCCTCCTCATCATCCAAAATACCACCTAGGCTGCAAGGATGGACATTGAAGTCGCCCATTAAAATTACCTCAAAGCTATTATGTAACGCCCTGTATTTATCCAGAACCTCCCCCACAGATTCTAGATGGTAATTTGGACTGCCACTGTCTTTAGAGTTATAAAAATTAATCATAAGCAGAGAAGGTGAATTTGCCACCACTAGTTCTACAACTAAGCAGTGTTGGGAGCCAGAATCAACCTGTTTGGCGGATCCTTTCAGGTTCAGGGAAACGAGCAAGGCAAGGCCCCCCCTTAGCCCTCCCCGCCAAGCTAGGTGTTTCTGGAATATAAAAATGAACATAGCCGTCCAAAAAAAGGTTGTTTGCTGTGTCCCAAGTTTCCTGCAATGCGACAATATCGTGGGACAGGACATAACCAACCCATAAGTCATCCTGGCTTTTGAGTCTGGTGCCGGCAACGTTCCAGCTTAAAATTTTGCAGGTATTTTTTTTGTGGGTTAAGTCATGCGACACGCTAACATCTACACCCTTACCCTCAGGTCTAATTCATGGATTATCAACAATGGGGGACGTGCTAAGAGGAAGCCCCTCCAGGCCCGGTCAGGCTGAGGCTTCCGGGTGATATGTATTATCAGTACTCTGAGTGGGAAATAATACAAAATTTGGGTTGGTTCCAGTTCTTTCCTGGGTTTGATCGAGACTCCCAGGGGGGTTGAGGTGAGGATTATAAAAATACCTTAAATCATGGACCCTTATTTCCGACCTATCCCAACTAGGTGGATGGTCACAAATAAGGCGCACCACTCGGCTGTCCTTAAAGTTAATGATGATGCAATCCCCTTGGACATTTTTTGGTCTAGGACCCACCCAACTAACTCTTCTGGCAAAGAGAATTTTCCCGTCCAAAAAGTTCGGGATAGGTCTCTTTTGATTGAGCCAGAAAATAACTTTATTTTTAAGTTGTTGATAAGATTCCTCTGTGTCGCTCTTCAATTCCGGAACGCCGGACAAAACAACAACATAAGGAATAGATTCGGGAGGTAGATGTATGCAAACATTAGAGGATTTGGAGGGTTTATTTCTCCTGTCTCCATGATCTATGTTTAAACCTTTATGTGAGGACCTACTAGCCGATTTAGTTCCAGGTAAATCCCTTAAACCATCCCTATCCTGATCCTGACTACCACCTTGAGTGCTGGTGATGTCTACTATCGAAGTTCTAGGGGTAACTACCCTGGAATCAACTAAAGGGGGTATAACAGTGGTGGGAGAGGAAAGTGGCAGAGCAGGAAGGGTATGGGTCACCTTAATAGGATTAACACAGTCCTTGGTGGCTAATTTAATAACATTTTTTAATGAGCAAAAATTATCTAAGATAGTTTGCTCAAGTCGATCTACTTTATCAGAAACCACCTTTACCCTTTCCAGAAGTGGTAATAGTAGGGAGCGGACTACTTGTTCAATCTGGGGGATCAAATCATTAAGTTGGGGCTGGTCCAAATGTCTATTGACAGTCTCGTCCACAGTGGTGTTATCGGCAGGCTGAACCATGCCAGGCTTTGATGGTGGGCAAATCGTAATGTTAGAATGCTTTGCCAATCTCCCGCCCTGAGACAGCCCATCTCTCTTCCTCTTACAGGCTGCACTGTTACTACCCTTTTTATGGGCTCTTGTCTGTGGATGACTAGGGACAGGTTGAGAATGAATCAAAGCACTAGTGACTGTAAGGGGGACCTCTCTCGGGGCATCATTTGTGTCATTCCGATCGGCTAATGTAATGGTGCTAACTGCTAAGTTCCGCTGTTGCCCAACATCTTCCGCGCCCTGCGATACAGAGTTCTTGGGGGATTTTACTAAGGCAAGTAAGCCTAATGAGGAGCGTCTAACTTGACTTAGCTCGGCAGATAGCCGGCGCTCGGTGATGGCTAATTCTTGTTCTAAAACCGAGACAGCTCTCGTGATAAAGTGATCCATGGTGCCAGACACAGACCTACCTCCTCCCAAACGCTTCCCCTTGCCTGCCATCAGGCACTGTATACACCCCTATCAAAAGATACAATGTGACGGTAAACCGAGTCTTGAGTCACAGTGCTGCTTTTCACATTACCAACCAGAGGGATCAGCAGCCTCAAATCATACAAATGCAGTACAGTCTAGTCGTAGCACCAAAGTCAAAACAAAGTGCAAATCTACCTTCCCGATGATGCACGCTTAGAAGTGTTAGAGGGGTGGCCCAGTTCAGTCAGGTCCAGGCAGTGACGGGCAAGGATGGGCCCGCCCTTGGCCCGGGCTTCGCCCGGGCGCGGCCCGCGCGCGTCCCGCGCTGCGGTGCTACTGGGGGCCTGAAGTAGGACCCGGGCGCTGCAAGATGACGTGTGCAGTGCGCGCCGGGCGCTAAGGCCTCTGGGCAATGTAGTCTTTCCCGAGCCGTTCCCCTCACGGCGTGGATGCAGGCAATATCCGAGGCAGGGATGTCAGGACTGATATGCCCCTCACATGAGCCGTTCCCCTCACGGCTGGCTCGATAGGAACAGAGAACAAGACAACCAGGTAAGCGCGCGTCCCGCGCTGCGGTGCTACTGGGGGCCTGAAGTAGGACCCGGGCGCTGCAAGATGACGTGTGCAGTGCGCGCCGGGCGCTAAGGCCTCTGGGCAATGTAGTCTTTCCCGAGCCGTTCCCCTCACGGCGTGGATGCAGGCAATATCCGAGGCAGGGATGTCAGGACTGATATGCCCCTCACATGAGCCGTTCCCCTCACGGCTGGCTCGATAGGAACAGAGAACAAGACAACCAGGTAAGCGCGCGTCCCGCGCTGCGGTGCTACTGGGGGCCTGAAGTAGGACCCGGGCGCTGCAAGATGACGTGTGCAGTGCGCGCCGGGCGCTAAGGCCTCTGGGCAATGTAGTCTTTCCCGAGCCGTTCCCCTCACGGCGTGGATGCAGGCAATATCCGAGGCAGGGATGTCAGGACTGATATGCCCCTCACATGAGCCGTTCCCCTCACGGCTGGCTCGATAGGAACAGAGAACAAGACAACCAGGTAAGCGCGCGTCCCGCGCTGCGGTGCTACTGGGGGCCTGAAGTAGGACCCGGGCGCTGCAAGATGACGTGTGCAGTGCGCGCCGGGCGCTAAGGCCTCTGGGCAATGTAGTCTTTCCCGAGCCGTTCCCCTCACGGCGTGGATGCAGGCAATATCCGAGGCAGGGATGTCAGGACTGATATGCCCCTCACATGAGCCGTTCCCCTCACGGCTGGCTCGATAGGAACAGAGAACAAGACAACCAGGTAAGCGCGCGTCCCGCGCTGCGGTGCTACTGGGGGCCTGAAGTAGGACCCGGGCGCTGCAAGATGACGTGTGCAGTGCGCGCCGGGCGCTAAGGCCTCTGGGCAATGTAGTCTTTCCCAAGCCGTTCCCCTCACGGCGTGGATGCAGGCAATATCCGAGGCAGGGATGTCAGGACTGATATGCCCCTCACATGAGCCGTTCCCCTCACGGCTGGCTCGATAGGAACAGAGAACAAGACAACCAGGTAAGCGCGCGTCCCCACTTGTCTTTCACATCTTCAATTCCCTAGTCAGTATCCATACAGTGCAGCAAACACCCTGTCACTCCCTTTGTACTCCTCTAGTGACCCATTCAGTACCAGGTACTAATCCATCCCCTGCACCAAAAGCCAACCACTTATAAATTCACCAACACACTCTCTTTGAAGTACTCTAATCATTCAGTCAGTGCCTAAGTATTCATGCACTGAGCCAGGCCTTATCACATGGACTGCTTCAAACCCCTATCCACTATGCATGCAGTCTTCTAACCACCTAGACACTTGTCTTTTACACCTTCAATTCCCTAGTCAGTATCCATACAGTCCAGCAAACATCCTGTCACTCCCTTTGTACTCCTCTAGTAACCCATTCAGTACCAAGTACTAATCCATTCCCTGCGCCAAAAGCCTACCACTTATAAATTCACCCAGGCACTCTCCTTGCAGTACTCTAATCATTCAGTCAGTACCCAAGTATTCATGCAGTGAGCCAGGCCTTATGACATAGACTGCTTCAAACGCCTATTCACTATAAATGCAGGCCTCTAACCACCTACACAGTTGTCTTTCACACCTTCAATTCTCCAGTCAGTATTCATACACTTCTAGCAAACACCCTGTTACTCACCCAGTGTGTCTCCTTATAGTACTGTAATCATTCAGTCAGTTAGCATGTAGTATTTTAGTGAGGTAGGTTTTAGGGCATGAACTGCTTCAAAGTAGTATGCACTATGCATGTAGTGTTTTAACGATCGTCACACTTGTGGTTCAGGGCTATAGTTTCTTAGTCAGTTTTTATATAAAATGTGTTTGTGCAGTAATGGAATAGTAGAAATTTGAAAGTTATTAATATACATTTATTTGTGATTCTTTTTTACAGATACAGAACAGGAGTGTTTCTCATCTGTTTTCACTCTTCTCGTGCAAGATTGTTTGGATGAAGGGTCCTTCGGTGTTTCATCATACTTACCATGCCGTACGAGTATTTCTTGTTAGGATCCCCTTGCAACAGAACTCTTTTGCAAATCTTGCACGTGACCAAGGTGGCATTGATCTTTGCCCCTTGGGAAAAGTAAAAAATTTCCACACCACTGAGGGAAAACGTTGTGGGCGTGGTGCGTCCTCCAAAAATTCATCCTTAGATTCGGTGAATATTTTAAAGCAACAACATTTACAGTTTTTGTAAGTTAAACTTATAAAATTTGGTTAGCTGTAAGCATTTTATATATCTGTGATTTGTATCTTGTGGTATTTTGTTGAGGATAGCACGTTGTTTTTTTTTTTTACAATCTTTTGGGTTTTTTTTGCCCGCTGTTAAGTGATGAGTACAATTGAAATCACTATTTTTAGTGAAATTTAACATATTCTGAGAACAGCAAAAAAGGCAAACAAATTACCTTGTGGAAATTATGCTGTGTTGTAAAAAATTTATTATTACATGTTATATTTTTTTTTTCCTTTTCTTTCACAGATCCAAATTTTAAAATAAGCAATTTATATGTATTTAGATTGCAATGAAAATCTGAAAAAAAGTATACCATTTTTTATTCCTATTACTGTGAAGGTAAGTTTAACTAAGTCTCAATATGCAGAATGAGGAGGTCTGCAAGAAGGCACAAAGTTGAAACACGTTTCTAAAAACACTCTGTTTATACCTATGTAGTTTTGAAATCTGACCATAATCAGATATCATGTGACCTGCAAAAAAAGAGATTTGAGGGGTTCATAATATTTCCCATTGTAGCTATTGAAGGACCGCAATCATTTCAATCATTCTTCTTTGAACATATTTGCAGACAAAACTCTGTGGTTACCTTCTATCATTCGCAAGGAATTTTAAAACCGGAAATATGTCACTTTTTGTAACATAGTTATTGTGCAAGACACTCTTTCATATTTACAAAGAGAGGAAAAGGCACTCTGTGTACTTTTTATACTCCATGTAAATACAACCTCATTATGCACACCACTTTGCGTTGAAAGGGTGTTCTATAAGTGTTGTTGTGCATGATTGCACTGAATACTCATAGAACAAGACACATGTCTAGATTTATCAGAAATGATAAATTTCGATATGTGTGTGAATGCTGCACCATTCTAAAATTGGTGTAGGAAAGCACAAGGAGAATTGTTTTCACATTTCTCCACATTTTTATATCTGCAATGCATGCTGAAATGTTCAGCATACATTGAAGGAGAAAAATGCATTTTCTCATTGTTTTTGTGCAGGAAGGTGTGTCTTCCTGCACAAAGACAAACAGCACATGACACAGATATCCTTGCACTATGGTGCAAGGGTGCCTGTGTCACCACATGGCTTCAGTTTAAGCAGCCGTGCAGAGAGAAGCATTGATTTGCAACATATTTATGTACATATGTTGCATCCCTGTGCTTTGGAAGTACTACAGCACACTGCAGTTAAAGAGGTTACTGTGTGATGCTGCAGCACTTCCTCATAGTTCTGCACTTATACATTCACCATACGCTACTAATGCATTCATTCACTCAATTATGTACTACACATACATTCATCTAAACTTTCACACACTAACAAAGAAATTTAGCTCTTTTCTTAAACCAGGAAAGTTAGTTCTTACAAGAACATTTTTTTTTCTTCTTTCTATATTTTTTTGGTTTTTCAGCAAAAAAACCCAAAAACAAAACAGGAGGAATCAAACAATGAACTTCAGGGGACAATAAAAAAAAAAAAAAAAAACTAACAAATGTGACTTTCTTGCCGGCGGCAGATCAGATCGATCGACTGCTCACCGTAGCACAAAGTCGCATTGCACTTAGTGCAGAGTACTTTTAAATATTGAAATTGAGGACGGATGTCCACATTTTGGGCTGATGGATGCACTCTTGAATTGCTCGGCTGCGATGAGGTGGAAGGCTCAGGAGCAGAAGTGTTTCTCATCCGTTTGCACTCTTGTCGTGCAAGATTGTTCGGATGAAGGGTCCTCAGGTGCTTCATCATACTAGCCATGCCGCACGAGTATTTCCTGTTAGGATCCCCTCGCGACAGCACTCTTTTGCAAATCTTGCACGTGACCAAGGTGGCATTGGTCTTATTCTGCCCCTCGGGAAAAGTAAAAAATTTCCACACCACTGAAGAAAAACGTTCTTTGCGTGGTGCCTCCTCCAAAAATTCATCCTCAGATGTATGAGGAGATGCAGGTGATGCCTGCTGCCCTGAAGCCATTTTTAGTTGAAAAAAGTTAGAGCTAAGTGTAAACTTAGTCTAAAAAATCTTCTTCTCTGCAAAGAGATGCTCCTCCAAAGAAGGTGAAAGAAGAATGATTGAATTGGGTGGGGTCTTTCAATAGTTAGAACAGGAAGTGTAATGAACCAATCAAATCTCTTTTTTTGCAGGTCACATGGGATCCGCGCACCCTGCGCATACGCAGCACGCACCCAGCGCGCATCCGCGAAATGAAATTTAAAAAAATTATAGGATTAGATGTAAAAATATATTAGTTTTAAGACTAGTTCAGAGTTTGTCTTCAATTAATATTCACATGAAATACATATATATATGTTTTTTAAAATGTTAAATATTTCGCGGGATCCGCGCACCTACCGCGTCATAGACGCAGATGACGCATCGCGGAAGCGCGTAAACGTCGCGCTACGTACATCTAACGTGTCATGTATAGGCTGGGAGTCACGTACCGGTCGCAATGCAATCACGCACTAAACACGTACCCAATGCATACCATGCGCGGATGCTAAGGCGCAGGGATCGAGAACGGTGCGCATAGGGTGCGCGGATCCAAAAAACATGCAAAAAATATCTAAAATAAAGTTTTGAACATATAGTTAAAGAAATATTTTTAAAAATATAAAAAAATATGTTTGAAAAACCCCAATAAAAACAAATAATATTTTTTAATTTTTAAAAGAATTAATTAAAAACATTAATTTAAAAAATGATGATAAAAAAGAATTTCAAGAAAACATAATTAATGAAATTGACACACTGAATTTGAAAAATATAGAAATCCAATGAAAATCATTAAGCATGATATATTTAGAGGTAAGTTATAGATAGCAATTAGCATTTAAAAAACCTTTGAAATTCACTGAAAAAACCATAGGTTTCATGCACGTTATAGTTAGGAATTGGCATTTAAAAAACCTTTGAAATTCACTGAAAAAAACAAAGGTTTCAGGGGCGTTATAGTTAGGAATTGGCATTTAAAAAACATTAGAAATTCACTGAAAAAACCATAGGTTTCAGGGGCTTTATAGTTAGCTGGACATTTTCCCCGTACAAAACCCAAGAAATTCCCCCGTTATAGTTAGTTCAGCTAACTATAACTCGCGCCCCCGCAATGCACTGCTGATGACGTCACATATTACATCACTCATGACATGGTCAGTGACATCACTGATGACATCACTGATGACATCTCAAATGACATCACTGATGACATCACTCAATTATGTACTGCACAGACATTCATCTAAACTTTCACACACTAACAAAGAAATTTAGCTCTTTTCTTAAACCAGGAACGTTAGTTCTTACAAGAACATTTTTTTTTCTTCTTTCTTCTTTTATATATTTTTTTGGTTTTTCTGCAAAAAAACTAAAAAACAAAACAGGAGGAATCAAACAATGAACTTCAGGGAACAATAAAAAACAAACAAAAAAAACCAAACTAACAAATGTGACTTTCTTGCCGGCGGCAGATCGGATCGATCGACTGCTCACCGTAGCACAAAGTCGCATTGCACTTAGTGCAGAGTACATTTAAATATTGAAATTGAGGACGGATGTCCACATTTTGGGCTGATGGATGCACTCTTGAAGTGCTCGGCTGCGATGAGGTGGAAGGCGCAGGAGCAGGAGTGTTTCTCATCCGTTTGCACTCTTGTCGTGTAAGATTGTTCGGATGAAGGGTCCTCAGGTGCTTCATCATACTAGCCATGCCGCACGAGTATTTCCTGTTAGGATCCCCTCGCGACAGCACTCTTTTGCAAATCTTGCACGTGACCAGGTGGCATTGGTCTTATTCTGCCCCTCGGGAAAAGTAAAACATTTCCACACCACTGAAGAAAAACGTTCTTTGCGTGGTGCCTCCTCCAAAAATTCATCCTCAGATGTATGAGGAGATGCAGGTGATGCCTGTTGCCCTGAAGCCATTTTTAGTTGAAAAAAGTTAGAGCTAAGTGTAAACTTAGTCTAAAAAATCTTCTTCTCTGCAAAGAGATGCTCCTCCAAAGAAGGTGAAAGAAGAATGATTGAATTGGGTGGGGTCTTTCAATAGTTAGAACAGGAAGTGTAATGAACCAATCAAATCTCTTTTTTTGCAGGTCACATGGGATCCGCGCACCCTGCGCATACGCAGCACGCACCCAGCGCGCATCCGCGAAATGGAATTCAAAAAAATTATAGGATTAGATGTAAAAATATATTAGTTTTAAGACTAGTTTAGAGTTTGTCTTCAATTAATATTCACATGAAATACATATATATATGTTTTTTAAAATGTTAAATATTTTGCAGGATCTGCGCACCTACCGCGTCATAGAAGCAGATGACGCATCGCGGAAGCGCGTAAACGTCGCATTACGTACATCTAAAGTGTCGTGTATAGGCTGGGAGTCGCGTACCGGTCGCAATGCAATCGCGCACTAAACACATACCCAATGCATACCATGCGCGGATGCTAACGCGTAGGGATCGAGAACGGTGCGCATAGGGTGCGCGGATCCAAAAAACATGGAAAAAAATATCTAAAATAAAGTTTTGAACATATAGTTAAAGAAATATTTTTAAAAATATAAAAAAATATGTTTGAAAAACCCCAATAAAAACAATTATTATTTTTTAATTTTTAAAAGAATTAATTAAAAAAATTAATTTAAAAAATGATGATAAAAAAGAATTTCAAGAAAACATAATTAATGAAATTGACACACTGAATTTGAAAAATATAGAAATCCAATGAAAATCATTAAGCATGATATCTTTAGAGGTAAGTTATAGATAGAAATTAGCATTTAAAAAACCTTTGAAATTCACTGAAAAAACCATAGGTTTCATGCACGTTATAGTTAGGAATTGGCATTTAAAAAACCTTTGAAATTCACTGAAAAAACCAAAGGTTTCAGGGGCGTTATAGTTAGGAATTGGCATTTAAAAAACATTAGAAATTCACTGAAAAAACCATAGGTTTCAGGGGCGTTATAGTTAGCTGGACATTTCCCTCGTACAAAACTCTAGAAATTCCCCCGTTATAGTTAGTTCAGCTAACTATAACTCGCGCCCCCGCAATGCACTGCTGATGACGTCACATATTACATCACTCATGACATGGTCAGTGACATCACTGATGACATCACTGATGACATCTCAAATGACATCACTGATGACATCACTGATGACGTCATCCATGTGATAAATTAGTGCATCTTCTCACACCCTAATATAACCTTTGATACACCGACTCAAAATTTCAGACGGCCATTTTGAAAACTATAGATACTCCAATACCAATAACTACACACCCACTCATTGTCTTTTAGGTCTACATACTTCTCCACTCACTCACCTGTACAGTCACTCATACTTACAGTCACTCCATACAGGACTATCATATGCATTTATACAGATATATAGACACTCACACATCGCCAATCATCCATTGAGGTACTGACACACCTAGTCAGTCATGCAAATAATTAATCACAGTCCAATTTACTCACCTATACAGTTAAACACACTCAAGCTCACTTACTCATAAAAATACTAACAAATTCTGACGCTCCTATACAATTACTGATACAAGCCCACACTCATCCATACAGCCACTCCCACAATCACACACTCTCACATATAGATAGTTATATACTCTTACACACATATACACTGCGTTTCACATATGTAGTTACTGACACATGTACAACTGAGATATACATTCAATCACTAACACACCCTTACATACAGTCACCCAACCATACAGTCCATCACAGTTGCACTCTTAAAACCATGCACCCATAGCATTACCCACTCACACATCTATGCACAGAATCACACATACCCTACCCACACAAACACTCAGGCACCCATACAGATACTCAGACAACCAATCAATACCCCATATAGACACTCATATAGCTATTTACAAAACCATGCAGCCACTTATACACCAACACACAGACACATACATACATTCGCACAGTTTAGTCACTAGTCTGCAGTAAGATACATTCAATGACTCACTTATAGAGTCAGTTATGCACCTAGAAAATCATCCATTCACACACTTATACACCCACTCATTCTTCCATAGGCCTTTCACTATAAATATATGAAACATATTTAAACTTTACAGAAACACACAGTCACTGGATGACGTCATCAGTGATGCCATTTGAGATGTCATCAGTGATGTCATCAGTGATGTCACTGACCATGTCATGAGTGATGTAATATGTGACGTCATCAGCAGTGCATTGCGGGGGCGCGATTTATAGTTAGCTGAACTAACTATAACGGGGGAATTTCTAGGGTTTTGTACGAGGGAAATGTCCAGCAAACTATAACGCCCCTGAAACCTATGGATTTTTCAGTGAATTTCTAAGGTTTTTTAAATGCCAATCCCTAACTATAACGCTCCTGAAACCTTTGGTTTTTTCAGTCAATTTCAAAGGATTTTTAAAGGCCAATTCCTAACTATAACGCGCATGAAACCTACATATATATATATATATATATATATATATATTCACTGAAAAAACCATAGGTTTCACACACGTTATAGTTAGGAATTAGCATTTAAAAAACCTTGCAAATTCACTGAAAAAACTCGGTCCTAACTATAACTATCTACTGGCGACCGCCAGTAGATAATATATATATATATATATATATATATATATATATATATATTCACTGAAAAAACCATAGGTTTCACACATGTTATAGTTAGCGGAAATTTTACTGATAAAAAACCAGTGAAATTGCCCCGTTATAGTTAGTGCTGGCAACTATAACTCACGCGACCGCAATCCTCTGCTGATGCTAATACTGTATTTAGACACTTATTTGCCCATGTCTTCTTCCATACATTTTTAGCTATACATATATTACAAATATTTTTTTTTCATAAAGACACATATGTCATCAGCAGAAGATTGCGGTCGCGTGAGTTATAGTTGCCAGCACTAACTATAACGGGGCAATTTCACTGGTTTTTTATCAGTAAAATTTCCGCTAACTATAACATGTGTGAAACCTATGGTTTTTTCAGTGAATATATATATATATATATATATATATATATATATATTATCTACTGGCGGTCGCCAGTAGATAGTTATAGTTAGGACCGAGTTTTTTCAGTGAATTTGCAAGGTTTTTTAAATGCTAATTCCTAACTATAACGTGTGTGAAACCTATGTTTTTTTCAGTGAATTTGTACGGTTTTTTAAATGCTAAGTTACTTTACGCCATTCGAGGCGTGCGCGCCCACTTAGCGCAGTTCGTTCCGTGCACGGTTTTTATCAACTTTAATAAGCCCTGTACATTTGGTGGCCTTCGGCCACCAAAAGCACAGGGGGTGGGGTCAATGTGGATAGTGTTTTTTTATTTCGATTTTATAATTTCATGTTGCCAAAATTTTGGTTTTTTTTCCTATTAATAAGCCCTGTACATTTGGTGGCCTACGGCCACCAAAAGCACAGGGGGTGGGGTAAGTGTGGATAGTGTTTTTTTTTTTTTTTTACCGTACGCTTACGGTAAGCGTACGGTAAGCGTACTCGGCGAAATTGCCGAAAAAAAAATAAAACCGTTTTTGCTCTTGGGGGATGTTTGGGGACTCCCTCAACATGACTATGTGGGAGGGAGTTGTCAAAACAGCCCCGTAACATGTTTTTGGCCATCTTGTTTGATAAACAACACTCAGTGCGAGAGACAAAATGGCGGCCGCCGCTTCCTGGTTTCGGCCGATTCGAATGTTTACTAAGATCTAAGAGCCAATCAGAATCGCGCTCGCGCACGCCACCGTACGCTTACGGTAAGCGTACGGTAAGCGTACCGTAAGCGGGCTCAGATATATATATTGATTTAAAGGCTATTTTCTCAGAATCTACTGAACAGATTTACACCAAACCTACAAAAGGCACTTCCTTGACCTAGGGACTACCTCTCTGCCAAATTTCTAGTAATTCTGTTCAGCCGTTCGGGCTGTAGCTCGTTCTAAAGGTCCTATGGAAAAATGCATGGGAAAAACGCGTTTTGGGACCCCCCTTTTATCTCAGCCCCCGCTTGACGAATCCCCCCGAGACTTTCAGGGTAGGAGCGGAGCGTAGCGCCCCACCTATTTTGAGAAATTCGCGAGGATTCATCGACCGGCGCCAAAGTTATTCTAAATAGAATGTTGAGGTTTTCCTATGGAAAAGGGGTCCTAACTATAACTACCTACTGGCGACCGCCAGTAGGTAATATATATATATATATATATTTCGCAAACCCAAGTTGCCTTGCAATGAGAAGCCTGCACAATAGATAATATCACCTTCCTTTAATGTGAGCAGCAGGCACGTCGTATTTCAACCCCTCCAGCAAGCGCCAAACATGTTTATGGCTCCTTGCCCTTTGTCAATGCCTGCATACTCAGAATCCCGGCAGCTGCGTGGACACTTAACTACATAACCCCACCCAGGTGGGACTTTGATTCGCAGAGTTGCTTTCTGGGGTAAGTAGTCCAATACTCAATCACAGTGGATGCTGTACATGGATTCGTGCATGAAATAGTTCCCAAGTGGGTCCCATGGCAGGGAAACACCACATTGTCCGCTAATGACAGACCCCACAAAAAATTGGCATTATCTGCTCCTTGTAGCGCAAGAATTCTAGGCACTCCAGGTCCACAACATCAGTGGCGGGGCATCTCAGCGGCGAGGCACGCCACAATTAACATTTCCTAAAACCAAGTTGCCTTGCAAAGAGTCGCCTGCACAACAGATAATATCGCCTTCCTTTAATGTGAGCAGCAGGCACGTCGTATTTCAACCCCACCAGCAAGCACCAAACATGTTTCGGGCTCCTTGCCCTTTGTCAATGGCTGCATAACAGAATCCCATCAGCTGCGTGGACTCTTAACTACATAACCCCGCCCAGGTGGGACTTTGATTCGCAGAGTTGATTTCTGGGGTAAGTAGTCCAATACTCAATCACAGTGGATGCTATACATGGATTCGTGCATGAAATAGTTCCCAAGTGGGTCGCATGGCAGGGAAACACCACATTGTCCGCTAATGATAGATCCCACAAACAAATCAGCATTATCTGCTCCTTGTAGCGCTAGAATTCTAGGCACTCCAGGTCCCCAACTTCAGTGGCGGGGCATCTCAGCGGTGAGGCACGCCGCAAATAACATTTCCCAAAACCAAGTTGCCTTGCAATGAGACGCCTGCACAACAGATAATATCGCCGTCCTTCAATGTGAGCAGCAGGCACGTCGTATTTCAACCACACCAGCAAGCGTCAAATATGTTTCGGGCTCCTTGCCCTTTGTCAATGGCTGCATACACAGAAACCCAGCACCTGCGTGGACTCTTAACTACATAACCCTGCCCAGGTGGGACTTTGATTCACAGAGTTAAATCTGGGGTAAGTAGTCCAATACTCAATCACAGTGGATGCTGTACATGGATTTGTGCATGAAATAGTTTCCAAGTGGGTCACTTATGGCCCCGGGGACCTCATCCCCCGGGGCTGGCCCTCTTCGTTGGGGACCGTAGGGGGTCCCCAATCCCCCCACGGTCCTGCCGGCTCCCCGCGTTCAGCGAGAACTGGCACTGCTTTTCCACATGGGGACCTGCTAAGATGCTGCTCCCTGTGTGGAAAAGCAATCTGCTTTGGTATTTGGAAGAGAGAGCAGGTTTCCTGCTCTCTCTCTTCCAAATACCAAAGTAGAGTTTGCTATGGCAGGGCAGGAGCCGCTCCCGCCCTGCCATACCAAACTGCAGTGTCCCGGGGGTGGGCACCCCGGGACACTGCAGGCGCTGGCCCTGGGGGGTGGCAGTCCCCAGGGCAATGACAGGGCTCCAGGAGGGGGGCAGCGTGGCCCCCCTCCCAACATTACAAAAGCCCCGGGGAGGTGGTGGTCCCCGGAGCTGGGGGGTCCATCACGGACCCCCAATTATAATATTTAGAGCCCTGGGAAGGTGATGATCCCCGGGGCGTGTGGGGAGGCTCGATCCCCCCCACACAGGCTAATATTATAATTTTTTTTAAAACACAAGTCCCTGGGGGTGGCGGTCCCCCGGGGCTGAGGGGGCCCGTGAGCCCCCCACAAATATTTTCTTAAAGCCCCGGGGGGTGGTGGTCTCCGGGGATTGGGGGCCTTTGAGCCCCCCACCCATGTAGTTTATAAGCCCCGGGGATGGCGGTCCCTGGGACTGGGGGGGGCTGTGAGCCCCCCACACATATTTTTTAAAAGCTCCAGGGGTGGCGGTCCACGGGGCTGGGCGTCGGTTGACGAATTTTCGCGAAATTTTCAAAACGTTGGTCCCGCTCTGGTCAGCTCCTATCCTGAAAGTTTCGGGGTGATTCACCAAGCGGGGGCCGAGAAAAAGGGGGGTCCCAAAACACGTTTTCTCCATGTTATTTCCCATAGGAAACTTTAGACACGACTACAGCCCGAACTGCTGAATGGAATTCCACCAAATTTGGCAAAAAGGTAGCCCTTGGTTTAGAAAGAGACCTGTTTTTAAATGGTGTAAAACCTAACTGCACAAGCAAGAGCTTGGCTCTAATTGGCTGCCAACACTTCAATCCAGGAAGTGTTGGCAGCCATCTTGGTGCAATGCTTTTTAGGTCTCGCCTAGTGATGCAGCGCATCCGCTGCACACTACACAAACACAATTGCATTGCCCTAAACCCTAAAACACTACCTCAGCATGAGCCCCTACACTGCACGAACACCACTTACCTGCCCAAAACCCTGAAACACCATCCCCAGCACGACCCCCTACACTGCCCGAACACCACTGCACTGCCCTAAACCGTGAAACACCACCCCCAGCACGACCCCCTACACTGCCCGAACACCTCTGCACTGCCCTAAACCCTGAAACTCTAACCCCAGCAAGACACCCTACTCTGCCCGAACACTACTGCACTGCCCTAACCACTGAAACATCACCTCCAGCAAGACCCCCTACACTGCCCGAACACCACTGCCCTAAACCCTAAAACACCACCCCCAGCAAGACCGCCCACACTGCCCGAACACCAATGCACTGCCCTAAACCCTGAAACACCAACCCCAGCACGACCCCCTACACTGCTCGAACACCACTGCTCTGCCCAAAACCCTGAAACACCAGTCCCAGCACGACCCCCTACACTGCCTGAACATCACTGCACTGCCCTAAACCCTGAAACACCAGCCCCAGCACCACCCCCTACAATGCCCAAACACAACTGCCCTAAACCCTGAAACACCACCCTCAGCAAGACCCCCTACACTGCCTGAACACCACTGCCCTAAACCCTGAAACACCACCCCCATCACGACCCCCTACTCTGCCCGAACACCACTGCACTGCCCTAAGCCTGAAACACCACCACCCTGCATGACCCCCTACACTGCCTGAACACCAAAGCACTGCCCTAAACTCTGAAACACCATGCCCAGCATGACCCCTTACACTGCCCGAACACCACTGCTCTGCCCTAAACCCTGAAACACCACCCCCAGCACGATCCTCTACTCTGCCCGAACACCACTGCTCTGCCCTAAACCCTAAAACACCACACCCAGCACGTCCCCCTACACTACCTGAATACCACTGCACTGCCCATAACCCTGAAACACTAGCCCCAGCACGACCCCTATACTGCCCAAACAACACTGCACTGCACTACCCTAAACCCTCAAAGACTAGCCCCAGCAAAACCCCCTACACTGCCCGAACACCACTGCACTGCTCTAAACCCTGACACACTAGCCCCAGCACAAACCCCTACACTGCCCGAACACCACTGCACTGCCCTAAACCCTGAAACACCAGCCCCACACGACCCCCTACACTGCCCGAACACCACTGCACTGCCCTAAACCCTGAAACACCAGCACCTGCACAACCCCCTACAATGCCCGAACACCACTGCCCTAAACCCTGAAACACCAGCCCCCACAAGACCCCCTACACTGCCCGAACACCACTGCCCTAAACCCTGAAACACCAGCCCCCGCACGACCCCATACACTGCCCAAACACTACTGCACTGCCCTAAACCCTGAAACACCAGCCCCAGCACGACCCCCTAAACTGCACGAACAACACTGCACTGCCTAAAACCCTGAAACACCACCCCTAGCACACCCCCTGCATTGCCCGAACACTGCACTGCCTTAAACCCTGAAACACCACCCCCAGCAGGACCACCTACACTGCCCGAACACCACTGCACTGCCCTACACCCTGAAATACCACCCCCAGCAAGACCCCCTACGTTGCCCAAACACCACTGCCCTAAACCCTGAAACACCACCGCCAGCAAGACCCCATACACTGCCCGAATACCACTGCCATAAACCATGAAGCACCACCCCCTGCAAGACCCCCTACACTGCCCGAACACCACTGCACCACTGCACCACTGACCTAAACCCTGAAATACCACCCCCAGCAAGACCCCCTACACTGCCCGAACACCACTGCACTGCCCTAAACCCTGAACCACCACCCCCAGCAAGACCCCCTATACTGATCGAACACCACTGCCCTGAACCCTGAAACACCAACCCCAGCAATACACCCTACACTGCCCGAACACCACTGCACTGCCCTAAACCCTGAAACACCACCCCCAGCAAGACCCTCTACACTGCCCGAACACCACTGCCCTAAACCCTGAAACACCACCCCCATAAGACCCCCAACACTGCCGGAACATCACTGCACTGCCCTAAATCCTGAAACACCACCCAGTGCATGATCCCCTACATTGCCCGAACACCACTGCACTGCCCTAAACCCTGAAGCACCATCCCTTGCACGGCCCCCTACACTGCCCGAACACCACTGCACTGCCCTAAACCCTGAAACACCAACCCCACACATCCCCCTACACTGCCCGAACACCACTGCTCTGCCCTAAACCCTAAAACACCAGCCCCAGCACAACCACCTACACTGCCCGAACACCACTGCACTGCCCTAAACCCTGAAACACTAGCCCCAGCACGACCCCCTACACTGCCCGAACACCACTGCACTGCCCTAAACCCTAAAACACCAGCCCCAGCACGACCCCCTACACTGCCTGAACACCACTGCCCTAAACCCTGAAACACCAGCACCAGCACCACCCCCTACACTGCCCGAACACCACTGCCCTAAACCCTGAAACACCAGCCCCAGCACCACCCCCTACACTGCCCGGATACCACTGCACTGCCCTAAACCCTGAAACTCTACCCCCAGCACAACCCCCTACACTGCCCGACACCACTGCTCTGCCCTAAACCCTAAAACACCAGCCCCAGCACGTTCACCTACCCTGCCCGAACACCACTGCACTGCCCTAAACCCTGAAACACCAGCCCGAGCACGACCCCCTACACTGCCTGAACACCACTGCACTGCCCTAAACCCTAAAACACCAGCCCCAGCATGACCCCCTACACTGCCCGAACACCACTGCACTGCCCTAAGCCCTGAAACACCACTGCACTGCCCTAAACCCTGAAACATCAGCCCCAGCACGACCCCCTACACTGCCTGAACACCACTGTACTGCCCTAAACCCTGAAACTCTATCCCCAGCATGACCCCCTACACTGCCCAAACACCACTGCCCTGATCCCTGAAACACCACCCCCAGCACGACCCCCATTATGACCCCCTACACTGCCTGAACACCACTGCACTGCCCTAAACCCTGAAACACCACCCCCAGCATGACCCCATACACTGCCCGAACACCACTGCACTGCCCTAAACCCTGAAACACCACCCACAGCACGAACCCCTACACTGCCCGGACACCATTGCACTGCCCTAAACCCTAAAACACCATCTCCAGCGGTTGTATGTTGTTACAACTCATTCCGTTGTAACGCATGCCTTTACCACAAATGCGTTACAACGGAATGCTATGTCCATGCATAACCTTTACCACGAATATTCCTTTACCACACATACCTTTACAACGATTTTCTTTGTAAATGTATGCATGGTAAGGGCATACACTTGGTAAAGGTTATACCCCTCCCCTGTACCCTTACCTGACAACCCAGCCCCCAATCCTTCTTATAATTGCCCCTGCCCTGAGCCCTCAATCCGTATATATATATTTTTTTAACTAAAATTCCACTTACCTCTACACGTCGTCTCCCCTCCTTCTTCCTTGGTGACGTCCTACGTCGTAAAGAGGAAGCTGAAATTTCTTTCCGTTTCCTCCTAAACGATGCCGATTGCCTCCAGTTCGCGACGTAACAACAGGGGCGTTTTTTTGGGGTGGGGGAGACCCCTTCAAGCCCCCCGTTTTTCCCAAGATTTTTTTTTATTTTTAGGGGGAGACCCCCCAAGACCCCTTTTTCTAATTTTAGACTTTACCCCACATGCCTTTACTACGTATCTTGTAGAAAAGGTATGCGTGGTAAAGGTTTTCGTTGTAACAACGCATGCGTTGTAATGCATGCGTGGTTAAAGTTTGCGTTGAAACGGCCGTGTTGTAGTGGCCATTTCCCATCGCCAGCACAACCCCGTACACTACCCGAACACCACTGCACTGCCCTAAACCCTGAAACACCACCCCCTGCACGACCCCCTACACTGCCCAAACACCACTGCACTGCCCTAAACCCTGAAACACCACCCCTGCACGACCCCCTACACTGCCCGAACACCACTGCACCTCCCTAAACCCTGAAACACCACCCCAACACCACCCCCTACACTGCCCAAACACCATTGCACTGCCCTAAACCCTGAAACACCAGCCCCAGCACGATCCCCTACACATCCCAAACACCACTACCCTAAACCCTGAAACACCACCCCAGCAAGACCCCCTACAATGCCCGAACACCACTGCCCTTAACCCTGAAACAGCACCCCCAGCACGACCCCCTACTCTGCCGAACATCACTGCACTGCCCTAAACCCTGAAACACCACCCCTTGCATGACACCCTACACTGTCCGAACACCACTGCACTGCTCTAAATTCTGAAACACTACCCCCAGCACGACCCCCTCCACTGACCGAACACCACTGCTCTGCCTTAAACCCTGAAACACCACCCCAGCACGACCCACTAGTCTGCCCGAACACCACTGCTCTGCCCGAAACCCTAAAACACCACCCTCATCACATCCCCCTACACTGCCCGAACACCACTGCACCACTGCCCTAAACCCTGAAACACCACCCCCAGCAAGACCCCATACACGGCCGAACACCACTGCACTGCCCTAAACCCTGAAACACCACCCCCAGCAAAACACCATACACTGCCCAAACACCACTGCCCTAAACCTTGAAACACCGATCCCAGCAATACCCCCTACACTGCACCTAAACCCTGAAACAACACCCCCAGCACGACTCCCTACACTACACAAACACCACTGCACAACCCTAAACCCTAAATCTATCCAAGCATGACCCCCTACACTACACAAACATCACTGCACTACCCTAAACCCTAAAACACTACCACCAGCACGACCCCCTACACTACACAAACACCATTGCACTACCCTAAACCCTAAAACACTACCCCAGCATGACCCCTACACTACACAAACACCACTGCACTACCCTAAACCCTAAAACACTACCCTCAGCACGACCCCCTACACTACTCAAACACCACGGCACTACCCTAAACCCTAGAAAAGTAACCACCACCCCATGCCCAATCCCCCTTACCTCTCACTCCTCCTGGTTCCTCTCTCCTCTCCTCATTGTTCCTGCCTCATGTCGTCTCTGAGGGGCGGTGTACATCGTTGTGAGGAAATGGAACAGCCTCTGTTTCCTTACAACGACATGGATCGTCTACATTTTTTTAGAACTCATGGTAATTTACCATACATACCTTTACAACAAAACGTTGTAAAGGCATGCGTGGTAAATGACCATGCGTTCTGAAAAAATGCGTAGTAATGACTTTGCGATGTACAACGCATGCGTGGTAATGCATGCTTTGAAATGATATCGCAAAGTAAAAAATTTGTTGTAACGTCGGTTTACCGATCGAAGCTGGCTCTTGCTCTTCAGTGAGTCATTTTTTTGATCAATTAGGTGGAAGGAATGTGTTTTTTTTACCGAAGAGTGCATTCCCGGCTGTTGTATTGTGAAAGTGTCCGCGTGGCCTGGTTTCACTTCCGGTGAGAGAGTGGAAGAGTCTAAAGGGGTTCTGCTGTTGGACGGGGCCGGCGCGACACGTCATCAGAAAACACAGCTAATGGAAAGCGTTGTTCCGAAGTGTGGAGCAGTGCCATGAGACATCAACGAGTGTGCGTCCCACCACAGTATGACCGTACCACGTGACCCATGTGCCGCCTCCAGTGTACGGAAGGCAGAAGCGGCATCCATCGCAGGGTCCTCTTGAAGACCGATGTAGCACTAATTCTACATTTTGGAACTAGGGCATTTTAACCTTTTTGTTCCTGCCAGATACAAAGAGAAGATCCTGTGTTATTCAGTGCCCTCGTTACCTTTTCTGTGGGTAGTGGTGCTTGTCACTTCACTGCCCTGCCGGTGCACACGACTGGGATCCCCACCTCATGTGCCATCTGCAGGGTCTCTGCCCTCGGATCACTGGTTTCAGTTTCTGGAGTGGTAACATAAACAGTGGCTCCAAAAGGCCTAGCCTGAACACTTAGGTGAATATCTCCTGCGCCAGCATTCCGTGGAAATTCTTTCCTAGCTCTTCCACGTCGACGACGGTGTCATAATAGGACGGCTCAGCTCGCGAGACCGTATGATGTCATAGGAGCCATAAGAGGACCTCGTCGGTGTGCTGACGTCAGTTCCACTCATTTTTTTCATGCCACCGAGGTAAACGGGTGGACCGACACATTTTCACATGTATACATAGTACACTAAATATATATATGTATATTATCTACTGCCCGTGTTTCCATAGGAAATCCGCAACATTCTATTTGGAATAACTTTGGCGCCGATTGATGAATCCTCGTGAAATTTTCAAAATAGGTGGGGCGCTCCGCTCCTACCCTGAAAGTCTCGGGGGATTCGTCAAGCGGGGGCTGAGAAAAAAGGGGGGTCCCAAAACACGTTTTTCCCATGCAATTTTCCATAGGGACCTTTAGTCCAAGGTACAGCCCAAACGGCTGAACAGAATTACTTTAAATTTGGCAAAGAGGTAGTCCTCAGGTCAGGGATGTGCCTTTTGCATATCTGGAGTCAATCTGTTCATTAGTTCCTGAGAAAATTGCAGTTAAAAGTACATACATATCTATAGGCGCGCACCGTGCGCGCACCGTGCGCGCACGGTGACGTGCGCGAGCACAATTCTGATTGGTTGTTAGATGTCAGTAAACATTCGAATTGGTCAAAATCAGGAAGTGTCGGCCGCCATTTTGTCTCTCGCAGTCTGAGGCAGTAAAAAACAAAGGTGGAGAACGTGAAAAGGGGGCAGGATGGACAGTTCCTGACCCCCTAGCATTTTTTTTTTTCGAAAAAGCGTGCACGCACTGTGCGCGCACGGCACGCACAATGCATCATGGGTGCTCGGTGCGCGAAGCGCACCGAGTGCCCACAGCGCGCGCACGGTGAAAAACCTGAAAAAAAAATATTAATAAATACATAACTTAGCATTTAAAAAAACGTACAAATTCACTTAAAAAACCATAGGTTTCACACACGTTATAGTTAGGAATTAGCATTTAAAAAACCTTGCAAATTCACTTAAAAAACCATAGGTTTCACACATGTTATAGTTAGCTGGACATTTCCCTCGTAAAAAACCAATGAAATTCCCCCATTATAGTTAGTGCAGGCAACTATAACTCACGCGACCGCAATCCTCTGCTGATGACGTCAGATATTACATCACTGATTACATATGTGTCTTTCTGAAAAATAAATATTTGTAATATATGTATAGCTAAAGATTAATGGAAGAAGACATGGGCAAATAGGTGTCTAAATACAGTGATGTAATATCTGACGTCATCAGCAGAGGATTGCGGTCACGTGAGTTATAGTTGCCTGCACTAACTATAACGGGGGCATTTCATTGGTTTTTTACGAGGCAGCTGTCCAGCTAACTATAATATGTGTGAAACCTATGGTTTTTTAAGTGAATATATATATACATATATACAAATGCATAACCAATAAAGGCATCAAGAAATAGCAACAGATCAAGCACTTCTCACTATTAAAACATAAGCATGATTAAAACATATTAAAAACATTCATGCCAAACAGTAAAAGCATCTTTTTGGTATAAACAGATGGACAACGGGGAGGCGGGTGGGACAGTGAGGAATCCACAAGCAGGTACTGTATCCACCAGAAAAAGCGTTACCGAAGTTAAGTAACTTGCTCTTCTGATGGATACTTCTGTCTGTTGATTCCTCACCTTTTGAATAGAATCCTCAAGCCGTACCTCACCCGGAGGAGGGTGTCCACCTGACTAGACCAAAAAATCTTGCAAAACAGATCGAGCAAAATGGCCATCCCTCCTAACCTCCGAATCCAATAATAATTGAATAATTTTTTGTCGAAATGATATTGAAAATAATACTTTAAAAATACTTTTATTAATAAATTTAGACAAACACTTAAAGGAAAAGTTTTATTTATAATTAATTTAAAGATATTTCATACTTTACAAATTACGCCGAAGTCGCGACCCCAGCACGACTTTTCAAAATGGCTACCGGAATGCACGCAGCCATCGTGTAGGGTGCGCGACTTCTGTATAATATAAAAAAATAAAAAAAAGAATGAATATAGTTTTCCTTACTAAAAATTATTCACAATTTTTTAAATATATATATATATATATATATCCAACATCAAGTTGCCTGCTGTAAGGAAGCCCATCACAGGTAAGTTCAATTCTTGCCATGATTTATGTGTCACGAAACGCGTCGGGCAGGACATTTCATTTCTGTGAGACACTGCCGTTTGTTTGAACACTGTATGTCCTCCAGCAAATAAATCATGGCAAGAATTGAACTTACCTGTGATGGGCTTCCTTACAGCAGGCAACTTGATGTTGGATGTGTTTGCGGCCCCGCCTGAGCCGCGAGGATTGCCCCGCTGCACCTCGTGCAGTTCCGCTTCAGTGTCAACCTACGCTGGGGCATGAGGAACAGGTTTGGCCGAGGGAGGACTGTAAAGGCATGACAGGCATCTCCAGTGTTTACCAACCCACTTGGGATTTTATCAGCGCTTTATTTGAAGTAAGAACCACAGCGCTCCACTGTGAGTAGAAAGACGAAAACTCCAAAGACCAGCAAGCCACGGGAGTGGCCACGCCCACATGGGCGGGAGAAATAATTTAAACTGTGATTCCTCCTTCACAAAATGCCCGCAGCCCTTGATGAAGTGATTGGTGTCACGAAACGCGTCGGGCAGGACATTTCATTTCTGTGAGACACTGCCGTTTGTTTGAACACTGTATGTCCTCCAGCAAATAAATCATGGCAAGAATTGAACTTACCTGTGATGGGCTTCCTTACAGCAGGCAACTTGATGTTGGATGTGTTTGCGGCCCCGCCTGAGCCGCGAGGATTGCCCCGCTGCACCTCGTGCAGTTCCGCTTCAGTGTCAACCTACGCTGGGGCATGAGGAACAGGTTTGGCCGAGGGAGGACTGTAAAGGCATGACAGGCATCTCCAGTGTTTACCAACCCACTTGGGATTTTATCAGCGCTTTATTTGAAGTAAGAACCACAGCGCTCCACTGTGAGTAGAAAGACGAAAACTCTAAAGACCAGCAAGCCACGGGAGTGGCCACGCCCACATGGGCGGGAGAAATAATTTAAACTGTGATTCCTCCTTCACAAAATGCCCGCAGCCCTTGATGAAGTGATTGGTGTCACGAAACGCGTCGGGCAGGACATTTCATTTCTGTGAGACACTGCCGTTTGTTTGAACACTGTATGTCCTCCAGCAAATAAATCATGGCAAGAATTGAACTTACCTGTGATGGGCATCCTTACAGCAGGCAACTTGATGTTGGATGTGTTTGCGGCCCCGCCTGAGCCGCGAGGATTGCCCCGCTGCACCTCGTGCAGTTCCGCTTCAGTGTCAACCTACGCTGGGGCATGAGGAACAGGTTTGGCCGAGGGAGGACTGTAAAGGCATGACAGGCATCTCCAGTGTTTACCAACCCACTTGGGATTTTATCAGCGCTTTATTTGAAGTAAGAACCACAGCGCTCCACTGTGAGTAGAAAGACGAAAACTCCAAAGACCAGCAAGCCACGGGAGTGGCCACGCCCACATGGGCGGGAGAAATAATTTAAACTGTGATTCCTCCTTCACAAAATGCCCGCAGCCCTTGATGAAGTGATTGGTGTCACGAAACGCGTCGGGCAGGACATTTCATTTCTGTGAGACACTGCCGTTTGTTTGAACACTGTATGTCCTCCAGCAAATAAATCATGGCAAGAATTGAACTTACCTGTGATGGGCTTCCTTACAGCAGGCAACTTGATGTTGGATATATATATATATATATATACATATATATATATATATATATATATATATATATATATATATATATATATATATATATATATATTCAGTGAAAAAACCATAGGTTTCACACACGTTATAGTTAGGAATTAGCATTTAAAAAACCTTAGAAATTCAGTGAAAAAAACCATAGGTTTCACACATGTTATAGTTAACTGGACATTTTACTCGTAAAAAACCATTGAAATTGCCCCGTTATAGTTAGTTCAGCTAACTATAACTCGCGCGCCCGCAATGCACTGCTGATGATGTCACATATTACATCACTCATGACATGGTCAGTGACATCACTCATGACATCACTGATGACATCTCAAATGACATCACTGATGACATCACTGATGACATCATCCTTGTGATAGAGTGGCAGACCTCCTCTTCCCCTAATATAACCTTTGATACACACAATCAAAAATAGAAATTAAAATTTTAAAAACAATGGACATACCAATACCAGTTACAACAACCTATACAGTAATTCTAAGATCCAAATACACATCCACTCATTCACCAACAGTCCTATACAGTCACTCATACATGTACTCACTCATCATATGTACTCATACACGTATACATCCTGTTACACAATGCCACTCATCCATAGAGGTACTCACACACATAGTTAGTCATGCTAATAAAGAATCAAACATACATTTACTTGCATATACAGTTATACACACACCACCACACTTACTTCTACGGAAACTTACACATACTTAGTCTTTTAAACAATCACTTATAGAAACACATACTTATTCATACAAGAACTCTTTCAATCTCTCACTCTCACATATACTCACATATATACACCAATAGTCACATATACTAGTTTAAAACATATGTAGTTACACATAAAGACACTATTGAGACAGTCATTCACTCACTAACACACCCATACATACACTCATCCACCCATACAGTCCTGCACACATGCTGTCTTCAACACATACAAACAATGAGTCACTCATTCATGCACCCATGCACTACGTAATACCCCTCACCGAACCAGACACTCACACTCATACTGATACTCAAAAAACCAACTAATAACCTATTTAGACACTCATGTAGCTACACACCAACCCATGCAGCCACTTATACACAAAGTGAGAGACTGATACAGATATTTACATATTTAAACATTACTCACTAAGCCATGTATTCACTAAGATACACTTAATCAGTCAGTAATACAATCAATTTTTCAAAAACAATTCATCCATTTAGACACTTATATACCCATTTATTCTTCCATCGACCTTGAGATATACATATATAAAACATATTTAATTTTCAGAAAAACACACATTCACTGGATGATGTCATCAGTGATGTCATCAGTGATGTCATTTGAGATGTCATCAGTGATGTCATGAGTGATGTCACTGACCATGTCATGAGTGATGTAATATGTGACGTCATCAGCAGTGCATTGCGGGCTCGCGAGTTATAGTTAGCTGAACTAACTATAACGGGGCAATTTCAATGGTTTTTTACGAGTAAAATGTCCAGTTAACTATAACATGTGTGAAACCTATGGTTTTTTTCACTGAATTTCTAAGGTTTTTTAAATGCTAATTCCTAACTATAACGTGTGTGAAACCTATGGTTTTTTCACTGAATTTCTAAGGTTTTTTAAATGCTAAGTCCTAACTATAACGTGTGTGAAACCCATGGTTTTTTCAGTGAATTTGCAAGGTTTTTTAAATGCTAATTTTGTTTTTTTTCTTCTATTTTTTTAAACATTTTTTTATTTTAATTTTCTATCCTTTTTTAAAGACTATGGTTAAATTTTTAAAATTCTATAATATGTTTTTTTTAATATATTTTTTAAAATAAACGTAAAATTTATCAGCAATACATTTTTTCCTTTTTTTTAATTTTTTTTTTAGTACGCGTACCGTAAGCTTACGGTAAGCGTACGGTTTACGCAACGTCCGTAATTTATATACGCTGTTTGCGTATAGTTACGCAATTTGCGTAGCCGCGCGTCCTCCGCGTGGGACGCATACGCGTGTACGCTACACGCGCACGTTACGCGGAAGTGTCGGGTAGTGACTGTTATGCGCATGCGCGCAAGCGCGTGTCTTTTTTACGTGCATGCGCACTTTTGCCGTAAGCGTACCGTAAGCGTACGGTAGGTCATGTGATCATGAAACACAACTTTTGATTGGTTGAAACTACTTTCAGTTCTAGAACTCTCCTACACCACACCCATTCCCCTCATTTCTGCTTGTGATCCCTTGGGAGAAGGAGCTGGTTTGTCTTTGGGATACGATGGCAGAACAGCAGAGCTCTTCTGAGAGTGAGGCTAGCACTAGCAGCACTGTCTTGAGGCAGAGATCGAGGAAACAAAAGCCCTCTTATGTATGGGATTATTTTACTTTTCCTGAAGGCCAGCAAAAGGTGAATGCACCCTTAGTAACTTGCAGGCTGTGTCAGCGTGTACTTTCTAGAGGTAATCCTGACAGGAAGTATTCCTTTGGGAATCACACCATGAAGAGACACCTCCAGGATGTACACAGAAGGACACATGGTCATCTTTTTGGAGGTAACTCTTCAGAAAGACAAGCAAGTACATCCACAGCAGCTCAGCCTGGACCATCATCTGCAGGGCTGACTCCTTCTTCTGCAGGTCAGGTGAGCCCTTCATCTGTGGGGGGAGCATCTCCTTCTGCTGGCCCTCTGGAAATTAACCCTCGTTTTCTGAGGGTTGATATTCGATGTGCCTCTTGTCATGATCTAATTTGTCATAGGGAGACCAGTGTTTCCCTAGTGAACAACAAAATAGATCAGCACACTTGTCACAGAGACTAATTTTTCCATGCTTTCTTTCCTCTGTCCCTGCATGAACATAACGGTTCTTTTAAGAGCCAACCTTATCTTTCATCTTTTTTTTACATATGTTTTTAAAAACTTTTTTTTTTTTTTTTACCGTACGCGTACGGTGCGCGTACTTTTTTTTTATTTTTAAAAAAAAACACTAAAAATCAATTATCACATTACAAGGTCCTTGAGAGACTACAATTATTATTATTGACTTACCATACTCACTCAAAAAAATATTTATTCATTTGTTTTTTTAAAAAATAGTTTTAAAAATGGTTCTAGTTTTCGAAAATTTTCTATATCAATCTGAAAAAAAAGAAAAAAGTATTAATATTTTTAAAACAATTTATAATACAGTACACATATTTACATTTTTTTCCCAAAAATATTTTTGCCTTATTTTTGCTGTTTTCAGAATATATTGCATTTCACTATAAATTGTGAAAGCAATTGCATTCATCATTTTACAGCGGGCAAAAAAAAATAACAATCACAAAGATTGTAATAAAAAAACCCAGAATCTCTTTTTACTTAAACTTAACATTATAGAAATGCATAATATTCTAAAAAAATATCATCTAATACCAATAGTTATTTCTTTAAAATACCGTCTGATATGTTTGTTTCAGAAGTATAATCACAAAAATATATCTCAAATAACTCCACAATACATCTGGTTCCATTTCTGAGACCAGCAACATGTGTAACCTGGGTGACTGACTACACTCCAGCAAGGGCAACCAGCCTTAGTGATGCTGAATGTATTTGCATTACTGACTGAAACCTCAAAACCCCACTCGCTTGTAAATACTGTGCATGATTATACATGGCAAGCACATGGGTGTGTGCTAAGAGTCTGCTTCTTCCCCCAAAAAAATCGCTCCCCCTTTCCATCTAATGCAACTGTGAAATCACCAGAGCAATACGCAATAAATCTCTGCCTATAATTCCTCTCTGCACACAGAGTCATGTTTTCACATTAGTCCCAAAACGAAATTTCTTTGCCAATTTGAAAGCACACTTACTGCTCTTTTTTTTTTGGGCAAGTGAAAATCACTTTTACAGACTGACACATTATGAAACCACTTTTTTCGATTTTCTTAAATGCACATGTCCAAACTTCTTTTTCAGACCACCTCCATGTGTAACCTGGGTGGCTGCCTACACTCCAGCAAGGGCAACCAGCCTTAGTGATGCTGAATGTATTTGCATTACAGACTGAAACCTGAAAACCCCACTCGCTTGTAAATACTGTGCATGATTATACATGGCAAGCACATGGGTGTGTGCTAAGAGTCTGCTTCTTCCCCCAAAAAATCGCTCCCCCTTTCCATCTAATGCAACTGTGAAATCACCAGAGCAATACGCAATAAATCTCTGCCTATAATTCCTCTCTGCACACAGAGTCATTTTTTCACATTAGTCCCAAAACGAAATTTCTTTGCCAATTTGAAAGCACACTTACTGCTCTTTTTTTTTTGGGCAAGTGAAAATCACTTTTACAGACTGACACATTATGAAACCACTTTTTTTTCGATTTTCTTAAATGCACATGTCCAAACTTCTTTTTCAGACCACCTCCATGTGTAACCTGGGTGGCTGCCTACACTCCAGCAAGGGCAACCAGCCTTAGTGATGCTGAATGTATTTGCATTACAGACTGAAACCTGAAAACCCCACTCGCTTGTAAATACTGTGCATGATTATACATGGCAAGCACATGGGTGTGTGCTAAGAGTCTGCTTCTTCCCCCAAAAAATCGCTCCCCCTTTCCATCTAATGCAACTGTGAAATCACCAGAGCAATACGCAATAAATCTCTGCCTATAATTCCTCTCTGCACACAGAGTCATGTTTTCACATTAGTCCCAAAACGAAATTTCTTTGCCAATTTGAAAGCACACTTACTGCTCTTTTTTTTTTGGGCAAGTGAAAATCACTTTTACAGACTGACACATTATGAAACCACTTTTTTTCGATTTTCTTAAATGCACATGTCCAAACTTCTTTTTCAGACCACCTCCATGTGTAACCTGGGTGGCTGCCTACACTCCAGCAAGGGCAACCAGCCTTAGTGATGCTGAATGTATTTGCATTACAGACTGAAACCTGAAAACCCCACTCGCTTGTAAATACTGTGCATGATTATACATGGCAAGCACATGGGTGTGTGCTAAGAGTCTGCTTCTTCCCCCAAAAAATCGCTCCCCCTTTCCATCTAATGCAACTGTGAAATCACCAGAGCAATACGCAATAAATCTCTGCCTATAATTCCTCTCTGCACACAGAGTCATGTTTTCACATTAGTCCCAAAACGAAATTTCTTTGCCAATTTGAAAGCACACTTACTGCTCTTTTTTTTTTGGGCAAGTGAAAATCACTTTTACAGACTGACACATTATGAAACCACTTTTTTCGATTTTCTTAAATGCACATGTCCAAACTTCTTTTTCAGACCACCTCCATGTGTAACCTGGGTGGCTGCCTACACTCCAGCAAGGGCAACCAGCCTTAGTGATGCTGAATGTATTTGCATTACAGACTGAAACCTGAAAACCCCACTCGCTTGTAAATACTGTGCATGATTATACATGGCAAGCACAAGGGTGTGTGCTAAGAGTCTGCTTCTTCCCCCAAAAAATCGCTTCCCCTTTCCATCTAATGCAACTGTGAAATCACCAGAGCAATACGCAATAAATCTCTGCCTATAATTCCTCTCTGCACACAGAGTCATGTTTTCACATTAGTCCCAAAACGAAATTTCTTTGCCAATTTGAAAGCACACTTACTGCTCTTTTTTTTTGGGCAAGTGAAAATCACTTTTACAGACTGACACATTATGAAACCACTTTTTTTCGATTTTCTTAAATGCACATGTCCAAACTTCTTTTTCAGACCACCTCCATGTGTAACCTGGGTGGCTGCCTACACTCCAGCAAGGGCAACCAGCCTTAGTGATGCTGAATGTATTTGCATTACAGACTGAAACCTGAAAACCCCACTCGCTTGTAAATACTGTGCATGATTATACATGGCAAGCACATGGGTGTGTGCTAAGAGTCTGCTTCTTCCCCCAAAAAATCGCTCCCCCTTTCCATCTAATGCAACTGTGAAATCACCAGAGCAATACGCAATAAATCTCTGCCTATAATTCCTCTCTGCACACAGAGTCATGTTTTCACATTAGTCCCAAAACGAAATTTCTTTGCCAATTTGAAAGCACACTTACTGCTCTTTTTTTTTTGGGCAAGTGAAAATCACTTTTACAGACTGACACATTATGAAACCACTTTTTTCGATTTTCTTAAATGCACATGTCCAAACTTCTTTTTCAGACCACCTCCATGTGTAACCTGGGTGGCTGCCTACACTCCAGCAAGGGCAACCAGCCTTAGTGATGCTGAATGTATTTGCATTACTGAGTCCAACCTCAAACCCTTAAACTATTCTTTTTTTTTCCAGTACACCTTAATTTATTGTGAAAACATACTCCATATTATTTTACATGTTCCTCACATTTAAATTTCTCCCAAAACAGAAAATGATAAACGCAACTACAACAAAAAGAATTTCCATTTCTATTATTCATTTCTTAAGTTACCACATACATCCCCTCTCAAACTCTAAACTCACCTTTAAAATTAGTTAGTTGTGAAAGAAATGTGACACTCAAACAGCAGATTATCAGAGCCAGGATCTCTGTTGTGTTCACCTCTCTCCTCTCAGCAGAACCAGATAATGGCAAACTTTCCCTCTATTTTTCCACACATATACATGTAAGTTTCAAATCTCAGTGCTTCCCCCTTTTTTTCAAATGTAATCACACATTTCTATTGGTTGAAAACCAATCCTTTTCCAAAAGTACCCTGCCCCCAACTTGACTTCTGCCTAGTACCCTTCCCCCAACTTGACTTCTGCCTGCTACCATAGCAACAGCTCATGGAACACTGCTGTGTGGAGTTAGGTCAGAAGTTCGCCACACAATGTTTCAATTCCACAGAGCAAGAGTGCTTGACTTTTCAAACCTAACAGCAAATCCATAGTACTGTTCTTTGGTAACACATTTTTTTGTACCAATACAAAACATGCTTCTATTAGTTTACACATACAGCCTAGTTTTTATTCTAGAATGGTATGAAACAGCCAATCAGTTCTTTTTGTTTTGAAAAAAATATGTATGCCTCCATTTCCAAACTGTCTTTCTTTTCATATTGCCATTCTACTGAAAGACACCTCCTGAGTGCATCCAGTTCTCCTTTGAAGATGTTCACAGTGTGGATTGTAGGGCACAGCTATGTCTCCTGGAGTGAAAAGTTTGCAGAGAAAACAGATATGGTGAGAGACCTTGCTTTGCCAAATGTAGACATTAAATGGATTGGTCAGAGAGGGTTAAAGTGGCACCAATTGATGCCATTGGTGAAATCCTTCATACAAATCCAACACCCTGACCTCATAATAGTGCACTGTGGTGGCAATGACCTAGGCACTTTGACTGGGGTAGGTCTGGAAATGCTTATGAAGGACACCTTTGCACAACTGTTTTCACTTTTCCCTAAAACTGCCTTTGTGTTTTCCAACATATGCCAAAGGCAAAAATGGAACTGGTCCAATCATTTCTGTCCGCAGATTGACAAAGCAAGAAAGCACGTCAACAAATCTGTTTCTGCTTTCCTCTGTGACTATGGTATGGGTGCCATTTACCACAACAACTTGCGTTTTGACATGCAAGACATTTATAGAGGAGATGGTGTGCACTTCAATGATAAAGGGAACAGAGTCTTCCTCTTGAACCTTAGACTCTGCATCGGTACTTACTTGTAGGTACCACTAAAAAATCATTTCATAAACACAACGGCTCTTTTTAGAGCCCCCTAATATCTAAACACTTAAATCTGAATTTCATTTATTTATTTATTTATTTATTTCTACCGTACGCTTACCGTAAGCTTACCGTACGCGTACCCCGTGATTTTTTTAAAAATCAATAAATGTTTTCTTTGTACTTTACAGTCCTTCTTTGACCCCCTCACAAATGTAAGGGGGTCTGTAACTCTCCTCATTGCCCCCTTTTCTTGTTTTCACTCTTTTTTTTCTGAGTGAAACACACAAAATGGCGGCCGCCGCTTCCTGGTTTCGGCCGATTCGAATGTTTACTAAGATCTAACAGCCAATCAGAATCGCGCTCGCGCACGCCACCGTACGCGTACCGTAAGCTTACCGTAAGCGTACGGTAAGCGTACCGTAAGCGGGCTCAGATATATATATTGATTTAAAGGCTATTTTCTCAGAATCTACTGAACAGATTTACACCAAACCTACAAAAGGCACTTCCTTGACATAGGGACTACCTCTCTGCCAAATTTCTAGCAATTCTGTTCAGCCGTTCGGGCTGTAGCTCGTTCTAAAGGTCCTATGGAAAAATGCATGGGAAAAACGCGTTTTGGGACCCCCCTTTTATCTCAGCCCCCGCTTGACGTATCCCCCCGAGACTTTCAGGGTAGGAGCGGAGCGTAGCGCCCCACCTATTTTGAGAAATTCGCGAGGATTCATCGACCGGCGCCAAAGTTATTCAAAATAGAATGTTGCGGATTTCCTATGGAAAAGGGGTCCTAACTATAACTACCTACTGGCGACCGCCAGTAGGTAATATATATATATATATACATATATATATAAAATAAAAAAAATAGGATTGAGGTACATTAGACTTACAAATTTTCATTTAAAAAACCTTTGAAATTCACTGGAAAAACCATAGGTTTCAGGCACGTTATAGTTAGAAATTAGCATTTAAAAAAACATAGAAATTCACTGAAAAAACCATAGGTTTCAGGCACGTTATAATAAGAAATTATCATTTAAAAAAACATAGAAATCAACTGAAAAAAACCATAGGTTTCAGGAACGTTATAGTTACTTGGACATTTCACTCGTACAAAACCATAGAAATTCCGGCGTTATAGTTAGTGCAGCTAACTATAACTCGCGCCCCTGCAATGCACTGCTGATGACGTCACATATTAAATCATTCATGACCTGGTCAGTGACATCACTGATGACTGAGGTGTACAAATGGCGCGCCAAGTTTGAAAAAGGCCGGTTTTACGGCAAAACGCGTTGTTTGAATACATTTGTGCCATGGAATTCAGTGCTGTGACGGCTCTGTTCTTTTACCTCAGGAGCAGAATTTGGAGGAATGTTTTGTTGATTTTGCTGATATCGGATACCAATGCTCCCCTCGTTCAGGAAGCACCGTGGTTATCAGCAGAAATTTGGACATTGTATTATGGATACAACACGGAGCCCCCGAATGCGAAAAGAGAAACTGTAGCCGAGTGTCGAGGAATGCCAGAGTTTACAGGTTTGCAATTGATGCCAATGCAGCATTGGCAAATGGGAGAGGATTTGCAGCATTCGAAGCTGCTGGAGCGGAATCGGAGACATTTGTTATTAGCTCAAACAACTAATTTGTTGTCTGATGACATTTTAGGAAACAGGCTGAGTTTAATGATTGCATGAAATTTGCTTCCGTGAATGGTCTCAGCTGTAAGTTTCAAATGAACAGTATACTCAGGAACTTTGTGTTAAAGAGTTGATATCCCCAGTGATTACAGGTGAGCATTGGAGAGACTGTTTGTGTGAGGACCAGCTCAGTGAAGGTCCCCAGTTCGAGACTGTACAGACATATGCACATTGTCAAAGTTATAATTACATGGGAAGTCAATATCGTCATTTTGCGTGTAATCCGTTCTCTTTCCTTCAGTTGCTGTGCACTGCTTCGGTGCACTTTGAGGATTACACATGGATTTTTAAAAGGTGGAGCATTATAGCGCTGTTGGGAAATATGTTGCCTTCCCTTCTGTTTTGGAAAAGCTGCTCTCCTGTTACTTCGGTTTGCACTTATGATTTTGTGCAGTGATTGTACATGGCTGGCTGCGGAGTTTGGATCCGACACTGGTCCCAAGAATCTTACCAGAGGTTCTGCTTTCTATTGAGTGCTTAGGGCATAAACAAACCACTGCACATTGCACAGAGAAAATGTAGCTTTATTATATTCGGAAACCGGTCCTATTTAAAGGTCATGTAAAAAGGGTCGCGCTGACCCCACCGGTAACACTCTCTAAAATAAATAGTTCATGCTGCGACAAAATATAGTGAAAAGGAGACTTACTGATAACAATCTATTGCCTTTGTTACAAGACGCACAGCGTAGGATAGAGTCTGTGATAAAAATGTTATGTTCATAAACATGTTGAGTTGATAGGCATGTCATTTCCCGAATTCGGGTTTTGGTACAAATACAAATACAACAAAACCGATCACCATTAATGTTCTAAACACTGCATAGATGCCATGTTAATGAATGCGGAGTCTCAAGAGCACACTTGACGCGCTGAATCGCCTCGACATTGATTGGTCATCACAACAGGGACTACCTGTCCCAAAATGCATCGGCATGATGAACTATGCTAGAGAACCCCGCCAGCTGGCAGGCACCTGGAAGTTTTTTGTGTGGACTCAATACAGTGGCGCTATCAATTGTACCACAGTCCTGGCATAATAAATCTCCTGTTAATTTCAATAATGCTCGATCGCCCCAACACGTCCCATGATGTCTCGGGATGAGGACCTGCACTGTGCTGTATGGCCCCTGCCAGTGAGTAGACAATTAACAGTTTGTTTGCCACCTCATTGTAACATCGTTGAATAAACAAATGTTTAACGGCATGTCTGAGACTTCAGTAATGTGCAAACAAATACCCAGGATTGATGCACGACTTCACCTGGGAACTTCGGTCATGGACACACTGCGGGCTCAGTTTCAATTAGTCCCGGATTAAAGTGCGTAGATGAATGCGAATTTGACACTACAGAAAACATCGGAGTTAAGCCTTCCTGTGCTTCATGTAACCTTCCCTCTCAAACTACAAAAAATATCTGCAGACATATTTTGGTTGACTATGCCCTCGTCTATGTGGCTCAGCGGCTGGCCAGGCTTGGTTGGCCTGCTCTGTCTTGTTGCCATAGCGCTGCCTAGTTAGTTCACGCGCTGCATACGCATTTACTAAAAGACAGGCTGACAACTATTAGAGCCAGTGCGAGATATCCGAAATGAGAGCTCCTGGACATTTAAAAAAGCGAAACGCCTGTGTCTGCCTCGAAATATGTGCAAATGCCACTGGAAATGTCACATAACTATAATGCATCGCGAGCCGCGGCCGTCCTTATCATCACCACACGACACCAGGCTGTACAGAGCCTTTCTTGTTTCAACAAACACATATATATATATATATATGTGGAGCGGTCACATGTGGAAGGGAAACAGCACACAATCTCCGTGAATCTCTTGCAGCCAGTGATCAAGAGCTATTGTGGGTTCGAAACGCGTCTGGCAGAGTGCAAAGGTAAAGGACAAGGCTACGCTGCAGCTGCTGCGGCCGGAGATTGTGTGCTATTTCCCTTCCACGTGTGACCACTCAAGTGGGGCAACCTAGTGTTTTTCATATATATAATATAGATATATATATTACCTACTGGCGGTCGCCAGCAGGTAGATATAGTTAGGACCTATTTTCCATAGGAAATCCGCAGCATTCTATTTAGAATAACTTTGGCGCCGATTGACGAATCTTCGCAACATTTTTCAAAACTTTTGGCAAGCTCCTATCCGGAAATTTTCACGGTGATTCATCAAGCGGGGCCAGAGAAAAAAGGGGGGTCCCAAGATGCGTTTTCCCCATGCATTTTCCCATAGGACCTTTAGCCGCAGCTACAGCACGAACAGCTGAACGGAATTACACCAAATTTGGCAAATAGGTAGTCCTTAGTTCAGACTCGTGCCTTTTGCTTAAATGGTGTAAATCCGTTCAGTAGTTCCTGAGAAAATGACATTTAAAAGTACATATATATCTATCGGGTACCCTAAGAGCAGCCTAAGCGCACCCTGCCATGCACGAGCTGTATTCTTATTGGCTGTCAACACTCCAAATCAGGAAGTGTTGGCAGCCATCTTGTGCCTCGGTAGAACCAAGGCACAAGAAATTAGAAAAAGGAACATGAAAAACACAAAAAGGGGGCAGGGTAGAAACACCCTGACACCCAGGGCCAAAAAAAGCATTTTTTTTTTAAAAAACGGCGAGATTCGCGCACCCAGTGCGACTTTCGGCCGAATTTTTTTTTAAAAAATGAAGCGCGCTTCTTTGGTACTTGGCCCCTGGGGGGGCCAAATCCCAGGGGCATTTAAAAAAAATAGTGTGGGGGGGTCCCAATCCCCCCCACATTGCCCTGGGGACCACCACCCCCGGGGATTATTAATATTGGGTGGGGGGCTCTCAGGCCCCCCCAGCCCCGGGGACCGCCACTCCCAGGGCTTCTTCAAAATGTGAGGGGGGTCTCGCGATCCCCCTCCTGGAGCCTTGTCTAGGCCCTGGGGACTGCCACCCCCCAGGGCCGGCTCCTGCAGTGTCCCGAGGTGCCCACCCCCGGGACACTGTAGTTTGCAATGACAGGGCGGGAGTCTCGCAGATCCCACCCTGTCATTGTAAACTGCTTTCCTATTTGGAAGAGAGAGCACAAAACCTGCTCTCTCTTCCAAATAGGAAAGCAGATTGCTTTTCCACAGGGGGAGCAGCATGTTAGCTGCTCCCCATGTGGAAAAGCAATGCTGGCTCCCGCAAGACGCGGGGAGCCGGCTGGGACCGTGGGGGGATTGGGGACCCCCCACGGCTCCCAACGAATAGGGCCAGCCCTGGGGGATGGGGTCCCCTGGGCTAGTAGTGGCCCGGGAGGGGGGCAACGCGGCCCCCCTCCTAAAAAAAAACAAAAAAAAAAGAAACGGCCCCGGGGGATGGGGTCCCCGGGGCCATAAGTGACCACAGGAGGGGAGCAAGGCAGCCCCCCTCCAAAATAAACATTTTTTTTAAAAGGGCCATGCCCCAGGGGATGGAGTCCCCGGGGCAAATTATGGCGGCAAAATATGGCGGCCCCCATCCCGATTTTTATATTTTTGTTAAAAAAATTGGGGGCAGGCCCTGGGGGATGGGGTCCCCAGGGCCAATGAATTAGAAAAGGAAGGGGGGCTACACAGCCCCCTTCTTAAAAGAAACGGGACGGAGGCCACGCCCCCTCCTTGCACCACTCTGCAAACGCGCTCCCTGGCGCGTTTGCAGAGGGGGAACTAATTCCCCTTGAATACTGGGGGTCCCTGGCACCAACTAGCCCACCAGAAACCTCCAGTATGCGCCAGGGAGCTGCGTTGCAGAGAGGTGTAATGAGGCCACGTCCCTTTTTACACCTCTCTGCAACGCAGCTCCGTGGCGCTTACTGGAGGTACCTGGTGGGCTAGTTGGCCGCCAGGGGACCTCAGGATTCAAGGGGACTTAACCCCCCAACTTAAAATGCGCTATGGGGCGCGTTTGCACAGTGGTGAAGGTAGGGGGCATGGCCTGAGGTGAGATGTGTGCAAACGCCCTGTGGCACGTTTTAAGTTGGGGAATTCATTCCTCTTCAATCCAGAGGTCCCCAAAGGGCCAACTAGCCCACCATTGTACAAATATTCCTCTAAAATCAACCAAACTACGAATTCCGATTTACTCACCTATTATCAGGAGAGAACCCAGTGCTGCATCTTTTAGCCCAGCACTGATACTGAAAAGTAATTCTAAGCACACTTACCAGTAACTTGTATTTCCTTCCATAGGAATCCATTGTGTGGTTTTCAGCAGAAAAGTTTCTATCTATTTTCACAAACTAAAAATATTCCTAAAAAATCATCTGTATGACTTAAATACATTCTTTCAACTGTTTACAGGAGATGCACCAGTGCTGGATCCAGGATCCACCACTGAGTAAGAAAAACTAACAATAGCACTACTTACCTGCTAAGTGAATTTTCTGCCATAGGATAACATAGGTGATTGTATGTGAAAACATTTCCAAGTGTCAATTTTTAAAATACAATAATATTCCTTAAAAATCACTACTGTAACCAAAACGCTTTTACTCAACTGTTTACAGGAGATGTCCAAGGACTGAATCTTGGATCCAGTCCTGTGGTTAGAAAAGTAATCCATAAAGTAACTAATTGCATTTGACTAGAAATTCACATTGAGCTCAATGTTGTATTGTGTTGCCCATTGCAACAACTGTAACTACTGTACTTAAAATTCTATTGCCTATTTGCAAAGTATTTAAAATAAAGTAATTCATTCTGAAAAAGTATATTTTGTATTGTAATGTATAATGTAATTATAATGTAATTAAAAAATAAAATATCTCAAAATAAACAGTTTTAAAAATGTAGTAAATCAGTATAAAAAAAATCAGTATAACAATTAATACATTAAAAATTATCATTTACAAAACCTTTGAAATTCACTGAAAAAACCGTAGGTTTCAGGCCTGATATAGTTAGAAATTAGCATTTAAAAAAACCTTTGAAATTCACTGAAAAAAACATAGGTTTCAGGCCTGATATAGTTAGGAATTAGCATTTAAAAAACCTTAGAAATTCACTGAAAAAACCATAGGTTTTAGGGGTGTTATAGTTAGCTGGACATTTTTTCAGTGAATTTCTAAGGTTTTTTAAATGCTAATTCCTAACTATAACGTGCCTGAAACCTATGGTTTTTTCAGTGAATTTCAAAGGTTTTTTAAATGCTAATTTCTAACTATGCCTACAGAGATAGGACATGTGAAGAAAGAAGAAAAAACGCACAGAAAGAAAAAAAAGAAATGCAGAAAGAAGCAACAGAAGTCCTCAAAGACGAAGAAAAGTGCAGGAAGAAGGATAACGTGCAGAAAGAACAAACAGAAGAGCAGAAAGAAGCCTTGTTGCAAAATCATCCTGTACCCTCAACTTTTTCAGACGGATACTGGTGGTAACTGAGTCTGATTAACCAGTCCTAGAGCCAGTGCTATGTTAAAAGACACTCAGAATACAGTGAAAACACCTACATACACTAGGGAACACTATGCGTTCGGGTCCCCCTGTGATCAGCATGACCTCCTCTGTAAGCCCCTAGTATATAATAGGGCAGGGGATTAAAACTACCTCTTAAAACGCGCCACAGGGCGTGTTTGCACACGTCACCTGAGGCCCCATCCCCTCACTTCCCCACTGTGTAAACACGCCCTGTGGCCGATTTAAGTTGGGAGATTAAGTCCCCTTGAATCCTGAGGGACCCTAGGGTCCAACTAGACCACTAGGTACCTCCAGTAAGCGCCACAGAGCTGCGTTGCATAGAGATGTAAAAAAAGGGGCATGGCCTAGACCACCTCTCTGCAACGCAGCGGAGTGGTGCTTACTGGAAGCACCTGGTGGGCTAGTTGGCCCCCAGGGTCCCTCAGGATTGAAGGGAAATTATTTCCCCAACTTAAAACGCGCCACAGGGATTGTTTGCACACGTTAACTCAGGCCCCGTCCCCTCCCTTCACCACTGTGTAAACACACCCTGTGGCCGTTTTTAGCTGGGAGATTAGGTTCATTTGAATCCTGAGGGTCCCTAGGGTCCAACTAGGCCACTAGGTACCTCCAGTATGCGCCACAGAGCTGCGTTGCAGAGAGGTGTAAAAAGTGGCACGGCCTGGACCACCTCTCTGCAACGCAGCTCAGTGGCACTTACTGGAAGCACCTGGTGGGCTAGTTAGCCCCCAGGGGCCCTCAGGATTGAAGGGGAATTATTTCCCCAACTTAAAACGCGCCACAGGGCTTGTTTGCACACGTTAACTCAGGCCCCGTCCCCTCCCTTCACCACTGTGTAAACACCCCCTGTGGCCATTTTTAATTGGGAGATTAAGTTAATTTGAATCCTGAGGGTCCCTAGGGTCCAACTAGCCCACTAGGTACCTCCAGTATGCGCCACAGAGCTGCGTTGCAGAGAGGTGGAAAAAGTGGCACGGCCTGGACCACCTCTCTGCAACGCAGCTCAGTGGCGCTTACTGGAAGCACCTGGTGGGCTAGTTAGCCCCCAGGGGTCCTCAGGATTGAAGGGGAATTATTTCCCCAACTTAAAACGCGCCATAGGGTGTGTTTGCACACGTCACCTCAGGCCCCGTCCCCTTCCTTCCCCACTGTGTAAACATGTCCTGTGGCCGTTTTTTAAGTTGGGAGATAAAGTCCCCTTGAATCCTGAGGATCCTTAGGGGCAAAAAAGCCCACTAGGTACGTCCAGTAAGCGCCATTGCAGAGAGGTGTAAAAAGGGGCATGGCCTGCACCACCTCTCTGCAACGCAGAGCAGTGGCACTTACTGGAAGCACCTGGTGGGCTAGTTGGCCCCCAGGGTCCCTCAGGATTGAAAGGGAATTATTTCCCCAACTTAAAACGCGCCAAAGGGCGTGTTTGCACACGTCACCTCAGGCCCCGTCCCCTCCCTTCACCACTATGTAAACGCGCCCTGTGGCCGTTCTAAGTTGAGAGATTAAGTCCCCTTGAATCCTAAGGGTCCCTAGGGTCAAACTAGCCCACTAGGTACCTCCAGTAAGCGCCACAGAGCTGCGTTGCATAGAGGTGTAAAAAGGGGCATGGCCTCAGAACACCTGTCTGCAACGCAGCTCCCTGGCGCGCACTGGAGATACCTGTTGGTTTAGTTGGCCCTCAGGGACCCTCAGTATTGAAGGGGAATTAATTCCACAACTTACAACTGGCCGGGGGCGTGTTTTCAGAGTGCTGCAAGGAGGGGGCGTGGCCTCCAGCGCGATGCCGGTCTTTTATTTATTTTATTTTTTTAAGAAGGAGAGCTGTGTGGCCCCCCTTCTTTTTATAATTTACTGGCCCTGGGGACCCCATCCCCCTGGGCCTGCACCCTAATTTTTTTTGTTGAAAAAAATAAATTTGGCCCTCCCAAGGCCTTAATCGGCCCCGGGGACCCAGACCACCGGGTCATGGCCTTTTTTTAATTTAAATTCTTTAGGAGGGGGCTGCGTTGCCCCCCTCCTCAGGCCACTTATGGCTCCGGGGACCCATCCCCCGGGGCCGGCCTTTGTTTTTTATTATTTTAAAAATATATATATTTATAGAAACACCTAGGACATGCTGGACAAACCGTATGTACCTATCACCATGACGATTTGCGTGATATTCATTAAAAGGCGACTATGCATAGAATGAATCCACATGGAATGTATTTACACCGCTAGTGAAGCTCTGACATGTCTGACGCCCTACCGTGCCTAATCCCGGCGCCCCCGCCGGTGGGTACTCTCCAAGTAGACACCCTTGTTGTTTATTTATACAAACATGGGTAGCTATTGAGGGGCACATTTAATATACACGCACACCAAGCCATTCAAAGGGGATTCGACAAAAATTCGACCAAACTATGCAAGAAACCCCCCTCACGGTTAATGAAAAACACATCCGCCGCTGGATGTGTAATACTTTTTATTTTACTCTCTGGAAAGGAGACGAACCTCACTTGAGAGTCACAGCGTGCTCCTGGCTGAGCCCAATGCTGTGTTACACCCACCAGTGCCCGCCGATTGCCTTACAGCAAGTGCATATGCTATGACACTCTCTAGCCCATGTGCACTGTAACACCACCCCGTGAATATGTCATGCCACACTTGCCTTCGCACGGGTTATATTGCCCCATCTAACGTGCCTTCCTCGATGTGTATGTTATAACGCACAGCGCTATGCCATACATATTACAATCTAGGATCCATATCTTTGTCACAGTGCATATGCAACGTTACACTCCACAGCACATATTTTATATTACAACTTTAGAGACTAGTTATGTTACACAACACTGCCCTGTGCATATTACACTCCAAGGCGCATATCGCATAGCACGCGCTAGTGCCTGTGCTATCTCGCGCTCTCCAATGAATCTGTCATTGCGCACAATGTATTGCATATTATATTTCACGCCCTGGTTCATCTTATATCACACTTTTTGGTGCATAGTTTATACCATATACTACATCTAGTTTTCATTTTCAATCGTGCTCTCAGGACTATGTTCTATATAACACTGCGTCCACCTACCCTTTTCACGGGCATTACATTTTGCGATGGGGGTGGAGGGTCAGGGGGTGTGTCTGCCAAGTGAGCCCGGAGTCACAGTCACAAACGTCCTCTACTTCCTGAATAAAAGTGAGATTATGCTCCATACTTGTTCATATTTTAAGTAGTTCGCACAGACACACATTTTAAAAACAATAAAGTTCCTAATACCCACCTTCTCTGAACAGTTAGCTTGCTGCCCCATCCACCTCCTCCCTATCCTCTGTTGTCTGAATCCATGGACTAGCCTCCTCCCTCCTGCCATGCATGGTCTGATGTGCTGCCACTGCCCTCCATTTAGCATGATGTACCAGTCCACTCCTCCTGCCCTCCATTGCCCAATTCTATGGCCCATCATTGACCGCCTGCTTAGCCTCTGTGCTTAGCTTGCTGCCCCTATTCTCCTTCTCCCTGCCCTCCGATGTCTTTGTGCATGCCCCTGCTCCATCCTTTTTGCCCACTATGTTCCATGGACCTGTCACTCCTATCTACTCTGAGTGTTCTGTTGAGCTGCCACTCCCCTCCCACCTGCCTAGCATTGTCAGATGACTGTAACCTGTCCCTGCCACCTCCACCCTGCCTGTCCACATGCCATGCCCCTATCCCCTTCCTCCTGTCCTCCATGGTACATTTTACTGCCACACCCTTCTGCCCTCCCTGATCTGTTGTGCTGCAACTGCTCCTCCTGCCTGCCCCGCGCGGTCTGTTGTGAGGCCCCTTCCCCTGAACTCTCTTGTCTGTGCCCAGGTCCTGACCTTCCCTTCTATCCTCAATGGTCCTTTGTGTAAGCCCCTGCACCCTCCTTCTTGCCCATCATAGCCATTGTGCTGCCACTAACCCTCCCGCTTGCCATGCATGGTCTTCTGTGCTGCCATGGCCTCTCCCACCTTCCCTGTGTGGTCAGCTAGCTGCCCCTGACCCCCTCCCACCTTCCCTCCATGGTCTGTGTGTATGCCACCATAGTCTCATTGTTGCTCTCCATGGTGTGTCTTGTTTCTAGTGCCCATCCTGCCTGACCTCCATGGTCATCTTGCTGCTCCTGCCCTGCCACCTTGCCCCCAGCCCTCTGTTTCCATGTGCACACCCCCTATTCCCTCCCTCCTGGCTTGTCTGTTCCATTGTAATGCCCCTGATCCGTCCCTCCTGCCCTTTATGGTCTGTTATGCTGCAGCTTTCTCTCCTGTCTGTCCATTATGGTCAGCTAGCTACCATTGCCTCTTTCCCCTCTGTTCTCTGTTGTCCATGTGCATGGTCCTGTCTCCTCCCTATTGCTTTCTATGGATTGTTGTGCTGCACTCCCGTCCCGCATGCGCAGGGTGGTGTATTGTGCTGCTGCAAACCCTGATGCCTGTCCTGTAGGGTCAGTTTGGTGCACCTTGTCCCTCCTGTCCTCTGTTATCCGAGTCCATGTCCCTACCCCAATTCCTCCTGCCTACCATGATTCAATGTACCATACTTGCGAACATTTTGAACTTGGTAAGAGGGAGATTTTGAAAAAAAACCTGGGGTATTGATTTTGCCCTTTGAGTTACATTGAAAAAGAGGAGATTGTAGACAGGAGACAGATTAAATAAAGCCCATTTGAGCTTAAAAACATTGGACGTTTCCTGGCTGAAACGGGTCTATTGGCATGTAAGGTTGTACTACCACTGCTTCTTCCTTCTGCCCACAATGGTCTATTATATTGCCACATCCTCTCTTGCCAGTCCTGTATTGTTGGTATGTTGCCCCTGCCTCCCTTTCCACTGCCCTCCATAGTCTGTTGTGCTGCCACTGCCCTTCCTGCCTGCCCAGTGTTGTCAAATTGTTGCCTCTGCACTCTCCTACCTGCCTTCAATTTTCAGAATCCGTGCCCCTGGCCTCTGCCTCTCAACAGTATCCCAATGAACAACTAGATTGCTAACATTTTATATTTATTACAAAAGTGTGGAACGCCTGACGTCATCTTGATGTAATCAAAACTGTAATACCTAGAGTATTTCCTTTAGAAATTACATATATGAGAGGGTCTTATTTGCATCAAAATTATGGTTAGTGCTCTAAAAAACTAAAATGAGGACATATTTTCTGAGTTTTCAAATAGCGACAAAGAACTTTTAAATTATTTGTAATCTTTATGTTTTTTTATCCAGTTGACCACTCGATTAAATGTTGCACCTTGGCGAGAGGATGTGGTGTTACTTCCAGAGCTGCAGACTTTGCAACTGGGGAACCAGGCTGGAGTTTCTGCTTCAGCTCAACATTCTGTGATTGTGGTCAAATCACTTAATCTCCCCATTTCTACAACCAAAATGAATTTGATCTTGTGTGATGTAACCAATGCTCATGTAAAGCACTCCAATACCTGACAAGTCTGCACTATATAAAACTGCAAATACACAAAAAATAATTGTTTTGCACACTTCTGTCATTGGGCTACTTGTGGGCTATATCTGGGTGAAATTTGTGCTGCATTTAGGCTCTTTTGTGTCTGGTGGCCATCTTGGGAGATTTATTTGTTATGAAGTTTCCTAATTTCCTCATTTACTGCAGTCTCCTCAGTAGGAAATGCTTTCAGTTTTTTACTTTGATTCCATCAAGAAGGTATTCAGATATATCACACATTTGCCATGAATTCTGAATGTTAGCACTCTAGTTGCTCATTAGATCACTGTAGTAAAGCTACTGCTCACCACGGAAGTCTGCTGCTGGTATTAAAAGTGCATGTTTCAGTCTGCATATCAGAATTTTTTAATGAAATAGAAGAGGATTTGAGAAGTCATTCAAAATGTGCCCTAATTTTTCTTTCTTCAGCACTAATCATAATTTCTATGGCAAAATGAACCCCCTCATTGTGTTCCTTTTTAAATTAAATGTTTTAAGTGTTACCAGTTTATTCCAATCAAGATGGCTTCAGGTGTGCCATACTTTTGTCATAAGTAAGACAGTAAGCGCTCTAGTTGTTCTTAAGAACACTCTGGGACATGCTGTCATTAGGCTATACTTGGGCTACATCTGGGTGATATTTGGGCTACATTTGGGCTCTTTGGTCTCTGGTAGCCATCTTGGGAGATTTATTTGTTATGAAGTTTCCTAATTTCCTCATTTACTGCAGTCTCCTCGGTGGGAATACATTCAGTTTTTTATTTTGGTTCCATCAAGAAGGCATTCAGATGTGTCACACATTTGCCATAAATTCTGAATGTTAGCACTCTAGTTGCTCATTAGATCACTGTAGTAAAACTACTGCTCACCAGGGAAGTCTGCTGCTGGTATTCAAAGTGCATGTTTCAGTCTGCATGTCAGAATTTGTTTATGCAATAGAAGAGGATTTGAGAAGTCAAAATGTGCCCTAATTTTTCTTTCTGCAGAACTAATCATAATTTCTATGGCAAAATGAACCCCCTCATTTTGTTCCTTTGTAAGTTAAATGTTTTAAGTGTTACCACTTTATTCCAATCAAGATGGCTTCTGGTGTGCCATACTTTTGTCATAAGTAAGACTTTCAACGCTCTAGTTGTTCGTTAGAACACTCTGGGACATTCTGTCATTGGGCTATACTTGGGCTACATCTGGGTGATATTTGGGCTCTTTTGTCTCTGGTGGCCATCTTGGGAGATTTATTTGTTATGAAGTTTCCTAATTTCCTCATTTACTGCAGTCTTCTCAGTAGGAAATACTTTCAGTTTTTTACTTGGTTCCATCAAGAAGGCATTCAGATGTGTCACACATTTGCCATAAATTCTGAATGTTAGCACTCTAGTTGCTTATTAGATCACTGTAGTAAAGCTACTGCTCACCAGGGAAGTCTGCTGCTGGTATTCAAAGTGCATGTTTCAGTCTGCATGTCAGAATTTTTTTATGACATAGAAGAGGATTTGAGAAGTCAAAATGTGCCCTAATTTTTCTTTCTGCAGCACTAATCATAATTTCTATGGCAAAATGAATCCCCTCATTGTGTTCCATTGTAAATTAAATGTTTTAAGTGTTACCACTTTATTCCATTCAAGATGGCTTCAGGTGTGCCATACTTTTGTCATAAGTAAGACTGTTAGTGCTCTAGTTGTTCGTTAATACACTCTGGGACATTCTGTCATTGGGCTATACTTGGGCTACATCTGGGTGATATTTGGGCTACATTTGGGCTCTTTTGTCTCTGGTGGCCATTTTGGGAGACTTATTTGTTATGATGTTTCCTAATTTCCTCATTGACTACAGTCTCCTCAGTAGGAAATACTTTCAGTTTTTTACTTTGATTCCATCAAGAAGGCATTCAGATGTGTCACAAATTTGCCATAATTTCAGAATGTTAGCACTCTAGTTGCTTATTAGATCACTGTAGTAAAGCTACTGCTCACCAGGGAAGTCTGCTGCTGGTATTGAAAGTGCATGTTTCAGTCTGCATGTCAGAATTTTTTAAAGAAATAGAAGAGGATTTGAGAAGTCACTCAAAATGTGCCCTAATTTTTCTTTCTGCAGCACTAATCATACTTTCTATGGCAAAATGAACCCCCTCCTTTTGTTCCTTTTTAAATTAAATGTTTTAAGAATTACCACTTTATTCCAATCAAGATGGCTTCAGGTGTGCCATATGTTTGTCATAAGTAGGACTGTTAGCGCTCTAGTTGTTCTTTAGAACACTCTGGGAAGCTGCAGTAGAACACAAAGGAATCAACTGACAGTCTCTGCCCTTGTTGGATGTACATGTTTTACTGAGAATGTCAGACTTCATTCTCACATGACTGAGAAAGACAGTGTGAATTTACAGAAAATATGCTCTCAGTTAGCTTATAGATCACCTTCCAAACCTCTGTGGGAAAAGCATGAGAAAATAGTTTTCTCTCAAACATGATTCATGATATCACAGCAGAAGACTTTTTCACATGGTAAAATCACCTTAGAACACACCACAATTCCTAAAATGAGTATGGTACCATCAACAAATGATTTATAATGTAACTAAAGTCTTAAAACCTTCTATTAACTGCAATGCTTTTTAATGAGGTGCTATCATGTATATTGGTCCCAAGATGGCTGCCAACACTTCTTGGATGAAGTGCTGACAGCCAATCAGATCTCACGATGAGATGTGTGGTTAGGCTCCGCCCAGATATATATGTGATTTGATTTTCTCAGGAACTACTGAATGGATTTACACCATTTAAGCAAAAGGCACATGCCTGACCTGAGGACTACCTCTTTGCCAAATTTCAAGTAATTCTGTTCAGCCGTTCGGGCTGTACCTTCGACTAAAGGTCCTATGGGAAAATGCATGGGAAAACGCATTTTGGAACCCCCCTATTTTCTCAGCCCCCGCTTGACGAATCACCCCGAGACTTTCAGGGTAGGAGCTGAGCGGAGCGCCCCATTAGTTTTGAAAATTTCACGAAGATAAGTCAACTGGCGCCAAAGGTATTCAAAATAGAATTTTCAGATTTCCTATGGGAACTCGGTCCTAACTATAACTATCTACTGGCGACCGCCAGTAGATAATATGAATGTATTTTACTTACATCTTGTGTACTATCTGTGGCACTGTATACACATATGTGTGTATATATATATATTTTTAACTGTTTTCTTGTGACTTTGTTCTACCGAGTCACAAGATGGCTGCCAGCACTTCCTGGTTTGAAGTGTTGGCAGCCAATTAGAGCCAAGCTCGTGCTTGGAGGGTTAGGCTCCGCCCAGATATCAAAACTTTTTATTTTTTGAATTTCTCAGGAACTACAGAACGGATTTACACCGTTTGACAAAAAGGTCTCTCTCTGAACCAAGGGCTACCTTTTTGCCAAATTTGGTGTAATTCCGTTCAGCAGTTCGGGCTGTAGCTTTGTCTAAAGTTTCCTATGGAAATGAACATGGGGAAAATGCGTTTTAGGACCTCCCTTTTTTCTCCGCCCCCGCTTGTCGAATCATGCCGAAACTTTCAAGACAGGAGGTGCCAAAGTTACTGGGAAAACAAAAAACGCTTTTCCTATGGAAACTAGGTCCTAACTATAACTACCTACTGGCGACCGCCAGTATGTAATATATATATGTAATATATATATATATATATATATGCACTGAAAAAAACATAGGTTTCACACATGTTATAGTTAGCGATGTCATCAGTGATGTCATTTGAGATGTCATCAGTGATGTCATGAGTGATGTCACTGACCATGTCATGAGTGATGTAATATGTGACGTCATCAGCAGTGGATTGCGGTCGCGCGAGTTATAGTTAGCTGAACTAACTATAACGGGGGAATTTCAATTATTTTGTACGAGTGAAATGTCCAGCTAACTATAACATGTGTGAAACCTATGTTTTTTTCAGTGAATTTGCAAGGTTTTTTAAATGCTAATTCCTAACTATAACGTGTGTGAAACCTATAGTTTTTTCAGTGAATTTGCAAGGTTTTTTAAATGCTAATTCCTAACTATAACGTGTGTGAAACCTATGGTTTTTACAGTGAATTTGCAAGGTTTTTTAAATGCTTATTCCTAACTATAACGTGTGTGAAACCTATAGTTTTTTAAGTGAATTTGCAAGGTTTTTTAAATGCTAATTTCTAATTAGAACGTGTGTGAAACCTAGGTTTTTTTTAGTGAATTTGTAAGGTTTTTTAAATGCTAATTTATGTATGTATTATTATATTTTTTGTATATTTATTTTACAAAAAACTATCTATGTATATAGTTATAGATTGACTGTATCCTGTAATATGGAATGGCTCAGCTCTTTTTTTTGAATTTGGATAAAGTTGAACAGCATAGTTAATATCTTCTATAAACTTATAAACAGTTTCAAATGCTTTTTTTTTTTAAGGGTTTTTCACCGGCAAATTTTTTTTATTAAACAAAATGTTTTTTTTTTGATTTACGAGGTCCTTTAGGGACCCCCTGAGAAGGTCTAGGGGGTCAGGGAGTGTCTTCCCTGCCTCCTTTTCATGTTTTAGAAATCGGGTTAAAAGTAATTCATTTCTGATGCGTGCGGGCACCGTGCGTGCATACGTCCGAGCACCGTGCGCGCACAGCAAGTCATGTGATTACAAAACAACACTTTTCATTGGTTCATAGTAGTTTCTGTTCCAGAATCTTCAAACACCACACCCACTCTCCTCACTATTTTTTCTTATTTTCTGGGACAAGGAGCTGAACAGCTATTCTAGTACAATTTTACTTGCAAATGGCAGAACAGCAGTCTACTTCAGGGAGTGAGGAGGAGACCTTTGTGGTACCACCAAGGCAGACCAAACAAAAATACTCTTTTATCTGGAAATTCTTCACATTTCCAGAGGGCCAAAAGAAGGTCAATGCCCCGAAGGTGACATGCACTATTTGTGGAAGTGTGTTATCCAGAGGAGATCCCACCAAGAAATACTTGTTTAGTATTTATTCAATGTTGAGACACTTCAAGACAGTGCATCCTGTACCTTATGCTCGAGAGTCAACTAGAGCCCTAAGAGACAACCCTCCACCTGCGCAGCCGAGCACATCATCTGCGGCTGCAGATTCTCCGTGTACCAGGTCACTGGACATCCGCCCACTTTTCCAGAAGGTGCACATACATTGTAATGTGTGCAATGCTGTTCTTTGCTACGCTGAGAGCAGTATTAACTTGATCGAAAACAAAATACAGCAGCACACATGCTCCAGCCCGTAATTTTTTTCATTTATTGTGTTTGTTCGTGTTGAACAGTTTTTCATTATCAGTTTTTTCTTGGTGCTCTAAAAAAATCAAAAAAATACAAAATTGTTAAAAAACTAAAAAAAAATAGTAAAAAAAAGACAAAAAAAACAGTTATTTTCAGAACTCACTTCACTTCTCCAAGAAGAGCTATATTCCTAATATACTGTGTTGTAATTTTATTGAATGAATGTGTAGTGTATACATGAATGATTGAAATGATTGAAATGACTGAGTGAAGATAAGGAAAGGACAGAGAGAATGAGTGAGAAAAGGAAAGTATGATCAGTCATGAAAGGGAAGTGAAAGACTGACTGCAACAAAAGGACTAAGGGTAGAGGATACAGGTAAGAAGAGTGAATGAGTAAGGGAATGGCAGTGAGTAATGGAGAGTGATGGAGGGGGAGTGAGAAAAGGGGAGTAAGGGATAGAGATAGGAAAAGGGAGTAACAGATGAAGCGGATGAAGTACAGCAGGGTAAAGGGATTGAAAGTAAGAGAAGTGGAGTGATGGTGAGATAAGGGGTATGAGGATTAGAAAAGGGGGTAAGGGAAAGTGAAAGATGGGGAGTGAGGGGATGGAGGGATTTAGGAAACTGGAGTGAGAGAAAGGGAGTAGGATTTCAATGAGCAAAGGAGAGTGAGGGAGAGTGAAGGAAAGAATGCGAAAAGGTGAAGGGGTGTGAGATACAGACAGGAGGAAGTGAAGTAGGAGAATAGGAGTGACTATGAGTAAAGGATGGTGACAGTTAGGGAAGGTGAGGGAAGGAGAATGACGGAGAAGGTTAAAAAATTAACATACATGGAAATTGAGTGATGGAGAGAGGAGGAGTGGTAGAAACAGAGATGTTAAGGAAATTAAGGGTAAGACAGACAAAGGGAGAGAGACAGAAGCAAGGAACTGAGAAGGAGTAAGGCAGTTAGAATGACTGAGACATATGGAGACAGGGAGAGAAACATGGTTGAAAAAATAGTGATGGAGGGAGTAAACCTAGGGGAGTAGTAGAGAAAGAGTGAGGGAGTTACAAAAGAGCAGTAAAGGAAGAAGAGAGAGGGAAGGGGAATGAGAAAAGCAGAGTGAGGAGAAGTGAAGAAAAGGGAGCATGAAAGTGAAGGGGTGAGAAATACAGATATTTTAAACTTACCTGACCAACAAAATAACTTAATTAGAAATAAATGTTTTTTTTAATTACAAGAAAAATGGATTCAATTTCCTAAATTTTCTTTCTAGATCTGAAAAAAAAGAAAAAAAGAAGTAATATTTAACAATACATTTCAGAATACAGTAGACATATTTTCATATTTAACAAAGTAATTTTTTGCCCTTTTTTTGCTGTTTTCAGAATATATTGAATTTCACTGAAAATAGTGATATCAATTGTATTCATCACTTAACAGCGGGCAAAAAAATAAACAATCTGAAAGATTGTTTAAAAAAGCCCTGAATCTATCCTCAGTAAAACATACCTTGATAGAATTGTAACATATATATTAAAAATATCTTCTAAGAACAATAACTATTTGCAATAAATAACGTCTGTAAATCGTGTTGCTTAAGCACATACACGAAAATAATATCTGTCAAAGAAGTCCACAATAGAAACATTTACCTTTCCATGAGGCCAAATGGTAATTTTTAAATCCTTTTTAGGTGAAATATCCAATGGTAATCCTATAAAATCGAAATAATGGTTTCTTCAGATGCTGCAATTTGTATCTAAATTTTTGGTTTTAGAAAAATTAAGTAGGAATTTGGTAATTCTGCAGGGAAACGTTGCTTGAAAATCAATTGAGAATCATTACACAGTGTCCAGCCTTTTTCACATTTTAGATAAACTGTGTAATGACCAGAAGTTATAGAAGGTCCATCATGGAAAATTTTTGCAACTGCAACAAAAGTCTTTCCTGATATTGATAATTGATTTCCTACAAACTTCTTTATTAAAGTGTCCAATTTTGTTCCATCAGCTCTACAACGTTGCATCATTAAAATTATATACTGTCGATATTTCTTTAAAAATAACGTTGATAACATTTCTGATTTACATTGAGAACATTCCATGGTGTGATTTGCATCTTTAACTAATTTACTAAAAGTCACTGATTTACTCTCTGGTAATGTTAACTGTATGAACCTTTCAGAATCAACATTAGTGCTGCATGTATTCATACAGTTTTCACAACAATGTTTTCTATTTCTACCCCTTTCATCTTCCAGTACCATAAGCATATACATTAAAAATTCCTGTGCATCTTGCTGGACATTTTGTGTAAACTGTGTACATCCAGAACATACATCTAAAAGATTTCTAACATCAGAAGCACTTTCTATTTTAGTTTTATCATTACTCAACTTCTCATAAAGGAAACTCAGCAGAGAACAAAATCTTTTTTCATGATTTAGTATTATCTGCTCTTGCAAGCTTTCAAGATAAAATACAACATTCAGCACTACATTAGCGTAGCAGTTGACACCAGAGCTATTTTCAAAATGACAACCAACAACCTCTTCAACATTGTCCTTTTTCTTTTTGCTTGCAATCACATCACTCTCTTTTTGTTTTCTCTTCTGTACATCCTCATTACAGATATTCTCAATTCTCCTTTTCTGACAAACAACACGTTTTTTAAACACAGGATACTGACCTAAATGAGGAGCATAGATTCTTCTTAATCTATTATACTCCTTTACACAATTTGCATCAGCACTAACTTTTGAGTCATCAAAGTCTATCATGAATAAACCAGATAATTTTTTCACTCGTGACAAAGAAACATATGCCATACCTTCTTTAAACACACTAGATCCAATGTTTACAAAAGCACTATCTACAGTTAATCCTTGAGATTTGTGAATAGTTACAGCATATGCTAGAGAAAACGGAAACTGCTTCCTACGTACATATAAGTCTTTCACAAGCAAAAAACGAACTGAACAACGACTAATGTCTTTAACCTCTTCAATCTGATCAAATTTTATTTTTTAAAATTCAATTCCATCTTTTTTCTGGTAATTAACAAAACCCACAACTTTACCCATAGCTCCATTCACTAAACCTTTTTCTACATTCAAATTACGTCTTAAAATTACTCGACAGTTCATACATACATAAAGATTCTTTTCTAAACCAGCTGTTTTCGATATGTTTTTCTCTTGAGAATCCAATTTAGTTTTCAATTTGCCTGTCAATATAATAGTTATTCCTTCATGCTGTATTTTATCCACGGCTTCCATTTTCATAATCTCTTCATTTTCCAATTTCAAAAGTTCTTCATTGAATATAGAGCATTCATGTAGTGTTGGCATTAAGCAGATTACAGTATTTTTTTCTGAAATTTTCTGGTATATTTTCTCTGGAACTATTTGTTCTGTTGGAAACAAATTACATAGCAATCGACTCTGTAAAGCTTTTCTGCCATGTTCTGTGAGTAGTCCAATTCTGATATCTTTGAGAATACTTGCATAATCATCATCATTTGCTTGCCGCATATTGGTAATGAGTTCTTTGTACTCAAAGTATGACCAAATATTCACATTACCTATACTTCCTAATGACATTTTCGTGTCTTCATGTGCAAGAGTATTAAATACTGTTTGTCCTTTAACTGGAGTGAGCTGCAGTAGATCCCCAAAAACTATAACATGTTTTCCTCCAAATAACATGTCATAGTCTGTCTTTAGAATTTGCTGCATTCTTAAATGCAAAAGGCAAGCATTAAGTTTGATACCATGCTTACCTCATCAATAATGAGAACTTTCATTTTCTTCAACACTCTTGAAACTTCAAAACATGCTTCTCCTGTTAGCTTGTGGTATTCTATTTTGTTCTCATGCTCTACTGGTAACATTAGCAAACGATGTAAGGTAATTCCTTTTATGTTATATGCTGCTAACCCAGTTGGAGCAGTAACAACACAAGACTAAGTTGAATCAGGTTTTTTCTGTAGGTAGCTTCTAATTACTTTAATTAAGAAACTTTTTCCAGTTCCAGCTTGTCCAGTCACATACATTCTGATTGGTTCAAATGATGTGCATGAGCACTCTTTATTTTCATGTAGTAATCCACGATCAATTTGTTTTGTGACTTCTTCATAAATTTGTTGTTGTTCATCATTCAGTTGTTGTTCCAAATTTGGTAAGTCTATTAAATCTTCCTGAGCTTGATTCATTGCTGTTTCCACTTCAGTCATGGCTATTGCAGCTTCATTTTCTACGATTGGTTGTCCTAGGGGATCTTGACTGAGCGTACCAGAACTTTGACTGTCTTGAGAACTGTCTCTAGCTACTTCAGCTGCAATTGTAGCTTCTTGTTTAATTTCTTCATTTAACATTTGTACATAATTTGTGAAAGTACTGCATTCTATGCTATCTTTACATGCATTAAAGCAATCTTCATAGCTCTGAAAATCTCCAAGTAATTCATCCTCTGAACGCCATGGTTTAAACAGCTGTAAAAGTGCTAAGTAGTCAAATTCCTTTTTGTCAGTAGTGTCGCAACTCAGCTTCCTGTAATTAATCAAACTTCCTTTTGTTTGTTTCACCAAACATCCTTCCTCACCAATGACTTTATATTATCCACTGTTGATGTCTTCTGTGGCATTCCGTGTAAAAATGTAGTTCTGCAACACTTCATAGAGACACATGTTCTCAAGATGATGACTTCTGTTTGGGTAATATGTGTCCAACATATTTGTTTTCAAAATGTCTGTACTTTCTGGTTCGTTCTCTGCTAAATATTCAATTTCTCGAATAGATTTCAGTACCCGATTTCGCATTCCTGCAAGGCCTAAACTTACCCAAATTATTCTTCTGGATTTGGAGTACAGACTTGCAGATGATAACCTATCTGAGCATTCGTATGACCCAATTTCACGATGCGATAACATCTTTAAACTGAAACTGTATAGCTTTTTACTGACAGTCTTCTCGTGAGAAATCTCTTCCCACATTTCTTTCAATTCCGTTTTCTCAGATTTAGTGATGTAAGATGTGACATACCGAGCAACAGCAATAGAATTGTCAGCTACATACTGAATATCCATGTTAGCATTCCACATGGATAAAATGACTGGGTTGTAGTCATTTATATATTTTGACTCTTCTTTTCTTCTTAGGTTGTAGGTATTTTTCGGAGATTTTCTTGTAATGGTATGTCGCACAGCTGACATAAAACTGTTTACTCTTCCTTTTGAAAGAACAGGTCGTGGAAATCCAAATCGACATTTTGTGTAGAATTTATCTTTACTCTTGTACTTTCGTCGACAGTATTTTCCACACCGATGACTTTGGAAACGTAAAACTTGCTCTTTTAAGTTTTTTTCTTCTGTGCTTTTAGGTATAGCACATGTTGCATATTCTTCAATGAAAGATAAAACTGCATCATCAGAATCTGTTCCACATTTTGGGGCATCCGTGATCCACAACAGCATATGAATATGAGGAGCACCTCCTGCTTGGTACTCTTTTCTCCAAAAGAAATCCACAACTTCTCCAAGAGGTGGATTTTTTTTATTGCAGATGAAGGACATCATTGCCTCAAATCTATGATTGAAATATCTGTAAACATTAACCGGATCCAATGAGCACAATTCTCCTGCTGTTTAAATTGGATGTTTTCAATATTTGAATTTGCCTCTCGAAGAAAATCCAGTAAATCATCCCAAGCGTACTCAGCACAGCTTAGGGTAAGGAACCATGTAGGAGTTCCTAAATTCCGTAACATACATTTCAATTCTCCATGGCGTCGGTACCAATATTCATTAGTTCCACGCTGACACGCCACCAGATTAATCAATTGAGATTCTAAATGATCATCTCGCTGTTGCACTTTGTTCATAAAAACCTTTGCAGACACATTATGTAGATGTACTCCAGTTTTTAAAATGTGATTTACTGCATAAGATAGTGCAGACAAGTCACTTTCAAATAAAAGATGGAACAAATAAGGAATACTTTGACGAAATCTTGGATCTTCTGCATATAATCTTGTAGTCCGATACTCAGAAGCAGGAATCTGTACTGGACGTTCATCATATCGTCCACCTTTTCCTGTAGGAAACAGCTGGGGAAAACAACGAGCTTCCAAGCTCTCCTCCCATACACTCACGGGAGTTCCTTTTGCTTTTTTCATCTGAAACAGATCAATAGTGTTTCCCATAACTTCTTTAGAATGAAGAAGATGTATGCTGAAATGTTCATAAATTTCTTCTTCTTTTGACTTATCCACATTTTCAATTTGCCCAGTAGGTATTCCTGTGTCTGCTAGTAAAACTTCTTCATCTTCATCCATATAAATTGATTAATAGTACTTATTATTTCTTTTCAAATATAAATTTGCTCTTTGTACTTTTCGTACATCTACTAGCTCCTGCCAAATTTTCTTATTCTTTGTAGGTACACCATTAACCAGAATAACTAATGGTTCAGTTTCCAAACTATCTGCATAAATTGTTTCAATATTTGTTTTCAAATCTAATGGCAAATAGACAGCTCTTCCTTTTAAACCTCTTTGTAAATCTGAAGGAGGTAATTTACCTGTTTTTGGCTCCATACGAACTATAGTCTGAAACGGATGGACACATTGAAGGAGTATAGACTCATACGTATTTAAATCACTAAGTTCTGCAGGAATATCAACCAATTCTAAATTATTATGTACAGCTCTAGCTGGCATTTTATTTTCTTCTAACTTGTTATAACAGTATTTACAAATACGCTGATCTTCACCCAAATCAAAACAGTTTTCCAGAAACAAATATGTAGCAAAATCCTTCCACTCATAATTATTTTCATTTTCACTTTTTTTATAGAGATCAACATTCCTTGTTTGAGTTTTATAATGGCTTCTCCGGCAACAAATACAAGTAATATTTAGTCTTTCATTAGAGATGATAGTAAATTTTGTCATTTGATCTTCAAAAATTTTACTAACAGTGGGTTCTACATTCTCTTCCACATTTTCTTCAATGACTGTGTCATTTCCTGCACTTTCTTGTTCTGGACCAAAGTAACAAAACTGAATATCATCAGTAACCTTCTCTACATCTGATACAGATCCACGCAACAGAGCACTATTCAACTCATTTAACTTTAATGCTGGACTTTTATCAAAATACAATCTTCTCACAAACTTTCTCATTTCAGTATGATGTACTGCCAGCATCCTACAATGGTGAAAAACACGTTGACAAACTTTCCTAGAAAGACAAGCCAGAGAATGTCCTTGCAAACCAGTATTCTTTCTCACTCTGCATGTATCTAGTCTTTGAAGCACCTTAATCTTCTGTTTAACACATTTTTTAGTATATTCTCTTAGAAAGTCACGTAATTTATCAATAGATTCTTGTCGTACAGTACAAATACTACTACAATTCCAAGTGTACACTGGGGCTTTAGGACGTTTCCCCATAACCTCATCAGCTAACACTTCTTCCTCATTTCTTGGAACCATTTTCTCCTTTTCCATTACACAACCATCTTTAACTTCATAAGTTCGACCACTGGTGTCAACTGCATGCAGCAAACTATTACTTTGAAGATAACTCTCTTCATTAAAAAATGGTTCAGTACTTGAACTATGCTTCCATTCTCCTAAGAACACATTACAAAAGTTATTTTTTTTCACTACTCTTTTCCTTTTGCTTTTTGACTTCATTACATTGACTATTTTATCTAATGTACGGATCCTGTTCAAAATTAAAATTAATAGTTTTCTTTTTAATTCCAAAGCCTTTGCAACAATTGATTCAATATGTTTCTTTTTCTTATAAAATATTGCTTTCTTCCTATATTTTTTCACATCATTTAGCAAATTGAACACCACTCTTCTCTGAAACATTTTTTTACAAATGTTTTGAAATTCTGTTTTTCTTTGTAAGTCATTCTTTCTTGCTTCTGATTGTACATTAGCATTTAGTATTTTCTTTCTATTGTCTTGATTTTGTCTTCTTGAAACACTATTTGCAGTGGGTATACTTTGTACATTTTTTCTATGTTTGAGGATATTTTAAAAAACAAACCTTAGTCTGCTTACCAGAAGACTTTTTCTTTTTTCCAACAGGAGGTTCTTCAACTAATTTTTGTTGTCCAGTTGTCTTCAAATATAGATGTTTTTGCTGTTCTTTTCTCTTTCTTGATTTTATAGGCATGTTTAATTTATTTCAGTGTTGTTCAGCAATACCTAAAGGAAATTAAAAAAAAATACCTTTATGTAATTTAAATATATTACTATATTTTTATTGAGCTTTTCAAATCCTATCATATGAGCTGCCCCTTTCCTACGAGTGCAAGTCTTACAGAACAAGAGCAACACAAGTTAAATCTCTGACAACAATTCCTGTGCGCAGACAGACTCATGGTGTGATTCTAAGCAGAAAACGATATTTGATTGGCAATTTCAAAGCACATTTACTACTGTGGTAGAGCAAGTGATAATTACTGTAACAGCCTGACACATTTTCCTTATAGTTTAGAGAGGCAGAAAAGAGCACATGTCCTAACAGCTACTTGAGACCATGAGCATGTGGAACCTGGGTGAGTGATTAGACTAGAGCAAAGGAAATGAGCCTTGGTGATGTTGAATGTGTTAGCGTTACACACTGCTATCTGAAATACCACACAGTGCTGAATAGTAAGCATGTGAATGCAGGAGAAGCAGCTGCCTGTGTGCTAAGAGTGTGTTTCTGGAGACTGTGTATTGTCAGGTGCAAGAGAGATCTGCATGGAAGCTTGCACAACTGCATGAAGACAGCAGAGATGTATGAAAGAGCACATGTGGTAAGGGTTAATTTGGCTTATGAACATGTAGGAACTACCTCACTCATTGCAGTACTGCAAGGAAAATCTACCCTGTTGTTTTCAAATGTGTTAGCATTTGCCTCTCATCTGTGAGATGGTGATGTGTGCTGCATGCTAACCATCACAGTTCAAGAAAACAAGCTGCCCCTTTCCTATGAGTGCAAGTCTTACAGAACAAGAGCAACACGAAATAAATCTCTGACAACAATTCCTGTGTGCACACAGACGCATGGTGTGATTCTAGGCAGAAAACGATATTTGATTGGAAATTTCAAAGCACATTTACTACTGTGGTAGAGCAAGTGATAATTACTGTAACAGCCTGACACATTTTCCTTATAGTTTAGAGAGGCAGAAAAGAGCACATGTCCTAACAGCTACTTGAGACCATGAGCATGTGGAACCTGGGTGAGTGATTAGACTAGAGTAAAGGAAATGAGCCTTGGTGATGTTGAATGTGTTAGCGTTACACACTGCTATCTGAAATACCACACAGTGCTGAATAGTAAGCATGGGAGTGCAGGAGAAGCAGCTGCCTGTGTGCTAAGAGTGTGTTTCTGGAGACTGTGTATTGTCAGGTGCAAGAGAGATCTGCATGGACGCTTGCACAACTGCATGAAGACTGCAGATATGTATGTAAGAGCACATGTGGTAAGGGTTAATTGGGCTTATGAACATGTAGGAACTACCTCACTCATTACAGTACTACAAGGAAAATCTACCCTGTTGTTTTCAAATGTGTTAGCATTTGCCTCTCATCTGTGAGATGGTGATGTGTGCTGTATGCTAACCATCACAGTTCAAGAAAACAAGCTGCCCCTTTCCTACGAGTGCAAGTCTTACAGAATAGGAGCAACACAAATTAAATCTCTGACAACAATTCCTGTGTGCACACAGACTCATGGTGTGATTCTAGGCAGAAAACGATATTTGATTGGCAATTTCAAAGCACATTTACTACTGTGGTAGAGCAAGTGATAATTACTGTAACAGCCTGACACATTTTCCTTATAGTTAAGAGAGGCAGAAAAGAGCACATGTCCTAACAGCTACTTGAGACCATGAGCATGTGGAACCTGGGTGAGTGATTAGACTAGAGCAAAGGAAATGAGCCTTGGTGATGTTGAATGTGTTAGCGTTACACACTGCTATCTGAAATACCACACAGTGGTGAATAGTAAGCATGGGAGTGCAGGAGAAGCAGCTGCCTGTGTGCTAAGAGTGTGTTTCTGGAGACTGTGTTTTGTCAGGTGCAAGAGAGATCTGCATGGACGCTTGCACAACTGCATGAAGGCTGCAGAGATGTATGTAAGAGCACATGTGGTAAGGGTTAATTGGGCTTATGAACATTTAGGAACTACCTCACTCATTACAGTACTGCAAGGAAAATCTACCCTGTTGTTTTCAAATGTGTTAGCATTTGCCTCTCATCTGTGAGATGGTGATGTGTGCTGTATGCTAACCATCACAGTTCAAGAAAACAAGCTGCCCCTTTCCTACGAGTGCAAGTCTTACAGAACAAGAGCAACACGAATTAAATCTCTGACAACAATTCCTGTGTGCACACAGACTCATGGTGTGATTCTAGGCAGAAAACGATATTTGATTGGCAATTTCAAAGCACATTTACTACTGTGGTACAGCAAGTGATAATTACTGTAACAGCCTGACACATTTTCCTTATAGTTTAGAGAGGCAGAAAAGAGCACATGTCCTAACAGCTACTTGATACCATGAGCATGTGGAACCTGGGTGAGTGATTAGACTAGAGCAAAGGAAATGAGCCTTGGTGATGTTGAATGTGTTAGCGTTACACACTGCTATCTGAAATACCACACAGTGCTGAATAGTAAGCATGGGAGTGCAGGAGAAGCAGCTGGCTGTGTGCTAAGAGTGTGTTTCTGGAGACTGTGTATTGTCAGGTGCAAGAGAGATCTGCATGGACGCTTGCACAACTGCATGAAGACTGCAGAAATGTATGTAAGATCACCTGTGGTAAGGGTTAATTGGAGTTTTGAACATGTAGGAACTACCTCACCCATTGCAGGAGTGGAAGGAAAATCTACCCTGTTGTTTTCAAATGTGTTAGCATTTCCCTCTCATCTGTGAGCTAGTGATTTCTGCTGAATGCTAACCATCACAGTTCAAGAAAACAAGCTGCCCCTTTCTTACGAGTGCAAGTCTTACAGAACAAGAGCAACACAAATTAAATCTCTGACAAAAATTCCTGTGTGCACACAGACTCATGATGTGATTCTAGGCACAAAACAGTATTCCTGGGTGATACCAGTACACCTTAACTTATGGTGAAGACATACTCCACAATATCTTACAAGTTCAAGGCAGTTAAATATCTTCCAAAAGATAAAATGTAAAACACAACTTTAAAAGAAGAAACACATTTCTATTATTTATATCAAAATACACCACATACATCCCCTCTCAAATTCATAACTCACCTTTAAAAGTAGTTAGTTGAGAAAGAAATGTGCCACTCACACAGCTGATTATCAGAGCCAGAATCTCTGAGCTGTACTCCTCTCACCAGAACCACTAAATGGCAAAATTCCCCTCCCTTTTTTCACACATATACATGTTAACTTTAAATCACATTGCTTCCCACATTTTTTTAAATGGAAACACACATTTCTCTTGGTTGCAAATTTCAACCCTTTCCAAATGATTCCTACCCCCAACATGACTTCTGCCTGCTACCATAGCAACAGATCATGGAACACTGGTGTGAGCAGAGAGGTCAGAAGTTCAGCACACAATGTTTCTAATCCAAAGAGCAAGAGTGGTTGACTTTTCAAACCTAACAGCATATCCAAAGTAATCTTCTGTGGGAACACATTTTTCTGAACCAATACAAAACATGCTTTTAAAAATTTAAACATACAGCCTAGTTTTTAGTGTTGAATGGTCTGAAATAGCCAATGAGTTCTTTTTATTAAAAAAAGTATGTAAGCCTCCATTTTACAACTATCTTTCTTTTCATATTGCCATTCTACTGAAAGACACGTTCTGAGTGCATCCAGATCTCCTTGAAAGATGTTCACAGTGTGGATTGTAGGTCATAGCTATGTCTACTGGAGTGAAAAGTATGCGGAAAAAAGAGGTATTGTGAAAGACCTTGCTTTGCCAAATGTAGACATTAAATGGATTGGTCAGAGAGGGTTAAAGTGGCACCAATTAATGCCTTTGGTGAAATCCTTTCTACATCTCCCACAGCCTGACCTTATAATTGTGCACTGTGGTGGAAATGACCTAGGCACTTTAACTGGGGTAGGTCTGGAAAAGCTTGTTAAGGACACCTTTGTGCAATTGATGTCACTTTTGCCACAAACTACCTTTGTATATTCTAATATATGCCAAAGGCAAAAGTGGAAATGGTCCAACCAATATTGTCCGCAGACTGAGAAAGCAAAAAAGCACGTCAATAAGTCTGTTTCTGCTTTCCTCCGAGACTATGGTATGGGTTCTATATACCACAACAACTTGCATTACAACATGCAAGGCATTTATAGAGGAGACGGTGTCTCCTCTATAAATAAGAGTCTTCCTCTTGAACTTTAGACTCTGCATCGGTACTTCCTTGTAGGTACAAAAAAACACTCAATGAACACAACGGCTCTTTTTAGAGCCAACCAATATCTTAACACTTAAACTTGATTTTTAATTCTATTTTTTTAATGAATTTTTTGCCGCCGTGCGCGCACCACACCATATTTATAAATTTGTTTTTTTCTTTTTGGGACCTTAGGGGTCTTTCATGGTCCCCCTGAGAAGGCCTAGGGGGTCAGGGACTATCTACCCTGCCCCCTTTTCATGTTCTCCACTTGTGTTTTTAGCTCTCTTCTGCCTCTAAAACTCAAAATGGCAGCTGGGGGGTGCGCGCGAACATCACTTGAGAGTCACGGCACGCTCCTGGCAGAGCCCAATGCTGTGTTACACCCACCATTGCCTGCTGAGTGCCACACACCTCTGTGTTGTATTCCACTAGCTAGTGCATGTGCTATGACACTCTCTAGCCCATGTGCACTGTAACACCACCCCGTGAATATGTCATGCCACACTTGTCTTCGCACGGGTTATATTGCCCCATCTAACGTGCCTTCTTCGATGCCTATGTTATAACGCACAGTGCTATGCCATACATATTACAATCTGGGATCCATATCTTTGTCACAGTGCATATGCAACGTTACACTCCCCAGCACATATTTTATATTACATCTTTAGAGACTTGTTAGGTTACACAACACTGCCCTGTGCATATTACACTCCAAGGCGCATATCGCATAGCACGCGCTAGTGCCTGTGCTATCTCGCGCTCTCCAATGAATCTGTCATTGCGCACAATGTATTGCATATTATATTTCACGCCCGGTCCATCTTATATCACACTTTTTGGTGCATAGTTTATACCATACACTATATCTAGTTCTCATTTTCAATCGTGCTCTCAGGACTATGTTCTATATAACACTGTGTTCACCTACCCTTTTCACGGGCATTACATTTTGCGATAGGGGGTGGAGGGTCTGGGGGTGTTTCTGCCAAGTGAGCCTGGAGTCACAGACGTCCTCTTCTTCCTGAATAAAAGTGAGATTATGCTGCATACTTGTTCATATTTTAAGTAGTTTGCACAGACACACGTTTTAAAAACAATAAAGTTCCTAATACCCGCCTTCTCTGAACAGTTAGCTTGCTGCCCCATCCCCCTCCTCCCTATACTCTGTTGTGTGAATCCATGGACTAGCCTCCTCCCTCCTGCCATGCATGGTCTGATGTGCTGCCACTGCCCTCAATTTAGTATGATGTACCAGTCCACTCCTCCTGCCCTCCATTGCCCAATTCTATGCCCCATCATTGACCTCCTGCTTAAACTCTGTGCTTAGCTTGCTGCCCCTATTCTCCTTCCCCCTGCCCTCCGATGTCTTTGTGCATGCCCCTGCTCCACCCTTTTTGCCCACCATGTCCCATGGACCTGCCACTCCTATCTACTCTGAGTGTTCTGTTGAGCTGCCACTCCCCTCCCTCCTGCCTAGCATTGTCAGATGACTGTAACCTGTCCCTGCCACCTCCACCCTGCCTGTCCACATGCCATGCCCCTATCCTCTTCCTCCTGTCCTACATGGTCCATTGTACTGCCACACCCTTCTGCCCTCCCTGGTCTGTTGTGCTGCAACTGCTCCTCCTGCCTGCCCCGTGTGGTCTGTTGTGAGGTCCCTTCCCCTGAACTTTCTTGTCTGTGCACAGGTCCTGACCCTCCCTTCTATCCTCCATCGTCCTTTGTGCATGCCCCTCCACCCTCCTTCTTGCCCATCATAGCCATTGTGCTGCCACTAACCCTCCCACTTGCCATGCATGGTCTTCTGTGCTGCCATGGCCCCTCCACCTTCCCTGTGTGGTCAGTTAGCTGCCCCTGAACCCCTCCCACCTTCCCTCCATGGTCTGTGTGTATGCCATCACAGTCTCACTGTTGCTCTTCATGGTGTGTCTTGCTTCTAGTGCCCATCCTGCCTGACCTCCATGGCTATCTTGCTGCTCTTGCCCTGCCCCCTTGCCCCCAGCCCTCTGTTTACATGTGCAGACCCCTACTCCCTCCCTCCTGGCTTGTCTGTTCCATTGTAATGCCCCTGATCCATCCCTCCTGCCCTTTATGGTCTGTTATGCTGCAGCTTTCTCTCCTGTCTGTCCATTATGGTCCTGCCTCTTGCCCCTCTGTTCTCTGTTGTCCATGTGCATGGTCCTGTCCCCTCCCTCTTGATTTCTATGGATTGTTGTGCTGCACTCCCGTCCCGCATGCCCTGTGTGGTGTATTGTGCTGCTGCAAACCCTGATGCCTGCCCTGCAGGGTCAGTTTGGTGCACCTCTCCATGTCCCTCCTGTCCTCTGTTATCCAAGTCCATGTCCCTATCCCATTTCCTTCCATGATCCAATGTACCATACTTGCGAACATTTTGAACTTGGTAAGAGGGAGATTTTGAAAAAAAACTGGGGTATTGATTTTCCCCTTTGAGTTACATTGAAAAAGAGGAGATTGTAGACAGGAGACAGATCAAATAAAGCCCATTTGAGCTTAAAAACATTGGACGTTTCCTGGCTGAATCGGGTCTGTTGGCATGTATGGTTGTACTACCATTGCCTCTTCCTTCTGCCCACAAAAACCTATTACATTGCCACAGCCTCTCTTGCAAGTCCTGTATTGTTAGTTTGTTGCCCCTGCCCCCCTTTCCACTGCCCTCCATAGTCTGTTGTGCTGCCACGGCCCTTCCTGCCTGCTCAGTGTGGTTAAATTGTTGCCTTTGCACCCTCCTACCTGCCTTCAATTTTCAGAGTCCGTGCCCCTGGCCTCTGCTTCTCAACAGTATCCTAATGAACAACTAGATTGCTAACATTCTATATTTATTACAAAAGTGTGGAATGCCTGAAGTCATCTTGATGTAATCAAAACTGTAATACCTAGAGCATTTCCTTTAGAAATTACATATATGAGAGGGTCTTATTGGCATCAAAATTATGGTTAGTGCTCTAAAAGACTAAAATAAGGACATATTTTCTGAGTTTTCAAATAGCGAGAAAGCACCTTTATGTTTTTTTATCCAGTTGACCACTTGATTAAATGTTGCACTTAGGGGAGAGGATGTGGTGTTACTTCCAGAACTGCAGACTTTGCAACTGGGGAACCAGGTTGGAGTTTCTGCTTCAGCTCGACATTCTGTGATTCTGGTCAAATCACTTAGTCTCCCCATGTCTACAACCAAAATGAATTTGTTCTTGTGTGATGTAACCAATGCTCATGTAAAGCACTCCAATACCTGACAAGTCTGCACTATATAACACTGCAAAAACACAAAATAATAAGTGTTTTGCACACTTCTGTCATTGGGCTATATTTGGGCTACATCTGGGTGATTTTGGGCTACATTTGGGCTCTTTTGTCTCCGGTGGCCATCTTGGGAGATTTATTTGTTATGAAGTTTCCTAATTTCCTCATGTACTGCAGTCTCCTCAGTAGGAAATGCTTTCAGTTTTTTACTTTGATTCCATCATGAAGGTATTCAGATATGTCACACATTTGCCATAAATTCTGAATGTTAGCACTCTAGTTGCTCATTAGATCACTGTAGTAAAACTACTGTTCACCATGGAAGTCTGCTCCTGGTATTAAAAGTGCATGTTTCAGTCTGCATGTCAGAATTTTTTAATGAAATAGAAGAGGATTTGAGAAGTCACTCAAAATGTGCCCTCATTTTCTTTCTTCAGCATTAATCATAATTTCTATGGCAAAATGAACCCCCTCATTGTGTTCCTTTTGAAATTAAATGTTTTAAGTGTTACCAGTTTATTCCAATCAAGATGGCTTCAAGTGTGCCATACTTTTGTCATAATGAAGACAGTAAGCGCTCTAGTTGTTTTTAAGAACACTCTGGGACATTCTGTCATTGGGCTATACTTGGGCTACATCTGGGTGATATTTGGGCTACATTTGGGCTCTTTTGTCTCTAGTGGCCATCTTGGCAGACTTATTTGTCATGAAGTTTCCTAATTTCCTCATTTACTGCAGTCTCCTCAGTAGGAAATACTATCAGTTTTTTACTTTGATTCCAAAGGCATTCAGATGTGTCACACATTTGCCATAAATTCAGAATGTTAGCACTCTTTTTGCTCATTAGATCACTGTAGTAAAGCTACTGCTCACCAGGGAAAACTGCTGCTGGTATTGAAAGTGCATGTTTCAGTCTGCATGTCAGAATTTTTTAATGAAATAGAAGAGGATTTGAGAAGTCACTCAAAATGTGCCCTAATTTTTCTTTCTGCAGCACTAATCATACTTTTTATGGAAACATGAACCCCCTCATTTTTTTCCTTTTTAAATTAAATGTTTTAAGAGTTACCACTTTAATCCAAGCAAGATGGCTTCAGGTGTGCCATACGTTTATCATAAGTAGGGCTGTTAGCGCTCTAGTTGTTCTTTGGAACACTCTGGGAAGCTGCAGTAGAACACAAAGGAATCAACTGACAGTCTCTGCCCTTGTTGGATGTACATGTTTTACTGAGAATGCCAGACTTCATTCTCACATGACTGAGAAAGATAATGTGAATTTACAGAAAATGAGCTCTCAGTTTAGCTTATAGATCACCTTCCAAACCTCTGTGGGAAAAGCATGAGAAAATATTTTTCTCTCAATCATGATATCCTAGCAGAAGGCTTTTTCACATGGTGAAATCACCTTAGAACATACCACAATTCCTAAAATGAGTATGGTACCATCAACAAATGATTTATAATGTAACTAAAGTCTTAAAACCTTCTATTAACTGCAATGCTTTTTAATGAGGTGCTATCATGTATATTGGTCCCAAGATGGCTGCCAACACTTCTTGGATGAAGTGCTGACAGCCAATCAGATCTCAGGATGAGATGTGTGGTTAGGCTCCGCCCACATATCTATGATTTTACTTTTGATTTTCTCAGGAACTACTGAACAGATTGACACCAGACCTGCAAAAGGCACATCCCTGACCTGAGGACTACCTCGTTGCCAAATTTCAAGTAATTCTGTTCAGCCGTTCGGGCTGTACCTTGGACTAAAGGTCCCTATGGAAAATTGCATGGGGAAAATGCGTTTTGGGACCCCCCTTTTTTCTCAGCCTCCGCTTGACGAATCCCCCTGAGACTTTCAGGGTAGGAGCGGAGTGGAGCGCCCCACCTATTTTGAAAATTTCGCGAGGATTCGTCAACCGGCGCCAAAGTTATTCCAAATAGAATGTTGCGGATTTCCTATGGAAACACGGTCCTAACTATAACTATCTACTGGCGACCGCCAGTAGATAATATATATATTATCTACTGGCGGTCACCAGTAGATAGTTATAGTTAGGAAAATTTCGCACTAAGCCTACGCCCACTGGGGGCAGCGATACTAATCAATAAAACCGGAAGTTAGAAACCAAATGTGAGCCTCAGATGTTGGTTATTGCAGCCCAAGAGGAAGGGGGTGAAAGTCCCTGAAACACGTTGGCATACATTGCAAGGTGGAGGAGAAAAACGGGCTGCATCTTTAAAGCTGGTGAGCTGAGTACCGTCGAGTGCCCTCCTGCTGCTTCAGGGCACTTTGGATCACAAACATTATTCACGGCAGCCTGGCCGTGGGGAGGAGCAACATCACCTGCTGGGAGCGAAATGGAGAACCAGCGAGGTGAGGCTGTAGTCCTTGGAACTGTCGGGACATTACCAGCGCGGGGCTCTTTATGCAAATGAGGCCTGTTTTTGTTCACCACTACCTACTATAGGAAACAAGGATTTTTTAATTCAATAGCGACATCTGAACTTACCTGAAGTGATACATTTGCTCACATTGGGACTCCGTGTCCCATCATGCATTTGAACAGTGTTTGCACTAAGCCCACGCCCACTGGGGGCAGTGATACTAATCAATAAAACCGGAAGTTAGAAACCAAATGTGAGCCTCAGATGTTGGTTATTGCAGCCTGTTGGACCCGGCCTCGTAGAATGGCCCTCCGTGCCCCCGCACCCCCGAAACCGGGTGCCTGCAGCCCAAGCACGCGGCCCAGCCGACCTTTCCCACCAGGACACCTGCACCAACCCCGGACATCCCCGTCCATGGCCTCTCTCCTTTCGGCCACCCCGGGCCCGCGTGCCCACTCCCTGCAACAAGATGGCCGCCCGGCTCCAGCGCGACCCGGGCCTCGAGGCGCCCCTCTGGCTGGAGGACATCACGCTTCCAGGGGATGAGAGAGGGAGGAGCAGTTTCTATCGCACCTCTGAACTCCCCTGGGACGATGGGTTTCGATCGGCCCTCCGGCCTCCCTGCGGGCTGGCTCCGTGCCTGCTGGGTGTCTGAGACTCCTCCCGACCCGGCCCTGAAAGGATCAAAAGACAATAGCAGGAAACCCCGACAAACGGCCCCCAGGTGACAAGACCCCTGCCTGCGCAGACTCCGGACATCAAAGCGGGGTCGACCTATAACAAGGGGTGCTCTGAGAATGTCCGGCAGATTCGACGCTGGAACAACGAGAGCCTGCTGACGTGGTCGCGGCTCCTGGAACTGGAACCCACCTGAGCCCTGCTGAGTGACTCGCGGCTCCCTGAAGATCGTAAGACCTCCGAACTTGTACCTGAGCCCTGCTGAGTGACTCGCGGCTCCCTGAAGATCGTAAGACCTCCGAACTTGTACCTGAGCCCTGCTGAGTGACTCGCGGCTCCCTGAAGATCGTAAGACCTCCGAACTTGTACCTGAGCCCTGCTGAGCAACTCGCGGCTCCCTGAAGATCGTAAGACCTCCGAACTTGTACCTGAGCCCTGCTGAGTGACTCGCGGCTCCCCCAGACTCTCCCGGTCCCGCCGGACCCCGACTCCGACCACGTATCCCCCAGCTCGAGGATTGTGAGCTGTGTGCCGGACACGTCCCTGCTTGGAACCGTTACCAGAGACAGTCCCGCTACCCCCTACCTTTCCGAGACTCTTGAGCCCGTGCTCACCTTGTACATATTTGCAGTGATACTTATTTGATAAAGCTTGTTTCTGAGAATACCCAGTGTGGTCTCCCTGTGTCGTGTGGCGCCAGAAGTACGATCCTAGTTCCGAGATTCCTCCCCCTGGGGAATCTCTCGCCAGCGCCCGGCTACAATACTACGCGGGTGGGACTCAGGGAAGTCAGGACCCCTTTCCGGGCTCCTCTGAGGTCGCCGTCTAACATTGGTGGCAAGCGACGGGATTCGGGCCCATCACCTAGAGATCGTACAGTGAACAACGGACGCACGACCAACAAAGATGGCAGAAGGAAGCGCCATGAGCTCCGCAGAAACCAACACCAACAGAATGTTCCAGGTGGAGCATCTGGAAGAATACACACACAAAGAGCTAAAACAATTTTGCAAAGAACTTAAAATAGCTACCACTGGCCTCAACACTAAGGAAGACTTGCAGAAAGCACTGAAAACTTGGGTGGAGACCGGGGCATCCCGCCCGGAAGGCACGGGGGAGCGCCCCGACGAAACCGAACCCCCTCCAAGTGAAAGCAGCGACAATCAGGTGCAAGGCATCGTACCAGACGGGGGCCTATCCCCGGGAGAACTCGCGGACAGAGAGAGACGCCGCAGTCATGAACTCGAGTTAGCCAAACTCAAGATCGAGGGCGAATTGAAGTTAGCGGAGAAAAAGCTAGCGGTAGAGCAAATGCGCGTACAAGGCGAACTAGAAGAAAAGAAGCTCCAACGGGAGCACGAAGGAAGAAAGCTCCAACTAGAGCACGAACGCAGCTTAAAGGAACTCGAGCTCAAGGCCCGAAATGAGGACGGTAGGCCCTCGGGGAACCGAGAGACGGCCCCCCCAGCGGAACAGAAGGTCCACATCCCCAAGGATGTGGTCAAAGAATATTATAAAAACGATGACATTCAGCAATGGTTTCGGGCCTACGAGGTCGCCATGACCTCCCATCGGATTCCGCAGCAGGACTGGGGGGCGGGGTTGTGGGGGCGGTTTCTGAGCGAAGGAAGGGACACCCTGCTCGACCTACCCCTCTCCCTGCAGACCTCCTACAGCCACATGAAAGAGGCTCTCCTCACAAGATACGGCCTCACCCCAGAAATGTATCGCCAACGGTTCCGGGACTGCAGGAAGATCCCGGGCACCACCTGGGTGGAGTATGTAAACTTTTTTAGTCGGGCCTTCGATGGGTGGGTCAAGGGCAGCAAGGTCACCACCCTTGCCGAACTCACTGACCTCATGTTATGGGAACATCTGGCTGCGAACTGCTTCGTAGAGCTGCGTCAACATCTGCTGGATAGCAAGCTCACAGATCCCCGGAAGCTGGCTGTGGAGGCCGACCGCTGGACCAACACCCGGGTCTCCCGGGGCATGGTAGGAGAGTACCCCCGAACCAGTCAGGGACCACCCCGCCAGAGAGGGGGAGGGAACCAGGGAGGGCCGAGAGAGTCCCAGCCTAGCCCCCCGAAGACACCACCTCCACCTTTCCCGGCGCCCCCCCCACCAGTAACAGGGCCCCCTGGGAGACGAGGACACCGGGTGACCGTCACATGTTTTCGTTGCCAGAAACCCGGGCACTACGCCAATGACCCAGAGTGCCCCATGGCCACCCAAGTCACCCCTGCGAGACAGATAGCCAACGTAGCCCTAGGGGAGGAGGTTGAGGAAGCCGAGGAGTGGGAACCCGCCGCTATGGCCCTAGTATCCCTGGGAGATAGGGAAATGATCCCTGGTAGCCTCCTACCGTCCAACACACAGAAATATGGGCAGCTCGTTAAGATCAATGGCCACCAGGTAGAGGCCCTGCGGGACACCGGGGCCAGTATCACCGGTGTCCTCAGGCACCTAGTTCCCGAGGAGCAGATCCTCCCCAATGTCTTTTGCCCCGTAATCTCTGCAGACAATAGGGAAAGTATGTGTCAGGTAGCCCTGGTGCCATTTGAGTGGGGAGGGGTGATAGGGAAGCTCAAGGTGGCCGTAAGAACCTCCCAGCCGGTCGACTGCCTCTTAGGGAACGACCTGGAGAGTTCTCCCTGGAAGCACGTAGAGCGCAAGGCCCACCTAGGAATGATGGGACTCCCCGAGTGGGTGTGTGCCACCACCCGATCTATGACAGCCCGACTCACTCCCCGGAGAGAAGTCGAGAGCACCCCGGTCGAAGAAACCCGTACCGTCCCCGCCGAGGGTCCTCCCGTTCCCCCATCGGAAGGGTCCGTCACCAGCGACGAACCCGCACCATCCGACCCCGCCCCGGTCCCCGAGTTGGGGGATCTACCCGAGTTGGCCCATTGGCGCCACGAGGGCGGGCCCACCCGGGAAGAATTTTGCCGGGAGCAAGCCACCTGTCCTTCCCTGGTCGGGCTGCGGCGCCAGGCCGAGGGCCAAGCCGCAGGTGACCAGACCGGAACGCACCGAATCTATTGGGAGAATAACATCCTGTATAGTGAGCAGAAATCAGTGGAGCTGGGATCCGGACGGGTACTGGTGGTACCCCTCCGCTTCCGGGATTTCCTCCTGGGCTTAGCCCACGATGTCCCCCTTGCCGGTCACCTGGGTCAGGACAAGACCTACAGCCGTCTTGTGACCCATTTTTATTGGCCTAAGATGAAAGCAGCGGTAGAGGCACACTGCAAGTCCTGCCCCACGTGCCAAGCCAGTGGGAAGAGTGGGGGGAAGCGCAAGGCTCCCCTCCAACCCTTCCCGGTCGTCAGTACCCCCTTCGAACGAGTCGGAATCGACATCGTGGGGCCACTGGACCCCCCCACCTCCCAAGGTCACCGCTTCATCTTGGTCCTAGTAGACCACGCCACCCGCTATCCAGAGGCTATTCCCCTGCGCACCATTACGGCCCCCGTGGTGGGCCGGGCCCTGATGGGGATCTTTTCCAGGGTGGGTTTCCCCCGCGAGGTCGTGAGCGATCGCGGCACTAATTTTATATCAAGGTATATGACGTCCCTGTGGCAACAATGTGGGGTGTCCTATAAGTTCACCACCCCATACCATCCCCAAGGGAACGGCCTAGTAGAGAGGTTTAATAGGACTTTGAAAGGGATGATCGCTGGCCTAGAAGAGCCCCTCCGGCGTAAGTGGGACGTCCTGCTCCCCTGCCTCTTGTTCGCTTACCGGGAGGTCCCCCAGAAGTCCTTAGGGTTCAGCCCGTTTGAATTACTCTATGGGCACCCCGTCCGAGGTCCCCTCAGCTTGGTTAAGGAAGGGTGGGAGGCAGCACCCCAGACCACCCCCCGAGATGTGTTCCAATATGTCCTGGCCCTCCGGAACCAGACCAGGAGGTTCCGAGAACTGGCCGAGGCCAACCTGGAGGCGAGTCAAGAAGAGATGAAGCGCTGGTACGACCAGAATGCTACTCTGGTCGAGTTCCAGCCGGGCCAGCAGGTGTGGGTCATGGCCCCCGTGAAGCCTGGCGCTCTCCAGGACCGATGGACTGGGCCCTACAAAGTGGTTGAGAGGAAGAGCCAAGTCACCTACTTGGTGGACGTCCAGTCGCCTCGGGATCCCCTCCGGGTCCTGCACGTGAACCGCCTCAAGCCTCACTTCGTGCGGACAGAACTGAGCCTCCTGCTGGCCACCGATGACGGGGCCGAAGATGAGTCGGATCCCCTCCCGGACCTCCTGTGTGTCAAGGAGCAGGATGGCTCCGTGGAGGGAGTGTACCTCTCCCCAGCCCTCACTGCCCAGCAACAAGCGGACTGCCGCCAGCTCCTCAGACAATTTTCTGACCTCTTCTCCCTGACCCCCCGGGTCACCAACTGGTGTGTTCACGATGTGGACACCGGGGACAGCCCTCCGGTGAGACACCGAGCCTACCGGGTTCCTGACCGGGTCCGGTCCTGTATTCAAGCCGAAGTCTCAAAGATGTTGACCCTGGGGGTGATCGAGCCCTCTGACAGTCCCTGGGCCAGCCCCGTGGTCCTGGTCCCGAAGGCAGCGGCCCCCGGTGTCGCCCCCGAGCTCCGGTTCTGCGTGGATTACCGGGGGCTCAATGACGTTACCCGAGCCGATGCCCACCCCATTCCACGAGCCGACGAGCTCATTGACCGACTAGGGGCCGCCCGGTTCCTCAGCACTTTCGACCTCACCTGCGGCTACTGGCAGATTGCGCTCACCGAAGGGGCCAAGGAGAGGTCTGCTTTCTCCACCCCCGATGGGCACTACCGCTTCCGCGTGATGCCCTTCGGGATGAAAAATGCCCCGGCCACTTTCCAGAGACTGGTAAATAGGGTCCTGGCCGGGCTAGAACAGTTCAGCGCGGCCTATCTGGACGACATCGCTGTCTTCAGTTCAGAGTGGAGCGAGCACCTCCAGCACCTCCGGAGAGTGCTAACCGCCCTGCGCCAGGCGGGCCTCACCGTAAAAGCCAGCAAGTGCCAGATCGGGCAAGGATCCGTAGTCTACCTGGGGCACCAAGTCGGGAGTGGCCAGGTCGCTCCTCTACAGCCAAAGATCGACGCCATCCTGGCCTGGGACCCACCCATCACCCAAACGGAAGTCCGAGCCTTTCTGGGACTCACGGGCTACTACCGCCGATTCATTCGGGGGTATGGCAGCCTGGTCGGCCCTCTCACTGAACTCACGTCTAAAAAACAGCCAAAAAAGGTGCAATGGACGGCTGCCTGCCAGGAAGCTTTCGATGCTCTAAAAAAGGCCATGTGCACGGCCCCCGTCCTCCAGGCTCCCGACTACACCAAGGAGTTCACAGTCCAGACCGATGCCTCCGAGCATGGCATTGGGGCCGTCCTGTCCCAAGTGAATGATCAAGGCCTAGACCAGCCCGTCGCCTTCCTCAGTCGGCGGCTGCTACCCCGAGAACAGAAGTGGAGCACCATAGAGCGCGAAGCCTTTGCCGTGGTCTGGGCACTCAAAAAACTACGACCCTACCTGTTCGGCACTCATTTCAGGGTCCAAACTGACCATCGGCCCTTGCGATGGCTCATGCAGATGCGAGGAGAGAACCCCAAGCTACTGCGGTGGTCAATCTCCCTCCAGGGAATGGACTTCACCGTAGAACACCGCCCTGGGACGGACCACGCCAACGCTGACGGCCTCTCCCGGTTCTTCCGCCTCAGCGAAGAGAACCCCCCAAGGTGATGGGCAGTTCTCTCCGGCTTTCAGCTGGGAGGGACGCGTGTTGGACCCGGCCTCGTAGAATGGCCCTCCGTGCCCCCGCACCCCCGAAACCGGGTGCCTGCAGCCCAAGCACGCGGCCCAGCCGACCTTTCCCACCAGGACACCTGCACCAACCCCGGACATCCCCGTCTATGGCCTCTCTCCTTTCGGCCACCCCGGGCCCGCGTGCCCACTCCCTGCAACAAGATGGCCGCCCGGCTCCAGCGCGACCCGGGCCTCGAGGCGCCCCTCTGGCTGGAGGACATCACGCTTCCAGGGGATGAGAGAGGGAGGAGCAGTTTCTATCGCACCTCTGAACTCCCCTGGGACGATGGGTTTCGATCGGCCCTCCGGCCTCCCTGCGGGCTGGCTCCGTGCCTGCTGGGTGTCTGAGACTCCTCCCGACCCGGCCCTGAAAGGATCAAAAGACAATAGCAGGAAACCCCGACAAACGGCCCCCAGGTGACAAGACCCCTGCCTGCGCAGACTCCGGACATCAAAGCGGGGTCGACCTATAACAAGGGGTGCTCTGAGAATGTCCGGCAGATTCGACGCTGGAACAACGAGAGCCTGCTGACGTGGTCGCGGCTCCTGGAACTGGAACCCACCTGAGCCCTGCTGAGTGACTCGCGGCTCCCTGAAGATCGTAAGACCTCCGAACTTGTACCTGAGCCCTGCTGAGTGACTCGCGGCTCCCTGAAGATCGTAAGACCTCCGAACTTGTACCTGAGCCCTGCTGAGTGACTCGCGGCTCCCTGAAGATCGTAAGACCTCCGAACTTGTACCTGAGCCCTGCTGAGCGACTCGCGGCTCCCTGAAGATCGTAAGACCTCCGAACTTGTACCTGAGCCCTGCTGAGTGACTCGCGGCTCCCCCAGACTCTCCCGGTCCCGCCGGACCCCGACTCCGACCACGTATCCCCCAGCTCGAGGATTGTGAGCTGTGCGCCGGACACGTCCCTGCTTGGAACCGTTACCAGAGACAGTCCCGCTACCCCCTACCTTTCCGAGACTCTTGAGCCCGTGCTCACCTTGTACATATTTGCAGTGATACTTATTTGATAAAGCTTGTTTCTGAGAATACCCAGTGTGGTCTCCCTGTGTCGTGTGGCGCCAGAAGTACGATCCTAGTTCCGAGATTCCTCCCCCTGGGGAATCTCTCGCCAGCGCCCGGCTACAATACTACGCGGGTGGGACTCAGGGAAGTCAGGACCCCTTTCCGGGCTCCTCTGAGGTCGCCGTCTAACACAGCCCAAGAGGAAGGGGGTGAAAGTCCCTGAAACGCGTTGGCATACATTGCAAGGTGGAGGAGAAAAACGGGCTGCATCTTTAAAGCTGGTGAGCTGAGTACCGTCGAGTGCCCTCCTGCTGCTTCAGGGCACTTTGGATCACACACACACACACATTATATATATATATATATATATATATATATTACCTACTGGCGGTCGCCAGTAGGTAGTTATAGTTAGGACCCTGTTTCCATAGGAAATCCGCAACATTCTATTTGGAATAACTTTGGCGCCGGTCGACGAATCCTCGCGAAATTTTCAAAATAGGTGAGGCGCTACGCTCCGCTCCTACCCTGAAAGTCTCGGGGGGATTCGTCAAGCAGGGGCCGAGAAAAAAGGGGGGTCCCAAAACGCGTTTTCCCCATGCATTTTTCCATAGGACCTTTAGACACAGCTACAGCCCGAACGGCTGAACAGAATTACTTGAAATTTGGCAGAGAGGTAGCCATAAGGTCAAGGAAGTGCCTTTTGCAGGTCTGGTGTAAATCTGTTCAATATTTCCTGAGAAAATAGCATTTAAAAGCATATATATATGTGGGCGGAGCCTAACCACACATCTCATCCTGAGATCTGATTGGCTGTCAGCACTTCATCCAAGAAGTGTTGGCAGCCATCTTGGGACCAATATACATGATAGCACCTCATTAAAAAGCATTGCAGTTAATAGAAGGTTTTAAGACTTTAGTTACATTATAAATCATTTGTTGATGGTACCATACTCATTTTAGGAATTGTGGTATGTTCTAAGGTGATTTCACCATGTGAAAAAGCATTTTGCTGGGATATCATGATTGAGAGAAAAATATTTTCTCATGCTTTTACCACAGAGGTTTGGAAGGTGATCTATAGGCTAAACTGAGAGCTTATTTTCTGTAAATTCACATTATCTTTCTCAGTCATGTGAGAATGAAGTCTGACATTCTCAGTAAAACATGTACATCCAACAAGGGCAGAGACTGTCAGTTGATTCCTTTGTGTTCTACTGCAGCTTCCCAGAGTGTTCCAAAGAACTACTAGAGCGCTAACAGTCCTACTTATGATAAACGTATGGCACACCTGAAGCCATCTTGCTTGGATTAAAGTGGTAACTCTTAAAACATTTAATTTAAAAAGGAACAAAATGAGGGGGTTCATTTTTCCATAAAAAGTATGATTAGTGCTGCAGAAAGAAAAATTAGGGCACATTTTGAGTGACTTCTCAAATCCTCTTCTATTTCATTAAAAAATTCTGACATGCAGACTGAAACATGCACTTTCAATACCAGTAGCAGTTTTCCCTGGTGAGCAGTAGCTTTACTACAGTGATCTAATGAGCAAAAAGAGTGCTAACATTCTGAATTTATGGCAAATGTGTGACACATCTGAATGCCTTCTTGATGGAATCAAAGTAAAAAACTGAAAGTATTTCCTACTGAGGAGACTGCAGTAAATGAGGAAATTAGGAAACTTCATAACAAATAAGTCTCCCAAGATGGCCACCAGAGACAAAAGAGCCCAAATGTAGCCCAAATATCACCCAGATGTAGCCCAAGTATAGCCCAATGACAGAATGTCCCAGAATGTTCTTAAAAACAACTAGAGCGCTTACTGTCTTCATTATGACAAAAGTATGGCACACCTGAAGCCATCTTGATTGGAATAAACTGGTAACACTTAAAACATTTAATTTAAAAAGGAACACAATGAGGAGGTTCATTTTGCCATAGAAATTATGATTAATGCTGAAGAAAGAAAATGAGGGCACATTTTGAGTGACTTCTCAAATCCTCTTCTATTTCATTAAAAAATTCTGACATGCAGACTGAAACATGCACTTTTAATACCAGGAGCAGACTTCCATGGTGCAGTAGTTTTACTACAGTGATCTAATGAGCAACTAGAGTGCTAACATTCAGAATTTATGGCAAATGTGTGACATATCTGAATACCTTCATGATGGAATCAAAGTAAAAAACTGAAAGCATTTCCTACTGAGGAGACTGCAGTACATGAGGAAATTAGGAAACTTCATAACAAATAAATCTCCCAAGATGGCCACCGGAGACAAAAGAGCCCAAATGTAGCCCAAAATCACCCAGATGTAGCCCAAATATAGCCCAATGACAGAAGTGTGCAAAACACTTATTATTTTGTGTTTTTGCAGTGTTATATAGTGCAGACTTGTCAGGTATTGGAGTGCTTTACATGAGCATTGGTTACATCACACAAGAACAAATTCATTTTGGTTGTAGACATGGGGAGACTAAGTGATTTGACCAGAATCACAGAATGTCGAGCTGAAGCAGAAACTGCAACCTGGTTCCCCAGTTGCAAAGTCTGCAGTTCTGGAAGTAACACCACATCCTCTCCCCTAAGTGCAACATTTAATCAAGTGGTCAACTGGATAAAAAAACATAAAGATAACAAATAATTTAAAAGTGCTTTGTCGCTATTTGAAAACTCAGAAAATATGTCCTTATTTTAGTCTTTTAGAGCACTAACCATAATTTTGATGCCAATAAGACCCTCTCATATATGTAATTTCTAAAGGAAATGCTCTAGGTATTACAGTTTTGATTACATCAAGATGATGTCAGGCGTTCCACACTTTTGTAATAAATATAGAATGTTAGCAATCTAGTTGTTCATTAGGATACTGTTGAGAGGCAGAGGCCAGGGGCACGGACTCTGAAAATTGAAGGCAGGTAGGAGGGTGCAAAGGCAACAATTTAACCACACTGAGCAGGCAGGAAGGGCCGTGGAAGCACAACAGACTATGGAGGGCAGTGGAAAGGGGGGCAGGGGAAACAAACCAACAATATAGGACTTGCAAGAGAGGCTGTTGGAGGGAAGATCTATTACGGGTCAAGGAAGCTAGGGGCGGTCCCCAGATCCCCGGGAGCCACCACAGAACTGAGCAGGAGAGTGAGTCAGGGACAAAAGGGGCACCTTAATTTGAGCCGGGGTGCCTAGGAACGCTTGCTCCAAAAATGAAGAAAACAGACATATGAGACATGGAATTGGAGGCAGAATACAATCGCAGTTTAATGAGAAGATGCAACTTCAAAGAAACCGCAGAATAGAGACATAAAGTACAAAATACAGAATCCAGATAATCATACAGCTGTCATAATATTCTCTGTATCTCAATTAATGTACTGACAGAGAGAGAGAGAAAACACATCTATAAATGCATCATGAGAAACAAGTTACACCAAGGAAAATGTTACCTAGGAACACTCACGTTTACTCTTAGAGCAAGCATTCCTGCAATTACAATACAAAATCTTTTAAATGCAAAAGTAAAGAGAACAATGGTTAAACATAACATGACATTTCATATAGGTAAAATAGAATAAGATACTTCAAGCAAAGCAGAGCAAGACATTTTAAGCAAAGGAAGACAAGAGCTCCCAGCTCTTGGGGAAAACCTGCACAGCCTGTTAACCTACATACAGACGGCGAGGTAGTCCGTCGATATCTGTGGGTGCTCCCTTTTTATATCATTTTGTGGGCTCCTTTGCACGCTACATCTACCTACGTATGCTACCCAAAAGCTTCGTCTGCAGATTTTACCAGACATTTCGTCATTTACCCACTTAATGCTGACAATGGACTGGGTGAAAAGGTCAGTCTCTCAGGCCAATCGCTTATCGTAAGTTCCATAGAGCAAGCAGAAAATAATGGGTATTGTACGGGAATTCAATATATTCATGTATAAAATCTCCTCAGTTCTCCTAACTTGACGCTCTGCGGTTGCCACTTCCTTAAAAGCGGGAAACCTGCCCAGGAAGCAAGTACCAGTCCAGGATGCAGCCTACTGTATGTCGACAGCTTCAGGGGGATGTTGAACTTTGATACCGAGCACGGAGCACTCGGGTAGGGTGGGGGCTACTAGTTTGGATCAGAAGGCCTCGCAGACCTGCCTTCAGACTGCTATACACTAAAATTGCAGAGCTATGGTCAATTTAACAAAGAGGCCTACATATTGAACAGAAGGGCCTACACAGGGGTTTTATGCTGGCTGAGTGGTAAGGATGTCTCAGGATAATTATATAGCAACACAGGACCCGCTGGTCAATTTAATACGGCCTACAAATGCAGCTGGCAGGGCAAGGACAAGGGTCTCATACTTCAGGTGTGGACAGAACGGGCCAGGGGCCCTCTGTGATACAAAATCTACCCTCCTTCAAGGCTGTGGCAATGTAATAGACCATTGTGGGCAGAAGGAAGAGGCAATGGTAGTACAACCATACATGCCAACAGACCCGATTCAGCCAGGAAACGTCCAATGTTTTTAAGCTCAAATGGGCTTTATTTGATCTGTCTCCTGTCTACAATATCCTCTTTTTCAATGTAACTCAAAGGGGAAAATCAATACCCCAGTTTTTTTTCAAAATCTCCCTCTTACCAAGTTCAAAATGTTCGCAAGTATGGTACATTGGATCATGGAAGGAAATGGGATAGGGACATGGACTTGGATAACAGAGGACAGGAGGGACATGGAGAGGTGCATCAAACTGACCCTGCAGGGCAGGCATCAGGGTTTGCAGCAGCACAATACACCACACAGGGCATGCAGGACAGGAGTGCAGCACAACAATCCATAGAAAGCAAGAGGGAGGGGACAGGACCATGCACATGGACAACAGAGAACAGAGGGGCAAGAGGCAATGGTAGCTAGCTGACCATAATGGACAGACAGGAGAGAAAGCTGCAGCATAACAGACCATAAAGGGCAGGAGGGACGGATCAGGGGCATTACAATGGAACAGACAAGCCAGGAGGGAGGGAGTAGGGCTGGGGGCAAGGGGGCAGGGCAGGAGCAGCAAGATAGCCATGGAGGTCAGGCAGGATGGGCACTAGAAGCAAGACACACCATGAAGAGCAACAGTGAGACTGTGATGGCATACACACAGACCATGGAGGGAAGGTGGGAGGGGGTCAGGGGCAGCTAACTGACCACACAGGGAAGGTGGGAGGGGCCATGGCAGCACAGAAGACCATGCATGGCAAGTGGGAGGGTTAGTGGCAGCACAATGGCTATGATGGGCAAGAAGGAGGGTGGAGGGGCATGCACAAAGGACGATGGAGGATAGAAGGGAGGGTCAGGACCTGTGCACAGACAAGAAAGTTCAGGGGAAGGGACCTCACAACAGACCACACGGGGCAGGCAGGAGGAGCAGTTGCAGCACAACAGACCAGGGAGGGCAGAAGGGTGTGGCAGTACAATGGACCATGTAGGACAGGAGGAAGAGGATAGGGGCATGGCATGTGGACAGGCAGGGTGGAGGTGGCAGGGACAGGTTACAGTCATCTGACAATGCTAGGCAGGAGGGAGGGGAGTGGCAGCTCAACAGAACACTCAGAGTAGATAGGAGTGGCAGGTCCATGGGACATGGTGGGCAAAAAGGGTGGAGCAGGGGCATGCACAAAGACATCGGAGGGCAGGGGGAAGGAGAATAGGGGCAGCAAGCTAAGCACAGAGTTTAAGCAGGAGGTCAATGATGGGGCATAGAATTGGGCAATGGAGGGCAGGAGGAGTGGACTGGTACATCATACTAAATTGAGGGCAGTGGCAGCACATCAGACCATGCATGGCAGGAGGGAGGAGGCTAGTCCATGGATTCACACAACAGAGGATAGGGAGGAAGGGGATGGGACAGCAAGCTAACTGTTCAGAGAAGGCGGGTATTAGGAACTTTATTGTTTTTAAAACATTGTGTCTGTGCGAACTACTTAAAATATGAACAAGTATGCAGCATAATCTCACTTTTATTCAGGAAGAAGAGGACGTTTGTGACTGTGACTCCGGGCTCACTTGGCAGAAACACCCCCTGACCCTCCACCCCCTATCGCAAAAGGTAATGCCCGTGAAAAGGGTAGGTGAACACAGTGTTATATAGAACATAGTCCTGAGAGCACGATTGAAAATGAAAACTAGATATAGTGTATGGTATAAACTATGCACCAAAAAGTGTGATATAAGATGAACCGGGCGTGAAATATAATATGTAATACATTGTGCGCAATGACAGATTCATTGGAGAGCGCGAGATAGCACAGGCACTAGCGCATGCTATGCGATATGCGCCTTGGAGTGTAATATGCACAGGGCAGTGTTGTGTAACCTAACTAGTCTCTAAAGTTGTAATATAAAATATGTGCTGGGGAGTGTAACGTTGCATATGCACTGTGACAAAGATATGGATCCCAGATTGTAATATGTATGGCATAGCACTGTGCGTTATAACATAGGCATCGAGAAAGGCACGTTAGATGGGGCAATATAACCCGTGCGAAGACAAGTGTGGCATGACATATTCACGGGGTGGTGTTACAGTGCACATGGGCTAGAGAGTGTCATAGCATATGCACTAGCTAGTGGAATACAACACAGAGGTGTGTGGCACTCGGCAGGCAATGGTGGGTGTAACACAGCATTGGGCTCTGTCAGGAGCACGCTGTGACTCTCAAGTGATGTTCGTCCCCTTTCCAGAGAGTAAAATAAAAAGTATTACACATCCGGCAGTGGATGTGTGTTTTATTAACCGTGAGGGGGGTTTCTTGCATAGTTTTGGTCGAATTTTTGTCGAATCCCCTTTGAATGGCTTGGTGTGCATGTGTATTAAATGTGCCCGTCAATAGCTACCCATGTTTGTATAAATAAACGACAAGGGTGTCTACCAGGATTAGGCACGGTAGGGCATCAGACATGTCAGAGCTTCACTAGTGGTGTAAATACATTCCACGTGGATTCATTGCATGCATAGTCGCCTTTTAATGAATATCACGCAAATCGTCATGGTGATAGGTACGTACGGTTTGTCCAGCATGTCCTAGGTGTGTCTTTGAATATATATTTTTTAAAAATAATAAAAAACAGTGGCCGGCCCTGGGGATTGGGGTCAAAAAAATATAATTAGGAGACTGGCCCTGGGGGATGGGGTCATCAGGGCCAATAAATTAGAATAAGAAGGGGAACCAAACAGCCCCCCTTCTTAAAAAACTAAAATAAATAAAAGACTGGCATCGTGCCGGAGGCCATGCCCCCTCCGTGCAGCACTCTGCAAACGCGCCCCCAACAGGCATCTCCAGTATGCGCCAGGGAGCTGCGCTGCAGCCAGGTGTTCTGAGGCCAAGCCCCTTTTTACACCTCTCTGCAACGCAGCTCTGTGGCGCTTACTGGAGGTACCTAGTGGTCTAGTTTGACCCTAGGGACCCTTAGGATTCAAGGGGACTTAATCTCTCAACTTAGAACAGCCACAGGGCGCGTTTACACAGTGGTGAAGGGAGGGGACGGGGCCTGAGGTGACGTGTGCAAACACGCACTATGGCACGTTTTAAATTGGGGATATAATTTCCCTTCAATACTGAGGGCCCCTGGGGGCTAACTAGCCCACCAAGTGCTTCCAGTAAGCGCCACTGAGCTGCATTGCAGAGAGGTGGTCTAGGCCGTGCCACTTTTTACACCTCTCTGCAACGCAGCTCTGTGGCACTTACTGGAGGTACCTAGTGGGCTAGTTGGACCCTAGGGACCCTCAGGATTCAAATGAACTTAATCTCCCAACTAAAAATGGACACAGGGCGTGTTTACACAGTGGTGAATGGAGGGGACGGGGCCTGAGTTAACGTGTGCAAAAACGCCCTGTGGCCTGTTTTAAGAGGTAGTTTTAATCCCCATGCCCTATTATATACTAGGGGCTTACAGAGGAGGTCATGCTAATCACAGGGGGACCCCAACGCATAATGTTCCCTAGTGTATGTAGGTGTTTTCACTGTATTCTAAGTGTCTTTTAACATAGCACTGGCTCTAGGACTGGTTAGTCAGACTCAGTTACCACCAGTATCCGTCTGAAAAAGTTGAGGGTACAGGATGATTTTGCAACAAGGCTTCTTTCTGCTCTTCTTTTTGTTCTTTCTGCACGTTATCCTTCTTCCTGCACTTATCTTCGTATTTGAGGACTTCTGTTGCTTCTTTCTTCACTTCTTTTGTTTCTTTCTGTGCATTTTTTCTTCTTTCTTCACATGTCCTATCTCTGTAGGCATAGTTAGAAATTAGCATTTAAAAAACCTTTGAAATTCACAGAAAAAACCATAGGTTTCAGGCACGTTATAGTTAGGAATTAGCATTTAAAAAACCTCAGAAATTCACTGAAAAAACCATAGGTTTCAGGGGTGTTATAGTTAGCTGGACTTTTTACTTGTACAAAACCATTGAAATTCCCCCGTTATAGTTAGTTCAGCTAACTATAACTCGCGCGCCCGCAATGCACTGCTGATGACGTCACATATTACATCACTCATGACATGGTCAGTGACATCACTCATGACATCACTGATGACATCTCAAATGACATCACTGATGACATCACTGATGACATCATCCTTGTGATAGAGTGGCAGACCTCCTCTCACCCTAATATAACCTTTGATACACACATTCAAAAATAGAGACTAAAATTTTCAAAACAATGGACATACCAATACCAGTTACAACAACCTCTTCAGTAATTCTAAGATCCACATACACATCCACTCATTCACCAACAGTCCTATACAGTCACTCATACATGTACTCACTCATCATATGTACTCATACACCTATACATCCTGTTACACAATGCCACTAATCCATAGAGTTACTCACACACATAGTCACTCATGCCAATAAAGAATCAAACATACATTTACTTGCATATACAGTTATACACACACCACCATACTTACTTCTACGGAAACTTACACATACTTAGTCTTTTAAACAATCACTTATAGAAACACATACTTATTCATACAGGAACTCTTTCAATCTCTCACTCTCACATATACTCACATATATACACCAATAGTCACATATACTAGTTTAAAACATATGTAGTTACTCATAAAGACACTATTGAGACAGTCATTCACTCACTAACACACCCATACACACACTCATCCACCCATACAGTCCTGCACACATGCTGTGTTCAACCCATACAAACAGTGAGTCACTCATTCATGCACCTATGCACTACGTAATACCCCCCACCGAACCATGCAGACACTCAGACTGATACTCAAAAAAACAACTAATAACCTATATAGACACCCATGTAGCTACTCACCAACCCATGCAGCCACTTATACACAAAGTGAGAGACTGATACAGATATTTACATATTTAAACATTACTCACTAAGCTATGTATTCACTATGATACACTTAATCAGTCAGTTACACAATCAATTTTTCAAAAACAAATCATCCATTTAGACACTTATATACCCATTTATTCTTCCATCGACCTTGAGATATACATGTATAAAACATATTTAATTTTCAGAAAAACACACATTCACTGGATGATGTCATCAGTGATGTCATCAGTGATGTCATTTGAGATGTCATCAGTGATGTCATGAGTGATGTCACTGACCATGTCATGAGTGATGTAATATGTGACGTCATCAGCAGTGCATTGCGGGCGCGCGAGTTATAGTTAGCTGAACTAACTACAACGGGGGAATTTCAATGGTTTTGTACAAGTAAAAAGTCCAGCTAACTATAACACCCCTGAAACCTATGGTTTTTTCAGTGAATTTCTGAGGTTTTTTAAATGCTAATTCCTAACTATAACGTGCCTGAAACCTATGGTTTTTTCTGTGAATATATATATATATATATATATATATATCAATGAAAAAACCATAGGTTTCACACATGTTATAGTTCGCTGGAAATTTTACTGATAAAAAACCAATGAAATTCCCCCGTTATAGTTACTGTAGGCAACTATAACTCACGCGACCGCAATCCTCTGCTGATGCTAATACTGTATTTAGACACTTATTTGCCCATGTCTTCTTCCATTAAATTTTAGCTATACATATTTTACAATTTTTTTTTTTTCATAAAGACACATATGTCATCAGCAGAGGATTACGGTCGCGTGAGTTATAGTTGCCTACAGTAACTATAACGGGGGAATTTCATTGGTTTTTTATCAGTAAAATTTCCAGCGAACTATAACATGTGTGAAACCTATGGTTTTTTCATTGAATTAGCAAGGTTTTTTAAATGCTAATTCCTAACTATAACGTGTGTGAAACCTATGGTTTTTTAGTGAATTTGTACGGTTTTTTAAATGCTAAGTTACTTTACGCCATTCGTGGCGTGCACGCCCACTTAACGCAGTTCGTTCCGTGCGCGCACGGTGCGCTTCGCGCACCGTGCGCGCACAGTGAGCACGCGGTGCGCTTCGCGCACCGCGCGCCCACTTTACGCAGTTAGTGCCGTACACGCAAGGTGGGCACGCAGTGCGCTACGCGCACCGCGTGCCCACGTTACGCACCGTGCGCACATGGAGGACATATTATGCGCTTCCTTGTGATAGGTAATCTGTTAAATTTAATTTGTAAGTGATGACAATAATATGCCATGCACAGAGAGTGTTTTTTTGTTTTTTATTAAAATTTTTAGCGTAAGCGCACCGTACGCGTACGGTAAGCGTAATCGGCGAAATTTTCAAAAAATAAAAATTTACCGTTTTTGGCCTTGGGGGATCTTTGAGGACTCAACTAACATGGCTATGTGCATGGGTGCTGTCTAAACAGCCCCTTTATATGTTTTTTGCCTTTGTTTACAGCCCCCCCCTCAGAGTGCGAGAGAGAAAATGGCGGCCGCCGCTTCCTGGTTTCGACCGATTCGAATGTTTACTTAGATGTAACAGCCAATCAGAATCGCGCTCGCGCACGCCACCGTACGCGTACGGTAAGCGTACCGTAAGCGCACCGTAAGCTGGCTCAGATATATATATTGATTCAAAGGCTATTTTCTCAGAATCTACTGAACAGATTTACACCAAACCTACAAAAGGCACTTCCTTGACCTGAGGACTACCTCTCTGCCAAATTTCTAGTAATTCTGTTCAGCCGTTCGGGCTGTAGCCCTGTCTAAAGGTCCTATGGAAAAATGAATGGGAAAAACGCATTTTGGGACCCCCCTTTTATCTCAGCCCCCGCTTGACGAATCACCCCGAGACTTTCAGGGTAGGAGCGGAGCGTAGCGCCCCACCTATTTTGAAAAATTCGCGAGGATTCGTCGACAGGCGCCAAAGTTATTCAAAATAGAATGTTGCGGATTTCCTATGGAAACGTGGTCCTAACTATAACTACCTACTGGCGACCGCCAGTAGGTAATATATATATATATATATATATATATATATATATATATATATATATATATATACCAATAACATAAAATCTATAAAAACTAATTCTATTATAAATTAAAACATTAAACTTTTAAAATTCTTTAATTCTAAATTTACCACTACTCAGTGCAACTTTAGGGAACGTGTTGGATATAGGAGGTGTAAAAAATACTATTCCCGCGCCAGTGAGTGTAACAGTAGGGACTGTGTTGGATAGTGGACAGGTAAAAATTACTATTCTCACTCCAATGTGTGCAACAGTAGGGAAAATGTTGTGTTGGATTGCATAGAGATAAAATTTACTATTCCCATTCCAATAATTGTAACAGTAGGGAAAGTGTTAGATAGCGGAGGGGTAAAAAATACTATTCCCACTCTAATGAGTGCAAAAGTTGGGAAAGTGTTGTATAGCGGAGGGGTAAAAACTACTATTCCAACTCCAGTTCAAAATTGAAACAAACAAAATATTAACAACAAAAATATTTAAAAAACAAAATAAATAAATAAATATATATATAAATATATTAAAAATTAAAATACAAATAGATTTAATATTTCACATTTTTAAAAAGCATATTATAATGTTAAATGCATATGACAAATACCTACAAATATTACATTAAATAAAATAAAAAATAATTTTCAAACAAATAAATATTTTTAATTAGAAATTATTTAGAATCAAAAACATAATTATTTCATAAATGTGATATTTTTATTTCCTACCCTATAACACTACACAATTCACAACCCACATCAACATTTTATACATACATAATTAACATAATTAATTACCAATTACAGAAATAATATTAATTAAAGAACACATTTAATCTCATAAAAATTAAAACACGTACCACACTTTAACCATATAATCCACACAAGCCACTGGTAAAATTAAACCGATAAAAATTAATTACACAACTAAAACTTATTTTCAATTAAAAAACGAATTGTATATAAAAACTAATTATAAAGTAAGTAAAATTAATTTAATTTAATTTAAATTATTTTACCTTTACCCCTAAAAAAGTATAACCCACTCACAAAAAAATATAAACTTCCCTAATTAAATATCAATTAATTAACTAAAATTAATGATCAAACAGTTATAAATCAATTAAACATAAATTACTTCCCACACTTTACCCCTATAAAACCCACAACCCACACCTGAAAAAAATCACACAATTACCATAATTATCAATTAATTAGCTCTTATAAATGAACAACTAATTATTAATTAATTAAACATAAATTACTCCCCCTTTACACCTATAAACCCCACAACCTGCACCTAAAATGAAGTACACAATTTCCATAATAAATTTCCAATCAATTCATTAATATAAATTAACAACTAATTATTCATTAATCAAAATTAAATTACTTCCCCCCCGTTACCCCTATAAACCTCCCGCACCTAAAAATATTTTACACAATTACCATAATTAATTATCAATTAATTAATTAATATTAATTAATTAACAGCCAATAATAATTCATTACTAATAAATACCTTCCCACAGTTAACACTATAAAATCTGAATGTAATAAATGAAAAATAATCATGAATTCATTGTAATTAAATTACTTCCCACCCTATTCCCCTTTAAACCTACAACCCGCTACTGAACTAAAAATGTAATTAAAATTAAATTGATAACTACTAAAAATTTAACACATATATGAAAAAACAAACAATAAGGGGCCGATTCTGATCCTGGATTTTTATTTTCCATACAAATCGGATCCGTATTTTTTTCCATACAAATCGTACAAGTCCCTTACAACCCGTGTAGTACGATTCGTACGGGAAAAATACATACAAATCGGCCCGATCCTTCCAAATCGGATCGGGAAAAGCTGTACGACACGGACTTGTAAAAAAGATCATACAAATTGTAAAAAGGCTGTCCAAACCGTCAAGTACGATTCGTACCAGGTTGTCAGCATACGATTTGTATGGAAAATGGCCTGTATACGGGGAACGACTCGTACTGTTTTCGGGGCATGCAGGGGCCGATTCCGATCCTGGAAAAACGCTTTACAAATCGTGGTATGGAGCGTTTTCCCCATACAACTCGTACTTGTAAGGATTCCCCTACAACCTAGGAAGTACGATCCGTACAAATAGACGCTCTCCATACAAATTGTAAAAAAGACCATACAACTCGTTTTTACAAGCAATTCCGATTCGGATTGCCCTATACGCGATGTTCACATGTATTCCCGGCAGCAGTTTACAACCCATCAAGTACGATTCGTACAAACAGCACTCCGAACGGCTCTTTTTTTACAGGAGCCAAAAAGTGCCGGAAAAACATTGTATGCCCCGAAAACAGTACGAGACGGACCCTACATGTACGCACCGTACAAGCACTGTACCCCACAATCGCTTGTGTACACACCGTACCCCAAACTTGCGTATGTACGGTGCGTACATGCGCGATGTTGGGGTACGCACCATACACATGCCTCGCATGTGGGGGGACCCCTGTATGCCTCATACCCCTATACGACCCGTACCCCGGTACGAGTCGTACCCCCAGAACGAGTAGTACGAGGCGTAAAGGGGCTCGCTTCGTTGCCCGGTACGAGTTGTTCCCCGTATACAGGCCATTTTCCATACAAATCGTATGCTGACAACCCGGTACGAATCGTACTTGACGGTTTGGACAGCCTTTTTACAATTTGTATGGTCTTTTTTACAAGTCTGTGTCGTACAGCTTTTCCCGATCCGATTTGTAAGGATCGGGCCGATTTGTATGTATTTTTCACGTACGAATCGTTCTACACGGGTTGAAAGGGACTTGTACGATTTGTATGGAAAAAAATACGGATCCGATTTGTATGGAAAGTAAAAATCCAGGATCAGAATCGGCCCCACAATGTATTACCGGCACTTTTTGGCTCCTGTAACAAAAGAGCCGTACGGAGTGCCGTTTGTACGAATTGTACTTGACGGGTTGTAAACTGCTGCCGGGAATACATGTGAACGTCGCATACAGGGCAATCCGAATCGGGATCGCTTGTAAAAACGTGTTGTATGGTCTTTTTTACAATTTGTATGGAGAGCGTCTATTTGTACAGATCGTACTTCCTAGGTTGTAGGGGAATCCTTACAAGTACGAGTTGTATGGGGAAAACGCTCCTTACCACGATTTGTAAAGCGTTTTTCCAGGATCAGAATCGGCCCCTAATTATACAAAAAACATACATCACATACATTGAAAATATAAACTAAAATACATAACACTAATTAAAATAATCGATACTTTAAACAACTATGGGGGTCATTAGGATGGCGGGCGGATATGAGACCTCCTGCCACCGTAGCAGTGCCTGGGACTACCTGCCTTCATTGCGGCGGTCCCGCATGTCAGATTACGGTGCAACGGCCACCGTGGCGGTCGCATTGTGCATGGTTAACATTGTGGTGGGTGCTGTCAGCCGTGGTCCGTACAGGTAACAGAGGTGGGGCGGTGGGGCCGTGTAAGGGGGGATTCCAAGGGACGATGCAAAGGGAAAATTAAATAATTATTATCCCTCGGCATCGTCCCTCGGAATCTCCCCTTACACGGCCCCACCGCTTTTACCAGCACGGACCGCGGCTGGGTGCTGCTGGTTGCAGCACGCGCTGCAATGGTAAACATGAATGTTGTGCTTTTCACTGCACTACATGGCAGGCACCACGCAGTGCCTGCTACTTAGTGCAGTGAAATGTAGGGGAGTACCATGGGTTTACCTGCAACGGAAAGGCTGACTGTGGCCAGCATCGTAATGTGGCGGACAGTGCCTGCTAGGCACCGCCACCACGTTACGCTATCTGGACGGTCCGCCAGGCAATCGGAACCGTGGCAGATGGTCTTTGCGCACACCACTGTCATGGTGCGATTCCCCCGCCATCCTAATTAGGCAGGCGGAGAATCGTCGTCCGATGGCGGAGGGCCCGCCACGGCACGGCTAGTGGTGGCGGACCCTCCGCCATTGTAATCACCCCCTATATTTTTGCAAACAATATTAATGACTTCTATATCTTTAAAAACATTATTTCTTGACCACATTATTCTTGCTGTCAATATTTCTGAGTCGCGATATTTCCAACTTGTTATTTGTGTAAGTCAACATTTCCTACTCGATATTCTGTCTCTGCACCATATGTGGGGCTGATACTGTTCCTAATCAAAGCATTTAAAACCAAGCAGAAATCCAATATAGAGCATTACATGATTTGGAAAGCACTGCCTGCAAAATGCTCACTTGCCTTGAAAAGCAATTCCTTTTAAGAACATCATGTTGCACTCCCTACCTTTGCCTAAAGCTTACACTGCGGCTACTGTTTGGGAAGATTTCTTCCTATGTCTAGCAAGGCAGGCCCTGCTAGGCAAGGAGACGGCAGACCATGGACTGCTTTGTGCAAATGGTTTAATGGCGGGTGGAGAAAAGAAATCTTGAATGTAATGTACACATAATTCATTAATGTATTTGTTTATCAGCCATAACAGTTTTAACAGAAATGTCTTCCTCAGAATAGCAGTGGTATGTAGTATTTTTGGCAGGTGTGTGGTGAACTAACACCAGATTATGAGTTTGTAACGAGAATAAGAGGTAAAAACAGGCCTGCACAGAAACACACAATTATAATTAATAATAGAGAAAAGACCAAAGCATACATTCAGCTCATGTGCGAAAGGAATGAGAGGCAGACATCGCCTTCTGCCCTCCAGTGTCTAGGGCTGTTTAACCTCCTGATAGAAGGATACCGCGAGGAGACAAAACGTGATGGGTGTAAATCCAGGCAGTCACTTCGGCCTGGGGTTAACTTTGTTCCTGTTCAGTGGTGATGGGTTTCGGCAGGTCGGGCTGTTCCCTTTGTGGCAAGACTGGAGCCGAAGTTTATAATGCCTCTAGTCTGCAGCGGTTCAGGTGGCAACAACACAATGGACTGGAATGCAGCCCAGAGTAATTACCAGTGACGCAGATTAATTCAAACACTCCACACAGAAGTCCTTTACTTAGAATAATATTTTCAGTTGCATTTCAATATGTTAGTGAAACAAAAGTCATCTTAACTTGCCAAAACATAACAAGACATCAGTAGAGAATTTCCAGAAGGCACTAAAGATCATTTTCCTATCTGGGACCATTCTTCTGGAATAGACTCCCGTTAGACCTTCGGCTAGTACACAGCTTGAGTAAATTAAAATCCTGCCTCTTTAACAGCTAATCCAGTTGCCATCTTGATCCCCCACTGACAAGTGCCAGGACATTCTGCTGAGTCGCTGTGCGCTTTACAAAACAATGTAACATAACTAAAGTGAGAATGGCACGAGGAAAGATAAGAGGAAGACTTCCTGCTTGTCACTTTCCTACAGAGGACAACTAGCACCCTGTGTGACATCCCATCTTTTCATATGAAGAAACAATTGTTCAAAAGTAGGACCCCATGGGTCTGATCTAAGAGAATACATACTGTTTAACAAATACCTACATTAGCTCAGAAGAGCTGCCCCAACCTGAAAAATCCATATACCCACTTATTTTAGGTATGCTACTTACATGATGTATGTATGTGGCACACAAACAGTTTGGAGGGCAACTGAGTGTGTGACACATAACATATCATTGCAGTTCAGTTCATACGTCTCTATTTCAAATTATTTAATCATAAAAGACAATCATACTTTAACCACAAATTATTACTCATGTTAAAAACTGTTAAAATCCATAAACCGTTGCAATAAATACTGGACATAAATTTTTCCATAAAGGATTAAGTTAATCCCATAACACAGTTTACATCCATATGAACTACAAAGGTATCAAACTTGCTAATTTATTTTACACACAAATTCAAAACAAAATGAAGACGTACTAAGGACTTCCTAAAAACTAATATCAAACTCTTTACAACTATCTTAATGTGTGCCTAGCTCTAATAGACCATGCCCAGCCCAAAAATTTTGCAACAGCTATAACCACCAATTCTGTAATGTTGGCCTTCAAGATACGTATGGCAACTGATCCCACCCGAGTTCTCATATTGCTACAAATAGGTTTTAGCCATTTGCGCCGTGGGGCTGAGTACGCTGGGCAAACAAATAACACGTGACCTATTGACTCTTTATGATTGGTGCACCAAGGGCAAAACTCATTAGTCTGTCCTTTCCATTTGCAGGTAAATGATCTCAATGGGAGCGACCTGACCCGAAACTGGTGATATAACTTCCTATCGCCGCTCTTTGTAATGATATCCCAGTATTCCTCAAAAAAGGGGTCAAGTTTATGGTCCAAAAACCTACCAGATAAAGAAGGGATATCAGTCTGGACTATGAGTTGTTGTCTCACTGTGGCCCAGTAAAGATCTTTAAAGTCCTTTTTCGATGGAAAAACACAGGTATTGGGTTCTAACCACAAATGGCTTAAGCCCATATTTTCCAATAATATTCTTACATTCCTAAACCAGGGAATGTTTCCTGACCCAACTATGGATCTTAGGTCCAGTATTTCATTAGCAAAAGACGTCAATTCGGGAGTAGTCCACATTCTCCTCCATAAAGCTACTGTTCTAAATCGTGCCACATCATCAATAGAGTGGCACCCCAAGTCAAGTAACAAAGGCATCATGGGGCTAGATTGGGGTAGACCTACCAGGTTACGTAAAAATTTGTTTTGGACTCTCACTAACGATGAAAGGTCCGAGAAAGCCCATAGGTCCGCGCCATACAGGATCGCTGAACTTATTTTGGCATGATAAATTTTTAGGGCAGGACCTATCCTTTTAGTCATGGCTGACCTCTGCTCCTTGACTAAGCACCCGGTCAACTGTGCAAACTTCAGTGAGAGTACATCAAGCTGTGGTTTCCAACTAAGCCTATTTTCCAGCACGACCCCAAGTAGGTCATCACTTTTACCTGCTCTAAGTCACATCCATACATACTAACATGATTCAACGAAGACTTGTTTTTCGTTAAAACCATAAATTTAGTCTTAGATACATTGACCTGTAAATCATTTGTATGGCAAAAATCCTCAAACCTATTCAGTGCGGACTGAAGACCAATCTTAGTTTTCGATAAGATTAGGGTATCATCCGCAAAGATAAGAAGCGGGAACTTGGTGCCTCCTAAGACGGGGGCATCCGTTGGAAAATCTACAAAGTACTGCATGACCCTGTTAATAAATAATAAAAACAGGGTCGGTGCTAGTACACATCCTTGACGTACACCCCGGGTGACGGGAAATCCTTCCATTACCTGCCCCTGTTTGCCCCATCCAACCTGTGCAAAGTTTGCCTCGTGAAGTCTAATCACTACATCTAGGAGTTCACGTGGCATCCCCATATTGCCTAATGCATCCCATAACTTAACTCTAGGGACTAAGTCAAAAGCAGACTTTAGATCTACAAACGCTGCATAAATAGTTCCACCACCCAGGATGACAACCTTCCAGTAAATTAAAATAAATCTAAACACCTGATCAATCGTGCTAACACAAGATCTAAAGCCTGCCTGTAACAGGGACAGAACATTCTCCTGTTCCATCCAGGCCTGTATCTTGCCCAGCACCATCCTAGCTATGATTTTCTGGATGGCATCTATTAAACTGATAGGGCGATAATTCGCCGGGACTGATTGATCACCCTTTTTAAATATAGGCAATATCTCGGCGCCTCGCCACGAATCCGGGATTGGTGCACCCTTCCCTATTGCATTGGCCAGAAAAGTAATAGAGGGCACCCAATTATGAGTATCATGTTTAAATAAGTCTGCCGGAATGCAATGCATGCCGGGGGCTTTACCACCTTGTGCCAACTTAAGTGCACTTTCAGCCTCTTTACTGTCGAACACAAGGGGGTCACACGGGGGCATTTCCCTTAGTGGAGGATCGACAGAGATCGGGACTGTTTCTATTTCCAGACCCCGAAACTGTGATCCAAAATAATCGACCCAATTATCAGCAGACACGTGGTTTGCCGGGACTTGCGAAACCACTGTGTTTCCCCATTTAACTACTTGTCAAAACTTGGTCTGATTTCTTGACCTACTGGCCTCCAATAAAGCCTGCCAGTGTTGATCGTCCCAATCCCTCTTGGCATTTTTGAGGGTTTTTTTATACTCTAGCCTAGCAAGCCTGACATTCTCGATAAATCGTGATTTTATGGCTCTAACCAGAGAACCATATGCCAAACGGCACAATTTATTGTACCATGAAATCCCAGATTTAAAAGAGGCGGATTTACCGAGATTGCCACTCTTAGAAAAAAAGGATTTCAAAACCCCAAACAGCTGCTCGTGAAGTGCACTAACAGACATAAACCCATTATCATGGTTGCCCAGTGTCTCAAATGCCTCCAAAGTGTTGGAAACTTCTTGGGAGATCCTAGCTAGATCCCCTGCCACAATCACTATACTTTCCGACCCCACAGATTTGAGAATAAGGTCCAGTTCATTAGTCATTCCTGAACTCCTTCCACCTGGCTGGCCTCTAACATAGATGTTTGTGATAATAATCTCCGGATAGTTGGGCCTACAAAACTTAATCACAAAGTATGTCTGGACTATCCACCACTACTTCAGATAGCCTAAAGTTAAGCGATTGCCTGACCCAAATAGTTAGGCCACCAAATGGTCTACCTCTTTTGCCTTTCAAAGCAGGTTTATAGAAATTTAGAAATCCCAGGCGTAAGCCCAACTCTCTTGAAAGATCAAAATATCGTGAGTGTCCACAAAATCACACCACTCGACTATAGTAAGTTTGCTTCTCAGCCCAGCAATGTTCCACAAAACTATTTTCAACAAATTAGCATGTTTAGCAGGCTTATTTGAATTAGTTGGATCAATCGCCACAGACTTAAAGCCAGTTGTCCTCCCTCCCTCCAATGAAGCCCCTCTAGTTGAAGTACCTAAAGTTAAACCCGGGAGAGAACAACATTCTGTGCCACTACCGGCTGCATTACCTTCCACAGATATTCCCCCTGCAGTATCAACCGCCACCCAACTAAGATGACCTTCATTTTGATCCCCCTCTTTTTCCTGGGCCTCAGAACACCCACAATATATGCTCGTGAGTCAATCCACCCCTTCTAGGCCAAACAGTGATTCGTATCTATTTGATAGATGGAGAAAGTGCTCATCCCTGGCGGGCCAACTAGGGCCATATAGTCTCTCCCTGTAGGTATTGTTTGGGCGAAGGAAAGAGCATTGCCTCAAGCCATAGAAGTAGTGTAGACCTAGTGATTGGATAGTTCCCACACTACCCATCCTTGACTCACTACATATATACTCAACTACCCACGGATCTCTAAAATTAACTATAACACAATCGCCCACTATGTCCTTTGCTCTGGTACCCACCAAACTCACCTGTCTCACGTTTAAGATCTCTGTGGTAAAAGAGGAAGGGAGAGGTCTGTTCGTATTTAGCCAATGCATGACTTTGGTTTTTAACTCCATATACGATTCCAGTTTCTCTGTCTTAATTACAGGAACTCCTGCCAATATGACCGTGTACGGTTCAACCTCTCGGGGGAGATTAATACAAAGCAACCGCTGGGTTCTAATCATGTCTCTCGATGGTAAGGGGCCTTTTAACTGTCTATCCACATTCTGCGCAGACGGCATGGTACAGGGTCTTGACACCTCACCTACTCCAGTATCCCGCCCCCTGATTAAAGGCGGTAAATTACTCTCTACTGTGCATCTCTCAACCCGTAATACTGACTTTTGACTGTCAGCCCTGTCGTAGATAACTTGCTGAGGTGCTTTACCACTACTAACGAGCCCTGATACAGGGGTGACAAGGACATCAGTGCTCGGGTTCGTCATACCTTTCTCAATGGATACCAGCATGTTTGAGTTAGCTAAAACTAACTTCTCAAGTTGATCGAGTTTAGTAATAATCATCTTTGTTCTTTCTAGGAGAGGTAGCACCAATGATCTAACCAATTTCTCTATATTTTCTAATAACCCCTCGTTTGCCCTACCAGAGTTGGACGATTGATTATTGTCGGGGGTTGGTGTAATCAGACTAGGTGGCTGCAATGGATGGAGTAAGGCCCGATTAAGCCCATTATTTTTTAACATTTTAGCTGAACCTCCCTTCTGGGGACCATCCCCTCTTTTCCTTTTTCCCAGGGCTATGTTAACCTTGGTATTATTGCTTCCGGGAAATTCCACGTCTTGGGTTTTGGGTACGGAATTATGTGACAATAGAGATTCAGAGACCCCTGGTCGTGTGCTACTAGGCGCAGTACTCCCTCCTGTTAAGCTCGATGGAGGACAAACCACAGGATTTTCAGACCCCAGCAACAGAAGACCTGAACTAGGGCTCCAAACCTCTAATGAATCTTTCTCTACTTGTTGTTTTCCAGGGCTTAACGCTGATCCTATGGGGCCTAACGATGAACGCCTCCCCGTTAAAAGATCTAAAGGCAAATGTTTCCCGTAAGGGCTATTTCCTTTTCCAATACCATTGTTGCTCTTTGTAATAAACTGAGCGCTAGTACCAGTAGCCGCCCCCCCATTGGTAGAAAGTGTCACCTTTCTGCCCTTCCCGGATCGGGATGCCATTAACGACCCTGTCAGCCACGAAATAAAATGCAAACTGAATACACAAGTGATTAGTTGGGAATAAATAGCTTACAGTACAAAAACCAACTACTGAAGTTCTCACCCCAATACCAAACCTACGAGAGGTTGCTCAGCCCGGCCTCGATCGACCTCAGACGGCCTCAGACGGGCCCGCCCTTGGCCCGGGCTTCGCCTGGCACTCGCCCGTGCGCGTCCCGCGTTGCGTCCAAAGGGCGTAGTTTTAAAGGCGTAGGAGGGCGGGAGTAATTCGGGAAGAGGCACCAGCTGTGTCAAGCTCTCAGAATGCTGGTCCTCGCAGTCCCGCTGGAGCGTGGCTGTAGTCCAAAGAAGAAACACCTTCCTCGTGTGCAGGTCGATCCTTGGAAGTATGTGGTCCCAGAGTCACCAGTTGCTGCTATGAGCGGCTCCCGCGAAGCGGGTGTCGCGAGCAGTTTTAGAGGCGTAGGATGGCGGGAGTAATGCGGGAAGAGGCACCAGCTGTGTCAAGCTCTCAGAATGCTGGTCCTCGCAGTCCCACTGGAGCGTGGCTGTAGTCCAAAGAAGAAACACCTTCCACGTGTGCAGGTCGATCCTTGGAAGTATGTGGTCCCAGAGTCACCAGTTGCTGCTACGAGCGGCTCCCGCGAAGCGAGGGCCGCAAGCAGTTTTAAAGGTGAAGGAGGGCGGGAGTAATGCGGGAAGAGGCACCAGGTGTGTCACGCTCTCAGAATGCTGGTCCTCGCAGTCCCGCTGGAGCGTGGCTGTAGTCCAAAGAAGAAACACCTTCCTCATGTGCAGGTCGATCCTTGGAAGTATGTGGTCCCAGAGTCACCAGTTGCTGCTACGAGCGGCTCCCGCGAAGCGGGGGCCGCGAGCAGTTTTAAAGGCGTAGGAGGGCGGGAGTAATGCGGGAAGAGGCACCAGCTGTGTCAAGCTCTCAGAATGCTGGTCCTCGCAGTCCCGCTGGAGCGTGGCTGTAGTCCAAAGAAGAAACACGTTCCTCGTGTGCAGGTCGATCCTTGGAAGTATATGGTCCCAGAGTCACCAGTTGCTGCTACGAGCGGCTCCCCATATCATTGCATTATTTTAACAGAAGAACAAAGCAGAAACCTGGGGAGAATAAGAGTGGAGTGCTACACATAGTACACATTTCCATAGAACTCTTAAAGGAGCTGTCTGTAATAGTAAGGAGATGAGATTGACTTTTAAGCATCGTGCATAGAAGTGGAGTTTTAAAAAGATGTGGATTTTTAGGTCCCTAACCAAAGCAAGATTGTTATTTGCTTGGAATATATTTGCTCATGTTGATGTCCTTTAAATTCTTTGGGATGAAATACAGAACCTTGTGAGATGAGCTTGATCTGACCAAGGGACTGGACGTTGGTCTGTCTGCTCCTATAAAAGCTTACCAAGAGCGGCCCATGCAGGTAAATACGGTGGGGTGAGATTAGTTAGACGACGATGAAGGAAAATTAACCACCTCACCTCTTTTACGTGCATGGGCAGCTTCTGAAGCTTACTACTTGATCAAGCATATTCTGCCTATAACTTGTTACTGTGGATTACTCAACACAACAATATTGGCGAAGAGCTGAGCAAACAAGAGCGTACAATGACGAGCAGGCAGTATTGAACACAAACTCGAAGTGCTGTCATTCACTATTGGAGGTGCTTAAACTGTAATTATTTTCATCTGTTGGACTAGCAGTTTCGAGGAAACATTGCCACCAAGATTCAGGCAGAGATGTGATGTATTAGACCTGGCATACTTGGCATGGTTTCCCTTAAATTTTGCCTTCTGACCTCCTGGTTTTGACAGTTTTTGCTGACCTCATTTTTGCTGGTTGTAGAACCCTGTGCACTTCTTCACTGCTACCAGTGCTAAAGTGCATGTGCTCTGTATCTAAATTATGGTAACATTGGATATCCTCAATTGGCATATTTTATTTACTTATAAGTCCCTAGTAGAGTGCACTACCTGTGCTGAGGGCCTATTCATCAAAAACTACTAGTGGGCCTGCAGCACTGATTGTGCCACCCACTTCAGCAGCCCTTTAAACATGTCTTGGTCTGCCACTGCAGAGCCTGTGCTCTTTTTAAACTGTCATTCCGACCTGGCAAGCTAACTCACTTGTTAGGCCCAAATCTTCCTTGTTATTATATATAAGTCACCTCTCAGGTAGGCCCTGGACAGCTCATGGGCAGGGTGCAGTGAATTAAAAATGTAGGACATGTACTTGTAAGTTGTACATGTCCTGGTGGTGAAATACTCTTAAACTCACTTTTTACTACTGCAATGACTATCTCTCCCATAGGATAACATTGGGACTGCCTTATTGCATTTTATAAGTGTAGCTCCCAATTGGGAAAAGATAGAAAAACTAAATTTGGTGTCTCTGGACTAACACTTTAAAAACACAACTTATGGTGAAGTTGTTTTTCAGAATGCAATTCTGAAAATGCTACCTTATAGAAAGCTGGCATTTTCTTACTTAAACCATTTGGTACCTTCTTCCTGTCTCTGGAATACAAGCCTGGGGTGGGTAACAGCTGGCTTCCTGAATTCTCTTTAGACAGACACACACAAAGGAAGGGTTGGTGGGCCTGAAGGGGCATCTGCATGTTGATGGGTCTGCCTGCGCAGGATGAGAGGGAGGAGCTGACATTTCTACCTTAAAGGGCTGTGTCCTGTCCCCACAAAAAGGGTGTCATACCCCTCTGTAGTGAGTCTGGAGCCAGAGCAGGAAAGGCAGGGTCTTCACATTTCAAAGAGTCTCCCTACTTCAAAGGCCAAAAAGGGTATACGTTCTGGACCTATGACACTGTTACTCATAACACTTCTGAAACTAAGGGCATTCTACCAGGAAGAAGGACTGCTGTGCCACCAGGAGGGCCTGCCACTTTGCTGAACTGCTTTGTTGCGTTGGACTGCTGCCTGCTGCTTCTTGCCTGGCAGTGAGAAGAACTGGACCTGACTCTCTACGTCCTAGGACTTAACTTTCTCAAAGGGCTTGTTGGCTAGCATCCTGTTTCTGACGTCTCAGGGATATCAAAGACTTCACCCTGCATCTTGCAACCAGCACCTGGACTCGGTCTGCTATGAGTCCTGCTCTGCCAAGTGGTGTCAAATCAGTCCTGGGCCATTGGAATGAATATCAGTGCTGCAACTCAAGATGTTGCACCAATCAGAACTGGTGCATTTTCTCTTCCTGACAATTCGCCGCTGCTTCAAGAACCAACTGCGCAACGCTTCGCCCCAAACTATGACAGATCTCCAGCTTTGTGATACCCCAATGCATCGCTTTGTGTTGCACGCATCGCCTACAGCCCAGTGGTTCAACGAGGACAGATCACCTCGATGCCTAGCGCTTCTTGATCTTTGATGCATCCTCGACATTGCGCAGCTCGGAACCTATGCATTGCCCACATCTCTACTATCGACAGAGATGCATCACCTCATTTGCTCCATGCATCATCCTCAACCTCAACACATCTAAGGCACTGTTCAGTGTGTCTGCGTGACTCTTGTATCTGGTCCATGCTCCATCGCAGTCGGCCTGAACTTTTAGTTTTGCCTCGGTCAAGTACAACCAGATATCCCAGTTGGCGCTATCTGTTTCTAAGGACTACAAAAGCATTCATTGTTTAAAAATGTATATCTTAAATTCTGCTTATTGGATTTATGTTGTTTTGGTCTTGCTTAACTTACATAAATATTGGCTATTTTCTAAACTGGTGTGGAGTACTTTTGTGGTGTTTTTATTGTGTTACTGTGTGTGTGCGTGTGTGTGTGCAAACATACTTTACACATTGCCTCTTTAGTTTAGCCTGACTTCTCTGTGCCAAGCTACCAGAGGGTGAGCACATATTAACTTTTAGTATGTAACTTACTTACCCTGACTAGGATTGTGGTTCCTGCTTGGACAGTGTGCACACCTCTGCCAACCAGAAACCCAATTTCCAACACAACCTATATGCTATTTTAGAAAGGAATTTAATTCTTACTACTTACTGTGATACGGTTTGAATTTCAGATGTTCAGCGCGTGACGGATTTGATGGTGGTTGCTCGTGCTGCATTGGTCGTGTGGAAGCTGATTGCTTCATGGCTTGAGAAGGATTGGTGGTATTCTTCTTCACCCATTGAGTATGTACCAGGGTCACACTCTTTGGCCTCGATGTGGCTGCCATGTTAGATTGGGGCCATTTTGAGAAAACAGCGGTAAAAAACATTTGAGGTTCACGTATTGTAACTGCTTCATGGAAAAAGCACCACAGATTCCCACTTTTTCATTTCTGTACTTCTCTCAGACAACTATTGGTGCAGAAACGAGTAATGGGAACTTCTTTCATAATATGTACAGTTTGAGGATTGTTTCTATTGTGAAATCATTTAATTGTCTGTGGAATATTGTTAGATCTCTACTACTTTTGTGAGTGGTTGTCTCATGGGCAGGGTAGGCCTAGTAAAAAACACCCCAATTTACAGGGTCACGTTCCTAAAGTTGCATTCTTTTCCAAACACATTGACTTTTGACATACATGCATGTGTGACAGTGCAGCATAACGCTCTTCGAATCTGCACTAGCTATATTTCTACTTCATATATCTATATCGTGAATGAACATTCTGTACAAGTACATGGGATAAGCTGCCCTGCACAAATGCCATTGCTGTTGTTGTCTGTAAGGAGAAAAGCTATCATCCTGGAATAAACAATCACAGCCTAACCAGGGTTTCAGCATGAACACATGGGTGCTGTTATTATTATATAAACAAAGCTATTTCCTGCTTAGGGCAGAGAAGCACCCAGCTGGCACTGTGAGGTCACTGCATGCAGGAATTCCAGCTCAACTGATTCCTGTGTACGACACAAACATGGGATGCCCAACTTTACGCCAAGATAGACAGCCTGGTGACACTTACCCACAGGTAAAGGGGAGTTGGGTCACCCAATAGGTATTCAGCAGGTCACCCACCCCAGGCAACACTAGGCAAGGGAGTGCTAGGTAGGAGTACACTATACACAGTACTTTATATGCCCACATATATACACTGTTGTAGCAAGATGCTGGAATTGTTTATCTTTTTCCCTATTCTAATAATGTTAATCACATTATTCGGTTTCCTCAACCTGATTATTGCAGCACACCTATTTCACTTGAGAATCTCCATGCTTCATTAAAAATTGAAACTGCAGGTTATGTATGTGAGAAGTTGGACTGGTATATGCTGTCCACTAGTTATAGTGGGCACCTTGCACCAGTCCAAACAACCCCTTAGAGGTGATAGGTTAACGACAACCTTATTTGAAAGCTATCCTAGTGGTAGCTATGGAGAGCAGCCTTCAGGCTAAGTCTTGAATGAATGTAAAGCAGCTTGTTTTACCTGTCTATAATCTCCTGAATGACCAAATGAAAGGAGAACCACACCAGGTATATATATAAAATATATGTATTTATTACTAAACACACCCTACTCAAAGTACATATGTTACACTTAAATATCACAGTAAATTAGCACAATATACGATAGGCCCTAGGGGCGAACCAAACCATATATTAAGAAAGTGGTATAAGAACCGCGACTTGACTAGACACAAGGCCTAGAGCCTGTAGAATCGCTGGGACCGCAAGGAACCACCCAAGGTAGTGACACAGGGGACCCACGGGGGGACGTGTTCAGTGTGAGAACACAGCAGCGAGCTCAGTTAGCTTCTATGGGGAAAGTCGCGGTTGGAATTTCAAAGTTTAAGGACACTTACAGGTGGACTAGGAACAAACCCTTTTGGACTTAGATGGTTCTAGGGCCAACACCCACGGGAGCACCGGAGTACTCATGTTACCTCGCCCAGGGAAGCCGGGTGCATAGGTGTCAAATGGTGACGGGTCGCGTCGTTGTTTCCAATGGCGAGATGCTGCAAAGTGCTGCTGCTGGGAAGAGGAGAAGTGTCCGAAGTGATCCAAGCCTGGATCGAGGATGTGAAGAACCTGAAAGCAGAGGGGACAGAGTCTGGGTCACAAGCCAGTGACCAGGGGCACGATAGGCGAATGCCCACCGATGTCGGGTGCTTCAGGTGCGAAGAGGGGAAGCTTGACTCCTCAGCCACGAGGACCAGGAGGTGTCGACAACAACCAGGAGCTGGATTCGAGCTGTCCTACGAAGGATGTCGAGTGCTGCAGTGTCGGTGCCCAGATTGGACACAACAAGCCTTGGCAACAGCAACCCAGGTAGGAAGAGGAAAGATGCTTCGGTGCGGACCAGCAAGGTCCTGGGGACTCCCCAAGCAATGGAGAGTCAGGGCACATCTAGAGCAACCAGGGAAGCCCAATTAAAGTTAAAGTTTCCTTCACAGGGACCCACCAGTCGACGTACCAGGGATCGCGAAGGTACCTCAAGCAGAAACACAAAGGGCTGGCTCACGGAACACTCGTAGGCCAGCAATCTTCAGTGGAAAAGGTGCTCATGGTCTGGGCTACAAGTAATCCAATGCACAGCCTCAAGGAATGTTGAGAAGCTAATGCACTTGCAAATGTGCACGGTGTCCAGGTGTTCCGGTTCCACAGTACCCATTGCTACGGGTCTCAGCTTTGCTGGGGACTGGAGTCAACCTCTGAGAAATCTGGAAACCCACCTCCTGTGTTACAAATACTTCGGAGTCCGGCGGTAGCTTCGGAGATGCAAACCGGTCAGATGCGTCATTGGTGCCTGCCTTGCAGGGGAGTAACTCCTTTACTCCAAGGGAGATTTTTCAGTCATCTAGTCGTGTAGATCATCGAAGTTCCGGGATTTCTGTATCAGAGTTTTGTCCAGGTGAAATTTAAAATCGTGTAGCCTGGGGTTCCTTTCTTATACCCAGGGAAGGGGTTGGACATACTCTGGGGACCCACCTATGGGAGGGTCAGGAAAGAGGGGTGGCTACACCCATTTCCTTTGTCCAGTTTCGTGCCAGAGTAGGGGCTGGTAGCCCCTGCAACCGGTTTGAACTGGACTATGCACAGGGACACCAAATGTGCCCCCAGTGCTGAACTTCAAAGCACTCTTGGAGTGCACCCACCCAGTCCTAATTCACTAAAGCCTGTCTGGGAGGTAATAACACCTCCCTGAGACAGGAAACCTGTTGTCCAGGCCTCCCCTGCCGGAGTTTCGGTCAGCAGCAGGAGGCCAGACTTATGTCTGGGGCTGGCAGCATTCATTTTGTGATGCCAGGGCTCTGTTAGCTGGCACCGGGCATACCAGTGCTGTCATGTCTCTCCCTCTAGAAGGGTGGGATCATACTCCCACACCAGTTACTTCTGTGGGAGTATGATTCCAAGGTGTTTGACAACAAACATGACATGTTTCCGTCCAGCCATCCCAAAGTTAGCATTTACCGCAAGGTTATAATGCACTTAAGAGTATATGGTCAGGCTGCATCACAGACAACCCTGGAGAATAGATTCTGAAGGCTGCAGAGGGGCTCTGCTCATGCATGGGCACCCTCTCACATAAAACCAAGCACCCTGCATTCAGGTTTGATAAGGCCTGCCATAGGGGTGACTGATAGGTTTACATGTGCAGTGATAGGGTGAGATATAGTGAACCTATATCTCAGTAAGGTGTGCATGCACCACCTCACTCAGGCTGCAGTAGCTGACCTGTGGTGTCATTTTGGAGGTCTTCACAGGGGTGACATAATACATGCTGCAGCCCCTGTTAGGCCTCTGGGGTACCTATGCCCTGGGCCCATAGTAAACCATATACTAGGGACTTATAAGGGCACCCCAGAATCCAATCTGTGGTGTACCTAAGGCACATGGAATCCATTTAGAGAGGAAGCAGCTAGGTTGGGGTCCTGAATAGCAGGGCCCCAGCCAGATTAAAGTCGAAAAACAGTGAAACAACAGCAAAAAGTGGGGGTAACCATAAGAAGAAGATCCTACTCTCTTACACAACCTCCCCCCCCCCAATGCAGGGACATTAAACTAACCATGACCAGCTGAGTCTTCATGTCCTAAGTGGAAGTTTCTGGAGAGTCCATCTGCATTGGCATGGTTACTTCCAGGTCTACGTTCCACTTTACAGTACATCCCCTATAGGGAAATGGACCACCTTAAAAGTTTGGGGGTTTTACCCTTCATCTGTTTTAGCCATAAGAGGGGCTTATGGTCTGTCTGAACAATGAAGTGAGTGCCAAACAAGTATGGCCTCAACTTCTTCAGAGCCCAAACCACAGCAAAGGCCTCCCTCTCAATGGCTGACCAACGTTTCTCTCTGGGGGTCAGCCGTCTGCTAATAAAACCTACTGGCTGATCTTGACCCTCATCATTCAACTGTGACAGTACAGCCCCTACCCCCAACTCAGATCCATCTGTTTGCACAATGAACTTTTTGGAGTAATCAGGACTCTGCAGAATGGGAGCATTGCACATGGCCTGCTTTAGGTCATCAAATGCCTCTCGACAGCTAACTGTCCACTGAACTTTCATGGGCATTTTCTTAGAAGTAAGGTCATTCAATGGAGTCACTATGGATCCATAACCTTTTACAAATCTTCTGTAGTACCCAGTCAGGCCCAAGAAAGCTCTGACCTGAGTCTGGGTGGTTGGAGCAACTCAGTCAATTATGGTCTGGATTTTTCTCTGCAATGGTTGAACCTGGCCTCTACCTACAAGGTGGCCCAGGTACACAACCTGACTCTGCCCTATCTGGCACTTAGGTGCCTTGATAGTTAAGCCTGCTTTTTGCAGGGCCTCCAAAACATTCCTCCGGTGGATGAGGTGATCCTCCCAGGTGGAGCTAAAGACAGCAATATCATCTAGATATGCTGCACTATAGGCTTCCAGGCCCATAAGGACTTTATTCACCAACCTTTGGAAAGTGGCAGGTGCATTATTCAAATCAAAGGGCATCACCACAAATTGGTAGTGCCCACTAGGGGTAGAAAATGCTGTCTTTGCATCATCAGCTAGTCTGATCTGCAGTAGCCAGCTGTCAAGTCAAATGTGCTCAGAAACTTGGCTGAGGCCAAAGTATCTATAAGCTCATGTGCCCTTGGGATGGGATGAGCATCAGTCCTAGTCACTGCATTGAGACCCCTGTAGTCCACACAAAACCTCATCTCTCTCTTGCCATGATTGGTGTGAGGTGTAGGCACAAGGACTACTGGACTAGCCCAAGGGCTATCTCAGGGTTCAATAACTCCCAAATCCAACATCTTTTGGACTTCTGTCGTGATACAGTGCCTAACATGATCAGGTTGCATGTAAATCTTATTTTTAACAGGCAGACTGTCCCCAGTGTCCACTTCATGAGTTCACCAGGTAGTCTGACTTGGAGTCAGTGAGAACATATGCCTAAACTGGCTGAGAACTTTTCTGCAGTCTGTTTGTTGCTGGACAGTGAGGCTGCCTGCCAAGGCTACACTATCTACTGACCCATCATCAGGGTTCTGAGAGAGCAGGTCAGGGAGTGGGTCACTTTCTTCCTCCTGTCCCTCATCAGTTGCCATGAGCAAGCCCATGTCAGCCCTGTCGACATATGGTTTCAGTCTGTTGACATGGAGTTCCCTATGGGGACTCCTGGGAGTTCCAAGGTCTACCAAGTAGGTCACTTCTCATGTCTGTTCAACAATTGTATGGGGGCCACTCCATTTATCTTGGAGGGCTGCTTCGCCCACAGGCTCTAATATCACACCTTCTGCCCTGGCTGGTAAACAGTCAGCACAGCCTTTTGGTCATGCCAGGCCTTTTGTAATTCCTGGCTAGCCTCAAGGTTTTTAGTTACCTTTTTCATATACTCTGCCATCCTGGAGCGGAGACCAAGTACATAGTCCACTATGTCCTGTTTAGGGGGTTTGAGAGGTAACTCCCATCCCTCCTTCACCAGACACAATGGACCCCTCACAGAATGTCCAAACAAACGTTCAAAAGGGCTGTAACCAACCCCCTTTTGAGGAACCTCCCTGTAAGCAAGTAAAAGGCAGGGCAAAAGTATGCCCAATCTGCGCCCAAGCTTTTCTGGGAGACCTTTAATCATGCCCTTCAAGGTTTTGTTGAATCTTTCAACTAAACCATTGCATTGTGGGTGATAGGGTGTGGTGAATTTGTAATTCACTCCACACTCCTTCCACATTGCAGTCAAGTAACTAGACATGAAGTTTGCACCCCTGTCTGATACTACCTCCTTAGGAAAACCCACCCTTGAGAATACTCCCAAGAGAGCTCTTGCCACCACAGGAGCTGTGGTGGTCCTAAGTAGAATTGCTTCTGGGTACCTAGTGGCATGGTCCACCACCACCAGGATAAATATGTGCCCAGAGGCTGTCTGAGGATCCATGGGACCAACTATATCAATCACCACCCTCTCAAAGGGAACCCCCACCACATGTATTGGTATCAGGGTTTTTTTTGTGGTTCCACCTGCCTTCCAACTGGCTTGACAGGTGACACAGGAGCAACAAAACTCCTTGGTGTCTTCAGACATGTGGGGCCAATGAAAGTAAGAGACAATTCTGTCCCAAGTCTTGTTTTGTCCCAGGTGAGCTGCTAGGGGAATATCATGGGCTAGTGTTAATAGGAAGCCCCTAAACTTCAGAGGTATTACCAACCTCCTGGAAGCACCAAACTTGGAGACTCTACTCTCTGAGTATAGGAGTCCATCATCCCAATAGACTTTATGGGTTCCACTAGCATTCCCAGCAGCCTCAGGAGCAGCTTGCTGTCAGAGGGGTTCAAGAGAGAGGCAGCTCAACTGCTCCTGACTCAGATATGCCCTGGAAGGGCCCCCTGTCCCCAAGAACTCAACCTGATCAGGTTCAAGCTCCTCTGGGACAGTTCCTTCTTCAGGACCAAGATCATCTCCCTCAGGAGGCTGATCTGTACTCTGAGTCAGGGGGGAAGGCACTGTCTTAACCCTACTGCTCCTAATTTTGGGAGGCACCTGGTTCATTCTTCCAGGATCCAGGGCTTGTTCAGTGTTAGACATTTTAGCCTGTGACCTGGTCACAGCAAATACATGTGCAGGGATTCCTAGCATTTCTGCATGTGTCCTGAGCTCCACTTCTACCCAAGCTGAAGTTTCTAGATCATTGCCAAGCAAGCATTCAACAGGGAGGTCTGCACTTACCACAACTTTCTTGAGGCTAGTTACCCCTCTCCAGGAGAAATTAACAACTGCCAAGGAATGGTCTGTCCTGAGATTGCTAGCATTGGTCACTTGGTACATTTCACCAAGTATAATCTGCTCAGGAGCCACAAGATCTTTTCTCACCATTGTAACACTTGCTCCTGTGTTCCTGAATGCCAAAGCCTCTTCTCCATTTATCAAAGGCTGCTGTATGTATTTGCCCACGTTACTGGGACTCACAAAGGAGGACATATCCATGCCTCCATCACAGATCAGGACAGCCTGATTTGGAACTCTGACTAGGCCAGAGTCCATCTCAGAACCCAGGGTTAACCCTCCTACATCCTTATTCTGAGTACCACCAAGTGTAGCTGCACTAGGGGGAACAGTTGCCTTAGGGGCAATGGTGGCTGGTGTTGAGTCTTTGGACTTTGTACAGTCACTAGTCCAATGGGATTTCTGCTTACATATTTTACACCATGGTTTCTTTTGGCCTTTTCCTTTGCTAGATTAGGACTCCCCCCAGATGCAGATGTTTGGGGACCTTGAGAAGACTTTTCCCCACCCTTGTCAGAGTTCTTTGAATCTTGCTTCTTTGGGTCACCACCTTGGTTCTGAACCTTCTGTCTCACCCTGGTTCTGACCCATTTGTCTGCCTTCTTTCCCAATTCTTGGGGAGAGGACAGATAAGAGTCCACCAGGTACTGATGCAACAGCTGATTTTGACAATTATTAAGGATTTGCTCCCTCATAATTAAGTTGTATAGTCCTTTGAAATCACACACCTTACTGCCAAGTAACCAGCCCTCCAGAGCCTTAGTAGCACAATCTACAAAGTCCACCCAGTCTTGATTCTGTACCTTTTGGGTATCCCTGAACTTTAACCTGTATTGTTCCGTGGTTAGGTCAAACCCTTCAATCAGTGCACTCTTCAAGATGTGGTAATCATCAGCATCCTCTTCTCTAACAGTGAGGAGCTTATCTCTACCTTTGTCTGCAAAGGAGAGCCACAAGATTGCTGCCCACTGCTCAGTAATCCATTTGTGGGTCATCCCCACTCTGGTAGGGAGGGACGATCTTGCTTAGGTTCCTTTGGCCATGAGACTTCTCTCTACCACTAGGGATGTTGCTGCCACCATGGGGCTCTAGCCCCAACTTTCTTCTAGCTTTCTGAAGCTCTAGGGACCCCCTTTCTAAGACTATCTGCTCTCTTCTGAGTCTAAGCTGAGCTTCATCATACTTGAGCAGCCTTTCTTTCCTCTCATTGGACACAACAAGCCTTGGCAACAGCAACCCATGCAGGAAGAGGAAAGATGCTTCAGTGCGGACCAGCAAGGTCCTTGAGAGTCCCCAAGCGATGGAGAGTCAGGGCACATCTGGAGCAACCAGGAAAGCCCAATTAAAGTTAAAGTTTCCTTCACAGGGACCGACCAGTCGACGGACCAGGGATCGCGAAGGTACCTCGAGCAGAAACACAAAGGGCTGGCTCACGGAACACTCGTGGAGTGTAGGCCAGCAATCTTTGGTGAAAAAAGTGCTTGGGGTCTGGGCTACAAGTAACCCCAATGCACAGCCTCAAGGGATGTCGAGAAGCAAATGCACTTGCAAATGTGCACAGTGTCCAGGGGTTCCGGTTCCACGGTACCCACAAGGGCTACGGGTCTCAGCTTTGCTGTGGACTCTGGTCAGCCTCTGGGAAGTCTGGAAATTCACCTCCTGTGTTGTAAATACTTATGAGTCTGGCGGGAGCTTCGCAGATGCAAACTGGTCAGATGCATCTTTGGTGCCTGCCTTGCAGGGGAGTAACTCCTTTACTCCAAGGGAGATTCTTCAGTCACCCAGTTGTGTAGATCGTCGAAGTTCCGAGATTTCTGTATCAGAGTTTCATCCAGGTGTAATCTAAAATCCTGTAGCCAGGGGTTCCTTTCTTATACCCAAGGAAGGGGTTGGACATACTTTGGGGACCCACCTTTGGGAGGGTCAGGAAAGAGGGGTGGCTACACTCATTTCCTTTGTCCATTTTCACGCCAGTGCAGGGGCTGGTAGCCCCTGCAACCGGTTTGAACTGGACTATGCATAGGGACACCATATGTGCCCCCAGTGCCGAACTTCAAAGCACTCTTGAAGTGCACCCACTCAGCCCTAATCCACTAAAGCCTGTCTGGGAGGTGATAACACCTCCCTGTGACAAGAAACCTATTGCCCAGGCCTCCTCTGCCGGAGTTTCAGTCAGCAGCAGGAGGCCAGACTTGTGTCTGGGGCTGGCAGCATCCATTTTGTGATGCCAGGGCTCTGTTAGTTGGTACCAGGTATACTGGTGCAGTCATATCTCTCCCTCTAGAAGGGTGGGATCATACTCCTACACCAGTTACTTGTGTGAGGGTATGATTCCAAGGTGTTTGACTCCAAACACAACATGTTTTCGTGCAGCCATCCCAAAGTAAGCATTTACCGCAAGGTTATAATGCACTTAAGAGTATATGGTCAGGCTGCATCACAGACAACCCCGGAGAATAGAATGATATCAAAAAAAGAACTAAAAGGTGACGGACATAAATGGTAGCACCTCACTTTTATAATACTGCCGCCTTATCAGGCTGTTTATGCACTGAAACTCCAGCACCCTTCACCTAATGGTGCCTCTGTAAACAGATTTAACAATTTTTTAAAACAAATGGAGGTGCACTAAACATAGAATAGAGAGTCCAAAATATTTCTCTTTTTCTTTTTTTGACTTTTATTTCATGGATGATAAATACACAAAGACAGCCAACGCGTTTCGTTCCTGTACAGACAGTTTAACGGAACTTCTTCGGGGCTGCAACAAATAGAAAAACATTTGTATAACACTAAACAAAAGACGGACTGACGCATGTTTACAAAATTTTAAAATACTCTACAAGTAATACTCCATTGTTTTGAAAGTTTTCTAAATTACACAAAGAAAGAATCATAGTATACATAAGGCACCATAAATTATTCTATGTTCTTCTTAACAGGCTTATAATAATTTGAAAAGAAAATTCTAAATGCAATTTTTTACTTTCATCTAAATTTATTTTCTAAGACTAAAACTCAAAATAAAGACTACTATCTCACCTTGAATTGATAGCAAGTCAAGTTCAAAATTTATATTGGTGATTCGAGAGTGAAAGATAGATGTCATCTCATACCAGATGTATACATGATTCAGTTTAACTGGAATAAGAAGAAGGGAAAGCTAAATAAGTAAAGCCCAAATATGAACAACATATTGTAGTTAAGTCATATAACTATGCATATCTCACCTTCAAACGTAGGTCGGTGGTTGTTTAGATATATAAAAAACCATTGATTAATTTAATGGCGAAATGCCCTTTGTGAATTGGACTTTCAGATTTATGATAAAAATCTGAAATTGAAAGAGAGAATACTCTATCACAATATTGTGGGTACGTTAGATGTAAATTATATATCAATTCAACATTTATTTTAATTCAGAGGTAATGGGATTCGTTCTCCCCTCTCCACATATTGACCCAAAAAAAAAAGTGTATGAAAATCATAAGGTCCAAAACGATAACCGCTTAAAAGAGAAAAGAAACAGATTTCAAAAGGTTCGTTCTTATCAATAAAGAGAAACAGTGCATAGCCCTGTTCTTTAATAGATTATATCACTTTAAGTTGATAGCGTGGTTCTCACCTGCTGATTAGCTCCTACAAATTTTAACGGGGTTGCTTTATACATTGATCGTCGCTCTGCTTTATAAATGCGAAATATCGATCATTCACCTAAAAATCATATAATAAAACATCAAGTCAGCAGATCGCTATCTGAAAATCTGTATGTATATATACAGATTCAAAAAGAAACATTTGTAACATGAAACTGGTTAGTCTAACAAGATAATGGATAAGAGGCATGAAGCTGTTGCTATGTACGTATAACGTAATCACATTCTTCCCGTGAACCGGATCAATTGTCATCAATATCTCTTATAACAAATAAGTGTACGAGAATCCTCGATAAATATCTAAACTAAAATTAAGGGTTAATATGTGCATGCGTATTATGCAGTAAGCAATAGACTCAAAATTTAAACAAATTAATAAAACGAGCGCAAAATATACTGACCGATAGAGAATGGGTTATCCTATTATAATTCTTAAAGGGCATTAATGACCACATGGAACAGCACCAAAACCCTCAGCTGGAGTGAGAATATATAGGTGCATGTATGATAGAATCAGGGTTTCCCAATATAACAGCACAAATATAACATGACAATCTAAAATATTTAAGACTATTTCTCCCCTTAATACATGCTTTAAAAATCTAAAAAAATAGCAAAACTTCTTTTTGGATTTACCTTGATAAGCGGTTCCTTTTCACTCTCCGATTTGCTGACAAACGCCATAGCCGTTTGGCACTGTTTAAATACAACTCGTCTATGTTGTCAAAATTGAGAACACCTGGTCTAAAGTCTTAGACTCGGGCTAATGACATCACAGAGAAGGGACGTTCACGTACGACAACCTCGCTTATGTGGAAGGCTATTTGTAAAGAAATTCAGCCATTTTGAAGTGTCTATATTTCATATATAGAGTGACCCGCTAAATTTGGTAGTTGATCCTATATTAATCCAATATCAGATAAATGATTATTAAAGAGGGAAAGTAATCAGACCTTAAGAGTATAGACCAATATTGTAATATCAACAATACGTTTAGCGCTATTTACGTATAAAAAATCGGCAATTTTGAAATGTCTATATTTCATATAAAGAAACCTACAAAATGTAATATTCTAATCCTATGTTAATCCAATATCGAAAAAATGATTATTGTGAGTAAAGAGAGAAGTAATTGAACCTTAAAAGTATAGACCGATATAATAATACCAACAATACGTTGAACGCTATTTGCGAATAAAAAGTCGGCCATTTTGAAGTGTCTGTTTTTCATATATAAAAACAAACATAATTTCATTTATAATCCTATATTTAAGCAAGCACAGGTCATTGATTAATGAAGAGGCCAAAGAAAGTAAACACACTTTAGGAATATAAATTAAAAAATTCCAAGGGGTTAATTTAAAACTGAACTGGGGATCGCGTAACTAGTATTAACGAAATGTATTCATGTTAACAGAGCAAGCAGACGTTTCGCTTTTAAATACTTCCGCTACATCTCAATAATGCAGTACTACTTATATTACACTTATAAACATAAAATCTCAACAAACTTTATTGTTATATAAAATGTAATGTCTACGAGGAATTGACTCGTTACCACTATAGTTAATGCGTAAAGCTAACTGAGCCCTCGTATTGACACTAAGTAACCACACAATTTGGGCCAACCAGTTCGTGTAGAATAACATTCCGCTAATATGACTTTAGATATAATATCCTCTATACGGATTATTTTAAGAAGCAACGTTGAAGACAAGCACAAACATAAAGCTCTCATAAGGGAGTAGCTCGTTTTTGCTCTAAATATATATTTTTTTTTAAAAGAAGTGGCTTAACCCTCACATTTGAACTAAACAACCCCACTTCTCGTGCTATCAGGTTAGGTGAGACAGCATTCTACTGGTATTACATTTAATTATAAATTCTATATAATCAACTTAGCACAGGTTATCTTTAGAGGACAACTGGAGGACAAGCACAATCATTGGTAAATTAAGTTCTAATAGAATGAAATATCCAAACGAATCATTCAAATTACCTTCTTTAGAAGCAAAATTATGTATCGTGTCATAACGGATAACTAAAATATACTTCAATTGTGGCAAAATTTAAGTAAAAAAAATAAACGTTGTTATTTCTAGATGAATTTATAATGAAAGTAGATACTATACTAAGCATTTACTTAATTCAACTTAACAAGAAACAAGACATCACCTAAACAGTAACTTAGTTGTAATGTATCTTAGTTTAGAAAATAATGAAATTTGCTATCGGTATTATGGCCATATTTAATTGCTTGTAGCCTACAAATCCATTTGGCCTCTCGTTGCCTCAAGGTGAGTGCTCCGTCTCCTCCTCTTTTACATGCTGCCACATGTTCAATTCCAAAAAAACAAAATGTATGGTCATTAGCATGAGTGTATTTATAATGCTCGGCCATAGGGTACCTAGGGTCCCCCCAACTATGGCTCTTCTGTGTTCTTGAATTCTCAGTTTTAGACTTCTTGTTGTGCTTCCTACATATATTAGGTTGCATGTACATCCCAAAATATATACCATGTAACAAGTTTTACAATTAATTAATTCTTTAATCCTATATTGTTTCTGAGTGCTAAAAACAAATTCCTTCGTCTTGTTTTTACCAAAATCACACATATTGCAAGAGCTGCATGTAAAAAATCCCACCGGTTTTGTAGGTAACCATGTTAAAGAATTTCTTAATGAGGTCACATAACTAGGGCATAATCTATCTTTCAGTGTTGTCCCTTTCTTATATGTGACACTTGAATTTTAGTAAGAGCCGTTTTTAAAGCAGGTATTTCAAGCAGCATATGCCAGCTGTTTTTCAGAATTCAAAAAATCCTGTTACTGTGTGAGGTGTACTTAGTTATAAATCGAGGTTTCTCATTGTGAGCTTGCCTCTTCATAGTACATGTCTCCAATGTGGAGTCTCGACTTAGTTGTTGTGCTCTTAAAATAGCTGATTTTATATCTCCTTTGTCGTATCCTCTTTGCAAAAATCTAGTGCCAGTCTCCGAAATGTTTCTTTCAAAGACTGCTGTTTCTGAGCAATTCCTTCTTACCCTTACCATCTCTCCATAACGGATATTCTTAATAACAGATCTCGAATGAGCGCTCGTGGCATGGAGTGGCAAGAAGTCTCTTTTCGATATAGAGCACTTTGTACCGTTCCATCTTTCACATACAGATGTAAGTCCAAAAAATTGATTTTTTCTCTGTTATAAGTCATTGTGAACGTCACATTGTACGAATTATCATTAAGATAATGAAAATAGTCTTGTAGACATTTTTCAGAACCAGACCAGAGGCATATGAACCCCGGAAAATAGATTCTGAAGGCTGCAGAGGGGCTCTGCTCATGCATGGGCATCCTCTCACATAAAACCCTGCCTTCAGGATTGATAAGGCCTGCCATAGGGGTGACGGATAGGTTTATATGTGCAGTGATAGGTGAGATATAGTGAACCTATATCTCTGTAAGGGGTGCATGCACCACTTTACCCAGGCTGCAGTAGCAGACCTGTGGTTTCATTTTGTAGGGCTTCCCAGGGGTGGCATAATACATGCTGCATCCCCTGGTAGGCCCCTGGGGTACCTATGCCCTGGGTACATAGTATACCATATACTAGGGACTTATAAGGGCACCCCAGAATCCAATCTGTAGTGTACCTAAGGTACATGGAATCCTTTTATAGAGGAAGCAGCTAGGCTGGGGTCCTGAATAGCAGGGCCCCAGCCAGACTAAAGCCTAAAAACAGTGAAACATCAGCAAAAAGTGGGGGTAACCATAAGAAGCAGATCCTACTCTCCTACAATAAATTTCTTGTGTATGTCTTGTGGTATGCCTTAGTGACAACAGTGAAAGGGTTCTAGATCTTTTATCGCAATTTCCTTGGGGGATCAGTAAGGGTTATCATGTTGCACAAACATTTGGTACTCTGTAAGGTTAAGAGAACAGATGGGTGCACTGTGAGCTAGCAGGTTTACAGGCCAACATGTCCAGAGGGTGTGCACAGAAACAATCAAGCACAATCCTGATGTTTATGTTGTCCAACAAGCGCACAGTTTTTACAGGATTGTATAAAGGAATGCAACATGGTGAAGCTAGGACAGTGAATTAATCCAGTAATTACTGGTGAAGTAGGGACATGGACAATTCCAAATCATTTTCTAAATGAATCAACAGCCATTTTCTTTGTGTCCCACACAAACCATTGGGCCCTCAGGGTCTCAACCTTCTTTATGTTGTTACGAGAGGAAAGATTATTTTTTCAATAATATTGAAACAGTAGATGTGGATGGACAAATATCTTTGGTGCAGAATTTGCTTGCATTCCTTAAGGCCTAAGGGTTTAAACATTTTTAATTGCATGCATAAAACTGTTCTTGATGGGGATGCTGTTAATGTTTTTAATGTCGGTATAGAGAATATGGATAAGTAGTTTACTCCTAAGGTTTGCATTGGTATTATAAGATACAGGTTTTTTCAGATAAAAACTGATGAGCATGTTAGAGAATGTAGATTTTCCTAATAAGACGGAAAGTCTTAATTTTTATTAAAGACACGGAGGCGAGTATTATGCTTTTCTAATCTTGCTTTATAATAATAGTAGCAGCCAAGATAACGAATACAAACTACAGTTCCCAGCAGGCCAAAGAGAACCTGGCCACTGGGAAACCAAAGAATCAACAAAGGTCAACCAATGAACAGGCAGTCTAGGACATAATGAAGGGTCAGACTGCGAACAGCCCTCTTTTCTTCAGCGAGCAAGTTAAGAAGAGTTCATAAAGAGAGGGACAATAGCAAACACGATGCATAAGGCCAAAGTCCAAGAAAACAAATCTTGACTGAAGTCCATCAGCGAGTTCCTGGTGGAGACAGCAGCAACCGGGTCCGGAGACTCAGAGTAAGCACCAAGCAGAGGAATACCATTTCGATGAGAACACCATGCAACATGAGGAAGCCGGTGGTAAGGCTGGAGTTCCTGCAGGGAGGGAAACAAACACCAGTTAGAAGTGTTGAGGTGGGATAATACTTGCCTCCGTGTCTTTAATAAAATTAAGACTTTCCGTCATAACTTATTAGGAAAATCTTCATTTAATGGCAAGACCGGAGGCTCATATTATGCTTGTTTAAAGCATATTACCAACAGACGAAACAGCAGAAATCACAGGTTTGCAATAAAACATACAAAAAACGTTATCATTTGACCAATCCGCTGATCTCAGAATGTCCTCCAACCCGGAGCCAGCCCAAAAGGCTTTGGAAGCCATGGATCCCCTGGAAGAATGAGCCCCAAAGACAGAAACGTCAATGCCAGCAAGGGACATGACCCAGCGAACCCAGCGGGCAAGGGTAGCAGAGCAAACGGGATTATGAGGTTTACGGAAGGAAATAAGGAGTTGGGAATGGGAGGACGTTCTGAGATCAAAGGTACGTTGTTCATAAACTTTGAGGCATAGACATACACACAGTTGAGGATGATCTGGAAAAAAAGGATAAAACACAGAATTCAAATTAGTTTTTGTACGTCTATTAATATGAAATAAAACACCAGAAGGAGTGAATTGATGTGAGGACACATCCATAGCTTTGATATCAGAAACTCGTTTAATTGAAACCAAGCATAGGAGCATGGTAAGTTTGGCAGAAAGCATCTTTGAGGAAAGATCGGCATTATCTGGCCAATCTACAAAAAGTTTAAGAACCAGGTTCACATCCCAAAGTCCTGAGTATTTAGCTAAAGGTGGTTTTAAAAACTTAACACCCTTCAGAAGACGACAGATAAGGGTATGTTCACCAACAGGTTTACCATCGATAGGAGAATGGTTGAGAGAAATGGCAGACCAGTAGGGGTTGACTGTCCTTTAAGACTTACCGGAGCTGGCCTCAGAAGCCAAGAAATTGACAATGTAAGTTAAAGGTGCTGAAAACGGATATATACTTTTTCCCAGACACCAGCTTGCCCATAAAGACCAAGCTCACTTGTAAGCCTTAGTCATTCCTGGAGCCCAGGCCCTGCTGATGAAAAGAGAAGCCTCTTGCGAAATTACGTTGTCAACTGAGATCGACCTGTGATCTTCCAAGCGGATAGAGTCAGAGCATTGTCTAGAATCAGAGGTTGTAGAAGACCCGAGGGGTTCAGAAGAAGGTTGCTGCAGGAGGGCAGGAGGACCGGAAAATCCATCGTCATCTCCAGAAGAGATGGGAACCAGACCTGGGATTGCCAGAAGGGCACCACCAGAACCAAGGAGGGTTTTTGCCGGGATGCTTGAGCTAACACTCTGCTGATCATGAGGAAAGGAGGGAAGGCATAATGGAGATGGAAAGACCAGTTCTGGAGAAAGGTGTCTATTGCAAGGGCCAAAGGATCCGGCCGCCAACTGAAGAACCGTGGAAGTTGAGAATTTAGGCGAGAGGCAAAGAGGTCGATATGCACAGGGCCCCACTTTTGGAAGAGAGATTGGAAAACGGATGGCAGAAGCTTCCAGTCGCTGGAGTCTCGAGAGCGCCAGTCCGCAATGGAATTGAGGTTGCCTGGGAGGTATTCTGCTTTGACAGATATCCTGTTGATGAGGCAAAACTCCCAAAGGCATTTCGCTAACTCTGCCAGGGGCTTGGACATGGTGCCACCGAGATAGTTGATGTAGCGCACCGCAGAAACATTGTCCATTCGAAGAAGGATAGAGCAACAAACCCTGTTTTTGGCGAGGCTTCTGATCGCAAAGGAATCTGCAAGCACCTCTAAACAATTTATGTGCAATCTCGACTCCTCTGGAGACCATGTATCTCCAGTCGAAATCGTGCCACACCGGGCACCCCAACCTGTCAAGCTTGCATCTGACTCTAACACAAGATCTGGGACTGAGGCGAAGATGGTCCTGCCGCTCTAGACGTCTAAATGGTCTATACACCATATTCCGAACGGGATTCTTGATCTAAATACACGAGGTCAGAGTACGCCAGACCTTGCCGTAGATGTCGAATCTTCAAACGTTGAAGTGCCAGATAATAAAGGGGACCGGGAAAGATCGCTTGGATAGAAGCGGAAAGAAGACCCACGACCCTTGCGAGAGATCAGAGAGCGATTGAACCATTTCTGGGAAGTTGATAAATCTCTGACTTTATAGTGGAGACTTTTGCTTGGGGAAGATGCAGGGAACCGGTGAAAGAGTCTACCAGGAAGCCTAGAAACTCTATTTTTTTGTGAAGGTATTAGCATAGACTTTTCGGAATTGATGAGGAAACCCAATTCGGAAAGAAGAGACTGAGTAGAGCATAAATGTGATAGCAGAGTTAGTCTGACTGGATGCATCAAGAGGATGTCGTCGAGATAAATAATCAATCGGATCCCGAGGGATCTTAAGTAAGTCACCACTGGTTTCATGATCTTGGTGAAACACCAAAGGACGGAAGACAGTCCGAAAGGGAGAGAACACTCCTAACCATTGGAATTGAAGAAATTTCCTGTGAGAAGGGTGAATGGGAGCCGTGAGATATGTATCTTGGAGGTCTAACCTGACCATCCAATGGTTCAGGCGAAGAGAATCTCTGAGATGGATGATGGTCTCCATTTTGAAGTGGCGATAAAGCACAAACTGATTGAACCATTTGAGGTTTATGACTGGATGCATCTTTTTGTTTTTCTTTTGAACTAGAAAGATTGAGCTTAGGAACCCGGAAGGATCTAGAGGAGTCACTTGGATAGCGTGCTTTTGAAGCAGAGATTGAACCTCTGATGAGATGAGATTTACCATTTCTTTTGAGAAGGTGAGAGGCGGAGGGGAAACTGTCTGGGAAGGAGGAGCGTAGAACTCTATAAGATAACCTTGGATGGAGTTGAGGACCCAAGGATCTGCAGTCAGAGACCACCATTTTGGAAGAAAAAACTTTAGACGACCCCCCCACAGGAGGAGGAACTGATAGACTTACCTTGTTGGTAATTATTTCTGAAGTTTTTCTGGCCGCAACCACGTAAACCTCTGCCCCTTTGCGGATAGAACTGGGGCTTGAATTCCTGGTAATTGTTGTTGTTTGAATTGAAAGAACCTCTGGAGCCTTGGTTGTGGGAGGAGCGGCCAGCAAAGCGACTCCTGCCTCTGCCGGCCCTTCCAAAAAGACGAGGTGCAAACACTTTTTTGAGCGACTGCCAGGCCTTATCGATGGATGCAAAAGTGGAGACGAATTTGCTGAGGTCTTTGACGAGGGAGTCGCCAAAAGAAGACCCTCGGCCCTAATGCCCGGATCCAAGGAGGCCAAATTGGCCAGTTTGGGGTCCAACTTGATCAGGAGACCTTTGCGGCGTTCATCTGTGATGGCCGCATTAGTGTTGCCTAACACACATAAAGCCCGTTGCACCCATAAAGAAAGGATCAAGGTCTGTACCATCCAGACGAGCGGACTCAGCCAGGTCGAAGATACGGGCCAACGGACCAACCAAATCCAGCAATTTGTCTTGGCAAGTGGACCAAGCCTTGTCCACACCCTTACGTGGATCCTTTCCAAACTTGGAGAAGAAAGTCAAGAGAGGCTGGTCAATTGTGGGAGTTGAAGCAACGTTAGAGGATAGGTAAGATTTAGGGCATTCCGATTTCAAGTTGGACCGGACCGACTTGTCTAGAGGCAAACGCATTCTGGCAGAAATATATTCGCCAACATGAGAAAGAGGAAACCATTCAGTAGAATTAGGATGACGAATAGTGGCGGGATCAAACATAGGGGAACCCTCAGCATCCAGAATAGGTTTAAAGGAAAAAGGATCAGTTTTCACTTTTTTAGGAGGAGGACTAGGGGCATCCGCATTAAGAGCCTCAAAATTATCATCGGCGTCACAGAAATCATCGTTAGTGTCCAAAATGTGAGAAATTACCAATTTCTCAGGTACCTCAGCGTGCTTCAACTTATCTTTTCTTTTAGTAAAGGAGACATATAACCCCTCCTTGACAGGAGGCCTGGGAGGCGCCATGTCCTCAACCTTGCGAGAGGAAACCCCTTCAAAATCATGTGACGCAGTAACAGAAGTCTTTTTTGTATTAGTAGGTACCATTTTTCTTTTTCTGCTGTCCCCCGCAGATTGGGCCAGAGTTTTGGACATTAAGGACAATAAGGAATTCTCCATATCTTTAGAAAAACGCTTCATTGAAGCCTCAACCGCATGTTCAACAGAAGAATTAATGAATTAATTCAAATCAGTCTTAAATGCCTCCCCTTCCTCATTATTAAACTCGGAGCTCTGAGAGCTGTCAAGCTCCATTAGAATACCACACTGAAAACCAGCAATTCAGGGGTTAAAACTGAGAAAATACAGAGCGCTCCCCAGTGGGCGTATAATAAGAGGCAAAACCTGACCGTGAGAGAAGGCGGTCCCACCCAGGGGCGGTAACTCAAAGTCCGGCGCTGAGGCAGGAGCACAGAAGCAGTAAAGCGGTGAGTGGGAGAGCGCACTAAAATAAGCGCATGAAGTGGCCGCCGGTCAGCGCAAGACACGAATGAAACGCACAAGGGAAACGGGAGCGGAAGGACGGGGAGATAAAAGACGCTCGTAAAGGCTGAAAGCCGGGTGAGAGCGCGGCGCGCTAATGCAAAACAGAGCACAATTATAATAATAACACCTAATTTAAGCAGAAAGCAAACAAAGTACAATATTGCAAAATAAGGATGCGATGAAAGGGTACTTATCTTGACAGCGAGCAGCAAGAAAAGAGGGCTGTTCCCAGGTTGACCCTTCATTATATCCTAGACTGCCTGTTCATTGGTTGACCTTTGTTGATTCTTTGGTTTCCCATTGGCCAGTTTCTCCTTTGGCCTGCTGGAAACTGTAGTTTGTATTCGTTATCTTGGCGGCTACTATTATTTTAAAGCAAGATTAGAAAAGTATAATATGAGCCTCTGGTCTTGCCATAAAATTGAATAAATTAGCTGTGGATTGTGCTTTTGGTGGGTTGCAGGAGGATTTAAGTTCTGATCAAGTGGTCATGTATGCTTGTAACCATGCCACCCAAGAACAGTTGTGGGTAAATTGGGATGCAACTTTAAATCATGTGCTTGTTATTATTTGCCAAGCCAAAATATATAGTAGATGTGTGAATGTTTTTAAAGTCTGAAACAAAAGAATCAGAAGTTGCATTTGATCGGTGGTGGCCATAAGAACTGGAAGGAAGGAAGAAATCCATTAGGAAAATCAAGTGTGTGAGTGATTATGATGGTTGTTGTGATAATTCTGCAGAGATAGAGGTACAAGACTTAGAAAATGTTTTGAAGATTAAAGAAAAACTTATTTTGAACATTTAGGATGGGTTTTTGTTGGTTGTAAATAAACCTGAATGTTAGATGAAAATTGGAGGTGTGACTCTTAAAATGTTTGCTGATTTTGGATACCCGTATTCCACAATCAAGAAGGATGTTTGGAAAAATTAATTCATGAGAAAGGTTGGGAACTTAAGACTACATTATTCACCACAGATATACAACAGGAAGGGTATGGTGGTCAGAGAATTGATAAGTTTGGATTTCCTTTGTTTAAATTTGGATTTAAGAACAGACATATGTAAGGCAAATTGTATGTGGCTATAAAAGGTCCATCTTTTTTGGGTTAGCGCGATCAGAAAAATATACATATTGTTTAGTATCCAAATAGCAAAAACAGGTATTGATGGTGTCAGTAAGAAGTCAGAGTGGGTGACTTGGGGCCATATGTAGGAAGCCAAATACCGGTCGGTAACGGCCGAATTTCGGTAAATATCCCGTTACCGACCGGTATTTAGGCATTTGCTATGTAGGGGGCTCATTTCTGGATTCGGCATTTACCGAATCGGAAATTAAGAAATCGGTAAAATACCGATTCGGTAAATACCGAATCCAGAAATGCAATGTAGGGAGCACTCTAAAGAGTGCAAATCAGTATTAAGAATTCGTTATTTACCACCAAATACAGGTTGGTGATAAATAACGAATGCCTTGCAAAAAGCAATATTTTGCTGATTTAAGAGTGCCATGTGGCAGACATACATGCCCTTAGGGCATGTATGTGCGCCACATGTGCACACATGAAAAAATCAGGGGTGCAACAGGGTGTCAATGTGACAACCTGCCACCCTTGTATATGCTCCCCCCATTACCGAATCGGTATTTACCGAATCGGTAATGAGGCATACCTTCCCATTGATTCCTATGGGCCTCCAGGAGAGAAATTAGCCAAAATACAGCAAAATTTGTTTAATTTTAGGAAAAATGGGAAAAAAGTGCTGAAGAAGACAACGTATGTTTTTTTCCCTGCAAATGGTATCAATGAAGGATTTATGGTGCTAAAATCACCATCGTCCCATCTTCCAGGAACAGGCAGCCTTTTATCAGAAAACCAAAAGGTTCCACACAGTTTTGGCATTGTACTGGGACAGAGCCTATTTTTCCAATTATTTGTGCTTTCAACCACCTTCCAGTTAGTGGTAGAAATGGGTATGAAACCAATAATGAATCCCGGACAGCTATACATTTCTTAAAAGAAGAAAAAATTCAAAATTCAGCAAGGTGTCCTTTGTGGAGATCTTTCAAGGTTTTCCTATAGAAAGTAACAGTTGAAATAAAAGGATATTGAAATTGAGTTGAAAAAAACAGTCATCTGTGCCTACATTTTCACCTGTAACTTTTTCTAAATATGCTAGATTTTTTAAAGCAATATATGATTACATCTGCGGGACTTTTCTGGTTGCTGGGATATATTGGGCTTGAAGGTTCACAAAAAACCTGAGGTATCCAGAGCCCATAACTGCGCTGCACCTTGCAATGGTTTGTCATTGTGTACTAGCTATACAGCAATTCATTTGGTAAACTATAAAGAGTGAAAAATAAGTATCAAGGAAACCTATGTATTTCTCAAATGGGAACATGATATGGATTTTAGAAGCAGTGGTTATTTCCACATCTCTGAATATGTGTGTAGCCATACTAGCAGGTGAATCAGGGCCATTTTTCAAAATGTCTTATGCTTTACACACTGTCTTACATTTAGATGGCAGAAATGCATAAAAAGATAACGGCGAACGACCTTTACAATGCGTCGTTACACCACGGTATGTTTACATCGCAAGTCGTTACAACGACTTGCGCTGGATGGTGCTATACAGTAAGGAATAGTATGATTTACTATTCCAACACCTTCCCTACTGTTAAGTAGGCTGGAGTTGGAATAGTAAATCATAATATTCCTAAGTCCAGTGCCTCTAGCGCAAGTCGTTGTAACGACTTGCCTTGTAATAACTGCGATGTAACGTACCACCGTGTAATGACCGCGTTGTAACGTCACATATTCAAAGACAACTGGTAATAAAAAATGTTCTATTATCTTGTGTTTCCCTAAGTCTTCCAGTACCTCACTTGTGTGGGTAGGCCTAGTGCCCACAACAGGAAACGGGTCAAAACACAGCGTGGATACATCACATTGTTCCAGAGAAAACTGACCTTTTTTTAACAATGTGCCATAAGATGAAGAAATGTGGTCTATTTGGATGTCTGTTTAAGTAGAAAACTTTTATGGACATAATTGCAATGCGCTGCTCCATATTTACAAAATGGCGTTAATCCACTTTTTGTGGCTTAACGCAGCTTTGTAAATATGGTACCCTTTCACAGAGTTTTTTGCGTGAAAGGGGTGTGCAAAGGGTGTTACTATGGGCTTTCCAGCGCAACACCCATTGCTTGTTGACGCTGCTCCAGATTTACAAGGATGTGTGAATCTGAGGCAGCGTCAAAAACTAACACCGTGCAACTAACACCATGCAATAGCAGGCGTTAGAAATACATTATTGATTGACAAAACCTGCACATAAACAATCATCCCCTGCAACACAGGCAAATGTCTACACTAAATGCTGTGCCCTGTACTATTTGCTTCGGAATATTGGACTCATGTATCTATGATTATGTTTATCCAACTTGTGTTTTTCTTTGTTGCATGTAAAAGTTCCTTGAGATGTGTATCACCCCTGTCAACTGTTATGAACACTGGTAAGAGCCGAGCTATATAAGAATCGTAAACAAATTGAATTCCTCCCCACTGTTCTTTAATCAGCATATCCCTTTGTTGTCCCTTACCCTGCTCCATCAAAATGAAGTATTCCACCTCCCAAACCCTATCACATTGTATCTGAGAATGATTCTTATATAGGATGGGATGAGGGAGGAGTCTAATAGAATCAGTATAGAGGAGGTATGGGTCCATGTGGGAGTTAAATATTGCCTCACTACTTTCCCCTCACAGTTCATGACCCTATGGGGGAATCGTGACTTCACACCCGGCTGGCTAGAACCCCATTCAGAAAATTGCTAGAGGGAGGCTGCAAAAGATTGAGATATGTGAATGCACAGGGATCAGTTAATTCCTTTGAACAACTGCAGGTGGAAAATTCCCTCCCAGATACGGAGAGATACCACTTCTGGCAACTGCGTCATTGGCTACAGGGCACTAGAATTAAAAAGGGGGGCACTTAAGCCCTCACACCCTTTGAAAAGTACTTTTTGCACTGCACAGATGACACACACACACACCACATTAACTATATATAACATGCTTAATGTTAACAGCATACTGCCAAACATCCCTACTAACGAGCCAGGCAGAAAGAACTTGTGCAAGAAAACAGAGCTTTTTGCAGATGTGCCCCCACCTTTTGCCCTCATTTGGACTACTAGATGCTGGTCTTCCAGTTCCATGAAGCCTGCTAACCAGGGTCCAGTGCCAGTGCTCTTTCCCTAAAACTAATGTGTGCAATTGGCAACCCAATTGACAAGGACTTTACACCCCTTACAATTCCCTACTATATGGTACCAGTGTAATCCAGGACATGGGTGGTAAAGGGGTCCCCAAGGCTTCCAGCACTGGTTGTACCACTCTGAGTGACCCAGGTAAACTACTGTCAGCAGGCCTATCATTGCAGACTGCAGGTACACTGTAAACTGCTCTGTTTCAACTTTGCCCTCACCATGAGTGGCAACATCAATGCACTGCTTTTAGTATATGTCATTCACCCCTAAAGAAGGCCTCATGAGCCTAGGAGGCAGAGTGCAGTATTATAAGGGTATTGGCATGTAAGTGCGAGCTTATATGTCTCTATAGTGGCCTTTACCATTAAAGTGCACTATACATGATAGGCAGTCCATAGGATAACACAGGTTTACACCTGGGCAGCGCTAGCTTCATTATGGTTCCACCTAAATATGCAGAGTGTGCTATCAAACAATGTGCCTTCTCACCCCTGACACGGATTGAGTGTTGAGGACGATGTGGCCTGCACCTAGGTGGCTACCATAGGGGTTGCCCCAGCTTCTGTGTGCTCTGGCTGGCAGCCTGCGAATGCTGCCACCAAGATAAGAATATGACCTCCTGTCAGGCAGTATGATCACTCCCAGGAGTCAGGAACAAAGGCCTGGGCAGGAAGGAGGTCACACCTCCGCCCTCCCTGGAAGGCCATTAAATTGGCACATCTAGGCGTGAGCTTCAAAGGCTACACCGCCTCTGATATGCATCCTGGCTGTCTCCCAGAGGAGTAAACAGTCCTCCCCGTGCCCCAGGCACATATGCACCCAGGCAGGTGGGAAAATTATGTAGTCAGGAGGGGTACACCCCCAGAAGGCTTGCCAAACCCCTAGGGTGAGCTGCCTGGTCTGTAAACTTATGGAATACTTCTGCCATTTTTAAAAGTGGTAAAAATAGTGGGTTCTGAGTAAAAAAGGTGACCTACCCCCTGGATGTGGTCACCTCAGGGGTGGTTTAGCCGCAGGGACTAGAAGCCCATTAGCTACTGCTCCCACACCCTGAACACTCATACATCTAAGATTTAAGGGACCCCCTTGACACCAGAACCTCAGATCTGGTCCACTTTGCATCAAAAAGAACAAAGAAAGACCCATGTCTGTGACAACAGGATTTCACACGAAGCAAAAGAGGGATACTCTGCACCTGTGGCAACTCTCCAGGAACTGCATGAACAAGTCTCATCCCAGGATAAAGGTCATTTCCCCCAGACAGAGGGATCCCTGTGAGAGCCAGAAGCAGTCTCAGACTCCTTTGGATTAGTGGGACTAGTCCCCTGCAAACTGCAGGTAAATCAACACACTGGAACTGAAGAATAGCTTTCCATCGGGCCTTCTAAGGGATTGCCCAAATCCAGATGGTCTCGTGCATTGTGGGAACTACAGTCCTGCCCTCAAGCGTAATGAAACTTGAGGGGGCTCCCCTGCAAGGTATGTGGAGGGGCCCCCTCCAAGCTCAATCAGAAGCTCTCCGGCAGGGGGCAGCGGGGGCCTGTGTTACGCCCATGGTCAGCTGCCAAGGCTTGTGGGTCGCCAGTCCAGCAACCGACCCTTCAATTCGACGCTGCACCAAGAGGGTACTTCACAAAACCTGCAACCGACTTCAGCACTGACCCCATTGTTTTATTTATGCATCTAGTTCTCCGCAGCACTGTGTAAGCTGTGAAAACAACGACCCCGTGGCTCCCGGTCAGGACCAGGGAGGGCCAAGACAACTCTGCACCCAGGTTCCACGGGCCAGGTAAAATTTAACTGACTGTCATGGCCTGGTCCAGGGACCCACACCACCTTTACTCTGAAAAGGTGCAATGCACCTCAACCTGCAAGTGACTGATTGTCACTAGTTGTTTTTGCCATTGACTGCAATGATAAATGTTCACTGTATTATTTTGCACTGATTATATATTGCTTCTAAAATCTAGAACTACGGTTATCTGTATTTCATTTTGTTCATTTTGGTGTCTAAATTAAGATAAAAATACACTCTTTGTTTATAAATTGGTGTCTGATTTCTATTGAGTTGTGTCAATTATTCATCGTCCATGCTGGTGCTCTAACACATGTTCCTCTGGTCAACCCTGACTGCTCTTTGCCACTCTACCAGGACTGAGCTAAGGATTTATTAATGGAATTCCAAGGACCATCTTTGAGTATTGTAATAATAATAATAATACATGATGAAGCCTAACCAGCCTCACCACATAATATTCCACTTTCCTACAATGCTGTTACAACGATGGTGATCCAGAACCTGTGTTTCGCAGTACCACTTGGTAATAAGTGATCTATGGATGATAAATCCACTGAAATTGGCTTTAGCATCAAAAAGTATTTTTATGAATTTTTGCAATTTTTTTAAATTGGATTGTTAGGGCTCTGTGTAGACCCCCATTCCAATAGTACATTAAAAAAATCTAGGTAAGTTAGGCTTAGTTAGTTTTTGGTAACATTTCAAAATGGTCCCAACTTCCAATTAAAAAGTTTGATAAAGATATCAACTTGTTGGTCATGCCAGCCCTGAGGACCAGTCATCGGAGGGTTTTGTGAAAAGCAAGGGGCATTAGCTATAGAGCAATAGCTAAAACGGAGAAACTTGAAAGAGCCCTCGGCTCCTATGAAAAGAAAAGGCTAGAGAGTGAGGGCCACACCTCAGAAGAAGTCCCTGAAGAGGGTGAGGATGAGGCCCTGGTCTAAATCGAGAATAGTTGAGAAGAAGGCGAAGACCCCAACTGTCCATCTTTTCTCAGACCCCCTTCACCAGTCAGAAGTGACAGGAGTCACTCTAGAAGAATCTCCATTGCTAAGGCGGTAGGAACCCTCGAGGATAAGCTTGACATACTCTCACTGTAGGAGAGGAAGCTTGGTGACTAAGGAGACTAGCCTTTGAGGGAAGAATAATTAAGATGGACTTGAAGCCCAAGGATGGTGGCAGCAACAGTACTAGGGAGGAGTCCCTTGACGCTAAGATCCCCCAAAGGAATTATCCCTAAAGACAGTGATCGAGATAATTGTTATTGTTATTGTTATATTGGATTTATATCGCGCCCAATCACCTGCATGTCTCTAGGCGCTCGAAATCGCTAGTCACAGCAATAGACTTGGCAGACACAGCATGAAAGACACTCCCTGGTCTAGCTAACACTCAGAATCCTTCTAAACAACAATGTTTTTAGCATCTTCCTAAACCGCAGGAGGTTCCCTTCCCTGCGCAGCATCTCAGGCAGCATGTTCCATAGCTGAGGGACTAACACAGAAAGGCTCTACCTCCCTTAGTTACTAATTTGTAGCGGGGGCAGACCAGTAGCTGAGAATCTGAAGATCTAAGTGTTCTCACTGGACTGTACACATCCAAGCGATCTGCAATGTAGGCTGGAGCCTGGCCATAGATTGCCTTATGAGCCGTGCATAGGCTCTTAAATTCCACTCGCTCTTTAATGGGGAGCCAATGCAGGCTGTGTAGCAGGGGGGAGGCCTTAGTTCTCCTTGGGAGTCTAAAAATAAGTTGCGCAGCGTCATTCAACACGACCTGTAGTCTGTTGGTCAGAGTTTTAGAGAGGCCAAGATAGAGAGCATTTCCATAGTCTAACCTTGAAATGACAGTTGCTGCTACGATTGAGCGCATCATCGATTGAGAGAGGACAGGGGCTAGCTTCCCCAGTTGTCGGATCACATTTGTACAGCTTCCCACCACGGAAGAAATTTGACTGGACATTGAAAGATCACAATCCAGTTTAATCCCCAAACTCTTTACATTCAGACTTGGTTTTGGAGCAAGGCCTAACTCCGCTGGCCAGTAGAGGTCATTCCAAGGTGAGGCGGTAGATGGAATCACCAGTACCTCAGTCTTATCTGGATTAATCTTCAACAGATTTTCGGTCATCCATTGTACAGTGTACCTCAAGATGTTCTGGGCGTTAAGTTGTGCGGTCCTTGTATTGTTGACACTCAGCAGCAGCTGCGTGTCGTCCGCATAATTAAAGACTCTACAGCCCTTGCTTGTCAATGATGCAATCAGAGGTTGTAGGTAGAGGTTGAATAGGAGTGGGGACAGGGCAGAGCCCTGTGGCGCCCCACATTCCAGAATCCCCACCTCAGATGTTTTGTCCCCTAGTTGTATCTTTTGTGTCCTACCCGAAAGGAAGGATTGTAACCACTTAAAGGCCAGGCCTTTAATCCCAAAATCATTCAGCCTGTCCAAAAGTAGGGCATGACTGACCGTATCGAACGCCGCTGATTGATCTAACAAAATCAGGGCGCTCGGTGTCTTACAGTCAGCCATGCCTCTTAATTCATCCAGCACCGAGAGCATCACCAACTCGGTGCCGTGATGAGCTCGGAACCCTGCCTGTCGCTCATGGAGTAGATGGTGAGACTCCAGGAACAAAGACAGGGACTTTAGTACATGCTGTTCCAGTATTTTTGAGAGAAAAGGCAACTGGGAGATGGGCCTGTAATTTTTTAATATTGCAGGATCCGAACCAGGTTTTTTCAGTAAAGGCCTTACACGAGCCTCCTTGAGTTCCAGCGGTAGATACCCTGTTTCCAAGGACCTATTAAGGAGGGAGATAATGCGTTCCTCCAATACAGGACGAGCTACCCAAAAGACACTGGGTGGGCACGGATCTGCTGGAGAGCCAGATTTAATTTTACCCATCAGTTTCTCCAGACTAAGCGTATCCAACTCTGGAAACACTGTAATAGTGCAGTCAGCTAGGTTGAGAGGGGCCGGAGTTGTAACCGTCCCAATTACCATCCCACTGTTTATTTCCATGATGATGTTCTTCACTTTCTCTAAGAAATACCCCTGAAAGGAATTACAGTCAATACGGGGCTTGGAGTTTTCAGGTTTATTGCTCAACTCAGACAGAATTTTAAACGTCTCTTTCTGGACGTTGACTGCTTTACTCAAGCGAGACTCATAATGTTCTGCTTTAGCTAGGGCAATAAGCTTTTTATATAGGTGAAGGGAGGCTTTATAAAGATTCCTAGCTGTATCCTGCTTAGTTTTCCTCCAACCTCTTTCTAAGGCTCTGAGCTTCCTTTTGTGCTCCCTTAGCGACGGTGTGAACCAGGGAGCCCCCTTACCAGGTCCCTTTATCAGTTGCGATCTTACTGGCGCTATCTGGTCAATGGCCTGAACTAAGCTCTGCGTTAAATCCGCATATTCCCGCTCTAAACTACGTTCCCGATCCAAGGACTGGATCATTGGGGGTAGCGCCTTCGTCAGATTTATTAAATCAACCTCTGCCCATTTACGGGTTCTCCTGGTTTCCACCGATAGATTATGTATATGGCCATCAATACGTATCTCACAGGACACTAGATGATGGTCCGACCATATGCATGGGGCAACATCTTTAAGAGTGACAATTGTGTCTGTGGTCCACACAAGGTCAAGAGTATGACCTTTAATATGAGTGGGAACTTCCACAAGTTGTTTAAACCTCAGGGCAGTCATCATGGTATCCAATTGACGAGTAGCTAAGTCCCAATGGGGATTATCCCAATGCAGATTAAAGTCTCCTGTGACCAGAATTTTCTTATATCGGGTACATAAGTCCGACATAATAGGTCCGAGTGGGGTTGAATTTGGTGGACGATAGACTGACAAAACCACCCAGCATACATTGTTCATGGATATCTTCACCCCAAGCAGGTCAGCTAAATCTACTGACTCAGATAACAGTCTTTCTACTGACAAGCTCTTTTTAAATAGGATCGCTACCCCTCCTCCTCGCACACCTCCCGGGCGGTTGTGCCATATTGCATCATAGCCCCCTGGGAGAGCGGCAATGATGTCAGGCATTGAGTTATCACCCAACCAGGTCTCCGAGAGGGTTAGGACATCGATGGCGTTGTCTTGGAGCAGGCTATAAACTTCCACATGATGACAGTGGAGTGATCTAGTGTTTAAGCTAACAATCTTCAGAACGGAGCACCGGCCCGATGGAGTAGCCTTATGTGGGCGAGATATAGCATTATCAGTAATAGTCATCAAGGTTTCGTGGTCCGGGCACCACTCACCTTTATCCAGCCTGCACAGCTCCTCTGTGGAGTAAGTACGCCTATTGCCAGACGGCCGAGCCTCTGGGCCCATCCGTGCGCGGACGGGCGCAGACGGGCTGGACTCTGGCGTGACTTCGGCGATGCTCTGGCGAACCCGCCGCGCGTGCCCGCTGTGCGTCAGCATGACCAGCTTAAGTACCGGTCTAGCGTCCTTATGACGACTAGACCGCTCCGCTCCTCAGCCCCCACCCAAGATGTCCGCCGTTCTGGCAATGCCAAGTACAGAGTAATTGAAATGAAGGAAGGGGCCCGCTCCAAACGCGGTGAACTCAAGTTTTTTTAAAGTGCAGGTATGTGGCGGTAGAATAGCAGATAAAACAAGGGACAAATGGCAAAATAAGTTTCCAACACAAATAGCAAAACGGGAGATTCTAAAATATACTATGATGCTCCTGGTGAGCGCGCTACGTTCTAAAATATATTACAGCTTGTCAATGTTGCCGCAGTAATCTTTCCCAACGATTTCCAAGTGACCGGCCGCCTGATTTACCCAGCTTAAGTACCGGTCTAGCGTCCTTATGACGACTAGACCGCTCCGCTCCTCAGCCCCCAGCCAAGATGTCCGCCGTTCTGGCAATGCCAAGTACAGAGTAATTGAAATGAAGGAAGGGGCCCGCTCCAAACGCGGTGAACTCAAGTTTTTTTAAAGTGCAGGTATGTGGCGGTAGAATAGCAGATAAAACAAGGGACAAATGGCAAAATAAGTTTCCAACACAAATAGCAAAACGGGAGATTCTAAAATATACTATGATGCTCCTGGTGAGTGTGCTACGTTCTAAAATATATTACAGCTTGTCAATGTTGCCGCAGTAATCTTTCCCAAAATGGTTTGCAGCCTTTGAGAAGGCCTGCAAAATGAGAAAGATAGGTTCTCAACACTGGGGCTCTCTATTTTGGGAGTTAGTCTTAGTAAAGTGTAGCATAGACTGCTGACCCTTGGTGAGGATGTGGCTGAGTCCTACACGCATATGAATGAGACACTCATAGAAGAGTTTGGACTCACCACAGTACAGTATAGACTAAAGTTTAGGGACACCCATAAAGGTAAAACCAGACATGGGTGGACTTTGTGGACTCTTCAGTCAAAGAACTGGTAGGCTGAATAAAACGAAATGAGGTGGTCACTTACGATGGGCTGTACAGTTCGGTTATGAAAGAGCGCATTGTAACAAATTGTACCCGAGACCAGTTACACCAGCATCTGATAGATTCAGATCTTTCTAGCCCCACTGAGCAGGGCAAGAAAGTTGATGAGTAGGAAGGGCAAGAGTACCCAAGAAAACCTAGGGTGGTGACTCCAGGATGGGGGAATAAGGCCCACAAAAAGCAAAGGAGGGAGGTGGTAAGCCCACCAAAGGGACTCACTATGGACCCTGTAACCCTAAGAAGGAGGAGATCAAGACCCACCCCAACTCTGGCAAGAAGACGCAGGGTGACCCAGGGCTAAAGAAAACTCTTGGACAACAGGTTGTGCTTTGACTGCTAACATGCATGACACTACAGAGGTGATACAGTCTGCTCCTAAAAATTGGTTAGCAATAGGGTCTCTAGTGTAGCCATAGCGTAGGGCACCTCAGATGAGGAGGTCCTGTTAGCTTTTAAGTGGGAGAGTACGGTCATGAATCCAAGGATCATCGTTGGGGTATTGTGATAATATTACATGGTGAAGCCTAACCAGCCTCACAACATAATATTTCACTTTCCTACAACTATGCATCAAACTAGACCACGACCAGTGGGAGGATGTCTTGATCCCGACTAACAATTTTGTGACACATGGAGGGGAAAGAAACACTTCTCAGAAACCTCTATAGGTGGCATTACACCTCAACGCCCCTAGCCAAAATGAAGAAAGAGGGCGACTCTCTATGCTGTAGGGGCACATAGAGGAGGGATATCTGACACGCATAGGGGAATATTCTTAAGAACGTGTGACAACTACCGCAAATGTAGCTTAGCGCAACTCCCCACATCGCAGTCCATTGCCAGAAAATAACACCTTGGTAATGCGGCATTCCCAAGCCGGCGGCACTATGCGATAGGCTCACGATAATGTGTCAAATGTCTGCGATGAAGTCAATGTGACGCCGCAAAAATGCGAAACACGAACGCAAAAAAAGCTGCGTTGAGGCTATGCGCGAAACAACAATAAGCGAAAAACAGACACAGGCCTGCAAATCCCACGCATCATGCGGGAAAATGCACTATAAAAGGAAAAAAAAACACACCAAAACCCAATCAAACTGCGTAGCACCATGGATGCACACGAGCCGTTTGCAGAAGACAACCCGAACCCCACAAGCCCCACGGAGGACCAGCCAGGAACCCCTGCTCGGGGAAGGGCAAGGAGAAGAGGGAGGAAGACGGGGTTCAGTCCGCAGGAAGACCGGATCATCGTCACATAGGTGACAGAACACTACCAATAACTGTTCGTCACCTCCACTACGTCATTGGCAACACAAACGGATATATGGCAGTCCATCGTCAACAACATGAATGAAGTTGGAGTGTTGAGGAGGTCAATGGAGGAGGTCAAGAGGCACTGGCATGAAGTGCACAGCCTATCCAAGGAGAAACTCGCTTCCAACACGAAGGCAGCAAAGGCAACTGGAGGTGGGACTCCTGCGCCACAGGAGGAGCTCGATGAGTTTGAGCAAATGGTGGCCACAGTCATTAGTGCTGAGACGGTACACGGAGTTGTGAATCTGGACACAGCTTGATATGACCTGACCCAACACCAAAAGGGTGAGTAATGACCAGGGCCTGGGGGGATGGAGGGAGATGGGCACAATGGCACACATGCACAATCATGCGCAGCACACTGCACACCCACAATGAGTGTGGAACATGTCACTGAAACCCTTGGCACACTACAACACACATAGAAACAACAAGTAGGCCCCCGTCCACAATGTGCACAAATGGGCCCCCCTCCATATCACCAATGCCACAACCTACCCATGCACATGTGCTGAATCCAGAAATGCAGCGGCTCACTGAGCCACACGGACTATGCAAGTGACACTACATGACAGACAGCATGGCTGCAGTCACAATACATGATATGGTGAACGAGACCACTTTGAGGTGGCTGAGTGTGGACAAAATCCGTAAAGGAGCAGGTCACACTCTGACACATCCACATGCACCTACAACCCACGACGTCAAAAACACATCTGCAGACAAACAATGCACAAGAGTACAAAATATGTACAAGGGCACAAAGGACCCAAGTCGCAAACATCACAGCACCTGAAAAGCACACAAGTCAAAGGCACATCGACTCAAAGGGATGAGGGGGCGCCAAATCAAAGCTGCAGGGCCGACTCGCCAACAATGCAGCACACACACATAGCAATCACAGTACATCAACATTGATGACAATGTGGTACAAAGTGCAACATGCCCACGACAGGACAGAGGACACAACTGGTGCCACTTGTGCGTAGAAAATGGCCAATAACATCTGGTATTGCATGACACTGTAAGATGATGATGTACGAGTACAACCTCGCATCCGTCGTGTAGTCCAAATGTACACTGTTTCCCAGCAAATAGCCAGCTCCTCCAAAACAGTCACAATGTACATTGTCATGCAGTCTGTATGTAAACATGTACAATGCGTGAACATAGATGGAACACACTGTTAACCTGCATCTCCCCTTCACATTGCAGAGGGACAATCAACACCTCCTCAAGAGTAGACCACACATCTCTACAGTGATGATGAAGAGGACACCCTGCACATTTGCCCAGACATCCTCAAACAGCTCGTGGACAGCCTCCGCACAACATCCCCAGTAGCAGGGCAGCCCAGCAGCATCACGGTGAGCCCACACCCTGCACAGACTACACAGCAGGAAGCAAACACCACCACGGCTGGCCCACAGGACCCCCACGACCAACACTATGAATTCCAACGCCGTGTGTTAGCGTTCCAGGAGGAGTTGGCAGATCAGTTGCGGGTGGGTTTCAACCTCGTGGCAGCCAAACTCGAAGCCATACGTGGGTGTCTGATTCCCATCAGGGACCACGTACAGTCCCTAACGGACACCCCCTGTCCGCACCATGTTCACCGACAATCCATGGCTGACCTCGCTGGGGCCATTACCCAGATACAAGAACTGTCTAGTCAGACAGGCTCCAGCGAAGACAGCACCGAGTTGGCACAGATGCAGAGGACAATGGAAACCATGGAGCGGATGCAAGCTGGAAGTAGGGCTGCCACGGCTGAACTCCAGCGACATGTAGCTGGGATATTCCAGGCCTTGCAGATCCTTATCTTGCCATTGCTGCCACTGAGTCTGTACCAGATGACTGCTGCAGGAACCTCGACACACACTTCTCCCCCCTGATGTGTCATTGGCACACAGTGATGCGGCCATTATACCTCCGCACCCTGATGTGTCAGTGGCCCACAGTGATGTAGTCATAACACCACCACACACACCTGACACACCGGACACAGAAGACGTTTCAGAAGAGAAAGCTGTGGAGTGCAATAACTGTGTGAGGAAGGAGGCAGTAGCATCCGTACCCGCCACATGGCCAGTCCCTGCATGGTTCAGCCCTATACATCATGCCCTGGAACAACACCTCCCACTGTCCCCCGGAACACTCTGCGACATTCACCAGGACCCCGACATAGACTGCCATATCTGCTCTTGTACCAATTACACAGCAATCCGGCTGAGGACTGTACTCTTCCTCTTCAGATTAACTTTGCATTCCCCCAAGACCTCTGGTTGGCTCACCACTGGGGAACCACGTAATGTGGGCTTGAACTGGCCATGTACCCCTCCATCTCCAAGACTCCCCAGAATGTGAATAAAACATTCCAAATCACACAGATGTGTCATGTCTATGTTCACCCACGTGTACAAGTATGGATGAATGTAAAGGTACACCCTTGTAAATGTCATCAATGCTCATGTTTGAGCCTGACCCACATGGCCAATTAGATGACTGTGAAGGTGTGAACTAGCTGTGGCCTCATTGCACATGCACAACAATCTCGCATCCCCCAACTTAGCCCCACGTCCATGTATCATATAGGGCTGTGTGTGTCAATGTCAGAATCGGTAGCCCGCCTGAAGTAGTGTCCCCCATCGAATGTGGCTACGGAACTTCTGTTTGCATGACATTCTCACACACATCAGTGTGTACACAGTCTGTTTTAATGGATCATATTGATCCACATGGCAAGAAGTTGGACACCATACTCACATTGCTGAAGATATGTAAGAGCATGGGAAGAAACCTTTACAACACAGTCATTACTTCGCACTGCATTTACAACGCAGTCATTACATCGCAATATCCTTTACAATGCATGTCACTACAACGCAGGCATTACATTGCATGTCATTACAATGTATACCATTACAACGCATACTACCCCTACACTATCCAACACTTACCCTACTGTTGCACCCCCGGAGATAGAATAGTAATTTTTACCCCTACACTATCCAACACTTACCTTAAATGCAATGTAATGGTATGCATTGTAATGGTATGCGTTGTAAAGGTATAATGCGATATAATGGAAAGCGATGTAAATGTAGATTTAAAAGATTTGTTGTAGTGGCATGCGATGTAAATGTATGCATTGTAAAGGATGTTGCGAAGAAAAAAATGCGTGGTAAAGGCATGCGTTGTAAATGTATGCATTGTAACGTCATACATTCCAGAGCACAGGTCTACCAGCAACTATCCCAAACACAACGTGTGGCTCACAGAGATGTAGCTGCCAATAGGGATTTGCCACCTATGTACCAGAGGCAGTCTCTCGTTCCCTGTGTATGGACAATGTTCATTGAGGTACACGATTGTTCATACTAATCAACAGTCATCATAGTTGTACACTGGTGAAGTTGCGTAGGCTTTATTAGCATGCGTGTGTCAGTACGCCACAACAGGCAGACAAATGTTTAAATCACTTACAGGCAGAATGGGAACGTGTCAAGGTTCAAGGAATGGGGTGGCAAAAATGTAAACATATCCTTATGGTTGGCAACGGTCTCAGCCCACCTTGCCTTGCTGGTCGAGTCATGTGATGTTTGGTGTCTGGTCATTGCCCCATGTCAGCGGACACGACTCACAGCCCATGGGATCTGCATGGAGCTGTAAAACCCGACTGTGCCGACTGTGTGCTCTGCTGACAGTGAGCAGGTGAAAGGGACCAACAAGGTCACATGTCGTGCTACATTGCCATGTGTGCAGTCTCCCTCCGTCAGTATGTCAGATTTAGGAACTTTGCCAAACGACGCTGTGCAGCTCCGCCCATGGGGTTGCAGCACCTTGCACAGGTGTGTGGCAACACACGTTGGTGCATGCACATGCATTCTGAGTCCGAGTGAATGCAGACATGTCCACTGTTGAAGTGGCTTATGGAACCAATCCTCTAGGATGCAACACAGTGTTGGGACCTGTGCTCTGGGTGTCAATCAGTTGTGGCTGAAGGAAGGTAGTTACTCGTCCATGAATGCGAGCGCTGTTTCATAGGTGATCAGTTCCAGAAGTACGTCGTTCTCGAATTCAAGGAACACGAGGGAGAGCCAATCCATTGACTGGTCCGGACAGACGTGCTCCGACCACGCAGTTTCACCAATCTGCAACATGGCCCAATAGGGGAGCGCCTCGATGTGGTCACTGCACACAATGACTTGTGCAATCTCCCATCCACTGCTGCCGGCACAGATGCCACATATCAAGGCATCCCATGCCTGGGTATCCCGGTTGCACTCCTGTTCGTGGACCAACAGGGGGCGCACACACAAGTCGTAATCCAGTTCAGCTACAGTTGTGTTGGATAGGCAGACTTCCATGGGCCACTCAAATGTCCATGGTCAACAGTGGATCATAGCTGGACGCATGTGACGTACGCCAGCCGGAAACTCAGACGGTAACTGATTTGCAAAACTGCCATTGGCTGACCTCCCAACAGATGCAGCATTTGTGCACGGTATAGTTCCATGTGACTGGGGTTGTGCATGTGGTTGCCATTGCGTTTGTTGGTCTCGTACCACCGGCACTCCTCAGACCGGCGGCAGTTCTGGGGGAGATATGCCACGGCTCAGAGTAATGAGTCGTATGTGTGTTCAACATTTGGATGAATTGGTTGTCTTTTTAGTCGATGTGTTGGGGGCATGCCATGCAGATGTATCTCGAGCAGGGACGAGTGTGTGCGGGGTGTGGACAAGTCGCTCTTTCATTAGCGCAGTACGTGGTGTGGGAGTCAGCAGAGTCTGGTATGGTATCTCACTCAGGGGATGCCGGGGGCATTGGAGACCAAGGTCGGAGGTTTGGATGTCCTTCCGCCTTGTGTATTGAGACAAAAGAGCTTTCATGCCTAATTTTGGTCTGGCTACTGCTTGCATTTCTGAAATGTGATGTGGCCTTTGCGCTGAAATTGTTGCCAGGCCTTAGATTTTGGGTGCACCAATTGCGAGACACACGCAACAGTTAGCATGTATGTGCCAAGGGCATGATTGTCCTTGCGCTCCTTGCTCAGTCTCTCTCTCTGGTGGGTGTTGTTGCCCTCTCGGAGCTCCGGGATGCATGGTGTAGGCTCCATGGCATCTGTTGCTCTTCATGTGTGGCTGTGGTTTGGGCCCCCTTTTCTGGCGCAGGTTGTAGTCCGACTTTGCACCAGGTCAGAGCAGGTGTTAATTTCCTGCTGCTAACGCGCCTTATCGTGTGTTTTGTGTTTTCATCGCCGGTTTGGCTGGTCGTTGGGAATGTTGAGGTGTGGTGTTGTCGTGGGATTTTGTTTGGGAACCCCTACTCTGCATCTCATTAGCGATAGTTGCCGGGGTCATCTGTGGCAATGTTTTTTGCGACTGCTATCACAGGTAAACTGGCGATATGGGCTGTTAGCACCAGCTTGTGAATGGGGCAATAAATTTATTGCGACTTTGGGTGTGATAAAGTGCGAATAACTGGGCGCTAGCTCCTTGAGAATATGCCTTATATTTTGGTCATGTTCAAAGATACAACCGTTCTGGTCCTCAGTGTTGACCACAATAGAACACGTCACAGGATCAGATGAAGCTTGATGCCCCGAAGTAGTTTTACGGGGATGACTGGCAATAGATGTTTACCAACTCTATAGCTCCCTTGGTCAGCTGATTTTCTCACCTCCTCCCGGCCGCCAAACAAACTATCCTGGGACTCTGGGTACAACAGATGCTGCCCTCCGAACATAAATGGATCGAAAAGCTAAGGTGGCTGCTGAGTTTTTAGAAGTTGTTGAAGCTAGCTCACCATGAGTAGAAAACTGCTACCAAACAATGGGGTCAGCTGTTAGAATATTTTGCTAAAGATCTTTCTTGTTTGAAGTGTCTCTGGGTTCTAAAACTAATAGACCTCTCTAAATTAGCTGACTACTCTGTCATGATTTGCCGGCACCATGATGGCCCACAGGTTTAATATGCTGCACTACCAGCAATTTTAGGGGGTCAAGGAACCACATGACCTACAATCTTTATTGTCTGAATGGAGGGAGGCGGGGTCTGTGGCGGCGGAGGGGGGAGTTGTTCAGGTGTTGTTTATTGTTCACTGAGAAAATATCTATATGTTTCTCTGTCAGTTCATGAACACTTGAAAATTGCCCTAAAATGTCAATAAAAATGTATTCTAACCTTAAATCAGTATACAAAACAGCATACCTGAAGATTATGGTTGGAACGCTTTAACTAATCTCAGCCACTGGTAATTACTTGAGCGGTATTTAGGGGTGGGCGGTAAACTCTGTTCCTCTGAGTTTGCACAGTTTTGCCCACTCAGCAGAAAAACTCCTCCAACTGCTACGTGGCAGAGTTCTTTCTTGTGCCCGGCTCTCCAACGGTAAGTTGGCGAGTAAGAGAATTAAGCACTAGGCCACCTCCTGGTAAGATTTCTCAATGCGGGTGGTTGCAGCAGGTTGTTTCCGCTCGCATTGGGAAAGTTGCTGCTTGAGTAGGAAATCTGCTCAAGTGGCAGAAAGAAAGCAGCTCCCTCTGGCACTCCACGTGGAGCCGTTCGTGCTGATTTTACAGCGCGGGACAAGCTCCCAGTGCTAAAATCAGAGCGAACAGCGCAACATACCACAACTCTGCCACTCGTGAAACTCTGCGAAAGCTCACTGAGTTTTTGCCGCGGAACTCTGCGTAATGAGACATCATGGGTTCCGCCCAGGCGTAGCCGTATCCATGTCCATTGTTATTTTGCACACCATACCACTTCAGTTTAGATCTAATCTTATGCAAATAGGTCTTGACCCTGCTCCGATAGCAACAGACCAGCCCCAACTGCAAGGCCATGTCCTCCCTGAACCAGAACACAAGCAAACAAGTGGCAGTTTTGCCTTGATTGCAGCTCAAAAGTCAGGTACATAAGTCAGGTGTAGCTTGGTTCCACTGGCACAATGAAAACAGGACCCATATCTGGGCATACAAGCTGCACTTAGGGCATTGTACTGAAGCATACAGAAAAGTGATGGGTGAAAAGCTTGAATTTATCTCAGACACTTGCAATTACTCTGTACTGCATCCCAGCCCATTGTTGTTTTGCACACCATGCCAACTCAGTTTGGTCCCACCCAATGCACATCAGTCTTTTCAAGTAAGACAATCCAGCCCGATCTGCCAAGCCAGGGGGACCTTCATGAACCGGAACACAAGCAACTCAAGTCATGTTTTGCCCTGATTAGGGCTCGTCAGGTGTACCCTGATTCAGTGTGACAGTGGGCACCAGACCCATGTCTGGGCATTCCCACAGCACTTAGAATGTTGCACTGAACTACACAAATGTATGGGTGGAATGCTCAAATTAATATCAGCCACTGGTAATTACTCAGGCCTGTGAGAAAGTGGATTATAAGTTCAATCAATCAATCAATCAATCAATCAATCAATCAATCAATCAATCAATCAGGGTATTTGTAAAGCGCGCTACTTACCCGTGAGGGTCTCAAGGTGCTGAGGGGGGCTGGGGGTGCCGCTACTGCTCCAAGAGCCAGGTCTTGAGGAGCCTTCTGAAGGCGAGTAGGTCTTGGGTCTGTCGTAGGTGGGTTAGGAGGGTGTTCCAGGTCTTGGCGGTGAGGTAGGAGAAGGATCTGCCGCCGGCGGTCGTACGTTGGATGTGGGGGACAGCTGAGAGGGCGAGGCTGCCGGAGCAGAGCTGGCGGGTGGGGGCGTAGAAGCTGAGTCTGTTGTTCAGGTAGGCTGGTCCGGCGTTGTGGAGTGCTTTGTGGGCGTAGGTGAGGAGCTTGAAGGTGATCCTCTTGTCGATGGGGAGCCAGTGCAGGTCTCTCAGGAGGGGGGTGATGTGGCTGTGGCGGGGGGCATTGACGATCGGTCGGGCGGAGGCGTTTTGGATGCGTTGTAGCCGCCGTTGGTGTTTGGCTGGGATTCCTGCGTAGAGTGCGTTGCCGTAGTCCAGTCTGCTGCTGTCAAGGTCCTGTGTCACTGTTCTTCTTGTTTCGGTCGGGATCCACTTGCAGATCTGGCGGAGTGTGCGTAGGGTGTTGTAGCAGGAGGAGAAGATGGCGTTGACCTGCTTGGACATGGAGAGGGAGGAGTCGAGGATGAATCCTAGGTTGCGTGCGTGGTCGGTGGGTGTCCGTGCTGTCCCCAGAGTGGTCGGCCACTGGGAGTCGTCCCAGGCTGAGGGGGTGGGTCCGAGGATGAGGACCTCCGTCTTGTCTGAGTTCAGTTTCAGATGGCTGCTCCTCATCCAGTCGGCGATGGCCTTCATACCCTCGTGGATGTTGGTTTTGGTGGTGTGAGGGTCCCTGGTGAGGGAGAGGATGAGCTGGGTGTCGTCGGCGTAGGAGATGATGTTGAGGTTGTGGTGGCGGGCCACTTGTGCGAGGGGGGCCATGTAGATGTTGAACAGCGTCGGGCTGAGGGATCAGCCCTGGGGGACGCCGCAGATGATGTCGGTGGCTTCTGACCGGAAGGGTGGGAGGCGGACGCTCTGGGTTCTGCTGGAGAGGAAGGACGTGGTCCAGTCAAGGGCCTTCTCTTGAATTCCGGCTTCTTGGAGGCGTGTCTTTAGGGTGCGGTGGCAGATCGTGTCGAATGCTGCTGAAAGGTCCAGGAGGATGAGGGCTGATGTTTCGCTGATGTCCAGCTGGCGTCTGATGTCGTCTGTGGCGGCAATGAGGGCTTTCTCGGTGCTGTGGTTTCGTCTGAATCCGGATTGGGACGGGTCCAGGATGTTGTTGTCTTCGAGGTGGCGGGTCAGTTGAATGTTGACGATTTTCTCGATGACCTTCGCCGGGAACGGGAGCAGGGAGATGGGTCGGAAGTTCCTGAGGTCCTTGAGTCCGCCTTGGGCTTTTTGAGGAGGGCGTTGATATCGGCGTGCTTCCAGCTTTCTGGAAATGTCGCTTTATCGAAGGAGATGTTGATGACCTTCCGTAGTTGGGGTGCGATGGCCGCGTCTGCTTTATTGAATACGTGGGGTGGGCATGGGTCTGACGGAGATCATGAGTGGATGGAGTTCATGATCTTGCGTGTCTCGTCGTCGTTGATGTTGGCCCAGGAGGTCAGGCGGTTGGCGCTGTTGGTGATCGCGGGGTGGAGTCGTGCATCGTTGGTGCGGTCGTGGTGTTGAAGCTGTCGTGGATGTCAGCGATCTTGCGGTGGAAGAAGATGGCCAGTGAGTCGCACAGTTCTTGTGAGGGCGGGATGTCGTTGGTGCTGGCGTTGGGATTGGAGAGTTCTTTTATGATGCGGAAGAGCTCTTTGCTGTTGTGTGCGTTGTTATCCAGGCGGTCTTTGAAGGAGGATCTCTTGGCTAGTCTGATGAGGTGGTGATATCTGCGGGTGTCGTCCTTGTGGGCTGCGTAGTTTTCTGGCGTTCGTTTGTGGAGCCATTTCTTCTCCAGCCTACGGCAGGTGCGTTTGGAGGTCAGGAGCTCGTCAGTGAACAAGCTGGCTCTCTTGCTGACGTGGCTGTTGGATGGTCTCTTGAGTGGGGCGAGGGTGTCGGCGCAGTCGTCGATCCACTGTCTGAGGCTGCGGGCTGCGGTGTCAGGGCATGTGGGGTTGATGGGTGGGTTCTGGGTGAGGGTGGTGGTCAGCTGGTCTTCGGTGACTTTGTTCCAGCAGCGGCGAGGCAGCTGTTGGGTTCAATGGTGCGTGGTTGGTTTTTTGAAGGTGAAGTGGATGCAGCGGTGGTCGGTCCAGTGGGGTTCGGAGGTGTGGTCGAAGGCGATGTGGGTGCTTGTGGAGAAGACGGCATCCAGCGTGTGGCCTGCGGCATGGGTGGGTGCGGTGACGAGTTGTCTGAGGCCGAGGTTGGCGAGGTTTTCGATCGGAGTGGCGGAGTTGGCGGAGTTGTTCTCGAGGTGGAAATTCAGGTCCCCGAGGAGGATGTAGTCAGTGGAGGCAAGTGCGTGGGTGCTGGCGAGGTCAGCGATGGAGTCGCTGAACTGAGCCCGGGGTCCGGGGGGACTGTAGATGAGTGTTCCTCTGAGGGTGGTGTTGGGGTCGGTGTGGATCCGGAAGTGCAGGTGTTCGGCGGTGTTGAGGGTGTCGTCTGCGTGGGTGGTGACCTTGAGGGTGGACTTGTAGACGATGGCTATTCCTCCTCCGATTCCGTTGGCGCGGTCCCTACGGGTGATCTTGTAGCCGTCCGGGATGGCTATGGCGATGTCGGGTGCCGAGGATTCGTTCCACCAGGTCTCGGTGAGGAAGGCCACATCTGGGTCGGAGGTGTCGAGCAGGTCCCAGAGCTCAACGGCGTTTTTGCGTGCGGAGCAGGTGTTGAGCAGGATGCAGCGGAGGCTGTTGGGTCTCGTCCTTGGAGGTTTGGTGGCTCTGTCGCAGGTGAAGCTGCAGGTGCGGCAGGCGAAGGGACCGTGGGTCCGTTTCGGGGCGGCCTGGAAGCAGGTGTTGTTTCGGCCGCCGTTGAGTGCATGGAGGGAGTCGGCATCATACCGGAGTCTGGCGTCGTGGCGAGCGTGGGGTCCAGGGGTTCTGGCGCTGGGCGTGGACCGGGCGCGGACAGGCGCAGACGGGCTTGCCTTTAGCGTGCCCACCAGAAGTTGTCAGGGACAGGGAGCAGGAATCAGGGCAAGAACAGGGCAGCAGGCGGGAGCAAAAAACGGAGCGAAAACTAAACAGACCTGGCGGCACACGGAGGGGCAGCGCAGTGGCTGGGGAGCGACCTAGCGAGGCAAGGTCCGCTCTCCTTGCCACTGCGCGGCCTCCATAAGAGGGGCAGAGGGAGGGAGGAGCAGCTGGGAGGTGCGAGTGGGTGGCCAATGGGATGTACGGGGGCGGGGCCGCAGGGGAGCAGCGGCTGGAAACTGAGGTGGGCGAGCGGGAGGTGGGCGAGCGGGAGGTGGGCGAGCGGGAGGCGGGCGGGGGGAGCGGGAACCAGGCAGCAAGGAAGTAGTCAGGGACAGGGAGCAGGAATCAGGGCAAGAACAGGGCAGCAGGCGGGAGCAAAAACCGGAGCGAAAACGAAAACGGACCTGGCGGCACACGGAGGGGCAGCGCAGTGGCTGGGGAGCGACCTAGCGAGGCGAAGTTGAGGTGGATGTTAGTCTACCACAATTAATAATGTCACTACTCTTGTGAGGTCAAGTATAGGTTTCGGTAATTCAAACCTGAACTCAATCTCTGGTAGCTCTGGCACAGAGCAGACAAGCTTAACTTAAGACAACTTATAAAAGATTAGAAGTACCAAAATAGTTAAAAAGATGAAATTACAACACAATAAAAAGTCCACTCCAATTTTGAAAACTACAGAATAATGTCATGAACAAAATTACACCAAAATTACAAATCTCCAATAAGGGGATCTATAGATATGAATTTTAAAGCTTTAAATAAAAATAATGGCAAAAAGTGTTAAGCGCCACCCACAGTCATCCTGTTTCTCTTAACTGGGACCTAGATGCAATTTAAGACCCACTGCAATGGTGCACGGGTCGGCTACAGAAATCATGTTCGACCTGGCCTGAAATATTCTCCTTCTCACCTAGGGCCTCATGTAGGTAGCCAAATACCGGTCGGTAACGGCCGATTTTCGGTAATTATACCGTTACCGACCGGTATTTTGGCTATTGGTATGTAGGGGGACAATTTTTGGTTTCGGAATTTACCGAATCGGTAAAATTACCGAATCGGTAATAATACCGAATCGGTAATGTTACCGAATCGGTAACTTGTCCGATTCGGTAATTTTACCGATTCGGTAAATTCCGAAACCAAAATCGAGATGTAGGGGGAGTGTGTGGGTGTTTTTAAGAGTCGGTATTTACCACCAACTTATAGTTGGTGGTAAATAATTAATGTATGTGTATGGGCATTTTTAAGCGCGTAGCAGTGTGAAATGTGGCATACATACATGCCCTTAGGGTATGTATGTGTGCCACATGTGCACACATGGCCTAATCAGGGGTGCAACAGGGTGTCAATGTGACACCCTGCCACCCTTGCTTGTTCTCCACCATTACCGAATCGGTATTTACCGATTCGGTAATGAGGCATGCCTTCCCCTCAATGGGAAGGTATGCCTCATTACCGAATCGGTAAATACCGATTCGGTAATTACCGAATTGTAACGAATCGGTAAAAAATACCGACTCATTACCTACATACGAGTTACCACTTCTAAAATACCGATTCGGTAACGTTCGGTATTTTAGAAGTGGTAACTGGTATGCTACCTACATGAGGCCCCTAGTCTCTGAAATAGAAGTCAAATTTCTCATGGGGCAAGGCAGCAGGCTGTGGCCGAGAAGAGTTCCACGAGGTTGGATAGCTGTGAGAAAAGGTCCCGGTGAAGCAGTTAACTTTTGATGGTAATGCTCAGAGCAGGAGGAATCCAAAAATCATGCCTAAAGATAGATAAGCACAAGTTGGCCGGATACTTTTGGCAACTTCACCCGGTGAAGATTTCTTCATTTTTTGGCACAGCAGCAACATACATTCGTCTGATTTTTTTGAGAGGAATGCCCCTGTCCTCCGGAGGTCTTTGAAGCCTAAACATTTCAGGTTTCTCAGGATGCTAGGAGGAGTACACTGTGGCACAGCCTCAGGAACAGCACTTGAGGGTCAAGACTTACTCCAGGAGTAGCTACCGGCAGGGTCCAGGGCAAGTCCAGTTTGAACTGGTCGGCTGGGCTTTTTGCATTTTGTTTTGTGCCTGTAGCTTAACAGACAGTCAGCCAACTGGCTCTCGGAGTTCACTTCCTTGTCCTGTGTGCCAGACGGAGCAGGTCCAACCTTTCAGGACCACTCACAGGTTTCAATAGCAGGAGCAGTCCTGTCTTCTTTGTGTCCACGTGTAGTGCTCTGAAGTGGGTGCCCAGGGGTGCCACATTTTACTTGGCACCATCCTGTGGGCCACTGGAATCAAGCTCTACTGACTGAAGAGCAGTAACTAGGGTGAAACCAGTCTTGGGTTGTTTGTCTTCTGGTTCAGGGAGGGCCGTGCCTGGCAGTTCAATCTGGGCTGTTTCTATTGGAGCAAGATCAAGGCATATTTCCATAAGGCTGGGTCTAACCTGAAGTGGCATTGTGGGTATAAAAACAATGGACTGGCATGCAAGTAATTTCCAGTGGCTGAGGTTAATTGAAGCATTTCATCCATGACATTTTGTTTACTTCAGTCTAATGCCCTAAGTGTGACGGTATTCCCATGTTCCTTTTACCACTGGAACCAAGCTGCACTTGACTGAGGAGCCCAAACTAGGGCAAAACCAGTCTTTGGTAGTTGGTGTTCCAGTTCAGGCTGGTCTGGTCCTAGGGCCAGGATCACAGCTGATTTGTATGAGGCTTGGTCTAATTTTAGGTTGCATTGAGGGCCATAGTACAATGGACTGGGAAGCAGCCTGAGTAATCACCAGTGGCGGAGATTATTTCAAGTATCCCACACATCAGGTTTTTGCAGAGAAAGTGAAGGGTCGACATGGCACACAGTCCTGTGTGCCATGCCTGAAAACCACTGACTGTCGACTAGGTAAGTCACTCTTCTAGCACGGTGCACTAGACCACAAGTGAGAGTGCACTGGCATGAGGCCTGTACCCCTACAGTGTCTAAGTCCATTCTTAGACATTATAAGTGCAGTAAAGCCATAAAGAGTATATGGGCTGGGAGTTGGTCATTACAAACACCACAGCTCCATAATGACTTTACTGAGAACTGGGAAGTTTGGTAGCAAACTACTCAGCACATTAAACCCAACCCTGATGCCAGTGTGGGATTTAATGTAAAATGCACGCTGAGGGCCTCTTAAAGACGCCCCCTGAAAAACGACCAGCCCTGGTGTGGTTCCTGTGTCATGAAAGGGGAAGCTTCAAAGGCCTGCTACCTTTGTAAGCTATCTCTGCCTTTTGCTGCCCCCCAGCAACTGGCTCTCATCGGTTCTCATCCCCATTTTGGGCTGGAGAAGTGGCAGGAAAACTGAGCTAGGAGGAGATGTGTGCCTACCTTTGCCAACCCCACCCCTCAGGTGGGGGAGGCGAGGTGAAGTCCACATCTCAGTCCCCTCCATCTTGGAGATGAGGGGACCCAACAAATTAGGGAGAGGCTCATGCACCCTCGCACTGGAGGGTGGCATAATAGGGGGTGTACTCACCCCAAGGAAGGGGTCCATTGATCCCATCCTGCCCATCCCCTGTAACGCGCCTAAATTTTGTATTTAGGGGCAACCTCAAATCTTGCCTCCTCAGATTCGAGGAAGAAAGATGAAGGGCCGAAGAGCCATGCTGACCCAGAAAGAAGAGGACATCTACTGCTTTGGCCCTAGGCCCTACCGGCCTGTCCCGACTCTGACCTGCCTACAGCAGAGCAGCCGACTTGTCTAGCAGCCAGCAAACCCCCAGAGCCGGGAGGGCCTTCCCTGCATTCACCTTACGAACACCGGATTTGCTCAACTAAGACTCCAGGTCCAAAACCCGGATCCGGGTGGCTCAGCAGTCCTGTACCACTCTGCACCCCACACCCACAGCCCACGTTTGAGTGGTCCAACAACCCAAGAAGGTCTCCCCAGAGATTCTGACCTGGGATCTGGTGATCCCTGATCTCCCTCAAGCTTCAAGATGATGCCTGCAGCCTCAACCTGAAGGGACCCCCGACCGCGCCCTGAGCTGGTAAGAAGAACCCGATGCCAAAATACACCCCTGCACCCGACACCCCTCGGCCTTTGTTGGCCAAACTGATGGTGCCCAGGCATCACCCAAGATCCCAACTTACCTCTCCAGCTAGTGGTTGCTTCCAGGAAGTCTTCCTTCCCGAGCCTACAGCGTATTTGCAGAACCAAAGATCTCCATTGATATCCACTGAGTCTCGACATCGCATAAGCACTCTGCACCCAGCCACCCCTGTGTCGCTTGCGGTGCAGCTCCTGTGCTGATTGTTCGCCCAAGCAGGTTGGACCTTATCCCCAGGAGTGGTGCTCCCACACCAGAGTCTCCTGCTCATAAGCAGCCCCTAACCTGACGCCCTCTTAGCCCCACTAACACTGGGCCCCTGCACTCTGCACCCGGCCGCCCCAGTGCGCTGGTGATACAATTTGAGTGCCTACCGAGACCTTGGGGAACCTTGGTCCTAACCCCCTAAACTCCCACTCGTAAGTCGTTTACTTCCATGAGAAACCGCTAACACCTTTTTTCCTATAGGAACCCATGTTACGAGTTTTTTTTTTTTTTTTTGTTAACAATTTTATTAACATAAAAACACAGAGCCGGTCAGGCAACATCACGTTACATTGCAAGTATGATAGGCAACAACACAGTACATCATTATGCATATAATATAGGGTCCAAGCACATGGAATTTTAGAGTTCAGTCTGAGTGCACATTGCCATGTCTTCCGTTGGTGACGCACAGATTTCTCCTGTAAAAATGTTCCAACCCCCCCCATTTCTTATCCTACTTCTTGGGGCAACCCCGTAATTTGTAGACCTCCTTCTCTGCTATCATGCAGTGGTCCATTTCCGCTACCCACCCAATTGTGGACGGTCTTTTATCAGAGCCCCAGAGCATAGCTATGGCCCTTTTTACCAATAGGTACCCCAGTGTCACCCATTGTTGCTCGGTTTCTGTTAGGTCAGTCGGGTCCCATATATTCAATATCCCTGTTTTCGGCGACAATTGGATCTGTTTACCCAGGGTGTCTTTAATTTTGTGGGTCGCATTTTCCCATAGCGGGCAAACCTCGGGGCAGTCCCATAGTACTTGATAAAAGGTGCCTTCCTGCCCACAGTGTCTAAGGCACCACGGGTCTGTTTGACTACCTATCTTAGCCAGGAGTACCCCCGATAGATAGGCCCTGTGCAGGATTTTCAACTGGATAAGGCGGAAGCGGTGGTTAATCGCAGTTTCCCTGGGAGACATTAACGCGGTTTGCCAGTCCTCTTGGTCTATTGGTCCCACATCCCCTTGCCACTGTTCCCAAAGGGTCTGGAAGGGGTCGGGCATGTTGTTACAAAGTTTGCGATACGTACATGAGACTGCCTTAGTCGGGAGTGGTTCAGCCAACAATCTATCTTCTAGAGGGGACGAGTCTGGTAGTGAGGATAGGTCCGGGATATTGGTGAGGAGTGTGTGCCTGATTTGTAAATATGTAAAAATTTCCCTCGGTGCAAGTGCATGTTTGGTTTGAAGTTCTCTAAAGGTGAGGAGTTTGCCCTTGCGTAGTAGGTCTCCTATATTAGTTATCCCAATAGTGTCCAATTTGTCGAATCCTTTGTGGTGGCAAAGCAGACCCAGTCGTTGGGAGGACCAGAGCGGTGTGGCTTTAGTAAATTTGTTCGCCCATCCTAGCCGTCTAGTGGCCTGATGCCAGACATGCACTGTTTGCGCCATAGGTCCCAGGTATCGGCCCTTTCGGGTCGTAGTGTAGAGTGCACCTAGGTATCCCTCACGCCCTGTTTGATATTGTTCTAGGTGGAATGCAGGGTTAGAAGGGGATCCGTGTATCCATTGGTTCGTGGCCACTAGTTGCGTAGCCCAGTAGTAGGGGCGCAAGTCCCGGAGGGCTATTCCACCATCATACCACCACTTGGTAAGTTTACGGAGGGCTATACGGGGTGCACCTCCATCCCACAGCAGGGCACGGACCTCCCCCTCAACAGCCGCAAAGTAAGTATCTGCAATTGGGAACAGGCAGTTCTGGAGCACATATAGGAATCTGGGGAGTGCAAGCATTTTAAACAGGGCCGCTCGCCCCAGGAGTAACAAAGGGAGTGTCCGTCAGTAATTAACGTCACTTTTTAACCGTCGGAGGGGGCCCATGAGATTGTTGTTGTAAAATAGCTGTGGATCTTTTGTAACAAATATAACCAAGTATTTGAATCCCCCCACGGCCACTGTAAGCCTGTACCCCCGGGGTAGTGTTGGTGGTTGGCCATGCAGGACGTAGAGTACAGATTTGGACCAATTTATGGTATACCCCGAATATTTACCAAAATTGTTGATGACGTGAAGCAGACTATTAAGTGATGACCGCGGAGAGGCCAAATAAATCAAGATATCGTCGGCATACAGCGAGATTTTGTCCTCCATGTCTTCTCCCCATCTCATGCCGCATATTGAGTAATCCTGTCTTACCCAGTTGGCTAGGGGTTCGAGCGTTAATGCGAATAATAGGGGAGAGAGGGTCCCCCTGTCTGGTCCCCCTCTGCAGGACGAATGTGCGTGAAGTATGATTATTAACCCGAACTTGTCCCATCAGTCCCGTGTACAGCAATTTCACCCATTTTTGAAACCGGGGTCCAAAACCAAACCTCCCCAAGACTTCAAATAGATAAGGCCATTCTACTGAATCAAACGCCATGGCGGCATCCAGTGACAGCATAGCCGCATCTTCTAGTATTAAGGGTTGTCTCCCGAGTACGTTATGTACTCGGCGGATATTTAGAGCGGTGTTTCGGCCCGGTATAAACCCAGATTGGTCCTAATGGACTGAGGGGAGGACTGCAATTAAACAGGAGGCTAAGAGTTTGGCCAACACCTTGGCTTCCGAGCTGATCAGTGAGATGTGCCTGTAGGAACTACAGGTCAACGCTGGTTTGTCGGGTTTACGTATGACCACTATGGAGGCCAGTCTCTGGTCCAGGGGAAGAGCACGCTGTTATAAACTCTCCTCATACATGCTTTTGAGATGGGGGGCCACCCTAGGGGTCATCCCTTTGAGAAATTTGATCGGGACCCCGTTTGGTCCAATTGCTTTCCCTGAATTATTAGCATATATGGCTTTACATATTTCCTCCGCGGTTATCTCGGCATCCAGGGCCTCCCTGTCACTATCCGAGAGTATGGGCAGATTCATTTCACCGAGGAGTTGGCATGAGTCCTCAGGGGAGGCTACTGATCCGGACGTATACACTTTCTCCAGGTGGTCCGCGAATGTATCAGCTATCTCTTAAGGGTCTGTTATCCTTGAACCATCATCCGGAAGGAGCTCCGGGACCCATATATCTGCCGGATCTCGAGCTCGACGTTCGAGCCAAGCCAGCATCTTCCCAGCTCTCTCACCTAGTTCATAAACTCTCTGACGGGTGCGGAGGAGGCGTGCCTGCGTTTTTTCGCGGGCAAGTGCTTTATATTCCAGTTGTTTGTCTCGGAGGGAGCGGGCCGTAGCATCTAAGGGGAATGCAGTATGTTCAGTTTCTAATTGAAGCAGGTCACTTTCTAGTTGTGTCAGCTGCTTCTTCTGATTTTGGAGATATCCGCACTTTAGTGCTAATGCGTGGCCCTTAATGACTCCCAAATGGTTATTGCTGAGTCAAACGATCCAAGATTTTTCTGGAAGTAGTGGTCCGTTTGGTTCGCTAGGTTCTCCCTGATGTCAGGGATTGCGAAAAGCCAGGGGTCAATAACAATTGGGCCCCGGGTACTGCCTCTATAAAAAGTTAGCTCTACTGTGACAGGGGAGTGATCCGAGATACCCCTCGGGAGTCCCCGGGGGTGTTGAAAGTGGCTGATGTCTGGAACCTATTGAAATCATTCCTGACAGACAGAATACAAACTGTGGACCTGGATGGGGACAGATCTAAACCATTTGCTCTTCCCTGTGGAGTTCCACAGGGATCTTCCCTTAGCCCCACGCTTTTTAATATTTATGTGAAACCTCTGGCTGCCCTTATACGATCTTTCGGCCTACTTCTGACCTCTTATGCGGATGATACGCAGATTGTGCTATCTCTACAACGAGGGAAAGAAGCAGAAATCGCCACTAGTTGTCAGGATTGCATGGCTGCCATCACAGGCTGGATGTCTGCTAACTACCTAAAGCTGAACGCAGGCAAAACAGAGGTGATCATTTTCGGGAACAATCCTAACCTCTGGACCCCGGCCTGGTGGCCCAGTGAGATGGGCCTCTTGCCTGCACCCGCACTCAAGGTAAAAACTTGGGTGTGATTGTGGATAATACCCTTTCATTTGGGGACCAGGTCAGCAGAGTGGTATCAACATGCTTTTTCATCCTAAGAACACTGAAAAAAATCAAACCTCTCTTTATGGATGGAAGCTTTAGATCTGCAGTATCTGCTCTAATTCTGTCCCGTCTGGATTATTGCAACAGTCTGTATTTGACGATTAACAATAAACATCTTAGACTCCAGATGGTTCAGAATGCAGCAGCCAGGCTGCTCACAGGCACTCCTAGGTCCGTATCAATCAGGAAAGGCCTTCATGACCTTCACTGGCTCCCAATTAAAAAACTAGCCCAATTTAAGGCTCTTTGCACGGTATTCAAATCCCTGCAGGGAACCGGACCAAAAGACCTAAGAGAACGTATCCAATGGTACGTCCCTGGGAGACCACTGCGCTCAATGGAAGCTAAATGGGTAGCCGTTCCCAGGGTAAAAAAGGCCAACTGGGACGGAAAGAGCATTGTGCTCAGAGCCACCACCGCTTGGAACGAACTTCCGTTTTATTTAAGGTCTGCCACGGAACTTTGAACTTTTAGAAAATTTGAAGACTTGGCTGTTCTCAGCCTAGTATCCGACAAGGCTCCTGGGGGTGTGGTTTTCCAGGTGAACAGTGTGTAGCGCTAGGACACCTTCGGGTAACAGTGCGCTTTATAAACCTATATAACATATAACATAACATATAACATGTCTGCGAGGGAAGTGAGGAAATAGTCAATGCGGGACATGCTTTTGTGTGCATTAGAGTAGTGCGTGAAATATACGGTGGTGGGATTTAGAGTGCGCCAGATGTCCGTAAGACCCATTGCTTGGGTAAATTCAGCCATATGAGTGTTGCGTCTGGGAGTCATTGGTTGGGGATGTCTGTTGAATCTGTCGTCCATTACCATATTAAAATCCCCGCCAAGTACTAGCGTACCCGGGGGGAGGTCTATGAGAATTTTACCTAGGTCCTGCAGTGCCGGCTTACCTCACGCTATGGGCCCAAGAGGCCCCTCCATAGAGTCAGCGCGAGTGAAAAGGAGGTCAACGTGGTAGTTCAACATCACCCCGTGGGGTCCTCTTCCATGCGACGGTCTTGTGATAGCGGCGGAACGCGCTGGCTGCTGCGGTGATCTTTAGCGCCGCTGCCATCCGGTGATTTCCCAACTCGGCTCCATCCTTCAACCCATTCCCACGCTTCTTCTGGGGAGAGAAAAAACCATGACTTCCCCTCGGCTTCAACTCAGAGTTTGGCGGGGAAGAGCATAGAGTACTCTTTCTCTCTTACGGCTTTTTTGACTGCAGCGAAGCTGCGCCTCTGGGCCTGAACTTTGACTGTAAAGTCAGGAAAGAAGGTGATATGTGCATTGTCAATCTTGACCTGTGGGCCCGTTCTTGCCGTCTGCAGGATGACATCCCTATCACGGAAGTTGAAGACCGTCGCTATTATAGGTCTAGGAGGGGCACCAGGTTTGGGGCGTCCACCAGGTACTCTGAGGGCTTGTTCAATTGAGAAGTACCCGGAGAGGAGCTTCGGATGGAGTTTATTGAGCACCAGACCCTCCACGAAGAGATCCACGGCTGGTTCCTCTGATTGTTTTGGAACCCCTAAGATACGGATGTTGTTTCGCCTTGCCCTTCCTTCATAATCATCCAGGATCTCTTCCATTTTTTTCTGGCGGTCTTGGAGCTGAGCTACGTGTCGCTGAAGCGTCGAGGTGTCGGACACTAAAGCTTTCGTGGTGATTTCAACATACTTCATACTGGAGTCCATTTTCTTTAGATCAGCACGGATTAGGGTGACTTCTATGTTAACTGTGTCGATCCGGGTTTCTAGCGACGTTCACACCCCAGCGATAGCGTCCATAACATCTTCAAGAGTGGGAGTTTTTGAGGAAGTGCTGGACTGTGAAATCTTGGGGTCCTCGCCCTGCGTTGTCTCGGTATCTTCTCCCTGTTGAGACCAAGCAAATTTAGCAAGTTGCTTTTGTGTTTGGGACTTAAGCCCCCTGTTTGTGGCCATGGTAGTAAAGATGGAGTGTGGAAGCCCAGGAATCCACAAGAATACGCAGTATGATCAGTGGGACCCACCCGTATTATCCGCCGGATGCACTGAGGAGATGCGAGCCTCCGTCGGCCTGTCGGAGTTCCAGGTGAGTCAGCTGGACAGAGGTGGCGTTCGTCGACCCCCCAGGTTTGCAGAGGGAAGTTCAACTCTTACCGGGTGGCCCTTTGGTCTTTGTGGGAGTGCGCTGTCCTCGCTAGTGTGGCCAGGGACACAGCCCGAGTCAGTCCTGCAGTTGTGGCCCGCGCAGGATGGGGGCTGCAAGACCAAGGCGACACACCGCCCCCGGCCCGCCGCCAGGCAGAGTGAGAAACCGGGGGTGGGGGGGGGGGGGAGACCAAGTAGGGCTCGAAACAGTATGGCGCACAGTCGGGGGGAGGCCGGGCGGGTCGGATCACCAATGCCCATTCAGTCCGCTTGGGTCACGCTTAGTCGGCAATGTACGCAAGTCTGCAGTCTATGTTGTAGGTATTCACAGTGGGCGTAGTGGTTTCGGACCCCGCTTCCACCTGCGGTTGTGATGCCAGGACCTCTGGGACGTGCGGACCTCCTCCAGTCAGCTCTGCTTTCGGGGTGCCAACCCAGCCAGCGTTTTTTAGTCCAGCAGGCCCAAAAGCCCCGGCCTCAATTTTCAGATTAGGCCATGTCTGCTTCCTTCGCCCACTCACCAGCCCCTCGGGGAATGGTCCTCGTCACCCTGCAGAAAATGGATTACACGCAGCGCTGGAAACCTCCACGACACTCCCGGGGGTCCAGTCCCAGCACTCAGATGAGCAGGCCATAAGCCGGGGCCTCAATTTAGCGCTGGGATGTTCCATTCAGCACCAGCAGCATCCGGCGGTCAGGGCCCTCCGCTTATAAACTAACCCACCTCCGGGTTCCAAGGGTGCTGTATCTTGATCGCGCTCACACGCGCATGTCGCGGGCCCTCTCTCAGGGGTGAATTGACGCTCCAACAAAAAAGGCTGCAAAGCCGGGGCACTCGACTAGCCGCATCCGGCCATCTATCAGCCCCCCATCAGTGCTGCTGGGCCGATCTCGCTTACTTCATCTTCCGGCAACAGTCGGGCCGTGCCGTCCCGCAGGCAGTGCTTCAGAGTTGTTGCTTGCACTTCAGCAGCGCAACCTCGCCGCGCCGGCCACCGGTGACGGTCTATGGCTCTACACCGCTCCCCAGGATCCAGCCGCCATTTTTTCTTGGCTCCGGGCCGCTCACTCCAGGTCAGGAACCGCGCCCCAGCGGTCACCCAGCTCAACTTCATGGTAGCGTCTGGCCGTCGGTTTGATCGTAGGAGCGATTCCCGGGAGACGGGGGAACCACCCGTGCTGCAACCGGATTTTTGGGCGGATATTCAGGCGAGGGCTGCGCAGCCACTTTAGGGAGCGACCATTCCCGTCGGCCGCAAATCACGCCCCCCGAGTTTTGTTCTTGAAAATGTTGTGTTGAGCTGAACTTTGTATGGAAGAAAAAGTAACTAAACTGCAAATTTTAAAAAGTCTTACTTACCTTGGTTTTGTAGGATCCACGGTGTGATATCTAGGCATATTATCCCAAGTAGTCTATGCAATCCAAAAATAATCTAAAAGTAATCCAAAGTATTTTGAATGTATTCTAAACTGTTTAAAAAGCGAATACACACCTGTAACGAAGCCAATTCCATTTACAATAGCATTTTCTTGTAAAGTTTTGCATTTGAAAGTACATTCTACTACCTGTGCCGAGTCCTGCTTTGTTCTACAAATAAAACATAAGTATACCACATACTTACCTAATTGGTCTGGTTTCTGTCTGTAACTTTGTGCCTTCAGCCTTGATTGAGTAAATACAATGAATGCTTAACACACCCTGCTGATAAGCCTAGCTTCTTACCCGCACTACCACAAAGAGAGCTGTTAGTACTTATCAAATGTAGCCTCTCCTATACCTCTGGGGACCCACCGGACTCTGTGCACACTGTACTATAGTATCTACAGAGCAAGCGTCCCACAGCTGGGTCTAATGTGACGTGGCATCGTGGGCAAAAAACGACGGGCTAGGATGCTGCTCCGAGTAATTACTGGTGTCTGAGATTACCTCAAGCATTTCATCCCTCACTTTTTAGGTCTCGCCTGACCCAGCGCATGCGCTGGTCTGGCGAGACTTATTGAGAGGGCTCCAAAAAATGCTACCAGGCCAGCCTAGAGCTACAGTGCATGTGCGCGCGCGCCGCGCTTTATCGCGATTACTTTCACTTTCGCAGCTGCACGGCCGCTTTGATATTTGATCGCAATCGCGATCACTTTCGCGGCCGCATGGGCACTTGGCATAGCCAATAGGTCTCGCTTTTGGGACCTTATAAGTATTTAGTTATGCAACTATTGCATGGCTAAACACTTATAAGGTCCCAAAGGCGAGACCTATTGGCCATGCCAATGCTTGTTTGTATACTTCTAGTGGAACAAATGGCACACCACAGGAAGCACGAAGGCCACCCCAAGCCATACACATGGCACATTGTCAGGGTATGAGTGACGCAGCGCAGGTTATAAAATGCTCTTTTCTTTGGTTGGCCAATTCCACTAAAGGGTTTTCGTTTCTGACTGGTAAATTCTGGGCTGGGTGGGTTTGCGTTCGAGCTGTGACCATTGTCACTGGAATTGTACCATTTTACGGTTGCAGTGTTTTTTCATAATTTTGGCTGTGCCACATAATCCATCATCTACTGCACAATCTGCAGATTTTTCTGAAAAATAATTGCATTTAAAGCTCACACGGATCAAACGTTGCTAAAAAATGTGATGAGAGTGTAGCCGGGCAGTGGAAGGCCTTTCGCCAAGGTGGACTCGGTGCCCTGTCTGTTGCTTATTTATATATTTGGGTTTTAAACTGATACTAATGAGGTGAGACCTTTGCCCAGACAGTGTTGACCTGTGTAAAAACGACAAAAAGACCAAAGAAATACTATCACAAAAATGTGTTGCTTTACGCTTAATAATTTGCTCTTTCATGCTACAATAATTTAGTCAAACCTATCACATAATTTGGTCCGCCCTTGCCGCCTAATTCCAGTGGCCTCGACTATGACAAACGCCTAATAGTAATGTCAAGTGGGGAGCGGCGCGCGGACACGCCTCGAGGAGCTTGCACATTAAAGGAGCCCGGGGCAGCAGCGCCAGGTCACAGCGACGCACGAGCAGCCGCAGCGCCTGCCCCTCGTGACTCTACTTTCTAGGCGCAAGATTATTTCACTTGCACCCTTTTTTTTAATAACGTATATACATATAAAGCAGTCAGCCAGCGAAAGATGCGGCGCTCCGGCCTGGCCCTGCTGGGCAGCCTCCTGGTGATCTGGGCGGGGACCGCGGCAGGACAAACTAAAGGTAAGAGCTTGGGGTGGTACGCTGCGCGCTAGGCTTCGAGGCGCTCTTCTTGATAGCGTCCACGGGATGACTGGACATACTCCGAGCATGTTCATTTGACACTCATGACACTTGTATGATGCACTGAAGAAACCGACGTGGCATGGAACATCGGTATCTATTCTCCCTATAGAGAAATGTAATCCAGGTGGGTCGAATGAGGTGTGCGCCAAGTTACAGCTTGCAGCGTGGCCAAATTAATGCCAATGTCAGTGTCAGCTTACTGACAGCAGGCAATGACTAGCTACTTGTTAATGATGACTTTTTAGTCACTTAATTTTGAGGTCAGTGTGAGGGGAGGCAGCGAGCACTCGCCCTTTTTCGTGGAAAGGACCATGGGACGTTTGGAGGAAGATCAGCAGGAAAGGGAGGTTGGCACGAGTGGGGTTTCTTGGAACGATGATCATGTCAGTCTAGCGCCAACAACGGAGAACCATAGAGACTGACGCTATCTAGAAACGTGTGTATGTGCCAGTGCTTATTTTGTAAAAGAGTAAGCGTCAATGCCCAAAAGTTTGAGTCACAATCCGCTGCCAAATAAAATGAGTTGTGGTGGTGGCCAGCACATGCTCAAATTAAGCACTATACGTATGAGGTTTTTGTATAGTGTGAACCTAGACAGACGGTGCTGGAGACAGCGAGGCACTTTCATTTTCACTCTACTGTGCTGAATATCTCATTAATTCCATAAAGTCCGACTGGGAATTGTAATGGGAGTGGTAGAGAGGGGCAGCGGGCTTTGCACATGCCTTGGCAAAGAAGTGACTGGAGTGGGGGAGAAACGTCTGAGGGAATTGCAGAGTGCTGGTCCGAATCACACAGATATTTGCGAGCCCAGGTGAAATGTACAGGTAGAGTTGGAAAGCTCGAGCCAGGCTCAGCCTGAAGCCTGGCTCTGGCTCGGCTTGAGGTCGTGTTAGAACCTCGAGCCCATAACGAGCCTTCATGTGGCTGCTGCCTGCCACCCTCGCTCTGGCAGTAAAACAGAGCATTATCATTTGAGATAAAAAGGAACGGCACATAGATACCCGTTTATTGGCTGATTTGTACAAAATGAAACCAGAAAACCTAGATTAATCACTGCTTCCTCACTTAACCAAACAGTGTGATCTTTGGCATATATTTTATTTTACTCTTTGCTTTAATTGGTTAAGTTAAGTCTTGTACTGAGTACCTGCACTTCTTTAATATGAAAGGGAGCATTCCTGCACTTCTCAGCACTGCTGCAATACATTTAATGTGAGAGTACCGCCACTTCTCAGGAATAAATACGTACTCTGAGAGAGTACCAGCACTTCTATATTTCTATTTAAAGCACTGATTTTACAGATCCTCCTTTTCTTCATCATGAGGTATGGAAGCACTTTCAAATAAGTGAGTTCAGAATCCTATGCGTTTGATTTAATAGACTACAATGTTGCGCTACCTACAAGAACCTGGGTCACATCCAGGGTTCACGTGACAACCGTCTTGCCTCATAGGTCACTGATGGCACTGTCACCAGAGTGAGGGCAGGGGGAGGAATGATTCTAAATTCATGTTTAAAAATGGTATATTTTAATTAGTACTTCTCACTGAAGTGGTATAATGTGATGTATTAAAGTCTAAGCTTCAACATGTTAAGGAAATTCACTATTTTAATTTTATGCGACTTTATAATAATTTCTGTGATGTTTATTGTGTGACAAACATGTTCAGGGCTTGGCTCATCCAAAAGGCTCTAAGATCCAAGCCAGATCCATGGCTCGACTCTAATTCGGCTCAACCTGTTAATTTGTGGGCTCACTCACCTCTACTTACATGGAGTAAAAAAACAGACCCAGGGGTGGCTATTCCTTTAGCCTTATTGTCCCCATCAGGCTCCGAGTTCGGTGGGCCACCAGGTGTTATCCCAGGGAGGGGACTCGTTCCCGAACATGAGCCCTTCCCTTTTGTCCGAGTTGAGCTTTAGGCAGCTGAACTTCATCCAGGTTGCGACGTCGGACATGGTGTTTCAGAGGCTGGCTCTGTGGAGTCGGGGTCTTCTGTGAGGGATAGGATGAGCTGTGTGTCATCGGTGTATGAGATGATGTTGAGTCTGTAGGTGCGGACCGTGTCTACTAGCGGCGTCATGAAGGTGTTGAAGAGGGTGGGGCTGAGGGAAGAGCCCTGGAGTACGCCACAGGTGATGTTTTTGTGTAAGGAGGAGAAGGGAGGTAGATGGATCCAATGAGTTCAACCTGAGAGGAAGGATGAGATACAGTTGAGGGCATTGCCTTAGATCCTGGTTTGGTGGAGTCTGGTGATGAGGGTGTGGTGATAGACAGTGTCGAAGGCCGCTGAGAGGTCGAGGAGGATGAGTGCTGCTGTTTCCCCTTATTAATTTTTTATTTAAAGAGTTTTCTATAGCATAAACAAGACCACAGGGGGTATCAGAGTGCTTTACAGATGGGTAGTTACGAGGGTACAAGAAATAACAACATTAGCGCAGAGCGGCCGGGCAAAGGCCAACATCGGTCACAACAGTCAATCATTTCAGTGAAGGCAAGAGTAAGAAAACAAATCCTAGGGTGAGACTGAAGGTCTAACCAGAGATTTCTTCAACAGAACTACTTTGGCTTTCCTAGGAAGGAAGCCATTGTTTATATCACAACCGAACAATGCAGGGGCACAACAAATAACAACAATCCTAGCAGATTCATTCGAGACAAGTGTGAGATAGCGAGACCTCATGAGGGCTAGGGGACTAGTTCAGGAATTTCTTTGGATTCCCTTTCGAAGGAAGCTGTGGAATTATTCAGTCTTGTTTCAGGTGTAAGGAGTTACAAATTCAAGGTGCAATACCAGAGAATGCTCGATTGTATGTTTTGGTCTAGGAGGCATCTGATTTCATCTGTTGCTACAATCAGGGCGGTCTCCGTGCTGTCACTGGATCAGACAATGGACTGGAGGTGTCGAGCAGGTTGTTTTATTTGGGGTATTTTGTGAGTTTTTGGTTGATGGCTTTCTCCAGGACCTTGGCTGGGAAGGGAGTAGCAAGATGGGGAGGCAATTCTTGAGCTCACTAGGGTCGGCGAAGGGTTTCTTAAGGAGAGGTATGACCTCCGCGTGCTTCCATGCACCCGGGACAGTGGCGGTGGTGATGGAAGAGTTAAGAATTTCCATGAGACTGTTGCTAATTTCTTTCCTTCCTATGTTGTAGATGCAGTGCTAGAGGGGAGTGGATTGAATTCATAATATTGGTAGTATCTTGTATCAAAAGCTGTTTCCAGCTGGTGAGTCGATGGCTGAGGGTAGCGTCGATAGGTGTGCGGAGGTGGTTGAGGTCGGTGGGTTGTGGATCGAAGTTGCTTTAAAGGTCTGTGATCTTGTGGTGAAAGTAGTCCACAGGCTGTTGCAGAGGGCCTTGGAGGGGTGGATCGTGTTCTGGTGCAAAGGTGCCTGCGTTTCAGGGACGATTGTTTTTGTGCAGGAAGGTGTCCCTTCCTGCCCATAAACAATCAATAATGGCGATTTGCTATTTCTATGTGTGCTCCTTTCTGCATTATTTAATGATTGTTTTTGCACAGGAAAGGACACCTTCCTGCAGAAAAACAATCATCAATGGTGTTTTGCTCTTTCTATGTATGCTGCAGAATGCAACACACTTATAAAAAGCAAAAACGAGGAGAAATACAAGTATTTCTCCTTGTTGCGCCAATCTAACGCCTGCTTTTGCACAGAGTTAGTTTTTGGTGCTGCCTCAGATTTACACATCCTTGTAAATCTGGTGCAGCATCAAAACAATGGGTGTTGCAGTGGAACCCCCACAGCAACACCTATTACACGCACGTTTCACTCAGGTACCTGCATGAAAAGGTACCTTATTTACAAACTGGCATTAAGCCATGCAAAGTGTCTTAACGCTGCTTTGTGGTGCAGGCCATTTGGCCACCAGAACATTGAAAAAAATGACGTCTCGGTGGTGTAGTCTGTTGTACATATGCCCCTGTGTCCTCGCCCTTTCTCAACGGTTGTTCTGACAGAACGAACCGCGCTTTCTGTGTTTTTAGCATTTGCCTCGCTGTATGGTTTTGGTGAGTACCGTTTGTTTTACTTTTTTTTGCAGTTTTTTATATAGCGCAAACTCGACCCAAAAGTATTGGAGTGCTTTACATAAGCGCCAGTTGCGTTACACAAGGGCACTTTTCATGTTTTTGATAGGCACTGGGAGATTGAGGGAATTTCCCAGAATCACAGGATGTTGAGCTGACGCCAAAACTCGAACCTGATTTTCCACTTTCAAAGTTGGCAGCTCTGGTCGTTAAACTACATCCTCTTCCCTAGTGGGGCTTGTGTGTCAGAATATAGGTCTTTGTTAGAACAGATTTTTGGTGCCGGGTACCATAACTCTCTGTAAGGTAAGCAGGGGCAGCCTTATATTTTGAAGAGTTCAAGTGTTCATGTGGGTTGCACCCTGCAGTCATCTCTCACAGATGGTGCTTGTACTTCCGCTGTGTTCCACAGGATGTCTTTGGACAGACCCTAGAGATGGCAGTCATGTTCATGGAGCTTGGAGCAGTAACTGCGGTTCGCTCTAGCAGATATCAGGTGTCTGTTGGCTCTGGCGTGTTTCGAGCAGAATAGACTTTTTGTGAAGGTAACATGTTTGTGGTGAGAAAGACAGGTTGCTTTGACTGGGTATCCACCGCTGAGCTGGATGGGTAAAACCTGATCACCTGTTTTGTGCAGCCCCTTACAGACCCCCCTCAACAACCCATATCCCAGGTGTGGGCACTTGGAGACTTCTGCTTGATGGGAGTCTGTCTGGATAGCTTTTTTGATGGGGAGCAGGCCCCACCCTTAGTGTGGAGACTTGTTGCCTGGGGAGGGTTTAGTAGGGCCCAGTCCAGGACCCAGATACCTTCGAGTCTGCTCCACCCTTGTGATGCGGAGCAATCCCCGGATCACTGGAGATACATTGCCCGTGCGGGTGGGTTTGTCCAGCACCCTGTTGTGTTTAGGTATCTATATAGAGCTCATGGATTTGGAGCTTGTGCAGCTTTAGGGTTTTCATACCATTCTTGTGCTCGTGGCTAGAATCTACGGGTGGAGGGTGGAATGATAGTGGGAGAATGTTGGTTGGAATGGAGCAGGGATGGCCATGTAGGAGGACGACTAGTGATTTCATCCTGTTGTGTATTGAGGTACGAAGGGTCCTGAGAGCCAATAAACCATGGAGCAGATTTACAAGCAGATTTGTGACGCAGCGGCGGCGTAAACAATGCGCCATGTTGTGACACATTTACAATGTGACGCATCTAGGGAGATGCGTCACTTTGTAAAGTCCTGCGCCACATTATCCCTGCATCAGGTATAATGTATGCAGGGTCGGCGTTCCGACGCAAGACAGCCTCGTAAAAGTGACGCAGTGAAATCTACAAGATTTTGCTACGCCACTTCTATGACGCCACTGCTTTAAAACCTTACATCTGCTTCAAGCAGGCGTAAGGAGTGACACAGCACAATAAGTATGGGATGTACCTGAGCATTACTGGAGTTGCGTCGTGCTTGCATTACTGGAGTTGCGTCGTGCTTGCGACACAACTCAAGCAATGCGTGACCTTTGCGCCAACAGATGCATGACGCATCTGTCAAATCTTGCGCCATGGTGCGCCGCATTGTGTATGTGACAGATCCATGGTGCTGCAAGGGTCTTTTTGCATGACGCAAGTAAACTGACGCATCTCTGCTATAATGCAGAGATGTGTCCGTTTCTATTAAATCTGCCCCCACGTGTTTACTTTTCATTCTACGTCCTGTGGTTTCTAGATACAAGAATTTGGCGAAGACTACTTAGGACCCTGTTCCTTGAAACCATTTAGCTATTAATCTCCGCAGTAAGAGTGTTTACTTTATAGGCGCTGCCTTAGGGTGACCAACTGGCATGGGGCAAATTCAGGATGGTACGTGTAAAAATTTACGACAAAGGGTCAAAATTCGGGACAAAAATTCAGGAAAGAAGGTCAAAATTAAGGACCGAAATTTGCAACAAAAGATACACTTTACAGACACATCAGAGGAGGTTGCATAATAGTATATAAGTAAGTAAATAGAAAACCAACATAAGTACAAGTCAAAATAAGTTTATATTAGTTTGAGACAATCATGCGCTTCACGTTTTATAAGTATGCACGCAGTTTTGAGCAACTCTGCAGGTCTTTTTGTGGTATTTCATATAATCATAATCTATTTATATGTTCTCTGCACTGGGCTGTCCAGTCTCATATTTTGTTTACAGTTCATGGTCCTGAGCAGGCCGGTTTGGTGAGAGAAGTGGTCGGGAAGATCTGCTCGGATGGACTTTGTTACTAGCAGCTCATATCTGAGTGACATTGTGAGATGTAAAGCAGCACGCATAGGATGTAGCTAAATGGGTCCTGCACTGCCGGACTAGAGTGCAGTCCTCCGAGTGGCCAGCTTTGTGTCAGATGAATATATTATACATATCATTTTAGCAAAATCAAAAGGTCTTGCGAGACCTAATAAATGGTGCCAACGTCCATGGGCAAGTTCAGTTGCTGTTAATGACGATGACCTTGCACCCGCCTGAGATATGAAGATTGCACCGTCGCTGACCTGCTGTTGCTTGCATACACAGCAGGAGAGTGCACAGGGATAGGGCCACATCTCTCCTGCCCGTGTGTTCCTATTCCCAGAGCACTGGAAGTATGCTTTGTCTCAAATCCATACATTGTGCACGAGACAGTGAAAGCAGACACTGGGAAGAATAAGACGCGCACATTCTCTTCGTAAAGTGTCTAGCCTAGCAGTTTATTTTCTTTTTTTCAGTTGTGCAGTCTCCACTCAAGCCGGCTTGAGGGATCTGTAGAAGGAACATGGAAGCGTAGGGGGGGCGCATGATGAAACTATTACAGCGCACTACACGACAGATTTCACCATACCAGGAGTGCGGAGAAACAATTTAAGGAGCGTCGTCATAACAGGAGTAAACATTCAGGAGGATGACATTAGCATAGGAACGGTAATCATTGTAGCATGTCTACGTAGATGCCCAGAAGGTGTGTGACACGAAAGCATGGCAAGGGAACTGCCCGATCAATGCTAACCTTGAGATATTGAAATGTCCACAGTATAAAAAATCCAGTCCAAAAAGATGCCAGCAAGGTATGCACTAGTGAATCTGAGGGTGAGCAAAAAGTGGGCGAAAGCAGGATAAAGGTAGGAGCGCAGTATAGTTCTACCAAGAAGCTGAGGATCACAGGTGGGGCAGTAGAGCCTAAAGTGCCACGCCCCCTCCTTTGTAGCTTGTTTTATGTGTCAGCAGATGTATGAGGTGATATAAGGTTTACGTCTCCACTGACTCTAGCTTGCAGGACACAAATGACCTTAAATGGTGCAGGACATCTTTCTGCTGACTGCTGCAGGAAAATGATGAAGAAGAGCTACAGGGGAGCCATATGTATAGTACCTAGTACAGGGCTTTGGTTGGGATGAAAAATCTGGGGGGTCTGTCAAAGTGGCTTGGCCGATGTAACGAAGGGCATGGCTTAAAAACACGCAAGCTAAGAAATCTGTACTTAGTATATTTGGCACCCGGCTGGTAAATTTGCTGCTTTTTTCTGTGCATCCAGATAAATAACACAATAAGTAACATTCCACCTAGAACAAGCCAGGACTATTGGCTTTGTCAATGGTTGTTAGTTGCGCAAGACAAATAAGCAACAACTTTGGCTTCGTTCTAAATAGCATTGAAAATGCTTCAGTTCTAAAATTATAAGACTGTGAAAGAACTGTAACCAGTGCCTCTGAAGTTCCATCAAAGGCTTTGAAGGGTGGAACTGCAGCAGAGTTAAGATTTTATTTCCACCCTGATGATTAGTGCAAAAATGCAGAGCCCGATAGGGACCCATCTCAGCACCTGCTTTTTAGAACTTCCTCCGGTGCTGAGCACAGGCAGGACCCGGCTCACTTAAAGGCCTGAACTAGTAAAACATCCTGATTCATGAGCCGCCGGCACACACAATATCACATCCCATCTGTGATTTATTTTGCAGTTAGTTGCAAGGTGACATTGATATATGTATATTTACTGCAGCTCATACACTGCCACTGTCCAGAGCCTGCATTTCCACAGTGAAAAGTGCAAGAAATAAAAAATCCTGTTTAATGCAAGAAGAATACCGACAGGTCAATCCACCAGGGGCCGCAAGTCCTGACGTAAAGGATTTTATTTTAGTTGCAGTCTTTGAATCATGCTTCCGATAGCAAAACATCTTTTTACAATACACCGAACCTGTTTTAAGAGTGAGGAAAGTGTTTCTGAATTGTGAAAAGGGTTTTGCGACACCTTCCAAATTGTAATGTAATTTAACAGTGGTTTGTGACCTCAGTTGTAGTTGCAAAGCACACACTTCGCAGCTCAGCTTGGAACACCTTAACAACACCATGGAAAAAGAAGAACTCTTTCATCTCAGGCAGCTTTAGGTCAATTAACACCTATTTATTTCTCATTCCAGCAGCCTTTACATGCCCAGATTAACTAGTACCCACAATTACATTTCTTTGAAGCAGCTGGCACCCTGGCTGCCCCTCCCGCTGAATCACTGCACAGGAGACCCCCTCCCTTCTGCCTCAGCTTAGCCATCTCAACTGCTGAACTTTTAGCGACAAATGCCCAGGCCTGCCAAGTATCACGCATCAGGTGTGACTCTAACGCATTTCAGTGTGGTGTTCCGCACTCCACACTGAAATGCAAAGTCACACATTATAGCGTTGCCTGAGCCTGACTTGTCAAGGCGAGCACTGCTTAGGCACCAAATACTGAAATCTGAGTGGCTGAGTGCGCGCCGCACTCTGCCACTCAGATTTCAGTATTTGGCGCTGCTCCCAGCAGGCTTGAGGCTTGGCTCAGGCTGCTAGCAAGCTCTCGTAACAATGTAACAAGATTTATTCACCCTAGACATACTGCGACTATGTGTGACATTTTCACAATTTCAGTGTAATTATGAGTGACATTCAATGACTATGAGTGACACTTTCTCGCATGCAAATATCAAGCAATGAAGACAAAGGAAACATAGAAATATCAGAAAGTACACTAATATGAACAACTAGAAACTCTAATAAGATCTTAAAAGTGTCTCATACCCCCAGAAATGGAAGGGCACTAACCTAGTGCCCTTTGAACGTGATAGTACTGTTTGTGAGACAGAACAGCAGAAAATCAATGAAAAGAGACCCTGCCTTAGCCAGCCTATGCCGACTGGTCCACCTGGCTTGCTCCTTTCTGGTAATCAATTAAATGTAGAGCTGAGCATCTGCAGTCTGGACTCCAGACCGCTCTCTGTCCCACGGAGGATCAACAATTAATATTTCATTTGCACAAATGCAGATAAATAGACCCAACTAAAATGCATAGAAGTCCTTCATATATGAGTAACTGGTTGCAGCGGATACACTACAGGGCAACACAAGAATTATTTCTTCCTTTTTTAATAATAGCCAATGTCAAAGTAATGACGTGCACTTTAACCAGCTTTTTGATTTAAGATTCAGCGTGAGCATCACTGTCATGACATATTCGTGATAAAATGTGTGATTTGCTAACCTAGCTTAATTTTACAGGTGTTCAAATCACTTATTTCCAATCAGGGGCTCCAAAGAAATTCATCTACTGTGCAATATAATGTTCTTCATAGAGATGCCTGAAGATATAGGACACTCTCTCTTTATCTTGAAACGTATCATATAACTATTCTTTAGGGATTAATTTTTCTGATATGGCAAGTGGGAAGAAAAAACTCAAAGATAAAACATGGAAATCTGAATCTGTACCCTTCCCACTTGATTTTATCGTTTTGATTTCCGCTCGATCCATTGATGTACCGATGCGAGGGGCATATGTATCAAAGGATTTTGTATTCGCAAACGCTGCGAATCGCAAAAAAACAGCGTTTGCGAATACAAAATCGCAAAAGGAGATGTATGAGGCATTTCAGCCTCGCAATCTTAAGGAATCGCTATATTTGCGATTTCTTAAGTTAGCGTAAGCATTTAAGAAATCGCAAATTGCGATTTCTTAAATGCAATGTAACACGCACCCAAGTTGTGCGATTTCTCCTTAAGAAATCGCAAATTACCACCAACTTCAAGTTGATGGTAAATTGCGATTTCTTTGAAATATGCACTTTTTTGCATATTTCAAAGTGCCATGTGGTGCACATACATGCCCTTAGGGCATGTATGTGCGCCATATGTGTACACATGCTGATTTCAGGGGTGCATCAGGGTGTCATCATGACACCCTTGCACCTTTGAAAATATTCTCAATTTGCGATTAGCAAATAGTGAATCGCAAATTGAGAAGGACTTCCCATTCATTGCTATGGGCCTCCTGGCCCATAGGAATGAATGGGAAGGTATTCCTTAATTGCGATTTCGCAATTTGCTAATCGCAATTAAGGAATTTTAAGAAATCGCAAAAGTTGTGCGATTTTTTAAATACATCCCGTTTTGCAATTCTCAAAAAATCGCTATTTGAGAATCGCAAATGGAGATGTTGATACATATGCCCCCTAATGTGTTGATTTATCTGTGTTCTAATTGGGCTTTGTGTTTAACCACACGGACATCCAAGCTAATATCTTGCTTTCTGTGTGTAAATCATACTAACCAATTGTACAGTTTTAGTCAATAACGTGCTTACATATCTGTAAAATACTCCTCAAAGGTTTGATGTATTCAATGCTAGTTTTGTGATTTTATAAAGCCAGTATGTTTGTTCATCTTTTGCGGCCGAGTATGTAAGCAAACAGGATGTGGGAGGCCCGTGAACATGGATCTCTTCTCAGCTGCCTAATAATTATATAGGGTCAGAGGTCAGCGGACTCGCAGACTGACTCCAGTTCCGCCGCAGGCAGCTCTGGCCAGCATTGGAGCAAGCCACAGGAGAGTCTGGGTAGTCGGGCTGCACACATAGGTGAAAGAGCCAGCGGAGGATATTGAGGCAAGTGTACATGAGAAGGAGCCTGCTCTGCCAATAAAAGAGTATTTATATCCAACAGTTACTGTCGCATATTTAACATTTCACACCGCGTGTGGCGCAAGCCTTTTTTCATCATCATTGTTATGAGTGTTGCAGTGATGGAGCCATCCGGCCCGTCCACACACGTTCAGCCCTCACCCACGCACCCCAAGGGCGGACTCGCCCGAGGGTTTAAATAAAGGGGCGCAAGACAGCTCGGGGTCTTGGCCCAGTGAGCAAATACTGTGTGGATGTCACCTTAACCAATACGGCTCAACCCTGCGGCCTAGTTCGTAGAATCCAGCTTCCCTTATACCCGGATACAACACTGGCGATGAGGCGGGTCTATCCCACGCCTCGCCGTATCCACCCCAGCCAGACCCGGTACCTGGGGGGGTTTCGACGAATTCCTGCTGCTGTGCTCCTGGTGCCCGCACAGTCCGTGCTCGTGGTGCCGCTTGTGCCTGTGGCGGGTGCCCACCCTGCGTGGAATCGTCTGCCTAGAGCGGAGCGGGGCTTGATGTGTGCCGCTTCGGCAGGCGCGCACCTGCTGCCCCAGTCATCGCGGATTGGTGTCTTCAGCGCATGGTCGGCGCCAGAGGTGAGGCGTCCCCTACTTGTGCGGGTGCGCGAATGCTGCCCAGGCCCGACGACGCACCGCCTCACCGCTCAGCCTCCCTGCATCGCCGCAGCCTGGCTGCGCTCCCACGGCCACGTGGTCGAGCCGGCGGATGAAGCCCTGAGGCAGCTCAAGCGCCCTGCTGCGAAGCGCAACGCTGAAGGTCTCGACCCTTGCCAGTAAGGTGCCCTCAGGCCAGTGCCCCCTACCGTCCTCACATGCACAGTGCAGCAAGCCCACAAGGAAGAAGACAAAAACGTGCCAGAACACTGGGTGGCTGTTCTTAGCAGCTAGACACAATAAAGTAGGAAATAACAAAGGAAACAGGAGATACACTCCTGTTCAGGAACAATCACAAAGAGGCAGTTGGGAATGGAAGGGCTTTCCCCAGTGACCGCTCACAGCCAAGGCCACCAAGCCCAGCATGCAGCCGCCCTGAGTTTTCCCAGCTTCACGTCGTCCAGCTCCGACGACCAGCTGTGTTCTGACGCACCAAGAAGCAGACCAGCAATAGAGGATGAATGTTCAGGGCGCCAATGATGGGGGTGCCCCCCAAGCGGCACCGCCCTCTCAGCGGGCCGACCACAAGCACACGCTTGGCCCAGTCAAGCCACGGCTGCCCCGCTACCACCCTTCAGTGAGCTCTCGGATCCGTCCACTGCAGCGGCGTGATGAAAGTCTTGGATTGGTCGCCTGGACCATTATTTCATCGGTGTGCGGGAGACAGATGGGAGAGTGAAGATGTCACTCCTCATGTGCTATGGAGGAGGCGAATTATACGACCTTTTCGAGACTTTGCCAGATAGAGGGGCAGATGATGACTGCAATGGGGCTGTCGCGGCCCTAAACTGCCATTTTGATCCTCAAATAAACCCGGATTTCGAATGGTTCAAGCTCCAGCAGGCGCGACAGGGAGAGGCCGAGACCATAGATATTTTCTACGCCCGCTTACGGAAGCTTACAAGCTCGAGCACGCTGCTGGACCAGAGGGCAGAGATCAGGGCGCAGCTCATCCAAGGATGTCGGTCAGTCACGCTGTGACGCCTGATTCTACGCCAGCCTTGCATCAGTCTCGACGAAATTCTGGTGCTTGCCAGGTCCCACGAGCTGTCCAACGCTCGCGCGGACGAAATGGAAGCAGCCCTCAGCCGGCCCTCTGTGACATAGCGGATGCCCACAGTCAAGGAGGAGAGAGTGGACGTGATCCAAAGATGACTGCCTCAGTCAAGAGGAGCCACGAGTCCTCCGCAGAGGAGCACGTGCAGAAACTGTGGCCTAGATCACACTCCAGTGGGGAGGTGTTTGCCAAGAGGAAAAACCTGTTCGCAATGTGGGAAACTCAACCACTTTGCAAAAGTCTGCAGGAGCAGAAGAGGACCGAGCACCCCCCTGAGCCCACGTGGGCTCGCAACGGTCATACGACAACTAACGTTGGAGGATCCAAAGGACCAAGTTGACAACACCCCTCCAGGGTTCGACTTTGAGACTGAAGAAGACGAGGTGTTCATTGTGTCATTTGTCTGCCGAGAAGGAGCAAAGCGCCGCCCATGTGCAACATCACCGTAGCAGGGTCCCCCGTAAGCGCCCTCATAGACACTGGAGCGTCAGTCAATGTGATGTACAGTGACCAGTACGAAAAGCTACTGTCGCGCCCGTCACTTCTACCGGTCAAAGCAAGGATTTACACGTACAAGAGTGATGAGCCGCTTCCTCTACGAGGAGTCATTGAGGTCAAATTCACCATCGAAGGTCAGAGTCGGGAGCCGGGAGCCATTCGACAATGCATCGACATGCGCCTACCGAACAGGGCCGTAAAGAGGGAACGACATCTCACGCCCACGATGGACGACATCGTGGCTGACCTGAACGGCGCCAAATGTGTCAGGCATTGACCGAGTAGTGCGCCTACCTCAAGATGTCAGAAGGTGGCAGTAGAACTACATCTCCCAGGAGGCCATCCTTCTGGGAGGGATCGGAACCAATAAACCACATACAACGTGATTCTCGTTGTTGGTAGAAGTCCTGGATGCAGAGCGGCTGCTCTGCATGTTGCTGATCGTACCGTTAACTCAAGCGCTCTCTGTCCACGGAGCAAAACTCTTCCTCGTCCTGTGACTGAGACCCTCAGGCGGGGTCGTCTGGTTTTCGCCTCGTTCCGCTCTGAGGAGCGTGAACGTTCTGTATCTTGTTTTTTCCCTGGACCGCGGCGGCGTCGGGGGAAAAAGTCTGCATCTCTCGAGGCTCCTGTGGCATTTTCTGCATGTAAGCGCCAGCAGTTCCGAGCCTTGATTTCCGTCTGCGGCTGCGGCGGAAAGAACCGGCCTTGAATGAAAATGTATCCGTGTTTTTTCTTTTCCTTTTCCTTGTGTTTGCTGAAGAGAAAGGCTTGCTTGGGAGTTACGTGGTGTCAAGTGCCGGTAACAATATTGGAGGTACCACTTTTCTGTTATATGGTGACTTTTGGGGATTCTTTGAAAGGCGACTCTAGCATGCATTTCCTGAGCATGTTATATCTGTATCCATGCTGGAGACCCTGAAGGGAAGCGTGTTCTTGGTGCTCGCAGTACTTTGACTGTATTGACTCCCCGTCAGAGGGGTATGTTACTTATCTATTTCCTGGAGATGGCCTTTCTTCTCTTTTGTTTACAAGGGTGTGTGGCAGAGGGTATGTATGTGGACTAGATGTTTTCTGTTTATATTAACAGAAAAGGTTGATGTAGCACTAACTGGTCGTGTTTGGTTTTCTAGATGCTTGTACATTGTTCCCAGCGGTGAGAGAAGAAGTACTGCAGACAGAGAAGATCCTTGGCAGGTACTGGAGTGGTATTAGTGAGAATATATGAGTGTAGTCAGACTTGTATATGGTACTAATTTTATGTTATTTTGTTACAGGTCTCCCTTTTCCCACGCTGCACCTACCCTAACCCTATCCCTCGCTTGATCGCCTCAATGCTCTGGATATATTCTAGTCAGAATTTGGGGATGTCAGGAGGTGGACCCTTTTGAGCATCGCCCAGATCCTGAGGAGGACTTGTGATCGTGTCAGAATCACGTACCCATGAAACTTTCTCCTCCCGGTCTGGGCCATTCACAAAGATGGCGAGTCTAGATGATGTGTTACAAGCTTTGGCTGCGGTTCAGCAGGAATTGGTAGCGTCCCGGGCTGAAACAGCGGCTCTAAGAGAGAGGGTGGATAGACAGGCGTCTCAGCAGGTACCCCACAGATACAGGTGACTGTTCCACCGCCCATACCTTTGGCAAGTCCGGAGAGGTATTCAGGCGATCCACTAAAGATCCAAACTTTTCTTACTCAGATAACTCTTTATTTTTCCTGCAAACCAGCATTGTTTCCTACTAATCTTTCTAGAGTGGCTTTTGCCATCTCGTATCTGACAGGGGATGCCGCCAATTGGGCGGTTCCTTTGGTTAGGAACAATGATCCCTTGCTTACCGATTGGGTAGCGTTCAGGAGGGAATTCGAGAGGGTGTTTGATCGCAGGGCCAACACACTTAGCGCAGATAGAGAATTGCTGGAACTACGTCAGGGTAAGAAGGATCTGGTTACCTACATGACGGCCTTTAACCGTTTGCTGGTCGAAACCTCCTGGCCAGAGGAGAAAAGAATGTCACTCTACTACCAGGGATTAAGGGATGAGATGAAGGATGTGTTAGCACAGATAGATCCGCAACCTACCACATGCACCGACTTAATCAATCTCACGTTGCGGTTGGACCATAGACTAGCGGAGAGGGGAGGGGACCATAGAAAAGGTGAGAGGACTATGGTCGGTATGGAGCATGAAAGTCGTTCCTCTTACTCCTCGAGGGAACCCGGTCCTGAACCAATGGACGTGGGTGCTATTAGGCCCCCATTATCAAAAACAGAGAGAGAGATTCGCCGGGTACAAGGACTCTGTATGTACTGTGGGAAGAAGGGAAACTTTGTGAGGGAATGCTCTCTGAAACCCAAGAAAAGGAATACGTTCTATGCGGGTAAGCAAGTGGCTATCACGTCAGTAGAAACCTCCGGTGAAGGAGACTCTATCAAGACGGAGTAATCTAAGGTAGAACCATCAGAGAAGGAATGGAGACTGCCGTCTTTGGCAGTCACCGAGGAAAACAGCACTGAATCACACATAGTGCTGTCCATGATCCTTAGGACGGGACAACAAAAACACCAGGTAGGGACCATGATTGATTCAGGGGCCACCCAAAACTTTATTGATTGTGGTTTATACGTCGACTGGGGTTGACCAGGTTGCCTAATAACAAGCCAGAGAAAGTGTTAGCAGTAGACGGCACTCCTTTGAAGTCCGGTCCCATTACAGAACACACAGAGATGGTAGAATTGGTCCTCCAAGGAGATCTTCAGGATCACGTGGAGGACATTACACTAATCATAATTGAGGCACCACAATACGAGGTTATCTTGGGTATGCCATGGTTATGGCAACATAACCCTACCATGGATTGGAGCCAAAAAACCATTAGTTTTCACTCAACGGAATGCCTTGCTAAGTGCATGAAAAGTAATGACTCACACACATTGGCCCTAGCATAGATTTATCAGGTGGCCACTGCAGCGGAGAAAGAGACTGGACTACCTCCAGAATACGCCTTGTATCAGGAGGTTTTCAGTGAAGTCAAGGCCGAGATCCTACCCCCACATCGCGAATATGATTGTCGCATAGACCTGGTGGATGGAGCCGTAATTCCATCATGCAGAGTCTATGCATTGTCCAAACCCGAAACCAAACATCTGCATGAATACCTGGAACGATTTAGTTCCATTGGCTTCATTCGTCCTTCTCGCTCTCCAGCCGCCTCTCCACTTTTCTTTACAGCGAAAGCCAATAGCGAGTTAAGGACGTGTATCGATTATCGCATGTTGAACAAGAACACCGTGAGAAATCGATACCCGCTTCCGCTCATCCCACTATTGCTGGATCAGGTGAGGGAGGCCAATATCTACACTAGACTTGATCTGAGAGGGGCCTATCACCTGGTGCGGATTCGCAATGGGGATGAGTGGAAGACTGCGCTTAAAACCCGGTACGAGTTATTCGAAACTTGGTTATGCTGTTCGGGTTATGTAATGCCCCAGCGGCATTCCAGTATTTCCTCAGCGACATGCTCAAGGATTACATAGATCGATTTGTGATAGTATACATAGATGACATCTTGGTCTTTTCAGTCTCTCCGGAACAACATGTAAGGCCCGTACTCATGATCCTCAAAAGACTGCAAGAAAACAGTTTATACTGCAACCTAAGCAAATGCGAGTTTAGCGTTACTGAGGTCGAGTTTTTGGGAGTAATTTTGAGCCCTCAGGGATTTAGTATGGCTGAGAGAAAAGTGGAGGCGGTTCAGGATTGGCCTGTTCCTAAAAGTGTGAGAGATGTGCAGTGCTTTTTGTGTTTCTCCAACTACGATCGGCGATCAATCTCTCACTTTTCTCAGTTGGCCTCTCCAGTGACTAGGTTGTTGAGGAAAGGAACGCCTTTCCTTTGGACCACCGAAGCTATGGATGCTTTTACTCAACTCAAAAAGGCATTCTGTACCGCTCCCATCCTGCGACACCCACAAACCGACATATCGTTCATAGTAGAAGCTGATGCCTCTGATGTTGCGGTTGGTGCGGTGTTGTCGCAAAGAGATAAGCACACAGGACAGCTACATCCGGTGGCTTTCCTTTCCAAAAAGTTGAACTCTGCAGAGACCAACTACACCGTGGCCGAAAAAGAACTATTGGCCATCAAGAAGGCCTTCCAAGAGTGGAGACACTACTTGTGGGGGGCCCAACATCCCATCACCATTTACTCGGACCACAGGAATCTGCAGTTCATGAAGACAGCTCGACATCTCTCACAGAGACAGATGCGGTTTTTCGCAGAATATGATTTCTTGATCACCTTTCGTCCCGGCTCTGACAACAAGAAAGCGGGATACTTGTCATGGCTAGGAGAGAGCGATGCGCCTTAACACGATCTTCCGGAGGCGATCGTGAATCCCGAAAAGGTCCTGTGTGTGGTTACCGTGGAGCAATTCCTTGAACAAGTCACAAACAATCAGTCCCCAGATCAGTGGCAGCGATGGGCGGATCAAAACCCTCATCGAGTCCTCAAACATGGTGTTCCTTTGCACGACAATAAACTGTACCTGCCTACCCACACTCTCCGTTTGAAGGCTTTCAACTGGTGTCATGACGCGGTACTGGCGGGTCATTCGGGACATAAGAAAACACTACATCTAACCCAGCGTCATTTCTGGTGGGAAGGACTGGCTAAAGACATAGAACAATGGGTGTCACAATGTGAGACATGTGCTTGTGCTAAAGGGGAACAAAGTAAAAGGGAGATTGATGCCATTGCCCACACTATCACAACTGTGGCAAACGATCAGTCTGGATTTCATCCTAGGCTTACCAAAGGATCAGGGGTACAACGCTATATTGGTTGTTATAGACAGTCTTACTAAAATGGGTCACTTTATTCCATGTAAGAATCTTCCCACTGCGGGACAGACAGCTCAGTTGCTATTATCACATGTGGTTCGATTACACGGACTTCCTAGGGTCATTGTATCCGATAGAGAACCCCAGTTCATTGCCCGATTCTGGTGTATGTGGTGTAAGGCCCTTCATGTGGAAGCCGCTCTGTCCACCAGCTGCCATCCGCAAACCGATGGACAAACAGAGCGGTTGAATCAAACCCTAAAAAAGTTCTTGCGATGTTATTCTAAGGAAGCCACCGAATGCTGGGTATCCTTGTTGTGGTTAGCTGAACTATCCTATAACAATACTTGGCGCAGCTCTATCAGGGAAACACCGTTTAGAGTGAACAATGGATTTCATGCCACCACGCTGCCTCTGGTTATCCCGAGTGAAATGCAGAACCATCCGACGGTGATGGCACAAGTTGGATCTCTCCTGAGAATACACAAACGGATACAAGCAAATCTGGTTCAAGCCAAAAGACTCTACAAGAAATGGGCTGATCACCATAGACAAGAGGGGCCTATGTATCAGGTGGGAGATCAAGTATGGCTCTCCACGAAGAATATCCGCTTCCGGAGGTGCAGCATCTTTTATTCCCGGTTTATTGGTCCTTACACCACAGTTCGCAGAATCAACCCTGTGGCGTACAAACTGAAACTGCCAGCATCTCTGAGGATACACCCTGTGTTCCACTGTGGGATATTGAAACCAGCGAAGTGTGCGCGGCGCAGAGCCGTGCCTCCAGTGATGAGGGATGGGCAGTTAGAATATGAGGTGCGATGCATCCTGGATTCCCGATACCGCCAAGGTCGTTTGTGGTATCTTATCTCTTGGAAGGGGTACCCGTCCGAAGACGATTCATGGGACCCGTGCACTGGTGTACACGCCCCTCGCGCAATGCGCCTTTTTCATTCCCACAATCCTGGAAAACCTGGTTCTAGGAGGCGCATGGGAGGAGGGCGTACTGTCAGGCATTGACCGAGTAGTGCGCCTACCTCAAGATGTCAGAAGGTGGCAGTAGAACTACATCTCTCAGGAGGCCATCCTTCTGGAAGGGATCGGAACCAATAAACTACGTACAATGCAGGGAGCGTTGTACGTGATTCTCGTTGTAGGTAGAAGTCCTGGATGCAGAGCGGCTGCTCTGCACGTTGCTGATCGTACCGTTAACTCAAGCGCTCTCTGTCCACGGATCGAAACTCTTCCTTGTCCTGTGATTGAGACCCTCATGCGGGGTCGTCTGGTTTTCACCTCGTTCCGCTCGGAGGAGTGTGAATGTTCTGTATCTTGTTTTTTTCCTGGAGCGCGGCGGCGGCGGGGGAAAAAGTCTGCATCTCTCGAGGCTCCTGTGGCATTCTCTGCATGTAAGCGTCAGCAGTTCCGAGCCTTAATTTCCGTCTGCGGCGGAAAGAACAGGCCGTGAATGAAAATGTATCCGTGTGTTTACAGACTCCCCAGGTAAACCGCAGAGGAATTACCAGCTGTTTTTTCTTTTCCTTTTCCTTTTGTTTGCCGAAGAGAAAGGCTTGCGTGGGAGTTACGTGGTGTCAAGTGCTGGGAACAATATTGGAGGTACCACTTTTCTGTTATATGGTGACTTTTGGGGATACTTTGAAAGGCGACTCTAGCATGCATTTCCTGAGCATGTTATATCTGTATCCAGGCTGGAGGCCCTGAAGGGAAGCGTGTTCTTGGTGCTCGCAGTACTTTGACTGTATTGACTCCCCGTCAGAGGGGTATGTTACTTATCTATTTCCTGGAGATGGCCTTTCTTCTCTTTTGTTTACAAGGGTGTGTGGTAGAGGGTATGTATGTGGACTAGATGTTTTCTGTTTATATGAACAGAAAAGGTTGATGTAGCACTAACTGGTCGTGTTTGGTTTTCTAGATGCTTGTACATTGTTCCCAGCGGTGAGAGAAGAAGTACTGCAGACAGAGAAGATCCTTGGCAGGTACTGGAGTGGTATTAGCGAGAATATATGAGTGTAGTCAGACTTGTATATGGTACTAATTTTATGTTATTTTGTTACAGGTCTCCCTTTTCCCACGCTGCACCTACCCTAACCCTATCCCTCGCTTGATCGCCTCAAAGCTCTGGATATATTCTAGTCAGAGTTTGGGGATGTCAGGAGGTGGACCCTTTTGAGCATTGCCCAGATCCTGAGGAGGACTTGTGATCGTGTCAAAATGGTTCACCACACTCGACCTCAATGCGGGGTGTATCACCAGCTGGAACTCCACCCGACAGCAGGAACATCACAACGTTCTCCACTCATGTAGGACTACGTCGCTACAAGAGGCTGAGTTTTGGTGTCTCTTCAGCCGCGGAGGTGTTACGCCATAAGAGAAACACTCTCAGTACTGCAAGGTGTAATAAATATAAGTGATGACATCCTGGTGTTCTCCAAGACCCTAGAGGAGCACCATAAACACCTCCGAGCCACACTGCAACGACTTGCGGACAACGGACTCACCCTGCACAGATCTAAATGCTCGTTCTTTCAGGAGTCAGTGGACTTCTTTGGGTACATCTTCTCCAGAGAAGGGCTGCGTGTAGTCCCTAAGAAAGCGGAGGCCTCACCCAGTGATCACTGAAGACCCATGCATGGAGCCGTGGTCTAAAGTCAGCATTGATTTTGGGTCATTTCCTGATGGGCGGAGCACGCTGGTGCTGGTGGACAAAATTCCCGGGAGTAGAGGTAGTGTCGTCAACGGCGTTCCCCCATGCGAAGACGGCTCTGGAGTGCACGTTCGCCATGATAGGACTGCCGGAGGAGGTCAAGGCCGACAATGGGCCGCCGTTCCAAGGCAGAGACTTCCAAGACTACATGACCTCTCGAGGCACCAGAAGGTCACTCCACAGTGGCCCCAAGCGAATGGCGAGGTAGAGCGGTTCATGCGTACGATGGACCGGGCCCTCAGAATCGGGGTGGAGAAAGGAGACGATGCCAAGCAGTGCCTCTCTCAGTTTCTCAGCGCGTATTGCCAAACCCCACACTGCACCACCCGGTGTGCGCCAGCTCATTTACTGTTTCGACAGGCTCCAAGGGACAGCGTGCCTGCTGATCCGTCATGGAATCCCCTAGAGCTAGATCAAGGTGCAGCGCAGGACAGAAGGAAAGTATCTAATGACAAGGCAAGTCAAGCTCGAAGGGCCCAATCAATGAGCGTCCAGGTTGGAGACAGAGTTGTGGTAAAGGACCGCCACCCAAGCTGGAAATATCACACCACATATGAGCCCGAAGTGTGGGGAGTGATCAACGTACAGGGCACCATGGTATCGGCCATGAGGGGAACCCGTGTGGTCACAAGAAACACCTCATGGTTCAAGAAAGTCGCAAGTGACACGACAACGGCTGACCAAGCCATGGAACACCTGGAAGATGGAGATGGGATAGTTCCCGCGGATGACTTGAGAGGTCAGCCTGAAGATATGCGACCTGGAAGAGAAGTAGGAGCAGTGGAAGACCGGGAAAAGTCCAGGAGAAGCAGCCCCTGAACCAGAAAAGGAATCAGACGGGTCGGAATCAAGAAAGAACTCCCGGAGCCAGAAGTATGGTTTTCGGTCAAATCCGATCCCTAGTCAGAGACTGAGAGACTTTGCGGGGTGTGCAAAGAGGAGACTGACCAGTTCCCGGAAAGAGTTATTGTATCTAAAATATTGGAGGGATGTAGTGATGGAGCCACCCAGCCCGTCCACACACGTTCAGCACGCACCCACACACCCCGAGGGCGGGCTCGCCTGAGGGTTTAAATAAAGGGGCGCAAGGTCGCTCGGGGTCTTGGCCCAAAGAGCAAATAATGTGTGTGTGTCACCTTAATCAATACGGCCCAACCCTGTGGCCTAGTTCCTAGAATCCAGCTTCCCTTATACCCGGATACGACAAGTGTGACTGAGGAATGAATAATGGCTTCAGTGGAATATGCAGCGCGCTCTATCATAAAGCACATTTTCACAAAATAAAAGCAGAGAAAACCTCACTCCACTTACTCTTTGCTTTAACGACCTGGATTCTACCACGGGCCGCAGAACCCACCGTAGAAACTTCCTTCACGGACAACAGACATGACAGTAAATTCACAGACAGTCCGTGACAATTATGGACGGTTGGTCACCCTATGCTGCCTGCGAGTAACTTTTCTGGCTACTTCAATCATTATTGGCAGATTGCGTACTGGCATTGGGGACAATTAAACTTTATAGGCATCTGTGTGTCCCGATCAACTTTAATGTTTCTAATGGCTACTTGCGCAGTTACTTGAATGAGCTTCGTTCTGCCGTGACACTCCAGCGTCACTGCTACGGGAGCTGTTACGCTACAAACCTTCCTGCTCTCTGTTGTCCTAGTGAACACTGCCCCATTCTGTGTGCGTCATCATAGTGCGCGGCTACAACCCTGGTTATTTCATGGGATATTTAGTATGTCGGCTCACGTAATGGCGGCCATCCTGGATTGGGCGTTTGTTTATACACGGTGATGGGCACACCAGCGTTCAGCATTCTGGAGGTTTTACGTTTGAAATTAGCGTCATTAACAACAGCAACAGAAGCACAGCAGTAGCCTTACAGTGACGGGCCCACCTTGCATGCTTCTACGAAGGCATTGTCCATTGAAAATGTATCTTTGTGTATGTCTATCTGCAGCTGAGGTATAATGGCAGACTGTTTATGGTGACAGGCACACCTTGCATGCTACATAATCGGTGACAGACACACCTTTTGGATTCTGGGAAATTATCCTGTTTTGCAGGTTTCCTTCATACTGTGGTTACAAGTTTTTTTAACCAGCAAATCAGGTTATTATTTATTGTTTGGTGTGTTCTTGTGGTCTGCTCATTTACAGTGATACATACCTTTCTAGATTTCTGCAGGTGTTTTTCTTGTTCTGTCGGTAGACACTTACAGTGATTAGGTTGCATTATGGCCACCATGAACCGATCTTCACCACAACCATTCATGGTGAAGGAGGATGAGGTCAACAATTTAAAATGGGAGGAGTGAAAAGATTATTTAATCAATTACATCAACACTTTTGAGGAAATGTCACCAGAAAGAAGGAAGAAAATACTGTTACATTGTCTGGGTCTAGGACGGTTGAAGGTTTACAATAGTATAGAAAAGAAACCTCTTTTGGGGGGGATGAAGGGGACGTTTTCACACACGCTTTAGTAGATTTGGGGCACAATGAGCTATCGCCGAGTTAACGGCACTCTATCGCAGCCAAAGTTGCGATAAATCTATCGCCCCATTCACAAGCTGATGTTAACAGCTAACAGCACCAGTTTACCCACGATAGCAGCCGCAAAAAACATTGCAGAAGACCCCCACAACACCACTCCACAACATTCACAACGACTAGCCAGAACTGCGATAAGAACACAAAACAGGCGCTAAGGCGCGTTAGCAGCAGGAAAATAACACCTGCTCTGACCTGGTGCAAAGTCGGACCACAGCCTGCACCACAAAAGGGAGACCAGCCCACAGCCAAATCAGAAAGGCAAAAGATGCCATGGAGCTACCGGTCATGCGGGCCGGACCCAAGAGGGCCCCAACACCCACCGCCACCACCCCAGGACCCCAACACCCACCCGGAACACCCCCCAGACCACCACAGAGGCAGCGCAAGCAAAGACAGCGGACCCCCAGGAAACATACCAGCCACACAGACCCAACACCAGACAATGTCATTGCCCACTACAGGCTCAAAAGGACAACCATCCTACGCATCCTGACCAACAACGCCCAACAGGCCGACGGCATCAACACAGCGGACAACCAACATCCCACTGCGCACAAAGCTGCTGGCTGTGCTGCACCTGTTTTCCCCTGGTACCCCCCAATCAACATCCACCACAGTCGGAGGAGTCACACAGCCAGCCACATCCAAGTCCTTCACGCCTGACCTGGACAACACCATCAGCCTGTCACCCCAGTCCCTATATGTCCAACACAATGCGCAGGATCCGCTGGACACCAAGCAAGGACCATACACCATAACTGGATGCACGCACGTGTCGGGGGCAATCCACAGCACACATGTCATACCTCTGCCCCCTGCCAACACAGCACACAATCACTGCAACAGAAAGCACAAGTCTCACATCAAATACCCAGCCACTGTGCACGATTCCTCCATCGTCCAACAGTCCATCAACAAACAGCGTCCCCAGGATGGCACCAAGGAAAATGCACAGCCCAGTTCCAAATGAACACCCCACTCACCTCAACTCCACAACCATGCAACTCACAAATCTGGCAATGCACATGTCACAAATTCAAAACCAACATGCCAAACAACATGCCCACCCACCAGACAGGACAGAACAACTCACAATGGTAACCTGGGCAAGCCGTGAACATGAGCCATCAACGGCATGGCACCTCAGCCACACACTAGCCCAATGTGGGGAGAGGTGGTAACCAGGCATGTGTGAAGGAGGCAGGAGAAGCATGACTGGGAAAGCACACAATGCCAAGAGTGGCAGAGATGTTCTGGACAGACCACAGTATGCAGAACACACCCATATCCATGGCGACATACACCTCTGGTGTATGGAGTGTAGTGGACAGTGGACGCAACCATGTCACCCCAGCCAGTGGGGGAGTTCGCGCAAATGTTGCCTGTTACATCCCCCCCGTAAGCGTGAGAGGAGTGGGATGGCTAGCGTAGGAGTGTGAATAAAAAGCACGTAGCCCTGGGCGTGGTCCACTTCTGAAAAGCCCAACGTTTCTTCAGGGCGGTGCCTCTCACCACGCCACGAGGCTGACGCAGTCCTCGTGAGCGCAGTTGCCTGCGATCCTGTGCGCCTGCCGTACCCCGGCTCACTGGACCCCGAACCCACCAGGCCCGCCCCTGCGCAGCCAGGCCACACTGATCACCTGCCAACACCGGCGTGTGTCAAGGAGGGTCCACCACGTGCCGGTGCAAGCTCCAAGCACCAGTTCCATGACCTCTGCAGCCTCCGCAGACCATCGCTGTCCCCAACGCTGGCCCACATTACTCCTTCACATTCACATACTACACCGGCGTCCTCTTCGGCTCAGTAGGTCCCATATGTGAAACTGTGTCCTGAGTCCTGAATGGTAGTGACCCCAAAGCCGGGGCAGCGGCCACAGCACCAGGCCCCCCAGATCAGTGAGGCATAATTTCATATGGCCATCTTACGACACGTAGTGCCACTAACACTGTTCAACGCCAGCCGGTGACACGTAGATGAGGGACCAGGATGCCCCTTCAGACCAGTAGGTTCCACATCCAGCACCTAGTCACGAATCACGAATGTCAGAGTCCACACCAGTTGTCGAAAGGAGAGGAGTAAGAGGAAGATGCCGCTCAGTCCGGATGAAAGCCGGGTCATAGTCACAGAGGTGACCGAACACTATCAACAACTGACCTGGTGCCATCAACCCTGTTCATTGCTAGTCTGCGTCCCGTGGTGCCACTGAACCTGAACTGCGCAGGCCGCTGGGGCCATCCAACCTATACCGGCGACACTCGGTGAATGGCCCGTGCTGACCGCTGCCTCAGGCCTACACTGCAGTCCATTAGGTCACACATGTGGAACTGTGTTTTGGGTAAGATGTGTAGGAATCCACACCATTGGACACGCCTCATTGCAGGCGGCATCCCCTAACTGCACTGGTGCCACTAACTCTGTGGGCAATGAGTCATGGGCACCATCTGGTTGGACCCTGGTCTCGTCAGAGCCCATGGCCTGGTGTTTCTCTGCATCTTCTTCTGGCAGGACCGGACTTGGTGTCCGACATGTGTCTGTTCCATTCATCTCCACCATAGTGACTGTATCAGTGTGGGTCTGCCCTCTGCATCCTGCCCTGGGAATACACCTTACACTGTCCATAGAGACACTCCGCGATAAGGGCCCTTGTCATCCTGTGAACCTGCTCTGCACCTGTGAGCCTGCCCCAGAGCACCGCAAGTCAGCGGCCCGTGGCAGCAGGCCCGTGCAGGACGATGTGCATCCGGGCCACTAACTCTGTGCAGCACAAATCATGTGGCCTTTATGGTTGTATGATTGTGTCCTTTACGATGTACACTGTTGTCTAGTTCTGACTGCACCAGGCAGCCCTTGCCGGCTGGTGTGTACACACCCTACACACATCCAACACAGGTGTCACTCAGTAAATGGGCTAGACACCTGTGTCCACCCTGTCCGGACCATTGGCCTACACCCAAGTGGGCGCACATCTTCGAAGGCCAGCGTCACGGTGTTGTTGGCATGGCGCTGGACATATGCAGACAGGTGTTAGAATGGTGCCCCTTAGGAGTGCACGTGATGCAACCGTGCAGCGCACACAAGTGTGGGTGCCTGTGGCAGGGTGGAGCAGCTGTGTGGCAACATGACACATAGTGAGTCCGCTCATGTGCATCATGCTGGGCATATCATCCATGATTCCCAGGGTCGTAGATGTCCCACCACACCCACGACCGGCCTCTGTACGTCTCCTGTATGCATGCAGCTGGTGAAGTTACTGTAGGGATGAAAGGTCCTTTGTCTGTACTATCAGGCGGTAGCACATCTGCAGCTCTGAGTAGGAACTTGCATGTGCCCAGCACCCCCTGACAGGTACAATAGCATTTGCTTGCGACTCCCACATTACGCACTGCCTGGCGTGAGACCAACGTGTGCACATCCCACACAAAGTAGTCCTTGGTCGTAGTTGGCGTGCGTGATATGGCCCACACACAGATGACATTCTCATAATGGAGAAGGATAGGAAAGAGCATGATGCAGAGTTGCATGGAGTACTCAGAATGCTGGAGAAGTATGGCTGAAGAGGCTAAGTGCAAGTTTGCAGAAGATACTGTAACTTATCTTGGGCATGGAATTAGTTGAAGAGGCATGAGACCCAAAACACATCTAGTTGATGCCACAGAACAATGATGAAGTATGTTCCTTTTTAGGATTAGCGGAGCACTACTCCAAATTTGGTTACAATTTTTCAGGGAAAATGTATCAGATCAGACAACTGTTGAAAAAATGAAGTACACGTCTATGGACTAAGGAGCGCCAGTGTATTTTTGAGGGCATCAGGAGGGCATCTGTCCAGCTCCAGCACTTCAGGGTTTTGATTCGAAGTGTAAAAGCTTCATCACCACTGATGCTGGTGGTAAAGGTTTTGGGGCAGTGCTTTCTCAGCTACAGGATGATGGATCTGAACAAGTAGTTGCTTTTGCATCTCAAGCTCTCAACTCTGCAGAGGAGAAATATTCTGTTATTGAGCTGGAAACCCTGGGATGTGTGTGGGGACTTAAACACTTTAGACAATTTATTTTGAGCACTAAAGTAGTGATAAACAGTAACCACAAACCTCTTACCAAGGTGCTCACGTCACAAGGATTAAGTATATTGTCCATGCAGGTATTGGATTTTGTATTTGATGTGAAGTACGTTCCAGGTGCACATAACAGGGTAGCTGATTTTCTAAGTTGGTTACTCATTATTGATGTAACTAAAATTTAATGGGATGAGTACTTTGTGACGGTGGTGTTTGCTGAGGAATTGCAAGACATAGGACAGGAAGATTGGGCCACTTCACTTAAACAGGATGTTACCTTGAACACAGTTAAGGGATATGTTAAGGAGTGCAGGCCTAAGAAAAACCTGTTGCGGAAAGATTAAGGTGCTTTTCCAGAAGTAAGAGTAGAACTGTCATTTGAGGACGAATTTTTGTTAAGAGGTGGCAAACTTGTTCCACTCATAATGTTAAGAGAGAAAGTGGATAATCTGTGCCATGAGGGACACCTTGGCGTAGTTAAAACAAAGAGTAGAGTTAAGCAATTGGACTGGTGGCCGGGAGATGACAGAGAAATTGAAAAAGTGGTAAGGGATTGTGTAAAGTGTACCAATTCTGACAAGTCCATGGTGATGGAGCGCGGATCACCAGCTCTGGTCACTCATACACCTAATAATCACCTGGGCCCAAACCACATTCACACAATAAGCTGGTAAACCACTCTGGCATCAAATTTGAGTAATAATACCTGTAATTCACCTTTACCAAGTCTTACCAATTCAATAAAATTTGTTTCAATTCCTCGACGAATCAGGTTGCTGATTTAGTTTAAGGTAGAATGACTTTTACCTCTTTACTCTAAATAACCACAGACTCAAGAAGTTTTGAAAACCTTTATGTAAATTAATTTGTAAGTCAAACTTCAAATACAGTAACCACCTTCATATCAAGAGGCAAAATACACCAAATAATTCATAGCAAATTGAAATGATCCGTGATGACGGTACCTGGAAGGAAGAAAGGGGAAAAAAAGGACAGCATAGGCATAAAGGACAGATTTTCTAATTATGTTTACCTATTGGTCAAGATGAACCCAACTCCGTAATGGGGGGCCAGAATAGAATCTCCAAAGCAGGTCACAGATAGAGGAAACGGGCAGATTCAGATCTGAAAGGATATCTTCTTCTAAAGTACAACACCAGTGTTGCACCCCTCGCTGACACTACTCTTCTCGGGTGTCCCTTTTCCGCAATCCCTCTAGATGATGAGATTTATCGATCAGTATCTCAAACTCTCGGACAGAGTTTCTGGCAGCAGCAGGGTCTGAGACAGCGTCTCGGACAAGACTGGAGCAGCAAATGCGTTGGGTCAGTGATGAGTCGGAATGACAGATCTGACAATTCGGACAAATTTTCTAGCTATCTTACCTCAATTATACTGTTCTTGATTCATGTACCCCCCCCCCCCACCTCCAAGTATCAATTCTTATGTTTTCCCTTATTCTGATTGTTTGGGATGAAGAGGTGAGTTCATCACACCACTTAGAATTTTAACATTTTCTCCATGAACCATTGTCTATGTGCCCGCCCCTTAATTTTCTTTTCCCATAGCTTTATTCCCACACGCATTTCACATTACTCAGTAAATGAAACATTTTATTCAACATTGTTGCTTTCGCTGGGGTCATTGGTTGCATTTCCGAGGCTTCTTCATTCAAGTTGTCCTTGGCTGAGTGACACGGGTGCCGTCATTGTTTGTTTTCGGACAATCTTTATGAGCATGCGCGTAGTAGGGATTCAGTCACCCTCCGAGGCCCAAATAAGAACTAATAATAAAGTCAGAAAAAGACACGTTAGAATACAGAAACAAATGATTTCACTGTATACCACTTATTTCTACTTTATCCCCATTTACTTATTTAAACCTTTTGCATTAGTGTTTAATACAACTTACGAGGTTTAGTTTATCAGCAGCAGGTGCATTAGCGTTTGAGTTCAAAGTGGCCATTTTTAGTGCCATTGCAAAGCTGCAAAAGTTTCCCACCAAAAGCGACAGAGTCATACTACGTAGATGCAGTAGACGCATGCGCAATAGAAATCCCTCATTTTGTCGGCCATTTTAGGACATTCAAGTTACGGGTTAGTAATGCACATAGGAAAGCTTCCCCTGGATAAATGAGTTTGTGATATTTTGCAGTCTTAGTATTTAGAAAAAACAGATTGATTACATTGTTACATGTTATTTGAGAGGATTGAATCCAAGCAAGTTTCTTTTATGAATCCTTGCTCCATCAATCCCCTCTCTGACGGCATTTATTGCCATCTGAAATGTTCTATTAAAACAGGAAATGCCAACTTTAGCACATCTCAATTTCTTCTTCAACCTTTTCATTTGCTTTCTTTTCCTTCTTGCATTGTAACCCTTTCATTCTTTTATAAAAGTCTCCTTTTAATTCTTCTAGCTGTATTTCTTCACATTTTCTTTTCTTACCCCTTTCATTCATTTCATATTTCTTTCTTCCTTTACAACACTTGTGCCAACACATTATTGCTAAAACTAATAAGGTTATTCCCATTATGGGTAGTATTATGTGACCTAGAATACCTATTCCTAAATTGGAAAACCAGCTCCATATGTTGGACAAACTATTTGCAAATTTATTCCATACATTTTCATCTTCCAGTGGTTGCAATTCTTCTTTCAATCTCGTAATATTTTTAATATATTTTCCAATTTCAACACTTTTATCTGGAATATACGTGCAACAATGTTGCATTTTCAATAATTTACAGACTCCACCCTCTTTTGCCAATAATATGTCACGGGCAAGTCGATTTTGCATAGACCTGACCGCAACTAATTAAGTGTTGATAAGCGGAAATCATCCAGCAGTGTCAGTAGATAACCGATCAACTACTGTAGACAACTGACACATTTTCTGTGAATTCAGAAGAACTCCCACTGAAGGTATCAATGCACCAAAAATGTCACCTACAATTTCTGAAAAACGAGCTCTTTTTATACGTGTTAGTCCATTTGCGTCTTCGTTGTTTCCAGTGAGTCTTTTTACATGATAAACCTTAGGGAAAACTATTCCGAAATAGCAACTCCCATACCTATGGTCTGGCAGCCTAAATTAGGCTTTATTGCCACACACATAATACATTCCAGGAAATGCTGGATCAGTTCCTCCTTTTAGTCCCCATCCCCCAATTATTAAGAAATTATGTTCACATTCACTGGAACCAATAAACACATGGTTATATTCTGTTTTTAACCTATGGAGACAGATTTTCCCTTTCTTTTCAAAATCTAGAGACATGGCAGCATGAGTTTTGCCACGTAGGTTCAGAGGCTCTTCGTAGGAAATCCTGTCTTCTTTGTTCAACTAAATTCAAAAATATTTTCTCTTCTTCATACAATTTACAGGTTAAATTGTTTTTATTTGCTTCAGCTATATCTATTGCTTTCATGGTTAAGAAATATTCACCCATAAATTCTGAGTCTTTTGTACAAAGAACAGGGTTCATGCTTTTTCACATAGGAACCTCAGAAAAAATCACATCTATGTTAGAATAATAATATTGCAATTTTGCAGTTTTATAAAATAAACTTGCTAAAACACTACAAGATATACCATAGGTTAAGGGTAAATGATGATAAGTCACTCCCTCTGCTACTGATGCAGGTAATTTCATGCATACATAACAATCACTAACTTCCATAGCTTCTACATATTGTACTAATACATTTGTGAAAAAGTTTAAATCAGTGCCATTTTTATTCACAGTGTGATGTAAATCTGACTCATCTGGTGCTTCTAATTCTACCCTATGTCCTTTGATAGTAGCTACCTTTTCATGTGTGTTAGTGGTATTCTGTATACTTTTTGACCATTAAATAAGGTATGGCCACGGCTAATATCAACCATGTTATGAGTATTAGAAATATACTACATATACACATTCTGCAACATTTCTTAAAACAATTCGGTTTTCTAGCAGCTCTATTGTCAGTCATTCTCAAAAGGGGAAGAAGATTTTCTCTTCTTTATTCAAGTGGTTTAACTTCGTAACAGAGTTATAAAGGGGAAATTTGTTCAAGGTGGTCTCACTTCTTCGTCAATTTGCTCTGCATTAGAATTTTCGATTTCTTCTTCAATTATCTCTAAATTCTCAAAATCTTCGAGAATTACATATGTCCATTCAGGACCTTTGAATTTGTTATTTACAAATTTCGCTCTTGAGCTTCTTCGTTTTGAACCTACAGCTGCTTTCCCAGACCAACTGGATACTTCATCTACCTGTTCTAGTTCTTCGGGTACTGTCCTGAGGTGATAATTCAATCTTTTGATAACACCTGGCCTATTATCACTCCTTCTGATTTGTTTAGCTTGCACTGCACTTGTACCTTCTTCAGATGTCCTTTTGTTTTCGTTGATTTGTGGCACAACGTGGTTATTTCTGTCCTCAGATTCTTTCTCTTTCCTATTTTGTGTAAGGCTTACTGATTCACTTCTTCCTTCCTGAATGTTTTCTCCTTCACTAGTCTGATCTAGTTCAGGTTCAATTTTTAATGTCGCTTTTTCTGTGTCTGTCTGTATTTCTGTAATTTCCCTTACTGACTCTTGCTCAATTCCTTTTGAATCTTTTTTGTCATTTATCTGTTCCCCTGCTTTAAATTCTTTCTGTTCTTCCCCAGTTTCAAGTTGTATAAATTTGGGTTCTTCTGTTTGGGTAATTGGTACCTTCCTTGCTCAGGTTTATAATCTAATTTATTTTCTGCTTCTTTAGCACTTTCCTCTCTGTCTATCTGGTCCTCACTCTTTTCCTGATTAATTTGTCTAGTTTGTCTTCTGGTTCTTACAATTATCTCTGGTATGTCTACTACAGGTATCCAATCATCCTGACTGGTGCTCGGTTGTTCTTCGTCAGCTATTTCAGGACCTATTACTTGAGATCCTTCAGCTGTGCAACCTTCAGCCCCCTCAATCGCCTGAGTCAGTTGAGATTCCTCCTCGTCAGGTGCTGGTGCTCTTTTAGTGTGGCTTGCATGAATTCAATTAGGCAAGCCTACACATTTTACAGCTGTTTTTGTGACTAATATAACCTGATGTGGTTTCTCCCACCTTGGTGCTAGGCAAGTCTCTTGTGTGTGATTCTTCACTACAACCCAGTCACCAGGATTCAGATCATGCACTTGAATCGGCTGCCTGACGTCTGCGTCCTCTCCAACCTGGTGAGAGATGGAACGCACTTGCTCAGCCAATTCTTTGCAATACTCCAGTACCAAATCATCAGTTATATTCAACAACTTGTGTCCTGGTATGCATGCCTGCCTCATTGCTCTTCCCATGATGATTTCATGGGGACTCAATCCAGTATTTTTGTCTAGAATACTTCTGAGTCCCATCAGAACAAGTGGTAGGGCATCAGGCCAGTCTAGTGGAGTCGATGCACACACTTTCCCCAACCTCGACTTAATTGTGCCATTCAATTGTTCTACCACTCCAGATGCCTCTGGGTGGCATGCGCAGTGCAACTTCTGTTCAATTTTAAATGCTTCACAAATTAATCGAAGTATTTCATTATTAAAATGAGACCTTCTATGTGATTCAATAGTTACTGGCAAACCGAACCGAGGAATGAGTTCTCTCAATAGGAGTCAGGCTACGGTTAAACTGTCATTTCTCTTGGTGGGGTATGCCTCCACCCATTTTGTAAATAAACATTCGATGACAAGTACATATTTTAATCCTCGACAAGCAGGTAACTGAATGAAGTCAATTTGAAGTCTTATGAATGGTCCTTCAGCCCTTCCAATTTTACCCATATAGACTATTGTTCTCTTGCCTGGATTCATTTGCTGACATGTCAAACACCTTTGGCAAGGCCTCTCGGCAACATTTCTAAACCTTGGGTTAAACCAATCATGCCTGAAAAGTCTAATCATTGCATCTCGGCCTAAGTGAGTGTCTCCATGATACATTCTAGCCATAGGTGCAAGCATGCTGTCCACACACCATCTTCAGTCCTTTGTGTACAACCAATTTTCACCCACTCCTCCTTCTCTTTTGTTTCTGCTTCGTTTTGTAGATATTTCACTTCTTTCCATGTTTCTAATCCTGACAATAGCATAAGTTGGCAGCTGTTTTGACAGTTTTCAATTATTATGTTTACTGCCAATCGGTATCTGGCACAATGTTGGGCGACTTGGTCAGAGTACCGATTGCCTGCAGTCACACGACCATTTCCTGACTAGTGTGCGGCACACTTAACCACTGCCACTTCTTTTGGTAATTATATTGCTTCAAGCAATTCTTTGACAAATGTTCCATTTTTAATGGGAGACCCTGAAGAAGTCAGAAAGTCTCGCTGTATCCAAAGCTGGCCAAAGTCATGCACAACCCCGTAACCATACTGACTGTCAGTGTAAATGGTTACTCTCCAATTTTTCCCCTTTTTGCAGGCTTTAATTAAAGCAATCAATTTGGTTATTTGTTCAGGCCTGACTCCTGGTAAATAGGATGCTTCGACTGGTTCAGCCAATGTACACACAGCATAAGCAGCACTTAATCCTCCCTCTTCATGGCACATGCATGAACCATCTACAAAGAATTCATGTTTAGCATCTTTTAATGGTTCATCTTATATATCTGGACGTGGTTTTGTACTAAGTTCTGTTACATCAAGACAGTCATGTCTGGGTCATCTTTTACTTCCTCATTGTATGGATCTGGTAACAGAGTAGCTGGATTAAGTACAGTACATCGAACAATGGTCACGTTTTCTGCACCTAAAATGATCACACTTCGTTAATCTACTTGGAGTAAGGCACTAGGTACAAGTTTGTGTTAAAAGAATAACAACTGCATGGGGAACATATACCTTTACAGGATGTCCCATCACAATTGTCTCACTTTGCTCCAGACTCACACATGTTGCTGCCACAGCTTTTAGGCATCCTGGCAAAGCGGGTGCTACAGGATCTAAGGTAGCAGAAAAGTATGCCACTGAGCGTTGCATCAGACCATGAACTTGAGTTAGAACTGAGAGGGCACAATTATCTCTCTCACAACAAAATAACGCAAAATCTTTTGAATAGTGGGGCATACCTAAAGCAGGGGCTTCATATAAACAACCTCGTAATTTCAGAAAAGATTTTGTGCTTTCATCATCCCATTCTATCTGTTCTTTTGCTCGTTTCTTTGTCATTTGTATCAAAGGTTTCGCCAGCATGGAGAACTCCATAATCCACTGTCTACAATAACCAACTACCCCTAGGAACATTCTTATTTCCTTCTGAGTTTGTGGCAACTTCATTTGTTTTATTATTTTTATTCTTCCTGAGGTAACTCTCCTTTCTCCGCGTTCTATCTGGTGTCCCAGATATTTCACTTCTTTTCTGCAAAACTGTAGCTTCTCAGGGGACACTTTATGTCCACCTCTGGCTAAATGGTTCAGCAAAGCTATGGAATCTGTCACACAGTCACTTTTTGTTTTTGAAGCGACTAAAAGATCATCAATATACTGTACGAGGACAGATTCCTTAGGCATTACTAAAGTCAAAATGTAATTGAAAATTGATGGACATTCTGGGTACGCTTGAGGGACACGATTCCAAGCATAAACATGATCATCAAATTTAAAAGAGAATATAAACTGGCTATCTGGATGCAATGGGATGGGGAAAAAAGCATGACATAAATCAATCATGGTAAACCACCTCGCATTCCATGGTATTTGGTACAGAATCACTGCAGGGTTGGGCACCACTGGACACCAGGGCACAACAATCTTATTAATCTTTCATAAATCTTGAACTACCCTATATTTTCCATTTGGCTTCTTAATGTCAATTATAGTTGAGTTACAGGGACTACTTAAAATCTCTTTTAAAATGCCTTGTTCAACCATTCTGCTTATTTCTGCTGCAACATCTGCTTTGACTTCAGTACTCATTTTGTATCGCCAGGTGTTTGGGAAAACTGCACCTTCCTTTACAGTCACTTTCACAGGGACTACATCTGTCATTAATCCTACTTCTTTTCGAGTAAAATCCCACACATCTGGATTTACTGTCAATTTTACTTCCTCTAGCAAGTCATCTTGGGATATTATTGAATACAACTCATTTACTTCTGCTCCTTGCTTAGCTAGCATGATTTTGTATATTCTGTCTTCATCTGGGGTTTGAATGGCAACATCAACCGGTGTGCAGAATATGGTGCAATTAATTTTGCACAACAAGCTCTTCCTAATAAATTCATGGGACTGGAGTCGCACACTGCAAACTTGTGCATCTCTTTGAAGTTTCCAATGCATACTTCCATTGGCTTTGTAATAGGGATCCTAATTTGTTTATTAGAAACGCCCACTACTTGGATCGCTTCTCCTGAGAGGGGTAGGTTTGAAATGTCTGCTGTTCTCACAGTAGAACAAGTAGCGTTTGTAGTTTTTCTTCTGGGCAGTGGTATTGGAAATAGATAATAGGCGCTTATGGTTGATTCACCTTGTATTTGTGGGAATTATATTATTTGCGGTGCTAAAGGGTTGGGGAGAACCACCAGCCTCCCTAAGTTATTGTGACTACAGCAACAAACAATCATCAAAAAGTACACCCAAGCACACGCAGAGTTTCAATTTGCAGAGTTAGTAAGTCACTTTACATGAAACATAATAAATCAATCTTTGCTTCTTTCTTGTGGTTTTCTTCTTTTTAATACTCCTGATTTAACAGTAGTTCGAAAGCCAACACGTGTTTTGTCGCCTTCGTAAGATCGTACATGCGACTTGTTCACGGCTAGGTAGAGATTGATATGAATCTGACATTAATAAATTGATATTGTCATTTTCGCAAACATTTGTTATTATTATACAACAAATGTGCTCCCAGGGTGATTATAGTGGAATTATATTGCTCGGTGTGATGGTGTCACACAATTGTGGCATACATTCATGCGAGGTGTACAGACAGTGACAGATGATCAGGTGTAGTCTATAGACATCAGAAACAAATGTTTGTGGTGGACATGTGAAGTGCACGTGATAATGACTAATTATGTGGTAGGAGGTAATTTTTATGTGACGCATTCCATGGTTTTGTATGGTATGCATAGTCTCTAAAGATGCAGTGGGAAAGAGTAGGGGTTGATATCTTTGGCCCTGTGCAAGACAACAAAGGTGTACGTAAGTGGATTTGAGTGCTGGTGGACCATTTTTCCAAATGGCCAGACTTCAAGGTGGTTCTCAGGGCAGATTCTGAAGCTGTAGTAGATTTTCTAGAAGAGGTGTTTTGTCGTAAGGGAGACTACCTAAGATTATAGTTTCTGACAATGGAGGTCAATTAATCTCTGGTACTTTTAGAATGTTTATTATAAAAACTGAAATGGAACATAAGACCACATCTTTGTACCATCCTGAGGGTAATGGTAATGTTGAGCACTTCAACAAAGTCATCAAAGGTACCATTGAATTGTTCATCAGCAACAGCACGGACTGGGAGGATGAATTAAGGAGGACAGTGGGAATGTACAGGATTGCAAAGTGTGTAGCAACTGAACATATTCCTTTGAATTTCATTAGGGGGAGGTCTCTTCTTACCAAGGATAACATAGGGTGGTGTGGTCACATGGTAAAGTAAGGAGACACATAGAACTGGGAAAGGTGAAGGACAAGCAGGGGTATGATTCTTTGCATGGTGTGAAGAAAGTGCACCTAAAAGTGTGGGATGTTATGAAGGTGAAAAGAGGAATATTGGTGCGCTAGGGAGAGAGTACATTTTCTGTGCCCTTCAAAGTGATCAAGATTTTATCCAACTCTGCCTTATTCAGTGATGGTAAAGTATGCCAAAATGTTGACATTGTTCAAAGGTAAGAATTATGATCCCAAGTCGGGAGGTGGTCAGGGATCTAAGTCATATGATTGGATAGAAAATGTGAGCCTGGGTGAAAAGCCAACTGGTGCCCATGATCGAGGTTCCCATGACGACCAGTAATCAGAATGGTAATGAGGTTCCTGAGGAACATATTTACAATGGTTGTCAAAGAATGACTAAGTCAGGAAGGGTTTGAGTGAAACCTAAATGTTTTAATGATTTTGTAGTTATGTAAATATTTAGGAACTATCCAGTGTATCCAGAGCACTCATGTATCAATATTGTTTTATGTTTCAACTCACAGTCCTGCAATCTTTGCGTGGGATAAATGTTATTAATTTTGGGGACTTGTTTGTATTAATTTTAAGAGGGGGGATGTGTTCTGTTTTGGTATTTATATAGAGCTCGCGGATATGGAGCTTGTGTAGCTTGGGGGTGTTCATACCATTCTCGTGGGTAGAATGTATGTGCAGAGGGGGAATATTTGTGAGAGAATATTGGTTGGGATTTGTAGGAGGACGACTAGGGATTTCCTCCACGTGTCTGCACCCCTTTGGTGACGTGCAGCAGCCCCAGCCTGCTGTGGAAGCTCTGACCGGGAGGGCTCCAGGAGCTCCTGCTCTGTCTGCACCCCTTCGATGATGGGCAGGAGCCCCAGCCTGCTGTGGGCTCTCTGGCCGGAAGGGCTCCGTGAGCTCCTGCTCTGTGTGCACCCCTTCGGTGATGGGCAGCAGCCCCAGTCTGCTGTGGGCGCTCTGGAAGGGTGGGCTCCGGGAGCTCCTGCTCTGTCTACACCCCTTTGGTGATGGGCATACGGCCCTGCCTGCTGTGGGAGCTCTAGCCGAGAGGGCTTCGGGAGCTCCGGCTCTGTCTGCACCCCTTCGGTGATGGGCAGCAGCCGCAGCCTGCTGAAGACGCTCTAACCGGGGGGGCTTCAGGAGCTCCTGCTATGTCTGCACCACTTCGGTGATGGGCAGCAGCCCCAGCCTGCTAAGGATGCTCTGACCAGGAGGGCTCCAGGAGCTTTGGCTCTGTCTGCACCCGTTCAGTGATGGGCAGCAGGCCCAGCCTGCTGTAAGCGTTCTGGCAGGGAGAGCTCCAGGAGATCCTGCTGTTTCTGCAGCCCTTCAGTGACGAGCAGCAGCCCCAGCCTGCTGTGGGCGCTCTGACCGGGAGGGCTCCAGGAGCTCCTGCTCTGTCTGCACCCCTTCGGTGATGGGCAGCAGCCCCAGCCTTCTGAAGACTCTCTAACCGGGGGGGGGGGGGGGGGGCTTCAGGAGCTCCTGCTCTGTCTGCACCACTTCATGATTGGCAGCAGCTCCAGCCTGCTGTGGGCGCACTGACCTGGAGGGCTCCAGAAGCTCCTGCTCAGTTTGCACCCCTTCGGTGATGGGCAGCAGCCCCAGCCTGCTGTGGGTGCTCTGACCCGGAGGGTTCTGGAAGCTCCTGCTCTGTCTGCACCCCTTTGGTGATATGCAGCAGGCCCAGCCTGCTGTGGGCGCTCTGGCCAGGAGGGTGCTGGGAGGTCTCCAGGCGCTCTGGACAGGAGAGCTCCGGGAGCTCCTGCTCTGTCAGCACCCCTTCGGTGATGGGCAGCAGCCCCAGCCCCACTGTGGGTCCCCAGACCGGGAAGGCTCCAGGACCACTGGCTCTGTCTGCACCCCTTCGGTGATGGGCAGCAGCCCCAGCCTGCTGAGGACGCTCTGACCTAGAGGGCTCTTCGAACTCCTGCTCTGTCTGCACCCCTTCGGTGATGGGAACCAGCCCCAGCCTGCTGTGGGCACTCTGGCCGGAAGGGTGCTGGGAGGGCTCCCGGAGCTCCTTCTCTGTCTGCAATCCTTAGGTGATGGGCCAGCTGTGGGCACTCTGGCCGGGAGGGCTCTGGGAGCTCCTGCTCTGTCTGCCTCTCTTTGGTGATGGGCAGCAGCCCCAGCCTGCTGGGGACGCTATGACCGGGAGGGCTCTAGGATCTCCTGCTCTGTCTGCACCACTTCCGTGATTGGTGGCAGCCCCTGCTTGCTGTGGGCGCTCAGATCGGGAGGGCTCCAGGAGCTCCTGCTCCATCAGCACCCCTTCGGTGATGGGCAGCAGCCCCAGCTCCACTATGGGCGCTCAGACCGGTAGGGCTCCAGGAGCTCTGGCTCCGTCTGCACCCCTTTGGTGATGGGCAGCAGCCCCAGCCTGCTGTGGGCGCTATGACCCAGAGGGCTCTGAGAGCTCCTGCTCTGGGTGCACCCCTTCGGTGATGGGCAGCAGCCCCAGCCTGCTGTGGGTGCTCAGACCCAAAGGGCCCTGGGAGCTCATGCTCTGTCTGCACCCCTTCGGTGATGGGCAGCAGCCCCAGCCTGCTGGGGGCACTCTGACCCGTAGAGCTCCTGCTCTGTCTGCACCCCTTTGATGACGGGCAGCAGCCCCAGCCTGCTGAGAACACGCTGACCGGGAGGGCTCCAGGAGCTCCTGCTCTGTCTGTACCCCTTCGGTGATGGACAGCAGCCCCATTTTGCTGTGCGCGCTCTGACCGAGAGGTCCCCAGGAGCGTCTTGCTCTGTCTGCACCTCTTCTATGGGGGGCAGCAGGTCCTGGCCCTCTGATCTCTGCGGTCATTGAGGGTCTGGGCGTGGGCCGAGAGAGTGCCTACACTAAAGGCCTCATTATATAAGTTGGGCACCCCCTGCGCTCGTTTCATGACAGCCACCCCACAGAGGCAGAGGCTCCTGCTGTTTCTACCCTTTGGTCCTCCAGTGCTTAATTTGAGCCAGTGGTTTCCGGTGATCGGCCCCAGCATTTAATCATCAACACCGGCGCTTGAGCACGAGTTAAGGACACAATCATTTTTGAAAGGCACAGGGAAATTTCTTGATTCGCCCAAAATCACAGGATGTTGGCAGCTCTGGCCATTGCGCCACATCCTCTTCCCAATTGTAGGGTTTCATGGCTCTGTTTTATTTATTTATTTATTTGTTTATATAGCGCTAGAATCGACCCCTGAAGGGGTATCTCTGCGCTTAGAGCGGACTGTGAGGGTATGAAGCAGTTCCAGCATATATCAACAAGCGCTAGCAGGAGAAATGGGCTGGTGGAAGCTGCCTCTTGATGAGAGCCCCGCCACTTATTTTTTTTACAAATTTACCACTGTCGACATCCACAGACCAGAATAGCTCACACCCAGCTTGTGCACTACCCCAAGCTTGTTGTTCTGCAGTCGGAAGGTATTTCTTAACACACGCCCAACTTGTTTTAGGAAATACCGGGTTTTTAGACACCTGTTTCCTAGGCATCAGAAAGTTTGCAAATTAAGGACGGGTGATTTGCAAAAGTCATCAATTAGCCTATGGTCTTCTTGCCCACTTAGTACCCCAATTTCTTTCAAACGGCGTTGTTCATTCTTTTTTTAGTTTATTTATGGCTGTCACAGGTAAAAAAAAATGATAATACAATCTAAATCAGTTTAAATCGAGAACATCTATCGGTTCCGGTGAGGCGGCCTCCTGTTGAGTGTTAAAAGGTCACTTCCCTCTAGCCATGTATTGACAGCTTGCAGCAGCTGGGCCTGTGTTATTGTCTTTCCTGTTGGTGCGCGGGGGAGCCAGGAGCACCACACAGATGTTCTTACCGTATGAGCAGTTCACCGTTTGGTTCCCCGTGCAGCTTGGTGCTCGGCTGGAGCTGGGAGCACCTTTAAGACTTGCACACCGCAGTTGCGGTCCTTTGCTTGTGGTTTGTTGCTCTTAGACTTGCTAGGACTTAGGGCACAGATACCGGCTTTAATTAAACTCTAAACCCTAAGGAGCCAGTTCAAGTCTAATACATCGGTGATACCATACAGTCATTGACAACCGAGCACCCTCACCGAAGAATGACAGAAAAAAAGAAGGAAAAATCACTCAGCATCGAGAAAACGCCCCCGCAAAGCCAGTCCCCCGACTAAAGCATCACCCAGAATACTAAGGAGTGCACGGAATATAGTCCCCGACAAAAAGTCTTTTTAAAAATCTCCAGCGGCAGGCCTTATAACCCAATTTGTATATAAACGTCTTTCCAATGACGAGAGCGTCCCTGCCCCGATAGGCAGCCTAGGAAGAGCCAAGTCCAGTACTGGAACGAACCACATTACAGGGAGCCTTTCCAGCAACAAGCTCCCAGCAACAGAAATATAAAGTACAAACCTTGGAAGTATAAACATCGAAAGACGTCGGTCTCAATCTTGCTCGGGGCGGTGTAGTCCCCCCGGAAAGAAACATAGACACGCAAGTGACCCACAGGGTGACATCACTGCATTAACTCGAAGAAACCATGAGCAGGTAGTGACAGCTCAAGTACACCATCAGCAACAACCTACCCTGCAGTCCCCTGTTCAGTCACTATTCCTTGTACCCACAGGATTCGGTCCATCTAAGACAGGAGACTCTGAGTGGTTGCAAAACCTGGGATACCTTTCACCGATATTTCTCCAAAATCTGGAATCAAAGGTGAAAAGTACACTGGAGCTTACCCCAAAACTCTTTAGAATGGCCAATGGAACCCCGTGTTCCCTCTCCCCCACACAAAGTAATCAAAAGCACAGTCCTTATGATGGCAGTTTCATTAACGACCCAGGCGCAACATCATCCGGCGAAACAGTCCATACTATGGCCAGGGCATTGCTCTGGCAATCAAACAAAATGGAGTTGCAAATCGACCTTCTATCCACCATCGCTCAACGACTAGTGGAACTGAGCAACAAGGTGGCCTTCATAGAGAACAAGCTCAGTGATAAACAGAATAACCGGATGCGCCCCTCCTCATGTGCAGCGCTCATGGATACAGGGGCAACACTTCCAGAAATTTTAAAAGGCTTGGTAGACTCATTAAAAGTTCAAAAAGGATGCACGAAGGGCCTGATGAACAAGAGTAGTATCTCTCCTACTTTAAACATGGACATCCCGCTGGGTAATTCAGCTGGAATCAACACGGGTAACCTACTAACAAAGCCTGAGGCACAAGGACTTTTAGTATCTACTAAACTTTTCACCAGTCCACCCAGTTGTAATTCCAGCTCTCAAATCTTAAATCCAGGGAGGCACCTGGAGGGCAACACCTCCAACCAGAAAAGGAAGGAAGAACCTCTTTCAAGGAGGACTAAGAAAAAATTTAAGAAACAAGAGAAAAAGGCAAAGGCATCAAATAAACTCGCCCTCCTATTACCAACTCATATTCAAAATTCACAAATTAACAAAGACAAAATATGACTCTATCCGATCTTCACCAAAAACCACGTCCCAAGCAACTCAATACCCACAGCACCAACTTCTTTGGTCGCTAGGAAAGAGACCGATAGGCCTGCACAGTCAATTTCCCATGTGGGGGTCTTGCATAGCCCATCAAACTCGGCAATAAAAGCGCAACTATCTCATATATCAAACATCAAAAAGGTAGAGCAAAGCAGTCTAGTACGTTCAAACAAGAAACAAGGACCCGACAGCGGGGACAACACATCTCAGGGACTTATATCCATGGGCTCTCAGAGACTAGGTGAACAAGTTGATCAGCCCGTCCCACCGACCAGAACCACGCCAACTGGACCCTGGCCGAAACCGCAACTTAAGTATCCTACAGATGGATATAAGTACCCAGCCCAAAGTAAATCAAGTCAGTAAAACTACACACAAGGTGATTCTTACCCCTAGATATGTCATTAAAGGTCAACATGATATTCTAAATAGGGGCAACATACTCAGACTATTTAAGCAGATTCCGACTCTCACTGAAATACACTCAAACAACTTAGAGTGGGTTAAGTTCCTGAGCCTTTCTAGTAACTCTCACAGGGAATCAACCTCAATAGGGCTGTGTCGCCATGCCTAGGTGGGGCTCACAGTAGAAGAAATAGCACAAATGGCTGATTGGGGCATTGATATAGCTTTCCCCATACCCGAGAAATACCCACACGTATTAGTAGTATCATCGCCAACGAAGGAGGTTTACTCGGTGTTAAGGGGGACAGCAAGCAAACAACCAGGGAAAAGCTCAGCCGCGGTCCCAAGATCTTATAATGCCTACAGGATAACAAGTTCAATTGATTAAAGGTCAATCCACTACAGTAGGCCAAAGCATAGCGTCATGCAAGGCACTTGGACCGGTCCTGGAGGCCAGCCCCCACGACGGCAATTCTAACATAATAAATGCTGCTCGACACCTGAATAAGAAAGGAACACCGGGAAACAACACATACCTGTCCATCATATCCTGGAATGTCGCAGGGCTAAAAAGATTGCTTACCTGTAACGCAGCACGTATGACATTCTGTGCCTACATTAGACGTGGGCCACTGAACCCCTAATTATCCCAGGTTTTTATGAATTTCACGCTGCAGCTATAAAACGCAACATCTTTGGGAGAGCATCTGGTGGGCTCTCAATTTTTATTAATCATGCTCGTAAAATAGAGGCAATATCAGTGATAACACATATTTCCAACTTGCAAGCAGTACTGATCGGCGGATTTAAAAATAACAACATCTCAATCCGTCTTTTGATAATCAACTGCTACGTCAACCCCACCACTCAGCAAAAAAAGCAAGTACTAAAAACATTGACAAGAGAAGTGGATCACCTCATAAATAAATATGCTTCACAATTTCCAATTATCGTTGGGGACATGAACACCAGGGAGTTGGGGCACGCAACATGGGACCCTTCAAACAATACTGAATCGGCTCCTCTGCAGTGGCTCCTTTTCACGCAAAATATGGTTTCCGCCCACACCATCAAAAAAGCTGCGGACCCTCTCTGGCATCCTCTTCCCACCTTCAGGGATAAGTCAACAATTGATTACATCTTCATTTCGGATAACCTGCTAACCTATTTCAACAACTTCGAAGTGGGAAACAGGGATGAGAGTGACCATAGACCATTGAGGGTATCCCTTAAGCTAAACGGGAAACCTGCAAAACAACTGGAAACATTGGGTGCTTCAACTGGAGAAGAGCACCATGAAGTCTTGAGTAGAATAAAATGGACCACAAATATAGGTCCAAAGCTTTTGGAGTGGATCATATACAAAGAGTCAAGTCTAACAGACAGAAGCATTGCATCCCCATTGGAGCTCTGGAAGGCACTCCTTGATGAACTAAAAACCGTTCTCGGACGAGTTACTGGAAGCCCTAAAGCACAGGACTCCTATTCACAATGCCTTTCGTTACAATTAAAACCAAGGGCCCTAGTGCAAACCAATCAGAACCTTTCAAAGGCCTTGAAGGCAAGAAGAATAGGAGCCACAAATTCCCATACATCGGAAATAAAAGTGCTTTGTAGGGAATACAGGAAGAAAATATGGGAAATACGATCAATGAAAACCGAGGCAGAGTGGCTGAAAATGTTTAATCTTCTCAAAGAAAAGGGTCACATCCAACTTTGGAGATACATCAAACAACAGAGCCACACCGGTCAAAGCAAGGAAAACGGAGTGGCAGCCTCCGAGTGGGTCAAATACGCAAAGCAACTGTACACGACACAGCAGAATACGACTGATATCCAAATACAACAAACTACCCCAGTAATCCATAATAATGGCAAAATACCTGTTATTACCAAGGTCGAGATCACCAATCTGATTAAAAAAATGAGGTCAGATGGGGCCCCGGGTCCCAATGGAGTCCCAGCAGCAGTGCTTAAAGCCTCCCAAGGATTGTGGGTGGATCAGTTAACACCGCTTTTTAAGTACGCGTTTGCCACTTCTACAGTTCCATCCTCGTGGAAAGGCTCAATACTCGTTCCGATTCACATAAAAGGGGACTGCACGAAACCTGAAAATGATCGGCTGGTTGCTCTATTAGATATCGTATGCCAGATTACTGTTGAAGGAACTAGAAACCTGGGCAAAAGATCATAACATCCTTCCTTTCTTCCAATCTGGTTTTAGGCCCCAATGCTCCACCATAGACAACATTCTAGTACTGGGACACTTGTCATTATGTGCGAACCAGACATCACAACTACCGTTGTTTTGCTGTTTTGTGGATTACAGCGCAGCTTTTGACCGAGTCGACCGCGGCAAGTTATGGGAAAAACTAAGCAACTGGGGCATACCACAAAAACCTTTAAAGGCAATACTTGCCCTGCATGAGGGGACCTGGGTACGCATCAAAACCAGCCAAATGTCTGTAACAACTAAGGTTCCAACCAACAATGGCCTCAAACAAGGGTGCGTTCTGGCTCGTTTACTTTTTAATATCTATACAGCCGATCTGGGGAAAGTCCTGGAGCGGGCAAATCTACTAACACCAAGGCTGGGGAATGTGAGGCTCCAGATTCTCCAATATGTCGACGACATTGTTATTATGGATCACACTAGGACAGGCCTACAGAAAGCCTTAGAAGCACTGCACAGATTTAATCAAAAGAACAATATCCTGGTGAATCAGGAGAAGACCAGGAGAATAATCTTTGGGAAGTACCATCGAAAGAAGACAGCTCTATGGCGCTTAGGAGACCTGCAAATCAGAACTTGCAAAAGCTATAATTATTTGGGTCTCAGGCTATCGGAGGGGCCATACCCTCAGCCCATCTGAAATATTTGAGAAGTAAGGGGTCCGGTATTATCTGTAGCCTGAGAAATCTCAATTGAAGACTACACAGCCTGACTGTAGAACCTATCTTGAAAGTTTTAAAAGCAAAAGTAGTGCCCTCACTCAACTACGGCCACCTAGTCTTCCCTGGTGCCCTCATTATGGGACATATTATCAAGCACGGCGTTAAAATTATCGCCGCTTTAGCGCCAGAAAACTGCAGCTAAAGCGGCGATAAAGGGCTTGATAATATGCCGCAGAGAATTCCAATAGATGCCCATGTTGACACCTGAACATGGGCTTCTATGGGATTTCAAAATAAGGGGGGAAGGAGAGGTTGATGGTTAGGTTCACCCTCCAGCAGTATATGTATCACAAAACAACCTGAACTAGTCAAGTAAAAGAACCTAACCTTAGGGGGAAGGAAGGTATCAGAAGCCAAATAGGTTCTAAAATACCAAATGTAGAGAAAGGAAAAGATTGTCCTTTTCTTGAGTCCCCTCACTCACCAGGGTTTCCCCACGGTGACATGCTTCATCATTGGGGTCCTCCCAGTCCTCTACGGACTGAGGCGTGCTGCGACTTGCGGATTACGTAGGAGCACTGGAAAATCAGACTATGTGTAGTGCAAGTGAAAGTGGAGTGGATTTGTGAAATTAAAATTAATCAGCTAGTGGGCCAAAATAGACTTTATTAATGCTCTAAGCTGAAGAAATTAAAAATGGGGTGATATACTAAGGTCCCTAGTTATAATGAAATAGGTGTACCTAGCATATTGTATTGTCAACTAGTTTCGAGCTTCCCCAGCTCTTCGTCAGGACAACACTGGGACCAGCCCAGTGTGACAGTGCCACTCCTAGTCAACCTTGATGTGGTGTAAAATGAAAAAACGCTGCAACAGTGAGGCATGCGTAACTTATAATACATACGTTTTGTACGTCAGGAAACTTCTGTGGGATATAATAAAATACATATTATTTCGAAAAAAATGTTGTTAGTGGGTACTTTTATCTATAAAAAGTTTTTTGTGAGCACACTACACCCAAGTGGTCAATCACTTCAGTCTATGACGTGCCTCGTGGTTGTTTCTTTATAAAAGAGAAGGAAAACAGAAGAAAGTTGAATCACTATCTCCATGCCGGCGTTTTTGTGCTGAAAAGTGATTTGTGGTTTAAAACATACTTAACCAACATGTCTGACATCACACGAAACATACATACACAAAACATACAATTGACACAAAAAACGGGTAATTACATACTTTTTAAAGGACATAGATATGCCTCATGGTCAACGGAGGGGCAATGGCGGTCTAATACATCTAAGAAAAAATGTAAAGTTTGCCGTTAAAGCTGTTCAGTGCTTCGTGGTCGAAGCTTGCCCTGTTATGGAGGCAGAGACGGAAAAAGATCAATGTTCTCCGTATGGTGGGCGGGATAAATTGAGCAAACTGTTCCGGAGCGCTCACTTACTTGTACCAGGACAGCCACGCATCGGAAAACCTACTGGGGCCAACACCTTCCGGACCGCATTCTGGCGTGTCTCAGGTGTGGTGATGTTTTATGAAGACGGGACGGGGTAGAAACTGAAAAGGGGAGTGCCTCGTACTTGGAGAGGCCTCCGGGGGGGGGCCATCTTGGATAGGGACAAGTATTAAGGATAATACCAAGACGTTTATTTCGTGAAGCACATTCGAGTTCAACGAAGTTGTTGATAATGTGGATAGGCTTATGAAAGTTCTTGATAGGTCAACAGGGAATATTTTGAAGAATATTTTAATGATGTATAGAAAACTATGTAACAGTTATATCCCTTAATTAGTTCGTTTTGTAAAGATGGTGGCTAGGTAATTGTACTCAGGGTATTGCAATCAAGAGGAGTCCCAAGGGGGTTTGTTTCTTTCAATAAAAATCCAACAATTCAAAAAATTCCAAAGAATTTCGGACCACAAGTAGTGGGAACAATAGGAAGAACTTTACAGTCCTGGTGATACAGTGTCTGACATTCACAGGGGGTGTCACTGTCATGTGAATTGTCCCCAGGGAATTTCATCGTTCAAACCATTGATATCAGAGCGGAGCTTGAAAACCCATCGCTGTTCTTTTTCATGTAGTTTCTTCTCACAGTTAGGCTGGTTGCTTACGTGTTCCAGAATGACCCAACTAAGGTCGTTCGGTGTGTGCTGTTTCTCCAAAAAATGGGTTGTCATTTTGGTGTTGTTGCGTTTGCATCTAAAGTTACGCCAGAATGCGGTCCGGAAGGTGTTGGCCCCAGTAGGTTTTCCGATGCGTGTCTGTCCTGGTACAAGTAAGTGAGCGCTCCGGAACAGTTTGCTCAATTTATCCCGCCCACCATACGGAGAACATTGATCTTTTTCCGTCTCTGCCTCCATAACAGGGCAAGCTTCGACCACGAAGCACTGAACAGCTTTAACGGCAAACTTTACATTTTTTCTTAGATGTATTAGACCGCCATTGCCCCTCCGTTGACCATGAGGCATATCTATGTCCTTTAAAAAGTATGTAATTACCCGTTTTTTGTGTCAATTGTATGTTTTGTGTATGTATGTTTCGTGTGATGTCAGACATGTTGGTTAAGTATGTTTTAAACCACAAATCACTTTTCAGCACAAAAACGCCGGCATGGAGATAGTGATTCAACTTTCTTCTGTTTTCCTTCTCTTTTATAAAGAAACAACCACGAGGCACGTCATAGACTGAAGTGATTGACCACTTGGGTGTAGTGTGCTCACAAAAAACTTTTTATAGATAAAAGTACCCACTAACAACATTTTTTTCGAAATAATATGTATTTTATTATATCCCACAGAAGTTTCCTGACGTACAAAACGTATGTATTATAAGTTACGCATGCCTCACTGTTGCAGCGTTTTTTCATTTTACACCACATCAAGGTTGACTAGGAGTGGCACTGTCACACTGGGCTGGTCCCAGTGTTGTCCTGACGAAGAGCTGGGGAAGCTCGAAACTAGTTGACAATACAATATGCTAGGTACACCTATTTCATTATAACTAGGGACCTTAGTATATCACCCCATTTTTAATTTCTTCAGCTTAGAGCATTAATAAAGTCTATTTTGGCCCACTAGCTGATTAATTTTAATTTCACAAATCCACTCCACTTTCACTTGCACTACACATAGTCTGATTTTCCAGTGCTCCTACGTAATCCGCAAGTCGCAGCACGCCTCAGTCCGTAGAGGACTGGGAGGACCCCAATGATGAAGCATGTCACCGTGGGGAAACCCTGGTGAGTGAGGGGACTCAAGAAAAGGACAATCTTTTCCTTTCTCTACATTTGGTATTTTAGAACCTATTTGGCTTCTGATACCTTCCTTCCCCCTAAGGTTAGGTTATTTTACTTGACTAGTTCAGGTTGTTTTGTGATACTTCTATGGGATTTCTCAAGGGCATATTATCAAGCCCATTATCGCCGCTTTAGCGGCAGTTTTCTGGCACTAAAGCGGCCATCATTTTAACGTCGTTTCTTGATAATATGCCCCCAAATTCCTTACGACCCACCAAATCTCTGTATACAAGAAGGTATTAGGCATCCCAAGACAGGCCAGGAAAGCAAGAGTAAGGTTGGAGCTGGGACTTACCCGTCCGGACATTACCTGCTTAGGGGACCCTTTAAAATATTACATTAGCACCTTGCGAGCTCCAGCAACATCTCTAAAAATGGAAATTACATTTTTTTGAAGAAGGTGGATCCCCATGGCAGGTGCAGTTGACAGCAGCCACAAAATTGTTGGAAATAGATGTGCAAAATGTGCACAAACCAAACATTCCAGTTGCTGCATGGAAAAGATCAGTGAATAGACAAGCCAAGAAAATATCCTATGAAAGAGATCTGGACAGCTTACACTGCTGGAGCGGGTATTTTTGAAAAATGTATATACCCTCTCCATTTTGCATGTTTAAACTAATCTGAATAATTGATTAATAGTAATTGTACTAATTGGTTTGGAGTGTTCCTTTACCAACCCTACTAATATATAAAATATACGTGGGATTTGCATTTGCATGGCCTAATTAAATACGTAAATTAAATTGCGTACGCATATTAATGATAGATAATTAGAATATTGCATGTTTTATGTTGCTTTTGTGATGTATTGGTGATTTATGCTATATAAAGTGAGTATAACCCGCATTGAGTGTTGCTTTTTGCTAGATAAATACACATACATATGGGTATTAGCGAGGGAATAACATTTTATTAGTCATTTCCATGTATTAATTATGTTTTTGTGTTTCTTTGCTTAAGTTGACCATTCGGGCCTATCGAAAGATGGCTGCCTTTCGTATTTGATGAGATATGAGCTACTTCGTATGGTTCTGAGTGAAGTGCGCCTGCGCCAACGCCAGCAAGGGTGGCCTCCTCATGACCCTAACCAGACTGTACCCATCAAGGACATCCCGGGATACCAGCCAAATTACAAATAACAATGGGGCATCTTCTTAAACCGGAACGATCAAGACCAATGAGCAAATAGACATTACTTTGGTGGGAACCTGTCATCCCATATTGAACTGACCAATCAGAGGACGAGAAAACCTATATTGGATACAATATAATGTTAATTTTCATTATAAAAACCCGTAGAATAGTGAGGTTGTGGGTCGCTCTTTCCATTTCCTGACGTTATGCTGACGGAGAGGACGGTGACGCTGCAGGACAGCTGTTTCCCTGAATCTTTGACGGACTGATCGAATGCCTAATTTCCTGATAAACAGAACTCTTGCATTTAAAGGGTATCGAGTGACAGAACGACTGAATTTGACTTAGAGGACGACATTTAGCCAGAATAGGTAAATATGATGGTCAGCTGCTTGATCAATTAATGAATTTATTTGCATTATTTAGATAAAATTTAATTTGATTCATTAAAGAAATGTGTTGGGTTGTTTATTTCCAGAAAATGTATTAATGCAAAGAGATTAGAGAATTAGAAAATCGACTAAACCAGCAACTAGCTGATCCATAGCCAATCCATGAGAGGAATACCAAAGGTGATGTTTAGGCCTTAATAAGGTAAAGAAAGTTAGGTGAATCTATTGTGCATTAGGGACAAACGGGTATTTCCTTTCATTCCAGCGAATGGAACAATCCCCTCCTTAGAAAAGCAGACCGATAGAGAATGAATGTTGGTGTTATGGGCCCCACCAGCGAATGTAGTGACTAAGTGTGTCTGTGAGATCTATGGTCTGTGACGAAGGGAGGGATTTTGTATTCCGCGCTGCATCACACCACTAATCCAATCTCTCAGCACTGGACATTTCCTACATAGTGGGTAAACCACAGCCTTATTTCAAGCAAGTATCGACAGTCCCGGCCAAGAAAAAAATCACTTACATGAGACGTCTTGCATTGCCCATTGTGGACTTTAACCAAGTCTGGGCCCGGCAGGACAATTTAGTCACATGTCGACTTTGTAATTACCATCGTTAATCCTGTATCCATCTGCTGTGTTGTTGCCCTAAGTTAGCAAGGGAGAGGCACCGACTAGTTCATCCTATCTGCAGAGCCCATGGTCTTGTACGATGCAGAGTAGTCTCTGACTTGTGTTTCTCTGCTAGAACAGCTCAAACAGTCGCGCGGCTGGGGAAATTTATTGAATTAATCCGAGCCGCTTTGATGCAGAATATAGAGTTACAGAAAGAAACCAGTCGGCTAGCAAGCAAGAGAGACATTGATAAAAAGCTGCTTTAAGTCTAATGCATTTGCACTTTACAGCCAGTTTTGATATTAATTTTAAGGTTTTATGTCCTACCAGTTTGTAATAACATGCATAGGATTTTAACTCTGTTCTTTTTAATAATGATAGTATATTGTAAAGATTTTAATTAATTGAACAATAAAGCTTAATACACTCAGTATTGGAAGGAATGCACGAAGGAGACGACATACAGGTGTGTACTCCTTCAGTCTAGACCAGGGTACGGATCACAAAACACACACTCATTGCCTAGGTCAAAGGGACCTTGCTTTGGGCACGGGTGAGTGAGGCTGCTGCCAAAAGCTGGTAAACTGTGCCCACGGTGCAGGGAGCTGCCTGCCTGCTCCCCGGCGCTGTCTGAGCAGCCCCGCAGTCCTGTGTCTTCATCCATGTAGCTTTGTTTAACCTGTTATCGGTTGCCAGAATAACAAAGCACAAGTGAAGTCACGAGTTAGCTACAGGTTTCAGCACATTTCTTTTGCAGACCTTTATTTCACTACAACTAGATAATTTCCTCAAAGTACTGTAACTACGGCATGGACACGCGCAGAGAGGTAATACGCCTGCTGCAAAGAGCATGTACCATGCATATCAAAGAACAATGTTTTATGCGGATAGCTCAGTGGGATACTGCTTTTGTCACGGAGATTCTGTTGTTACTGTGCAGTTCAGAAATTACATTTGTAATCTAGCACAGTGAGCTATGAGCTGCCATCTAAAAGCTGCATCCAAGCTGCATGGTACAGGTTAGAAAGTTATGTTTTTTCCCAGCCTTTCTATCCTGATGTTGCTAAGAAAGGTTTGTTTGGGTACAAATAAATTCTTGTTTTTGAAGTCAGCCCTGACCACACTGTGTTATGTTCTGAATCCTGAGTGTATGCTTCTCCAGAGCAAGACCTACAACTATGGATGACATGGGAATCCTACACCATGTAGTCCTCTGTCTTATGTAACATTTTCGATGTACCGGCTTACATGCATATTATTAATTCTCTCTATATGTGTGTGTGATTAATTTTGAATTGTGGAATGCTTTGCTTTAGGAGCAGTGATTAATGGAGTCATTTGTCTCTGCATTTGTTAAGCAGTCATTCAGCGGCATTCCCGCTGTTAGATCAGATGTTTGTAGCTGGTAAGACATGCTAAAGCAGAACGAGCTTATTATTGTTCAACACAAGTACTGGATCAGTGATGTGCATGTTTTCTGTAGAAGAAATTAATGATAGTAAACCTGGAAAAATTCAATGGCTCCACGGGTTTAGAAGTATGTATACCATGTCATGGAAAGGAAAGTTTCTTGTAGAACGTGACCTGCATGAAATAACGCTGTTATCTAGGTTCCAAGACTGAAATTTAATTACATGGTACTTCTAGTTTCCAAAAACAAATGATAGAGTGAGCTTGTTTTAAACATTAAAGGCCCAGCAACCTTCCGATTTTAGAAGATATTTGATATTGACAATGGTTAATTTCAACTTGACCAGTGTATTCTCCATTGTTGTACACTATTTGATAGGTTCTTAATCAATGCTACATTATCTTAATTATATATCTGAAGATACTACCTGAAACACTATCAGTTGTGCTGCATTTTCAATAGGATATGAAGTACATCTGTTTATAGGGTACTTATTTTGTGTCTGCAGACATTTCTAGCCTCTGTGTGTGATGTAAGCAACCAAAAGCTACATGCATCACTTCCTGTGATAGCACCAAGTCAAAGGTCAAGAAATATTGCTCCCTTTGATTTCATGGGGTCCAAAGCTCACTTGATGTCACTTCCTGCGATGTCATCAGGTCAGATGCCTTGTGATGTAACTTCTGGTGACATCATCAGGATCGTTCAAAGGGCATGTGATGTCACTTCCTGTGTTGTCACCAGGTCAAAGTTCATGTGAGGTCACTTCCTGTGACATCAGAAGGGGGTCAGACGGCATGTGATGTCACTTCCGCTACACCTGGCATTTTGATGAATCAATGTCCATGATAGAGACAAAACAATTTGAAATGCAACGGGTGTCTCTGACGAAATACATCGGTCTAAGCATGCTTCAGCTTGCAGCATGTGTCTAAAATGTTTGAAATAGAAAACAAATGTTGCCAGCAGACTTACTTTTTACCGCAAAAGTCTTAAAGCACGCTGGCAAAAACCTTGATGAAATTAAATGTTATGAAAAATGCTTGGCTCCTCATAAAGAACGATGTAAACCAACACTCCAATCTCAATTTACAGGTTTCTGGCTGAATAACAACATTTGCCCCTCTTTACTCGTAGAAGGCTCGGCAATTAACTTGACATTTAGGCCTTTTCCATTTTTTTTGGCATGAACCAAAATGAGGTTTGAATACAGATCCTAATTTCCACGCCCATCATCTTTTTCGCAGGCTGCACGGGCAGAGTGTAACGATTCCTAGAAGTTTTAGACACTGTGATGGTGTGACCTGCGTTTACTAGATTCAGGACGTTGGTATGGAGTATGTCGAACTCTAAGGAGAGTCTGCTTGAGCAGATACACTGGTAGTCTAATAGATGCTCTCAAACACAATGGGGTTGCACGTTCTGCGTGAGATTATAAAAAGTGCGACACACTACTGGATACTGGTCACACCAGTGGCGGCTTCTCTATAGGGGCGTGGGGGCATCGCTACACTGCTTTCTTGCAGTGAGAGAAGCAGAAACATAAAATGGTAAAGCTACCATTGTATGTTTCTGCTTCTCTCACTGCGAGAAAGCAGAAGTGCCTGGAGTGCCTGGTTGTGGGTGGGCGGTCACGCTCGAGGGCAGGGGGGGAGTAGCTTGCGCATTGTTGTGGGCCCTGACTGCTTTGGTCGGCCTGGGGCCGACCAAAGCAGTCATGCGCACTCTCCCTTTTCTCTAATGTAGGCTGCATGCAGCCTACATAGAGAAAAGGACCTCCGATGGCTGGGGCGCTGTGCGCCTGCACCACACCAATAACAACGCTGCCATTGCAGCATTTTGATTGGCGGAGGGGAGGGAGGCTGCCAGTGGGTAGCAGCTTCCTGTCTGATGAGAGCTGCAGCAGCAAAACGCGGGACCTGAAGGAAGGTTTTTTAAACCCCTCCCGCCTCCCCCACCACGTGCAACACCCCCACGCGACCCCTCCATCCCCCACCCACCCATCAGGCCGCCCGCGACTGCATGTCAAGCATGCTTTGATTGCTCGCCTGCTGCAGATTAGGGGCCAGAGAGGACGGAGTCACAGAGAGTCTTTTTTAAAAAGTTATTATAGTGCGATCTCGACCGCCACTGACTATGCCACCCTAGTGCCCAGTTTGCCACCAGTTTTTCACCGAACAGTTGGCATCTTGCAGTTGAATGATATACATGGTTGTTTGGTTCAGGGTGTATTTTAAACATTCTGCTGTCAATCTCTTTAAATTGTCAGAGGGGATAACTCTGATACTGAGTTTCTTGTGTTACTGTGCCTCTCGGGTAGCTGAAGACACTTGGCATGTGGCTTTGAGCCATATACTTCAGTTCCCCTCTGTGGTCCTTCCATGCGTTTCTTTTGTTGTTCAAGAACACACATGGCGCCTCTCAACCAATCAGTAGTTTGCCAATAGGTTGGGTAATTCTCTTGTAATTAGGTTGCGTGAGAATCTGCTCTGCAGGCTTGCTGCTTATAACACTTTCACTCTTTCCCCTGTTAGCTATGCATGCGTCCACCTGTCTCTTTGGTAAATATTTGATTCCACTATGTTCACTCGACCGAAGTATTGGGGCGCTTGCCCTTAGTTTACGAGTCATGTAAGTGAAGCGGCACATGTCCGTGCCCCTAGCTAACATGAGCACCAGTTACGTTACACAAGGTCCAGACCAGGAAACACATTCTTCTGTCTTGTCTTACCTGTTGCTACCTGTACTGCTGTGGTAATGATATTAATTGTGCAGGAGCAAAAACGATCGAAACAAGCATTTGCAATGCAACAGGTCTCACATTTGTCAGAGTTGGCGCTATTGGCATTGTACATTGCAATATCTTATCTATATGTTTCGATTTGGAGTGTAATGGATTTATGAACAGAGACACAGCTGCAGCACTGTCTAGAGGACTAAGAATGAGGAATTACTAACGGTGACCAGAGACGCAGCTGCAGCACTGCCTAGAGGACTTAGAATGAGGAATTACTGACGGTGTCCAGAGACGCAGCTAGCAGCACTGCCTAGAGGGCTGTGCTGTGTACAGTGTACAGGACTTAGAATGCGGAGTTAATGACAGGACCAGAGAAGCAGCTGGAGCACTGTTTAAAGGACTTACAATGAAGAATTACCCACGGGACCGGAGAAGCAGATGCAGCACAGCCTAGAGGACTGAGAATGAGGAATTACCCAAGGGACCAGTGAAGCAGATGCAGCACTACTTAGAGGACTAAGAATGAGGAATTACTATTGGGACCAGAAAAGCAGCTGCAGCACTGTGTAGAAAACAAAAAATGAGGAATTACCACTGGGAACAGAGAAGCAGATAGCAGCAGTGTTGAGAGGACTATGAATGAGGAATTACAACTGGGACCAGAGACACAGATGCAGCACATCAGAAAGGATCGTTCTAGAACGCTATTGCCGGTGGATGTGGGGTGGGGAGGAAGGCGGGGACGATGTGGCATTAGTGAACGGGAGCTTGGCGCATTTTACGCTGGATGGTCCCTGAAGAGAATGCCAAAAAAAAACCACCACAAATGTCATTATCTTCGTCTATGAGAGCACACATTTTGCCCGTGCACGCAGGTGCAGTCCTCGTTTATGTTGATACCTTAAGGCATTTCTACCACATCTCTCCTCCCTCCCCTCTCAAAGGGCAGCCAGGCTGCCCCCTTCCAAAGGCACCATCTACTGCAGCCTGCCCCCCACCTCCCCTCTCCAAGGTACTATCGGCTTACCTCCCTTTACCCCTGCAAAAGCACCGTGTAGGACAGCTTCAAACGGGAGTGAACCAAAGCTAAAAAAATATAAAAAACGTACACGCAGCTGCAACAGTCAGCAGCACGTTTCCTATAACCAAGAAGTTAAACGGGGAGGAGCCGTTCAGCCAAGAAATGGGGATAAAAAGTGTTGCAAACAGTATAAGTATAGGTGGCAGGACAGAGCGTGGGGCAAAGTAAAAGTTATGGTAAGGCAATAAGATGAGAATAGGTGGCAATAGAGAGTGCGGGCGAGTTTTAAACATTAGGATAAGTGTTAGGACAGAGTGCGGGGCAGAGGGATAAGCACTGCGAGTTTTGAACATAATAATAAGTGTTAGGACAGAGTGCGGGGCAAAGGGAAGGGCATGAGTAGTCAAAAATATGACAATAACTGTTAGCAGAGAGTGCGATGTAGATGAAAAACACGGCGTGACAAAAACATAAAATTAAGTGGCAGAACTCAGTGCGGGGCAGAGAAACAGTAACTAAAAGCTAAATCAAGCATGCGATGGAAGCGTGTGAGCGCGCAGTGGGAGCGTGAGAGCCAGAAAGGAGCTGCAATGCGGGTGCGCACATGTACTTAAAGCTAAATCAAGCGCGCGGTGGGAGCGTGTGAAACAGAGAGGAGACGCCATGCGTGTGCACATCGCCTGTCCAGACGTGCACATGTTTTGTCTCCCTTCGCGCACCAAACCGACAACAATAGTCTCGTCAGGGCGAAGCAGCGCATGCGCTGCGTTCGCTAGGCGAGGCCTAAAAACCTTCGAGAGATAGTGGAGCACTACTGCTAACACAGTTTCAGTTTCATCATGAAACTAAATGTGTCTACTTGGCTGAGGCTAGTATCTTTCTTCACCTCACGAGCTTCTAGGCCCGGTATTAATTAATTTATGACGATCCTGTTTATGGATCTAAGTGCCACCAGTGCTCAAGTCGGCCCTTGAGGGGAAGGGAGAGGGCAAAGGGAGACAGGAGGAATCCTGAAATTATGATTCTATAAACTACAAAAGACTAAAAGTCCTGTGTAGTTTTTAGAATCATAACTCAATTATGTTAATGTAATCGGAGTGCTCGGGTATTGTCTGTGGTGGGCTTCGTCCAGTCACATCAAGGCTACTGTGTCAAAAAAAGTTGTGTATCTTGCTGAGCGCAGAGTTTTTAATCCCTATATGTTCCTAATCTTATGGTTCTCGTGCTGTGTCAGAGCGCTTGGTTGTTGGAGTAATAGTGGTGCGGGTGTCTCGTGGCTGTGATTCCCTTATGTTCTTGTAGGGGGAGAGCAGGGCTGGCTTTAGCGCTGGTGGCGCCAGGGGCGATATTGTTTGCTGGTCCCCCCTACCTCCCCAAAAAATCCCTCTTTCTCCACCGATTCCCTTACTACCAAGCTCCAACAGTGCCTCGCAACTCCCCAGTAGCCTGTATCTCACTTGCTTTTCATTTGTTTAATGCTGTGTACTGTAGGGTTTCAGAGCCCTTTACATCACACACTTCATACAGAGACAATGGATTAGATGTGATGTGTAAATCAGTGCATAGTAAATGTTACCTAAGACAAAGAGGACTACATGGTGCAGGTGTCACATGTCATCTATACTGTAGGCAGTATAGTTTAATACTGACTGTTTGGCCTGGTTTGGCCTGGTGCAGCACAAATTCATGATGTAAAACATAACACAGTGGTTGTGTTGACTTTACTAATAAGAATTAATTTATACTCAAATGATTTGAACCCTTATTAGCAACATTAGGATGATGACAAGCAAAAAACTCATAACCCCCTTAGGTCACTCGGGCTCGCTCGCTCCGCCACCAATTTCACGCCACACCACTTTCAAATGTCACCAGCCGCCACTGGGTCACGCGCTGCGCTTTCTGTATTTAAATAACAACCTTGTTTCAGAAAGTGCTTCAGCACTTCGGATACATTTCTGGATGACTGTCCACACTACCAAGGCATATTAGTGTTCCCAGAATCACACAGATGTATTTTCTTCAAATGCAGCAGTCAGCAACAAAGTATCTATCAATTCTGCATGAAGCACTTTGTTTGGGTAGGTTGAAATGTGGTGTGCTAACACGTCGGTCCAAAAATGGAACTTTCACCACCAAGACAAACATCTATCCCTTACTTGGTTTTCAGCAGCAGGTCAATCAATCAACCAATAATGCTGTACTTATACAGCGTGGCGTATCACCTGTGAGGGCATGGCGCTGGGCTGGTGTGATTCAGTCACAAAAAGCCAGGTCTTGTGTTTCTTCCTGAAGTCTGTCAGCGAGGGTGATATTTGGAGATGGAGGGGGAGGGCGTTCAAGGACTTAGCGACGAGGGGGGAGAAGGCGCTTCCTCGAGAGCGGCGGATGCGCGGAGTCTGTGCAAGGGCGAGGTGGGCGGAGCAGAGGTTTCTGGATGGTTGGTGGAAGTTCAGGCGGTGGTTCATGTATGCAGGTCCCTGGTCTTGGAGGACTTTGTAGGCGTGGGTCAGTAGCTTGAACTTGCAATCTCTTCTGGATGGGAAACCAGTGGAGGTCTCTCAGGTGCTGGGTAGTAAAAATCCCATTGCAGCAGCATGAGAACAGTGCGAACAAAGTGAATGGTGGATTTGTGTTATATGTAATTCCTTGGAAATTCTGCAGAGCCAGGCAAAAGGATATTAAGCAAATTTCACACATGCCTAGATAACGCCTTTAACACAGAATGTGCAGCTTTTTGACAGTGGAACTATACACACACAGTGTCTTCTCTACAAAGCTTGAGTAAGTGGTTAGGATTAGAGCGACTGCCCATATTTTGGGTGGATTTTTCCACATTCAGATTGTTTGCCCTGATAATGTAAAACATAAAAAACCTTCTGTTTTTAATTGAAGTGAGTTGTTCACCAAGTAGACTACCGTCTGAGAGAGCACGGTTGGCAAGACATACGCCTGATAATGGATTGATTATTTGCCCTGATTTCTCTTTGGTCTCCCAGGGCCTCATTTATGGGAATTTGACATAGGACAGCGCTGCACGTCATCTTGCTGTGCTGCCCTACGCCAAAATGAAAGGGCAGGAATGCACCGTATTTCTGAAATACGTTGCATTCCTGTCCTTTCTCCCTGTGCTAGTGCCGTATCAGCAGCTTAGCGCCAACATAGGCACCCTTGCACAATGGTGCAAGGGTGCCTCTGTTGCATGCAGGATTATTTTGTACAGGGAGGGGCACCTTCCTGTACAGAAACAATCCTAACAGTTGTTTTCCTATTTCTATGTGTGCTGCAGAATACAGCACACATAGAAAGAGAAAAGAATGAGGAGAACTAAACATGTTCCTCCTTAGAATGAATATAATAGATGTCATAATAAAAATTATACCTGGCAGAATAAATCTGACTTGTAACAGAACCAATATTAAATATGGCAGAGTGAAAATGCTACTTAGAGAATAATATCCTCCACTTATGTCGAGGAGAACGGCCTTTTGGCATCCCATCAGCCTTTTGGCATCCCGCCCGGCCCACTCCACGGAGGCGGTGGTCCTCGCGGTCTTGGACGAACTTAAGGGGAAAGCCGACTCTAACCTCCCCCAAGCCCTGGTCCTCCTCGATTTGTCCGCTGCGTTTGACACGGTCGACCATTCCATCCTTCTCGACCGTGTCAGATCAGCTGGCATCTGGGGCGCGGCCTTCTCTTGGCTCGCGTCCTTTCTCCGCGAGAGGTCTCAGGCGGTTCATCTTCTTGGCTTCTCTGCCCCTTCCCGTCCGGTCACTTGTGGTGTCCCCCAGGGCTCCTCCCTTTCCCCTCTTCTTTTCAATCTTTATATCCAACCCCTTATCACTTCCCTTCTTGAGCTGGGGGTCTCTGTGTACAATTACGCAGACGACCTTCAGCTCGTCTTTGATCTGTCTTCTTCTCCTGACTCTCTTCCTAAGTTTTCTTCCACTTTAGTTTTTATTTCCGAGTGGATGAGTGCCAACCACCTGAAGCTTAACCCGGACAAGACGGAACTTGTCCTCACTGGTGGCCCTTCCAATCCCTGGTCTCCTGTACACTGGCCCCTCTCTTTTGGTCCTCCCCCTTTGCCCGTCCCCTCTGTTCGCACCCTTGGTATTAAAGTTAGCCATGATTTATCAATGCACAGTCAGATTAGTTCTGTTGTGTCTTCCTGCTTCTTGTCCCTCCGCCTTATCCGGAAGATTTTGCGGTTCTTTTCCACCGACGCACTTAAAACCATAGTCTTGGCCCTTGTCATCTCTCGCCTCGACTATGGGAATGGCCTGTATGTGGGCATACCCGTTTCTGAATCCCGCAGACTTCAGGCCATTCAAAACCAAGCGGCCCGCCTCATCCTCTCTCTTCCTAAATCCTCCCACATTTCACCTGCACTTAAGTCCCTTCACTGGCTTCCTGTTTGTTTTAGATCTCTCTTTAAATTGGCTTGTTTAGCCTTTCAGGCTCATTCCCGCTCTGCTCCTCATTTCATCACCTCTCTTATCTCTTCTCACATTCCCAGCCGCACCCTTCGTTCTTCTTCTTTGTCTCTTCTGCACATCCCCCGTTTTCGTAAATCCAGAACGGGGGGTACACGGTTTTCAGTCCTGGCCCCTCAGCTTTGGAATAGTCTTCCACTCTCCATTCGCTCTATTCCCATTTACTCTCATTTCCGTAAAGCCCTCAAAACCTTCTTTTTCTCTCAGGCGTTCCCTTCCTAGTCCCTCGGGATGTTCTCTGTGAGCTCTGATCAGGTCCTCAGCGCCAGGAAGCCGCTTGGCCGCAGTGCGCTTTATCAAATATTTTTTTCATTTCATTTCATTTCATTTCAATATGAATAACACACACTCTGAATTGAATATTAAATATACTAAAATGAATACCAATCATACTGAAATGAATACGACCCTCTCTGTAAACAATGTAACAAGCACTGAAATGAATATAATATGCATCAAAAGGTATTGGACATTTCTTGAAATTACTGACATATGCAAGAGGAATATGACATACATTGAAATGAATATTATGAAAGACTGAAATGAATATCAGTTACTGCAGCGAATAGATGATATCCTGCAATGAATATATAGTACACTGTAAATAATAACACATACCTTGAAATTAACATTTCACATGTTGCAATGACTATGAATTGTGTTGAGATGAACATTACCCAGATTGGAATGAATATGAGATATACGGAATGAATATGAGATGATTTACAATTATTATGACTTGCGTCAAAATTAATGTAAGCCCCGTTGGAAGGAATCTGACATGGCTTGAGATGAATATGATCAACACTGACACAGCATCAATGTCAAGTGTTAATGTGAATATGACATCTATAGAAATTAATATGAGGGGTAAGAAGTAAAAGGCGAGAAAGAATGAAGAATGTGAGAGGGAAGAAGAATGAAGGATTCGGTGCAAGAGATAAGGAGTGACTACTGAGGGATGAGAAAATGGAGGTGAGACATGAACGATGGGTTCTGAGGAATGGGAGTGGCAGATGAGGCCTGAGGAGTGATGTATGACAGATAAGGTTTAAGGGATGAGGGCTAAAGAATGAGGGGTGATGACTGAGGGACGAGGCGTGAGCAATGAAGATATCTTAAAAGGGTTACGTACTGCACATTTGAAGAATGATGAGTGAGCAATTATGGATGATCAGTGAGAGGTGAGAAGTAAAGACTAAGAGATGAAGGGGCATATTTACAGGCCCCTATCGCCACCACAACATCACTTTTCGTGACAGCTTGCACCTGGGAATTTAGGAGACTGCAGCTCCTTCACTTCCTCTCTTTCTACCCCTAATGCTCAATCAACTAAGTGGCAGCTCGTACATGATTTTTTTACGGGCAGATGCAGGGAACCAGGGATAAAAAATCTTTATTGGTATACCCTGGATATTTACCCCTAGGCAAGAAGGTACAGAAGCCCCGTTGAAAGCCGAATGATCCATATGGACAGACTTTTTCGTCTGAAACATGTCAGCAATATAGGATGTTGGAATCATTGGATTTTCACTAAACATTCTAACCACTGATTTTTAATCATGGTATGAGTAACCAGTAAATAAAAGTAGATATTTTCTCCTGAAATCTGATAGTGTCTCGCTATGCTGATGACATCACACTGTATGTATCCAACCCAAAACAACATCCCACTCACTTGAGAGTCCGTCTTATTTAAAGCACTATTTGGTATTTCAATCAATTGGAATAAATGCACAATTTCCCCATTAACACAGGCAACACAGCAAATTAGATTTTCCCTTCCTTTTGAGTACAACCTCCTTCAAATATTCAGGTGTGTGGATCAACCAAGAAGATCATGGACAAATATAGGAGAGCTGTAACACATATAAAAGAGCAGGTTCACCATTGGATAGCAACTCACGCTATCGTAGTTAGGCAGAATTGCCTTTATTAAGATGGTCATCTTACCCAAACTACTTTTTTTTTTTTAACAATGTTCCTATACTAGTGAATCAACAGTTTTTTAAAACATTCAAATCACATCTGAGCACCGTGGCCCAAACTCAGGCTCGGTGGGAGACACTGACTTTATCTTGCAGACAGGCTGGACCGGCAGGGCCAGACTTTGACCTTAATTACCATTGTGCCCAAGCACACTTTGCACACCACTGCATGTGGCCACCCCATCTACATGGCACACATATCAAAACAAACATGACATGGCACACCCCAATCCATTGCTGATCCTCCTGGGCAGATCCCACGCCGCAGCCGAGCAGAGGTCAAGTCTGTGGCATGCACACAGTTGGCATGGGAAGAGATCCGTAGATGGTTGGGTTGCCCAATACTCTATTCCCCTTAGCAATCCATGCATCACTTCACTTTGATACTGCTGACTAAAGATAAAGTTGTCCTGCAGTGGGATAAACTCGCTGAGTGAGCTATTCCCTACCAGCCAATTTTTGGTTAGCCCAACACTTGCCAACACAGCTGATTTTTCCCTTGATGGACACATTCACATACGTTTGCCATCGGGCATTGTGCAGGGAGCACTACCCTATGTTTCCTAATGAGCTGCTGAATCCAAGACATTAGCAATGTTCTAAAATGCACAGGCGGCTAGACAATTGATAACCAAGCTCTACTCACCCATACAGGCCAAGGTGTCAACAAACCACCTAGTACCAATGTGCTGTGCGATGCAGACCTGGGAGATGTAAAAACAGACAAAAAGTGGATTTAGGCCCGTTTAGAGACATGGGCAAATACTTCTGGCCTTATTGTGGACCCACAGTATGGGTTTAGAAAGGGTCATATTCATAATTTCAGTGTATGTATGCGTGATATTCAGCGAGTGAACAACGGAGCAGTGTCTCAATCTTGCCCTGATCATGGGTAAGTACATGAAAGCTAGGGGTGTTTCTATACACCTGGCCTTCATGGACTTATCCAGTGCTTTCGACACTGTGTGTAGGAAGAAATTGTGGTTATTGATGGAGTCTATGGGGTCTGAGGAACCTTTTGTCACATTGTTGCGGAGATTACATGCTGCTACCTCTGTGTCCATTCGATATGGCCCTGGGGGCGAAAAGACAGGGCCGATTCCATCAACTGAAGGCGTCCGTCAGGGTTGCATTTTGGCCCCTTTCTTGTTTTTAGTTTACACAAATGGTTTAGAAAAATTCCTATTGGAAAAAGTTGCGGACTTTCCTAAAATAAATGGCAAACAAATACCTTTATTGTCCTATGCAGATGACACTGTATTGATGACGTTAACTGCAAATAGTATGCAAACATACCTGAATGCTTTTAATGAATTTATGCTGGGGCTAGATCTAAAGGTTAATTTTACAAAATCGTTTATTATGGTCTGTGGCCCAAATAGGACCAAAACTTGTAAATTTGTTATAGAAAATTTGATTATTGCCAAAGTCACAAATTTCAATTATTTGGGAAATCTTTTTAACAAAACTTTGAGTTGGGATCCTTTAATAACAACACGGGCACAAAAGACAACAAGATCTATAGAGGCCCTTTTTAGGTCTCGCGAGCCAAAGGCTCGAAGAGACATTTTATAACTGGGCTTTTCAAAGTGCTGCCGTGGCCTAAAGCTACAGTGCACGTGAACGTGCACGCGCGCAGCGCCATGTTTCTTTCCTCCGTAGCGATCGTAATCACGATCACTTTCACTTTCGCGGGCTCCTCTGTTGCTGGCATTCCCCCCTCCCTTCTCGCCCAGCCCTCCTTGTTTTAATTATACACCGTCCCATCCTTTTGCTTTTATCACATGCCGCTGTTATTTACTTTCTGTCTTGCGCAATACATGTTTTCTGTGCCCATCAGGCCTCGTTTTCTTTTATTATATATTGCACTTTTCATCATTATTTGCTCATACCCCGTAATCGCACATCGCCTACTGGTTTTATAATATTGCCGCCTCTTCTCTCACCTGCAAACGCCACAGCAACAACCAGTGTTGGACGATCGTTGCTGCTGCCGAGGACGCAGAGCGAGGGCGGGATGTTCATAATGGAAAGAGGACTAAGGAAGCCTCCTTTACATGGCGGCCATATTTGAGAGGGACTTCGTCCAACTAACAAGCACAGAGCTTCCACGTTTTTCCACATTCTGAACTCAATGGTTAGCCAGTCTACTAGAGTCTGGTTAACTTTAACACAGTACAGACATTTACTTAAGTATGCCATTTCCAAGAATATACTACATGCAAGGTAAAACGTTCAGTATTGCCGCATTCTCGTACATAAAATTACCACGTCTATTTTTCTGCTGTTTTACATGACTCATGGCCACATTCCTGTTTAGGCACGGGGTGGGGAGGTAAAGCGATTTTTTCAGAACCACTGGATTTTGAGCCAATCCTAGTACTCCACTTCCAAAGTGAGCAGCTGTTATGTTCAAATTCGCACCTTCTGCTTTCTTCTTCCCTCCCTCCTTCTCTCTAAAGCCCACTCAATTTTCAATCCCTACCTTCTCCTTGCTCTCAGTCCCTGGCACAGCCATTATCAAGCTGTCTCATGCCGCAAACTTTGGATTTCGACTTATTTTTTTTATTTCTTAGTTTTGATTCTCTGTTTCATGGTTGCGTTTTTTCACTTAGTAAGCATGTTTATCTACAAAGATGCACGAGTATATTTTTCACGTTTTAAGCATGTGTTACTTTGAAGGGGTACTAGATTGACACCTCCGATTTCGTATCATGGTTGATTGGCTTCTTTGTTTTGTGTGAAATAAGGTGGTTGTCACCTTTCAATAAAGTTGCATAGGCTTGTATGATCACTTTGCATTTCAGTTCCTCCGTTACGGCCTAGAGTTACACAGATTATTTACATAGACTTTCTCTTTCATAGAATCGGGACGTTGAATGACGATCTTCTGGTAAGCAGACGCTCGTTTAATTCCTGGTGTTCGGGGCCACGTATACATGCGCTCTCATGATACTCATTCCCATCTTTTACCTTCCTTAGATCGTGCTCTTTACTGATATAGTGGCAAGACTTCGGCATTCGAGAGATGCTGTTTTTGTTGTTTACGTTACTAATCACTTGGTAATCCGAGTTAGACTGCAAATTTACGCAGAGTGTTTTACTTGCAGAATTACAGTGCTTTAACCGCATTGGAGGTACTTACTGGTCTAACCTTACCAAGGTTTTACACACACGGGTTGATATACCATTAGTTCGTCATTCAGTCTAACACCACACTTTCACCGGGTTTTAGCTAGAGGGTGATCAAGTGGCAACACTTAAACAAGCATTTGCAAAGCAATAGATCTCGCTTTTATACGAGTTTGTGCTATTGGCATTGTAAATGACAGTGCCTTTTATTTATGTTTTAAAAAAGCCAAACTTAAATAAAAAGCATTGTCATTTACAATGCCAATAGCTCAAACTCGTATAAATGCGAGACCTATTGCATTGCAAATGCTTGTTTGTTTTACAAGTAAATTAGGACAAAAACCTATTGCTGAATTGAAGACATTGTATAGATCTAAATGCTTGCCAGTCGCTACCTATGGAGCAGGGGTGTGGGGATACCATAAAAGCGTCCAATTACAAGTTATGGAGAACAAGTTTTTAAAACTTCTTTTATCAGTTTCAAATAGTTCTCCTAACATATTTTGTCATTCCGAGATGGGCCTTGACTTTGTGAGAGATAGTATCCATATGTCCCCATTGCTCCTATGGGGAAAAGTATGGTCCTCAGATGATTTGCACATTTCAAAAGGAATTCTGAAAGATTGTGTAAATCTGGATCATGCCATGCGGATCCCATGGATAAGTTATGTAAAGGAAACCTTTCATAAAATTGGCCTTGGTAATTTATATGATAATCCTGACTCTATTAACCCAGGCTGAAAGATGGCGATTAAGAATGCATATCGTAGTATACTGGGCTCATCTAAATATGATGAACAACCATCATACCAGGCAGTTACACTATAGCATCAATTCTATTTGTCTTTCACTACACATACGCAGTGGCGTTTTTATTTGACCAGATTTCGGTTAAAAATAGTGCTTTTTTTGGTTGCTTTCCAGAAGCAAGGGGGTTGGTGTGAGAGGCTACCCCCTTGCCCATGTGACACTGAAGCTGAACAAAGCACTCTGCACTTTGTACCTTTTTGCACACTTTACAAAGCTCCAAGAGATCGTTTTATTAAACCTATCTTAAGGGAAATTAGACCTTGCAATTTTAAGGAAGGTTTTGAACATTTAAGAACATTACAAACTGCTGCTATATGTAGCTCTATGATCAGTTTTATTAGATTGGCACTCTCAATCAGAAATCGTTATTGATAGTATGTTCCCTGCTACAAGTTACTGAAATTTATAGAATTGATAACCTATATGAACATATCCAGCTAAAATAACCTGAGTCGTGGTAGCTACCTTACAAAATCAAGCAGGTTGATGATATAGTCTAAAAATGCACATTGCACTTTATATTTCTGTTTGTGTCTAAAGGAAGTTATTAAATGTCTGTGGAGATACAAATTGATCATGAGTCCATTGGGAAATCTGGAGTAATAGATTTTTAATAAATTGTTTGTTGTTTTTAATGTAATTTTTATTAGTATTATCGTATTGAATTTTAAAGAACTTTTTATAAAGAATATAGTGTCCATAGAAAATGTGTTTTTGATATTCGGTCTTTGCCACTTATATATTCGTACCTTTTTGATAGGAAATACCGTTTGTGAGTTTGTTTGTTAAATATGTATACTTATGATTCTTTTTCAAATCGAATAAAGTTATTGAATGGATTTACTGTTTTTGCTAAATCAGGGAGCTATCTCCTAATGGTATATTTACATACCATACTATCCTCAAGCTGCTTACACTCAAATCAAAGGCCCACTGCTGGTGTGTAAGAAGTAATGCACTGGGTATTGAAGCTGCCGGTGGCAGGTTTGGGTTCCCTTGCAGACTTACCAGTTGTCCCTTGGGTGTGAGACCTCCTACTGCCATCCGGTTCAACAATGCGGGGCCTCCTCAGGATCTCCCATGGGCCTGGCATGAGGCAAATGCCAGCCAGAGCACCCAGATGCAGCCTCCAATTAGAGCATACCAAATCCGGGGTTAGGCCAAGGTGGCTGGTCCAATCTCCTCACAGGTGCTGGCTGCCAATAGGGTCTGCAGTAGGGTGAGCCTGTGTAAGTCTGTTGGGCATCTCTCAGGGTCAGTCCCCCCAGTGGCAACCCCCTACAAATTCACTGGCCAGCGATAGCTGCCAAGGTTTCAGATTGGTTATGTGGACATATTCATAATTTCAGAGTATGTATGCGTGATATTCAGCGACTATGAGTGACACTATCTTTTCAAGCAAAATCCAGCAGTGAAGATGAGGGAAACCTATAAATAATAGATGTTACACCCATTTCAGGAACGAGAAACTCTAAGAAGATCTTAAAACTGCTGAAAGCACCAGAAATGGATGGGCAATAACTTCACAGGAGGGCCTCGTAGTGATAAATGAATGCCAAATTGCAGGTAATATTTAAACTAGTTTATTGAAGTAAAAGAGCTTGTGAAGAAGTGCACCACAGCTGCAGACCCCAGACCACAACTAATGAACAGCAAAAGCTCTAGACTGCTGAGCACAGTAAGTACAGAACTGTGAGCAGATGTGCAACTTAGAGGCTCAGAATGATGACGCAGCTCTGACTAAATCAAATAAAATTAGGAGATAAATACTTTGGCACTAGACAGAGCGAGCGCCACCACGGTAGGGGCTAGTTCAGTCATGACCACTTTGGTAATATGCTGTTTGCATGCAGCTGATGTCTTTGATAACAATTTTTAGGTCACTTTGTAGATTAGGATCGCTGAGACAAAAGCAGTAACCACCTGAGCTACCCACATGAAATACTGTTCTGTGATTTACTGAATACAAATTCTTTGCTACAGGCATGTGCTAACCATCTGTGCTACTGGTGAGTCAAACGTTACACAAGGCAACTCTGATTTCTCTCCAGCAGGAGCATGATTGATCACTATGTTATATTTCACTTTCTGATGGAGTCACTGAGTGCTGGGTAAATTCCTGTTGCTCATCCTGGCTATTGCAGCTGGGGTCTGTGGAGTCACTCACTGCAGACAGGTGCTCTGGCAGTGTAATGTGCCTGAGACAGGAGTCAGTTACCATTCTGGTGAGGGTAGGCTGGCACAATACTAAGTGTTGGAAAATGGCCCCTTCTGAAGGGTCACCCCAAACCTTTGTCTTCCTCCTCTTTTTGCTGAATTGTTTTTGTTGACTTTAGGACTCTGAGCACTTTACAACTTCTAACTCTTGCTAAAATGCATGCGCTCTCTCCTCTAACATGGTATAATCAGTTTACACCTAGTTGGCATATTTAATTTACTTGTAAGTCCCTTGTAAAGTGGTATACCAAATACTCAGGACCTGTAAAGTACATTCTACTATTGGCATGCAGCACTGATTGTGCCACCCACGTAAGTAGCCTTTCCAACCTGTCGCAGGCCTGCCCCTACAGTGCCAGTGTTTGCAGTTTTACTGCTATGTCGCCTTAGAATGTAAAAGCCTTAGCCAAGAGTTAAACTCCCCTTTTTTTTTACACATAAGTCACCCCTAAGGTAGGCCCTAGGTAGCCCATAGGGCAGGGTGTTGTGTAACTAAAAGGTAGGATATGTACTTTTAAGTTTTGCATGTTCTAGTAATGAAAACACCTACATTCTGCGAGGCCTGCTCCTCTCATAAATTAACCTAGGGAATCTCTTAATACACTTTTAAGCTGTAATTTTGGATGTGAAAGGAGTAGCTGCATCATGCTTTAATCTTTGGAATGATAATGATACATCCTCTTAACTGGTACAGTTGGATTTAACATTACTATTTTAGAAATGCCCCATTTAGCAAATGCAAAAACAACAGTTGATGGACAGAATGCAGAACAATGTCATGCATTCACCCCAGTACAGAGATCTGGGCCTAAATCCATCGATTTTTTGCTCACCATGCCATTCCAGTTTGAACCCAGCCATATGCAAATCAGTCTTGACCCTGTGCCTCATGGGAACAGTCCAGCCCGAATTGTCAAGCCAGGTCCTCCCTGGACTGGAACCAAGCATCTAGGACCGGTTTCGGGGTTTCACCCCTCTTCAGCCAGGATAGCTTGATTGCAATGTTCAACACTCCGTCCATCATTTCCTTTGGTTTTGCTTTGTTCGCCATAAGTTGGCAGGGTATGCTCAGACGTGAGTCCCTTGCTCACTTTGCCACTGGATTCAAGCAAGCCTGGCTGAAGACGGCTGAAATGCCAGAAACCAGTCCTAGGAAGCTTGTTTCCGGTCCAGGGAAGACATGGCTTGGCAGTTCGGGCTGGACTGTTCCCATGAGGCACAGGGTCAGACTGATTTGCATATGGCCATGTCTGAACTGGGGTGGCAGAGTGGGCTAAAGAACGGTGATGGATTAAACCCAGATCAGTTGACTGGGGGTGAGTGCTTGCAATGTTCAACACTCCGTCCATCATTTCCTTTGGTTTTGCTTTGTTCGCCATAAGTTGGCAGGGTATGCTCAGACGTGAGTCCCTTGCTCACTTTGCCACTGGATTCAAGCAAGCCTGGCTGAAGACGGCTGAAATGCCAGAAACCGGTCCTAGGAAGCTTGTTTCCGGTCCAGGGAAGACATGGCTTGGCAGTTCGGGCTGGACTGTTCCCATGAGGCACAGGGTCAGACTGATTTGCATATGGCCATGTCTGAACTGGGGTGGCAGAGTGGGCTAAAGAACAGTGATGGATTAAACCCAGATCAGTTGACTGGGGGTGAGTGCTTGCAATGTTCAACACTCCGTCCATCATTTCCTTTGGTTTTACATTTAGCAGATGGACATTTCTCTGCTCTTACAGCTGTGTGTGACTGCAGCCTGTCTCCAATACACGTCTGGTGTGGGTGACAGCTACAATTTGTGTATTTCTTCTAGACTGCCACAAACACAGGAAGGTTAAGTGTATCTGAATATTCATCTGCATTCTGATGGTGTAGTGCTAGAGGCACTCTTGTGGACTGACACCACGTGATAACCTTTGACTACCATCATTTTAATTGACTTTGTTGTGTTATTTTATCCTAGTCTAAATGTACGATGTCCTGCATATGCCTTGTTTCTCTTAAAGGTTTCTTTCTTATAATCTTGCAGTCTTATAGTGGGAGCTGTCACACAGTGGAACAGCCTTGCCAAGAACAGAATGTGTGGGATGTGCATTTGAAAGAATGAGAGAGAGAGAGAGGTGTGGAATGTACTGTTTGGTCTTAAAGTGCAGTGCTATCAGCAGTGGTGTACACATGTGCACTGTGTTGTACATTGAGATATGAAGTATGTGATGCTATAAGCAGTCGTGCAAAAATGTGCACCATGTTGTGCATTGGCAAGAACTATGAAGTTCTTATTATTGGCTTTGACATGGCCTCATGTCATCCTGAATTCTGACCCTGGCTTGCATGAGCTTTTCTGCACGCACAGACAGGCCTGCACGTTGTTTGGGTTAATCACGTTCAAGGATTCTTTTTGTGAGATATTATTTAATGTACCCTGGAAGACTTTCGTAAGCTTCATCAAGATAAAGCTGGAACATGTGAGAATGTAGAGGGAACGTGGGAACTCCTTCCTGCCGTAGAATGCTTGCCTGGAACCTGGCCAGTTCCAGTAAGTTTCCTTGGTGCAGAGGAAAAGACTGTCAAACCCTCTAGTGTGTGTTTTGAGATTATAAAACTGAGGTTTGTTGACTTAGAAACCGGGATTTTGGAATCCGAACGGGGACAGACTTGTCTACTTCAGTACAGCGGAACCCAGGTTGCTGATGCTCTTATTCCCGGCTGTTAAATCCCCAGGTCAGGAGTGGGCTAAGATGCAGTGTGTGCACCAGGTGAAGTGTTGAGTTTTGATTATTGCCATTGTGATGCATGGTTCCAGTGGCTGATATCATTTGAGGTGTTTTCTTTGTGATGTGTAAATGAGTCAGAGTACATATCCAAAGTAATCATTTGATGTATTCAGTGTATATATCTTTCTGATCTCTTGCAGGACGTCCAGTATATTCTCTTGAGTTTTATATCATACCATTTGCTGCTTTATATTCATGTTATTATCCATGCATTTAACTGTTGCATTTACCAAGTGTGTTATTATTGCTTGCATATAAATAGATATCTCTATATCTCTCACTCTCTCCATCTCTCTCTCTCTCTTTCTCCATATATATATATATATATATATATATATATACATGTGGTGTGGAGTTCTGACATGTTCTTAATTACTCTTGATGTAACATCACTTTACACCTCTATCAGGCACTGCGATGGTCTCAAAGCTGTGGAGCACTTTTTGAATTTACGTCCAATGAATTATTCTATGCATAACAAGATGTTAATTTCCATGATACAGGGATGCTTGGAACAAAATTTCTTTCTATTCAACAATCAGATCTACCAGCAGATCAGGGGAGTCGCAATGGGGGCTTGCTTCTCCCCCAGCTATGCTTGCTTGCATATGGGGCTGTGGGAGGAGCAGGTCCTATGGGGAAAGAATAGAGAGATAATCTAAGAACATGCAATTGTATATCTACGATATATTGATGATCTGTTTTTAATTTGGAGGGGTACAGAGCTAAGTGCTAAAGAATTTGTGAATTCACTGAATAGGGATTGCCTTAACCTACAATTTACATCAACCATTAGCACTATGTCTGTCTGTTTCTTGGATGTAGAGATCTATGTGGATCGAGGAGATTTAGCTACTAGACTGTTCAGGAAGCCGACAGCAGGCAATACGGTCCTGCATGCGACTAGCGATCATCCGCATCATCTGATACGCAGCATCCCATATGGAGAGATGCTGCGTATCAGGCGGATCTGCAGTACGGACTTTGAATGTGAGGTTGCACAGGAAGCATGCAAGCAGAGATTTTTAGCAAGAGGTTATGCGCACAAGACTATAGACACCGCTATTAGAAAAGTTAGGAAACTGTCTAGAAGGGAGACTCTTACCCCCAAATTCAAGCATACAGTGGAGAATACGATGCATACCACAATACAATCTAGGGTCATCTTGACGTTCAATAGCCAACATCAGGAACTCAGAAAAATCTTCTACCGGAATTGGAACCTGATACAGGGGCATCCAGTTATTGGTATGCTAGTCCCAGCCAAACCGGCATTGACTTTTAGAAAATCTCTGTCAATTAGTAGTACCCTGGTATGCAGTAGCCCTGAATCGACAGCTCCCAGCACATGGTTGGCACAGTGTAAGGGTTTCAGGAAGTGTCCTAATTGCAAGGCATGTCAATTTGGATGCAACAAAACCCAGTACAGCAGTCCCTTCAAACAAGACCCTATTGTGATCAATAAGAGGTTAACATGCAAAACTGAATTTGCGGTTTATGTGCTGGAGTGTCCTTGTGGGCTAAAATATATTGGAAGTACTAAACTTCCAGCCCACAAGAGGATACTCCAGCACATAAGAGCAATTAATAGTAAAAACCAGGCCTACCCAGTCGCTAGGCATTTTGAGCAGAAACATGATAGCAATCCCATTCATCTCCAATATTATGTAATTGATACGGTATTACCGCTTAAACGTGGGGGCAACCGGGAGTCCAAATTGCGCCTGCTGGAAACCCGTTATATATTGGAGCTTGACACTAAGTATGCTTCGGGATTGAATGCCAGCGAAGGTTTCCACACCTGTCTCTGAAAACTGTAGGATATCAGATTTTTTAAAAATATAATGTGGGCTCACAGTTATATTGTATGTCAGTATCAGCTGTCTTTTGTACATATAGATTATAATGCAAATTATCAATATTTCAATTGAAATTTGATGTATAGGCTTATCTCCTCCAATAATGTTTAAATGTTATTTATAAGGATTTGTTCCCTTTTTTCTTATTTCATTAGTTTTTGATTTTTTGCACTTATTTGCACATATTTAAGATCGACTAGGTGATTTTAATGCAGGGTTATCATATGATTGACATCAATATAAGAAGGCCCACTGGGGCATGACTGCATAGCATATTGAGCAGCACAAAGCATTGTATGCATGGGTAGCATTTATATAAAAAAAAGTGTGGTTGATAGTAAAAGTATATTGGATTGACACATATACGAGATATGAGTAGGCATTTTTAGCTAGGTGTAGAACAATTTGGTTCATCGCATACGATTTTAGATGCTATGTGTCACTGTACATACCAACAAGAGTGGGGTTCCCTTTGTCTGTTGTAAATATAGACTAAGTTTGTATAATTCAGGATCAACCACGAAAGTTGCTTTTTACACATTATGTGTTTTATAACAATCTTTTTAGCATTTGATAGCATATTTATTTATATATTTTATATATTTATTGGCTATATTTTAAATGCGTGTAACAAATTTGCACATGCAATTGAATGTTATATGCTGCTACTAGTAACTTCAATTGCCATGCATTTGCACTTTGACTCCATGTCGTCATATCCGTGCACTTATCACTTTAAATGTCGCTTGTTGATTACGCAACGCGTCATGTGATCAAGACCCGAGTGGGGGTCGAAACACGTAATGGCGGAATTGCTTGGCATGAAATAAAATTGGATTTGCACTTACAATTGGAGGTCCGCTTTTCGTCCTTCTGTCCGTGTGAGACTGTTGCTGGCGGCGAACTTTGTTCATACATATATATATATTCACTGAAAAAACCATAGGTTTCAGGGGCGTTATAGTTAGCTGGACTTTTCACTCGTACAAAACCATCAAAATTCCCCCGTTATAGTTAGTTCAACTAACTATAACTCGCACGCCCGCAATGCACTGCTGATACATATTACATCACTCATGACATGGTCAGTGACATCACTCATGACATCACTGATGACACCTCAAATGACATCACTGATGATATCATCCTTGTGATAGAGTGGCAGACCTCCTCTCACCCTTATATAACCTTTGATACACACATTAAAAAATAGAAACTAAAATGTTCAAAACAATGGACATACCAATACCAGTTACAACAACCTATTCAGTAATTCTAAGATCCACATATACATCCACTCATTCACCAACAGTCCTATATAGTCACTCATACATGTACTCACTCATCACATGTACTCATACACCTATACATCCTGTTATACGACACCACTCATCCATAGAGTTACTCACACACATAGTCACTCATGCTAATAAAGAATCAAACATCCATTTACTTGCATATACAGTTATACACACACCACCACACTTACTTCTACAGAAACTTACACATACTTAGTCTTTTAAACAATCACTTATAGAAACACATACTTATTCATACTGGAACTCTTCCAATCTCTCACTCTCACATATGCTCACTTATATACACCAATAGTCACATATACTAGTTTAAAACACATGTAGTTACTCATAAAGACACTATTGAGACAGTCATTCACTCACTAAAACACCCATACAGACACTCATCCACCCATACAGTCCTGCACACATGCTGTCTTCAACACATACAAACAGTGAGTCAATCAATCAATCAATCAAATAAGCTTTAATTCGGTTTGTACAAATACAACCATATAAGCTGAACAGGTTAAAAAATACATTAAATAACATAAAATATAATTCGGCAAAATCATGGACAGGTAATTGTTCCTATACAAGCCCTAACTTAACTGGCATTGAATGGTGAGTCATAATTGATATATCCAAGAATATACATATTTAAAATAAATAAGACATGTAAAATTAAGTCATTTAAAATCTTTTGTCAATAGCTATAACCATGTATGTGAGGGAAGTAGATGGCTAACATAAAGTGACTCGTGCATAAAAATGAGTCCACTCATTATAGTAAAGTGACTGATGCATAAAATAGGTTATTCCATGAATGACTTATACATAACTATAGCATCAAAGTAAAATGCAATTTGACATTTATCAATTAGCAGATAGTTATGGATTTCCTAGCGGCTCTGCATTTTATAATATATAGTGCTACATGGAAACAAATGTCCCAACTCTCTAAGGAACAGAGTAGGTTCATAGCATCAGCTGTTAAGCGAATGTTATATTTTAAAAGGATCGGTTTCAGATAAAATTTCCTCAAGAATATATAAAATTTACAAAATAACAGGAAATGGCAACAACTTTGTTTGGAGACATTGTCACATGGGCATACTTTGCTAGAACCAGCCCCAATCACAGGGAATGATACGAGATGGTGTACAGTACCCAGTCTTAAACGTACAAGAACATATCGGTGTGATTTCTTGGTCACTTCCACCAAATATGTCTGAAGGCCTTTTTTTAGGTTAAGCTGCCTATAAAATACAGAAGTTTTATAGGTCTTAATCAATTTATTCCTTTCTTCTGTTTTATATAGAAGGAATGTATCTTTAATTTCCTTCTTAGAAGGTAGAATATCACCAACTGAATCTTTGGAGATCTTAATTCCAAATAAAATGTTATACCAAAAAATAATGTAATTCAGCCATTGAATGCGAAGATGGAAATCCAGTTTAAGACAATCCTTAATTACAGACTGAGTGAACCCAGTTTCCTCTTTGTTCCATATTGAACGCCATAATAGTAAAGGGCGTAATGCAGCCAGGTCCGATAAATAATTAAGGCCTGTTTCTTGGTGAATTAAATCAGATGAGGCTGCAGCTGGGACACATAATAGGCGTTTAAGGAATGTATTTTCATTTGTTTGCAATTGGGCCATTGGGGAATAGCCCCATAAACCTGCTCCGTATAAGGCCGAAGAGACACATCTAGCGTTATATATGGTTAACATATCTTTTATTCTGTAATCCCCTATTTTTGAGGCAAAGCGAAAAATGCCATTAGAATTCCTAGTCATTTTGTGACCAATGTTTCCTTGCTCGTTGGACCATTTGCCATTCGCATCAAAATTGATGCCTAAATAACAAAAGGTATCAACCGCTTGTATCTTCGAGCCTTCAAGATAAAAGGACCGTGATGATTTAATTTTACGTCCACATATCATGGTAAAAGTTTTTAGTTTGTTAATCAGCAGTTTCCTGTCATTAATAAAACCAGTAAAAACATCGATTAAACGTTGTAGACCCAGAGGAGTGCGTGAAATTAGGACGGCATCGTCCGCATATAACAAAATGGGCACGACAGTGTTATCAATTTTGGGAGCATCAGCAGGGGTATTATTTAAAACCTCGGCAATTTGATTTATAAAAAGAGAAAATAAAAGGGGAGCCAATACGCATCCTTGTCTGATGCCCCTGCGTACAGCGAAAAAAGGGGTTCGCTCACCCATCGGACCATAGCGCACACTACAAGAGAGTTTTTCATATATCCTAGCTAGGAAAAACACAATCTCCTTTGGTGCCCCAGATTCCAGTAGTATCGACCAGAGGAGCGAATGATCCACCAAATCAAACGCACTGCTTAAGTCGGCGAAGCATAAAAACAAATTGCCCCCTTTTACCACTGTATATTTGTTAATAAGTAATTCCAGGTTAACACATTGTTCAATGGTCCCAATGCCCTTCCTAAAACCATATTGGACTGGAGTCAGTACATTGGATTCTTCGGCCCATGTCTCCAATCTTTTTAAAAGCACCCTTACTTAGTACTTTTATGGAAGAATCAAGCAATGAAATAGGGCGATAATTGCATGCTTCCGAGCGCGAGCCCTTTTTAAAAAGTGGGACAATTAAAGATTCGGCCCATGACAATGGGAAATTACCTGTAGCGGCAGCATTAAAAATTCTTGTAAGGATTGGTGCCCAGAGATCCATTTCATCCTTGTATAGGTCAATCGGGACACCATCCGGGCCGGGGGCTTTTCCCCCTTTGCTATTTAACAGACCTACACGCACCTCCTCAACGCTAATTGATAGTGATAATGGGGGCCAAGTAAAATTATTTATTAAAAGAGGAAAAGTTAAAACAATCTGTTCTGGGTTAAAAATTTTTGAAAAGTGCTCAATCCATTCAGTGCAATTAACATGGGACGTCAACTCCGGGGTGCAATCCTCTTTTAGAAAGGGGCTATTTACAGTTTCCCAAAAGAGTTTGATGTTATTCAACTCACTGGCCATGGTTAATTTTTCCCAAGCATCTGATCTCAGTGCCTTTTTTTGTGCAAGAATTGCTTGTTTGTAGTCTTTGCGTAGTTTACAAACAAGAGAATGATTACGAGGTTTAGTCCTTAGTGCTAGTTTTAATTTTGATAAAATCTTGGAGCATTCAGAGTCGAACCACTTCTTACCATTCTGCCTAGAACCTTTGGTGTTCCTAGTTAAGATATTTTTTATGACAGTATTTATGTTATCAAATTCCATACATAGCTGTCCAGGGGTAACCTCCTCACTGAGGCAGTAATTAATACTGTCCCTGCATTTACCAATCACATCCCGTTGGATCTTTTGTGGGTCCAGACCAGTCCACTTAAGTCTGCTACCGTTTGGTCTAATGGGGAGGATATCATTGATTGTATGGGTAATGCTAGTAATTCTGTTTCCCCAGGCTAACAGAACTATGGAAATACTGTTATGGTCACTAACTACCTGTTCGGATATCCAAAGGTTCATATAAGGGCAATTCTTGGAGAGTAGGATATGATCTATGTTGGTACTAGCTTCCCTGCCAGTGAATGTGGGACATTTAAGATGGTCCTCGTTTAAAGTGCAATCCAGCAGCTCAAGATCGAATTTGGCCATTAAGCTGTTGAGGATTGTACCATATTCACAATGGGAAAAATGTAACATATCATCTTTATTACCATCAGTGGTGGAATAGGTATTCAAATAACCACAAGAATTAGTATATATGGTAGAACAAGCTTGAATGTTAAAATCGCCGGCCCACAACACTGCAGCCAATTTGCTGGGTGAATTTAAAAGTCCGTCCAGCTCTTTTTCCAGTGGCGCTAAACAAGCTCCTCTATCTTTCTGGAAATTATTATTATAGAAGTTTACTAGTACCAGATCTTTGCCTTGCGGGAAAGATAATCGTAAAACTTGACTATAATTGTCAATAGGTAAGTGAGATAAAACTTTGCAACCAATCAGTTTGGTAGAAATTAACACCATGAGACCACCTTTTGCTCTACCCATTAGCGAGGGGGTCGCATTTACATAGTACGAGGTATAGCCCTCTACCGAAATAGGTTCTATACTCCATGTTTCTTGCAAGCATATAATATCAGTGCCGCAAGTAATAAAGTCTTGCCAGAACGGCATCCCTAGTTTATTTCTAATACCTGCTATATTCCATGTAGTCAATGTATACCCCTTTTGAGTTAAAATTTCTTCGTCATTAATCAAATTTTTGGGTGCATCCTTGCGCAAGTGAAACTTATCAATTGTAACAACTATAGGATTAACAGGCACATTGTCACCATTTACCCCTGTTAACTTGGTTATCACAGGCAGGTCCGTACGTAATCCTTGGCTATTCTCCGTTTGTATAGGGCTCAGATTTGGTTTCCCATTTCCCTCCCCATCAACAATCTCCACAGGTTTTGTGTGTCAATCAGTGTCCTCCATTGAGGTCAGACATTGAAACCTATTATATAGTGGTAGTGGTGCACTCACGTAATGGGTAATGGGTTTCATGACATGATTATTGGCTAATGGGTGTCTATAGAAGTAGGCAAGTGGCAACAAGGTAGTATTAAATTCCCAATGAGAGGGAGGGGGGGCACTACGCAGAACTTTGTGTGCCCAGAATGGTGATCTAAAACTAATAATAATACAGTCCCCATTAAAGTTCTTAGTTGTGGGGCCTATCCATCCCACTCGCTGAGTGAGTAGGATCTGTTCTGCATGTAAAGTTGGCAAACCACAATTATTAGTTAACCAATAAAGAGTTTTGTTTTTCAGAATCTCATTGGTCTCAAGTTGCCCTTCCCGTAGCCTAGGGACATTACAAAGGATCGCGACATATGCTCCACATTCTGGGGGAAGATTCATTACTGATGGTACATTAGCACTTTTATAATCTATATGGTGAAATGTACTCTTCAGTGGCTCTGGTTTTTGAGGCCCATGTTTCCCAGCGTCTACTCTTGATGTTACAACCTTTTCCGCTGGGGCTGTGTCTTTATCTTCGCTAGTCCCTACATCAGGGGGGCGGCTAATACTACTACCTAGGCTTATAGGTAAGATACATGGGGCGCCTGCTTGTTTGTCTGACCCCCTTGATCTTGACTTTGTGCCATCAGATATGTGCGAGGCAGAGGCGGGGGTAGGTGTGGGCATCCTCCTACTCTGGTCAGGGTTGGGTATAGTGGCAACTGGTTGTATTGGAATCGACTTGAGTGAGAGTAGTATTGTCTGTACATGTTGATCAATGGAATTAACCCTAGTTTCAAGAGCCCGAATACTCTCGTTTATGGGCCCTAGAAAGGTTGATACAAGTACGTCCAATCTTTCCCAAAAGCCATCAGCACTGGGCTCAATATTGGGGCGATTAGGCTGGACATTAGTAACCTCTGATTGATCTACACGTGGCTCTACTACAAGTGGTTTTTGGGCCGCTTTAGAATGGCGGCCATTACCTTTACCCTTGGGTTTAGATGCCTTCTGTTCTTTGTTATTATGTTTTTGTTTGTTTTTGGCCTTTTGGCCTCGTGTTTGAACTGGTGAAGTAATAACAGGGGATTGTGTAATTACAATAGGTGTCCCGGCAACACTATTACCATCAACATTAATAAAGTCATTAGCCAAAGACTCTTCCTCATTTGTAACCTGCTTCGGCAATACAGGGGTGATGGACAGTCTGCTTGCCGGAGGAGTGTGATTCAAAGTCCGAGAATGATTAGAGTTAATTAATTCCGAGTTAATGTTAGTTCCTGGAAGTTCAGGTAAACCAGCGTAGGAAATCATTAACATAGAGTCATAGGAATTGCCCAAGGTTGTAGATGCATTCTCCGGTAAAATAGGTGGGACTGATCCAATAGGAAGAGAGAGACGCCTTTCGGTAGACTCTATAGCTGAAGCGACTACCCCTATAGTCTTTTGCAGCATTCTGTCAATTGCTGTTAAGCTTGGGAGGGGATTGGTAGATGTTTTGTTGTGTCTGGTGTTGGGTCGTGGGTGGGTAGGAGTGGTTTTACCCATACCAGACTAGCGTGACAGACAGGATGTACTAATCAATGGTAACTCTTACCTCCACCACGAGTGCTAATGATCTTTGCGAACAAGGGGGGTGGCCCAGCCCAGCCTCGTCCTGCCCCGGACGGCCACAGACGGCCCGCCCTCTGCCCGGGCTCAGCCCGGCGACGCCCGCGCGCGTCCCGCGACGCGAAGGAAGCGGCGGTTTTTGAAGCGCCTCCTGGCGCGGGAAAGGTTGTGGGCGGGTCTCTGGGTGCACAGGCTGCTGGGCAACGTAGTTCGACCCCACTCGGCGGCCGCTGTTGGTACTTGCGGCGGCGGGGGCCAAAGGGTGCAGCAGGACAGGATACACGAAGCACAGGGCACACAATGCGGCCAATGTCGGTGATACGCCCACGGATTAACAGCAAACAACCCGCTCTGTCAAGGAAGCGGCGGTTTTTGAAGCGCCTCCTGGCGCGGGAAAGGTTGTGGGCGGGTCTCTGGGTGCACAGGCTGCTGGGCAACGTAGTTCGACCCCACTCGGCGGCCGCTGTTGGTACTTGCGGCGGCGGGGGCCAAAGGGTGCAGCAGGACAGGATACACGAAGCACAGGGCACACAATGCGGCCAATGTCGGTGATACGCCCACGGATTAACAGCAAACAACCCGCTCTGTCAAGGAAGCGGCGGTTTTTGAAGCGCCTCCTGGCGCGGGAAAGGTTGTGGGCGGGTCTCTGGGTGCACAGGCTGCTGGGCAACGTAGTTTGACCCCACTCGGCGGCCGCTGTTGGTACTTGCGGCGGCGGGGGCCAAAGGGTGCAGCAGGACAGGATACACGAAGCACAGGGCACACAATGCGGCCAATGTCGGTGATACGCCCACGGATTAACAGCAAACAGTGAGTCACTAATTCATGCATCTATGCACTACATAATACCTCCACCGAACCATACAGACACTCAGACACTCATACTGATACTCAAAAAAACAATAACCTATATAGACACTCATGTAGATACTCACCAACCCATGCAGCCTCTTATACACAAAGTGAGAGACTGATACAGATATTTACATATTTAAACATTACTCACTAAGCCATGTATTTACTAAGACACACTTAATCAGTCAGTTATACAATCAATTTTTCAAAAAAAATCATCCATTTAGAAACTTATATACCCATTTATTCTTCCATCGACCTTGAGATATACATATATAAAACATATTTAATTTTTAGAAAAACACACATTCACTGGATGACGTCATCAGTGATGTCATCAGTGATGTCATTGGAGATGTCATGAGTGAGGTCATGAGTGATGTCACTGGCCATGTCATGAGTGATGTAATATGTGATGTCATCAGCAGTGCATTGCGGGCGCGTGAGTTATAGTTAGCTGAACTAACTATAACGGGGGAATTTCGATGGTTTTGTACGAGTGAAAAGTCCAGCTAACTATAACGCCCCTGAAACCTATTGTTTTTTCTGTGAATTTCTAGGGTTTTTTAAATGCTAATTCCTAACTATAACGTGCCTGAAACCTATGGTTTTTTCAGTGAATTTCAAAGGTTTTTTAAATGCTAATTTCTAACTATCCCTACAGAGAAAGGACATGTGAAGAAAGAAGAAAAAACGCGCAGAAAGAAAAAAAAGAAATGCAGAAAGAAGCAACAGAAGTCCTCAAAGACGAAGAAAAGTGCAGGAAGACGGATAACGTGAGAAAAGAACAAACAGAAGAGCAAAAAGAAGCCTTATTGCAAACTCATCCTGTAACCTCAACTTTCTCAGATGGATACTGGTGGTAACTGAGTCTGACTAACCAGTCCTAGAGCCAGTGCTATGTTAAAAGACACTCAGAATACAGTGAAAACCCCTACATACACTAGGGAACACTATGCGTTGGGGTCCCCCTGTGATTAGCATGACCTCCTCTGTAAGCCCCTAGTATATAATAGGGCAGGGGGATTAAAACTACCTCTTAAAACGCGCCACAGGGCGTGTTTGCACACGTCACCTCAGGCCCCGCACCTCACTTCCCACTGTGTAAACACGCCCTGTGGCCGTTTTAAGTTGGGAGATTAAGTCCCCTTGAATCCTGAGGGTCCCTAGGGTTCAACTAGACCACTAGGTACCTCCAGTAAGCGCCACAAAGCTGCGTTGCAGAGAGATGTAAAAAGGAGCACGGCCTAGACCACCGCTCTGCAACGCAGCGCAGTGGCGCTTACTGGAAGCACCTGGTGGGCTAGTTGGCCCCCAGGGTCCTTCAGGATTGAAGGTGAATTATTTCCCCAACTTAAAACACGCGACAGGGCGTGTTTGCGCACGTTAACTCAGGCTCCGTCCCCTCCCTTCACCACTGTGTAAACTTGCCCTGTGGCCATTTTTAGTTGGGAGATTAAGTTCATTTGAATCCTGAGGTTCCCTAGGGTCCAACTAGGCCACTTGGTACCTCCAGTAAGCGCCACATAGCTGCGTTGCTGAGAGGTGTAAAAAGTGGAACGGCCTGGACCACCTCTCTGCAACGCAGCTCAGTGGCGCTTACTGGAAGCACCTGGTGGGCTAGTTAGCCCCCAGGGGCCCTCAGGATTGAAGGGGAATTATTTCCCCAACTTAAAACGCGTCATGGGGCGTGTTTGTACATGTCACCTTAGGCCGCGTCCCCTCCCTTCCCCACTGTGCAAACACGCCCTGTGGACGTTTTAATTTGGGAGATTAAGTCCCTTTGAATCCTGAGGGTCCCGAGGGGCAAAATAGCCCACTAGGTACGTCCAGTCAGCGCCATTGCAGAGAGGTATAAAAAAGGGCACGGCCTGCACCACCTCTCTGCAACGCAGAGCAGTGGTGCTTACTGGAAGCACCTGGTGGGCTAGTTGGCCCCCAGGGTCCCTCAGGATTGAAAGGGAATTATTTCTCCAGCTTAAAACGCGCCACAGGGCGTGTTTGCACACGTCACCTTAGGCCCCGTGCCCTCCCTTCACCACTGTGTAAACGCGCCCTGTGGCCGTTCGAAGTTGCGAGATTAAGTCCCCTTGAGTCCTAAGGGTCCCTAGGGTCAAACTAGCCCACTAGGTACCTCCAGTAAGCGCCACAGAGCTGCGTTGCAGAGAGGTGTAAAAAGGGGCGTGACCTCAGAACACCTGTCTGCAACACAGCTCCCTGGCGAATACTGGAGATACCTGTTGGGCTAGTTGGCCCTCAGGGACCCTCAGTATTGAAGGGGAATTAATTCCCCAACTTACAACTGGCCAGGGGCTGTGTTTGCAGAGTGCTGCAAGGAGGGGGAGTGGCCTCCGGCGCGATGCCGGTCTTTTATTTATTTGATTTTTTTAAGAAGGGGGGCAATGTGGCCCCCCCTTCTTTTTCTAATTTAATGGTCCTGGGGACCCCATCCCCCAGGGCCTGCCTACTAATTTTTGAAAAAAAAAAATTGGAAGGGGGCCACGTGGACCCCTCCCACGGCCTTAATCACCCCCGGGGACCCCAACTCCCGGGGCATGGCCTTTTTTTTTTTTTATTCTTTAGGAGGTGGGCTGCGTTGCCCCTCTCCTCAGGCCACTTATGGCCCCGGGGACCCCATCCCCCGGAACCAGCCTTTGTTTTTTATTATTTAAAAAAATATATATATATTGGAGGAGCCTAGCACGCAACCAAGATGGCCGCATAGGCTTAAGGCTCTCGAGGGCCTCCGCAACCTCCCACATCTATCCTGACTAAATCCTGCTAAATTTGACGGGCTTTTGCTGATGCATTCGCGCTGAGGTGCCACCCGTTTTCCGAATTCTGATCGGATGCCGGGAACCCGAATGGTTGCCCTCCGAAGTTTGCGGCCTGCTATTGCCTAGGTCCCGGTCTCGAGTTGGTGAGGTGCCCGGGTACGAAGTGAACAACAGCAGCATGCTGGGCTTGACCTGCCCCGTGCCCCGCACTTTCACTTTCGTTTTCAAGTCTGCTTTTTGAGATCGGCTGAGGGACCCTGGTGTTTCAGAGGAGCGCGGACAGCGGAGTGTCTGGCCTGATCTTCGGACTATACACGGACGTCCTGTCTGCGATCGCAGTGTCTGCTTAAATTAGCCAACTGGTCCCTGTCCCTGGCGCTGGCGGGTGCCAACCTTGGTGGCCTCCGGACGATGGCGGCGAGACTCGAAGGGGACAAGTCGAAATCTAAGTCAACCCGGAGGGGATCCTATGCTCAGGCCAACAACATGGACCGCTATGCGCAGCTAAAGGGATCCCCCGCTGGCCTGCATAAATCGCCTGAGCGGTCTAAAGAGCTTGCGGGCCCAGCGTCAGAATTTACCCTGCAGGACGTTATGGGCGCCATTGAGGAGATGAAGGCTGCAGTGGGTCAGCGATTTGATACCCTGGCACATAAGTTGGACGTGGTACTGATCGATGTGAATTTGGTCAGGGCAGACCTGTCCAAAACCAACGAGCGGGTCGACTCCTTGTCACAAGCGGCGTCGAGCCTAACTGTGGACGTGGCCGCCCTGCAGACGGAGGTCCGTAGGTTGCGGCTTGCCAGTGACCAGACTGATCGTCGACTTGAGGATTCGGAAAGCAGGGCTAGACCGAACAATGTTGTCGTACTTTGATATTCGGAACCGCGTAGGGGACAGGGCCCTACCTCTGTCTATCTTGGTATTAGCGAACCGCAAATGGTAAATGCGGCGCGTACGAGTGTTTTATGTGCCGTTCTAGCTATGAATGCACTGTGTACACGTTATTCTGCTCAACTACGCGGGTTCCATTTTGGAAGCAGTGGCCATCTTGTCATTGCCCTCACATAGGCTATGATGGAGTTAATACGGGCCTCACAGTACATGGGCTTTCCCTCTGACTTCTCTGTGACCTGGGCAGCTGGCTCTGCTGCCCCGGGTCAAACCGGTCTCACGAGCTCCCCTTCCTCCGTCCACCTGTGATTCGTATCAGGGCTTGACCCGTCATAAAACCCTTTCATTCTACACAATCCCCCGGCTAATCTCTTCCACACCTGCTTGTTCTTGCTTTATGACTTGTTTCCCAAAACAGGAGATGCTCATGTTTATTGGGGGGTCTATTTACTTCAAACATGGGATCTGAACCTTCCTGTGTAAATCATTATGGGCTGGCCAAACTGGAATGTGGGATGGTCATCATGACTCTGCTTTTTCGTTTGTAATGTATGCCTTTATATGACCATATCGTAAACCAAGGAATGTGTGCCTGGAGCATGATATTTTGTACTTAAGGAGAAGTCCGTTCCTATGATTTTCAGCAGTCTCCTGAGAACATACACGCTGTTGTACTTCTAGGATACCTGTCATTGGTCTGCAGCCAATAAACGATTCTTTGACTTCACCCAGAAGACTCTGTGTTTCTGTAGGTCCGGAACAGGGTGAAACCCAGAAGTCATAGGGTGTGTGCCCCTGCACCGCTGGGACTAAAATACCCAGTACTTCAGTTTGGCGCCCAACTCGGGCCGATTTCAGCGGTACCAGTCCAAGCCAGAGGTTCGTGAGGAGCTTCGTGTGGAAATTCCGGAGGAAGGCCGCCACTTCATCGACCCCTGCATGTCGACGTGGTCCGAAAGTCTTTTCTGCGAGGTTCTCCGCGTCCCGACGGCTACGAAGGACTGCTGCCCTGATTAATCGACCTGTTTTGGACCCTTGACGAGTTTGAGAGAGCGAAACAATCGAGAGAGTCTTCTGGTGACGTCATCGATCAGCAATATTCAGTTAAGCATAAGTGGAGCGTCTCCCATTTGTTTTGGTATCCCTCGGGATCGTTTGGTTTGATTTGGTAATTGGTGATTTGGTGTTTGCAAACCCCAAAGCCAGAGGACTCGTGTATTCACGAGAATATCGTAATCGATAATCCTCTGACGTTTGGATCTAGACTAGTGAGCGAAGATGCCTGGTTCTGGACTATTTGGTAGATTATTCTGTTTGGGTTGTGGAAAAGATTTCCAGCTAGAGGAATCATGTCCGGTTCCTCCGGTTGGAACTCCAACTTATGAGCTCTATGTGAAACATGGCGTAGGCCCCATTGCATATAACGAAGTGTGGATCCACTACACCAGGAAAGACGGTGTTTTAAAATGGCCCCAAAATGGTAGTTTTGATACCGATATTTTAGATAATCTGGAAATTAAATTGTTTAAGAAGAAAGCCCGGCCGGCGATGTTTGACTCTTTCCGCTTATGGCGAAAGGAAGCCAAACAGAAGGAAATTAAGCTAGCGAAAAAGAATAAGAGAGAGAGAGGTATGTCAGTAATGCAAGCAGCTGTACAATTTAAAGACAATGAAGAGGAGCAAATGAATGAGCAATTGCACAGGCAGCGTAAGTTAGGGATTGACAAATGTTACCCAGCTTTGCCACATTCTAAGCAGGATGAGTCAGAAGAAAAGGAGAAAGATCCCCTGATGTCACATTTGTTGAGTTCGCCACCCCCGTATGCTCAAACTGCCACGGCGCCTCCCCAGCTTGTAAATATGCCACCTCCAGTGCTTATACTGCAAGCCTTGCCGCAACCGCCAGTTGCTTTGCAACCAGTTCCTATTCCTGTAGCGCAGTCCTCTCAAGCGCCTCCGGTAGTGCTTCCAACTGCCCCCGCACTTCCTGCGACTTTGCTTAATCCAGTAACTGCCTCCCCTAACACTCTTCCTTCTACCACTCCAGTACCTGTCTCTACATCCTCTTTTCTTCCCTCTGTTTTTCCCCCTGTTCTCGCCTCAGCTTCTCCTTCAGCGCGACAGCGTTTAGCTAATGTGGTTACTACATTAATGTCGCCTCTCTTTGGGTCATCTGGTGCAACTCCTGGTGTACAGCGTAAGCAGTTGCGCAGCCAATTGCCTAACCCCGATGAGAAAAAGGTAATAGATCACATGGCGCGTAGATGGATCGTTTTTCCTTCACTGTATGATGTGGAATCGGTTGTTAACACTTTCCATCAATGGGATGCCCCGAAACAGAGATATGTATTTGAGAAAATGTGCGAAATTCTCTGTGAAGAATTGGAGGATAGTGGTAGGAATCCGAACCCGCAGGAATTGTGTAGAGTGAGGTTCGATTTTGGAACTGGTATAATTGTGGACCGCGAAGTAGATAAAGCAGTTGCGGTTGTATTGTCCTTAAGGAATGACGATTGCCAACAGTCATTGTTTGAACAAGAGGTCCTTGTGGGGAAAAAGGCAAAAGCGCGACAATACCCTATGAGAGAAGTTCCCCCGGTATGGAAGGAAGCAGTTGCAGCTGTCGGCAATAACCCCGCTGTGCCAGCGCATTTCCAACGTGTTTGGGTGCATGTTCCATGGAAGCGCTCTGAGGTGTTAGCACTTAAGCAGACATTGCCTGATCCCCGTAAAAACCCAGCAGGTTATTATAAAGAGTTGTCACAGACGGCAGGGTCATGCATTATGAATCTGGCCGACATAGACATGTTGTTTGGTAATGTTGTTCCACAGCCTCTATGGGGATCAATTCGTAATGTAGATCACAATGCAGAACTAGGGGATACATGGGCTAACATTGTCGCTGCTGATGCTAGACAAACGGGTGGTGCGAAACCAGAACCTTTAGTAGCTGAATTGCCTGGTAGAATCATCACGTATATGAAGACACTAATGCCTGCGATGCGCGTAAATTGGGACAAGTTATCTGCATGTAAGCAGAAGAAAGATGAGACAGTGTCAGACTTCTTTACTAGGTTTGAGGAAACGTTTATTGACCACAGTGGACAAGATATGAGTACTGAGGGTGGCCAACGGTTGTTTGTGGATAAGTTTGTGCAGAATTTACTTCCTGACCTGTGTAAAAAGTTGAAAGATTCAGAGAGTTCTTGGGCCGTTTCCTCTTCAGCGCAAATACTGGCTACTGCACAGTATTATGAAAACAGAGATAAAGACGAGAAAGATAGAACGGAGAAGAAAACGAAGGAACTAAAGACAAAGGTCCTTTTACAGCAGGCCTATCCGCCACGTGGAGGTGGTAATAATTATAGACAACCCCAAGGTGTCTATCACCAACCCCAACAATTTCAGAACAATCAGCAAATGAATGGGTATTATCACCCACGTGTCCCTGTAGGTCCCAACCAATGTTCATACTGCAAAGAGGAAGGTCATTTTAAATATAGTTGCCCTAAATTAATGCAACGGAACGGTAATACGTATGGCGCCAGAGGTAGAGGTGGTCAGCAAGCTCCTAGAGGCAGAGGGCGTGGAAGTGTTCCCCAAAACGCGCGTCCTCTTCCGCCCCAAAGCGCCATTAATAGTTTTGATCAGCAAGCTAACGCGACTGGTAATACGGCACAGTATTACAATAATGATTATTATGTGGAGGATGGCGATGCAGAAAATAATGGTTACTAGGACAGCCATAGACAGAGAGAGGGAGTTGTTTCAGTGCCAGTGGATCAGAGTGGACCGTATGTTGAGGTGACTACAGCAAATGTAACGGAGCCTTTTCTGCTAGACACTGGTGCTGCAAAGAGTTCAATCATGCATTCAAAACTCCCTGGCGCACCTTTGTCTGGCGATATAAATGTTTCAGTAGGTTTTTTTGGCGCCCCAGTTAGGAACCCGATTTCCAGTCCCATGTCACTTTCTGTTGGACCTTGCGAGCTGAAAGCGCCCCTGATCCTGACAACTGGTTGTGGTGAGAATTTGCTGGGATTAGATTTGTTGAAAAGATTGCACGCTACACTGTATTGTTCTCCTTCAGGAGTACAACTTACATTAGGCAAGAAAGTGGTTTCCCCAATGTATTTGTCTAAAAACACGATGCCACCTGAATTGTCATCCCTTCCGGATGCCCTTTGGGCTACTGGTCCCAATGATGTGGGCCTCTTGGAGATACCACCATATGTGGTGACTCTAAAGGCTAATGTCAGACTGCCACGTATTCCCCAGTACAAGATCTCTAATGAAGGGCAGAAAGCATTGTTAGACATTGTCAGCGACTTGATTAATAAGGGTGTGATTGAGGAGACAAGAGGCAACGTTTGCAATAGTCCGATTTTACCTGTCTTAAAACGAACGGACCCTTCACAGCCACCTGTTTACAGATTTGTGATTGATCTTAGAGAGGTTAATAAGATTGTTGTGCCTCAGTTTCCGGTTGTCCCCGATATAACTGCCTTGTTAACGATGATTCCAGCCTCTGCTGCATGGTTTTCAGTGATCGATTTAAAGAATGCTTTCTTTAGTATCCCAATTGCAGAAGAGAGCAGAGACATTTTTGGTTTTAGTCTGGGAGGCCGAAGCTTCCGCTTCAAACGCGCTCCCCAAGGCTACTGCGAGAGTCCATCCATATACAGTCAAGCTTTGAAAGCGCAGCTTGATGCACTTGTTTTACCTAGTGGCGCTATCCTGATCCAGTACGTGGACGATTTACTGATCGCCGCGGATACTGAGAAGATCTGTAAAGAAGCCACATTGTCACTGTTGCGCCATTTATCCGCATTCCATCACAAAGTGTCTCTCTCTAAGCTGCAATATTGTCGACAAGAAGTGACCTACTTAGGTCATCTCTTATCGAAGGAGGGAAGGAGACTGACCCCAGAAAGAATTCAAGCCATTGCACAGTTGAGTGTGCCAAAGACACAGAGAGAAGTGCGTGCTTTCTTGGGCATTACCTCATACTGTAGGCATTGGATCCCAAGTTTTTCTTTGTTGGCAAAACCTTTATTAGCATTAACATGCAAAGACACACCGAATCCTATCCCATGGTCTGAAGAGTGCCAGAAACGTTTTGTGGAATTACGCAATGCGTTGTGTTCAGCTCCTGTGTTGGGCACTCCTGACTATAGCAAGCCTTTTACATTGTATGTTCACGAGAAAGATGGATGTGCGTTGTCAGTGTTAACACAGCCTTTTGGCGACAGACCGCGCCCATGCGCATATTTTTCATCCACCTTGGACCCTGTAGCGAGGGCATTGCCAAGCTGTCTGAGAGCGACAGCTGCTGCAGCGATGTCTATCCGACAATCTGCTGGTCTGGTAATGGACAACACATTGATTGTCATGGTTCCACACGCTGTAGACACATTATTAAATAGAACCAAGACACAACACTTGACTAGTGCGCGATTATCAGGGTATGAACTCACACTGTTAGCGAATCACATACACATAAAAAGATGCAATACGCTGAATCCAGCCACATTATTGCCGATTCCAGCAGACTCAGATGAGATTGAGCAACATGACTGTCTGTTCAGAACAGAAGAAGAGACGAAAGGGAGAGTAGATCTCAAAGATACTCCCCTGACTGAGTGTGATGGCACTTTATGGGTAGATGGGTCATGTTTCAAGCTCCCTAATGGTGACACGACTGCTGCATATGCTATCACGACTTTGCACACGGTCGTGGAAACTGCACGAGTGCCACATAATTCGGCCCAAGCAGCAGAATTAATCGCCCTCACGAGAGCATGTGTGTTGTCTGAAGGAATGAGAGTGAACATATACACAGATAGCCAGTACGCCTTTGGCGTGGCTCATAATTTTGGGCGACTGTGGAAAGAGCGTGGGTTCCTGACGTCGCATGGAGCTAAAATTCAAAATGGCAAGTTGGTGAATGATCTCCTTGAGTCACTGACCCTACCTTTGCAAGTTGCGATCATGAAATGCAGTGCGCACAGGAAAGTCACAGATGATGTTGGACGTGGGAATGCGTTTGCTGATGAGACCGCGAGAGAAACCGCACAGAATGTGAAGACTAGAATGTATGTTGCAGGCCCCGCAAGATGGGTTAATGATGTGGGAATGTGCGAGAACACAATAGAGAGTGTGAAGTCGCTTCAGGCTGAAGCTACAGAAGACGAGTTAAGCGAGTGGAGAGAGAGTATGGGTAAGTTGGATGAGAATGGTTGTTGGATTGACCTGACAGAACATAGGCGATGGTTGTTGCCTGATGCATATGTGCTTCCAGTGGTTACTATGGCGCATGGAATGGCACATATCAGTACGAAAGGTATCTGTAAGTTGTTGGCTCCAGTATGGCAGAATGTTGGGATTCCCAAGTGTGCAGAGAATGTGGTCAAGAATTGTATAGTATGCTTGAAGTACAACCCTGGTAGGGGAACCCCAACTCCAGCCGGTCACTTTGCACCCCCATCATGTCCATTCGAAGTTTTGCAGCTGGACTTTATTCACATGGACAGGTGCAACAACCTAAAATATGTATTGGTGGTTGTTTGTGCTTTTTCCAAATGGGTAGAGGCTTATCCTCTGAAAGATAACACTGCCCTATCCACAGCCAAAGCCCTTGTGAAGGAATTTTTCCCCAGGTTTGGAATGCCGAGAATGGTATGGTGTGATAATGGAAGTGAGTTCGTGGGTAAAGTGATGAAGAATGTATGTGAAGGTTTAGGCATAAGGCAGAAATTCCACGCTGCAAATCACCCCCAATCAGCTGGACTAGTTGAACGCTACAATGGAGCCTTAAAGCTCAAGTTAGCCAAAATTCAGGCGAGCACTGGTCTTAAATGGCCTGACGCTCTGCCTTTAGCACTCTTGTCCACCAGAATGACGATACACTCACGAGTGGGACTTAGTCCTTATGAAGTAGTCTTTGGCCGCCCGGCCAACGTATGGGGTGTACCAAGGCCTACGAAGTTCAGCGAAATAGAGCATCCAGTACTGCTCGATTACCTGTATGATTTGACTGTTAAACTGCGTGTTTTGCACCAACAGGTACATGATACTCTTCCCCAAGCCTCTGAACCTCCTGGACACCCCATCAACCCTGGCTCGTGGGTCCTGGTCCGGAATTTCCAGCGCAAGGGCAACGACGAGCCTCGCTGGATCGGCCCTCATCTTGTTCTTCTTTCGACAAGATCAGCAGTGCGAGTGAAAGGGAAGAAACACTGGATTCATGGTACTCACTGCAAGGTAGTTCCCTTGCCTCTGCCATATGACCAGTGGGTCAAGGAGGGTATCGCCGACTCAGAGACAGACATTGTACCTCGCTTTGTACCATTCAGTGACGCACGCTTAAGAGACACAGCTTCAGTCCAAGAGAGTGACAATATTCTGCAGGAAGCTGTGCCGCCATCAAATCGACTGGACACCACTGAGCCTGAACTTTTGTTTCAAGACCAAACAGCACCTGGCCGTCTCCGCTATAATTTGAGACCTAGGCCCATAGACAAATAAAGATTTCCTCATTATTTCCCTTTTGACATTTTTTGCTCTCCCATCTGAAGGACTTTCTTGATTTTTGTTTTTCGAACCACCATCCGGGTTCTGCCGCAGGGTCGCGGTGCCAAGACTTTGGGGTACAGGCCGAAGACGCTAGGTCAACGGTTCTGGTTGGTCTAGGGCATTTCCCTGGACTGACAGGCGTACTCCTTAGCAGAAGAAACTCATCCACCGCGAGCGGCCCGAGTAGAGGATGGAGTTTTGTAAGATGGAGAGACCGATTGAGGAAATGAACTTTCAAACAAGGATGTGTAGAATTGTAAAAAGTAAATGTTTTGTCTTTTTGTGCTTTTTTACACTGTGTAGTATCATGATGTTTATTGTAGGATGTGTGCTTTTCTCTGCTCAAAAACCCATTGCACCCACTCAACAGCCTATATCTCTTTCTACTGCCTCCTCTCACTCTTTTCACCCTTTGCCTGAGCACGAACAGACCAGACGATCAGAGTTCGTAAATAACTCGTTTATCCAACTCTTGCACCAGCACCAACTGGTAATGAATACGACCAATTGCTGGGTCTGTGGGTTAATGCCACATACCATTAACAAGGGTATTCCCTACCTGGTGCTACCGTACAGTTACAATGGATCGTCATGGGCATTCCAAACCATGTTTCTCTACGCTCTAGATACATACTCCCCTCGCCCACCGCGTTCTATCAGACCCATCACCAATAATAAGGCTTTGATGAAAGGAGTTGCCGATATGAGTAGAGATATTGATGCATACTCATCCATTCCTAAAGAAGAGCTGAGACCTTATGTAGGATGGAACGCGACGGGGTATAGTATTAGTCTGGGTGAAAGACAGCGAAAAATCTCATCTCCAATCTGGGTCGTACCCCACATGGGTCGGTTCTGCTTACAGGGTAATGGTCAGAATCCAAGGGCTCAACTGGGAAGGAGTGACTGTACTGAAACGTACACTTTCCCGTCACAGTTTTCCCCTGCGTTTTTGGCTGCTAAGGGCACATATTTCATCTGTAATGATCGAGCATATACATGGTTGCCCCCTGATTTCTCGGGCACATGTTATATTGCGAACTTGCTACCGCCGACATTTACTGCCGCCTCTGACTATCACAAGACCAGAGTTGTGAGAGGTGTGATTAGTAAGGAGGACACTGCCGGTCAGGAAGCAGGAGACTTCTTCTTGGTTTTCCTGCCGTTTTGGGGACCTATGGTCAATAGTAGGAACCTGAGACAGCTGACTCGTGTGGTTGAATCCACCGTCAATGTAACGGCTGGTGCCCTTAGTAATTTGACAGCTGAGCTCCAAGCGGATCGCCTTATGACTTTGCAGAACCGCATGGTTCTAGACGTTATTCTTGCAGACCGCGGTGGGGTATGCAAGGTCATCCAATCCAGTTGCTGCATTTTCATACCAGATAATGCTCCAACAGTGTATCAAGCCATCTCCAAACTCCATAAAATATCTGAAGCCATACACGTGGATAAGGGAGATTGGTCACTGATGGGATGGTTCTGGGAAATGATATCTGCCTGGGGTTGGAAAGTTCTGATGGTCATTGGAATGATCTTAGCCATTCTTTTCCTGTTCTGTCTATGCATACAGTGTGCTCCTACGATATGTGGCCTCTGTGCTACCTTATGTGTAAGGAAACCTGTATCGAGGGACGAGCTAAGTAATAGGATGATGCTACAGCAACATCTCCATGACTTCGTGGACATTGACCTAGACTCGGATTAAGATGAGTATAGTGATTGCCTATGTAAGGGCAAAAGGAGGGTCTGTCGTACTTTGATATTCGGAACCGCGTAGGGGACAGGGCCCTACCTCTGTCTATCTTGGTATTAGCGAACCGCAAATGGTAAATGCGGCGCGTACGAGTGTTTTATGTGCCGTTCTAGCTATGAATGCACTGTGTACACGTTATTCTGCTCAACTACGCGGGTTCCATTTTGGAAGCAGTGGCCATCTTGTCATTGCCCTCACATAGGCTATGATGGAGTTAATACGGGCCTCACAGTACATGGGCTTTCCCTCTGACTTCTCTGTGACCTGGGCAGCTGGCTCTGCTGCCCCGGGTCAAACCGGTCTCACGAGCTCCCCTTCCTCCGTCCACCTGTGATTCGTATCAGGGCTTGACCCGTCATAAAACCCTTTCATTCTACACAATCCCCCGGCTAATCTCTTCCACACCTGCTTGTTCTTGCTTTATGACTTGTTTCCCAAAACAGGAGATGCTCATGTTTATTGGGGGGTCTATTTACTTCAAACATGGGATCTGAACCTTCCTGTGTAAATCATTATGGGCTGGCCAAACTGGAATGTGGGATGGTCATCATGACTCTGCTTTTTCGTTTGTAATGTATGCCTTTATATGACCATATCGTAAACCAAGGAATGTGTGCCTGGAGCATGATATTTTGTACTTAAGGAGAAGTCCGTTCCTATGATTTTCAGCAGTCTCCTGAGAACATACACGCTGTTGTACTTCTAGGATACCTGTCATTGGTCTGCAGCCAATAAACGATTCTTTGACTTCACCCAGAAGACTCTGTGTTTCTGTAGGTCCGGAACAGGGTGAAACCCAGAAGTCATAGGGTGTGTGCCCCTGCACCGCTGGGACTAAAATACCCAGTACTTCAATGTCCGTATCATCGGAGTGCCGGAAAGATCGGAGGAATCTGCTGCTGATCTTTTTGTGGAGGATCTGGTGATCAATCGTCTCGCGCCCAAGGGATTGAGCAAGTTCTTTGCGGTGGAGCGGGCCCACAGGATTCCGGGTGGTGCGCCCAAAGTGGGTGCTCCCCCGCGGCCTATAATCGCCCGACTTTTTAACTTTCGGGATAGAGATGCTATCCTTCAGGCGTCGAGGGTGGCTGGGCCGCTGAAGTTTGAGAACTCCAATGTTAGCTTTTATCCGGACTTCACGCAAGCGGTCCAGAAACAGCGGCTGGGATTTTTGGGTGTCAAACGGCGCCTGAGGGACATGGAGCTGAAATATGCGATGTTATTCCCGGCGAGGTTGCGGGTTGAGTTCCAGGGTCGTTCCCACTTTTTTGACCGACCGGAGGCGGTTGGTGACTGGTTGGATGCCCTACCGCGGGGACAGGATCGAGACGATCGGACGGAGGAGAGCGGACGGGATGTGGTGGAGCAGGACTAGAACTTGAAAATGAGTTCCTGTGCACACGTATGGATAAATTAGCTGGTTCTGTATGTATTCAATAAATGCCAGAAGGAGTCAGACAGATTCTTAATAATGGATAAACACCGGTCGACATCAGGCGTGTTGCGTGCAAGATTCCTTTTAATGAAAAGTTTCAGTTTAATGTACAAAAGAAATTGATCAGCCGACACGTGTTTCGTCACAACGTGTAGCTGTTGTGACTCATCAGGGCTAATGAAGGAAAAGGGGATAAGGAAAAAATAAATGCAAATAAATATAAATGACCACAAAAGGATTGAAAATGAATAAATAATAATAAATGGAGCCATGGTAACAGTCAAAATGATGTAAGCCAAGAAAGGAGAATGTCAAAGGACCGGCTCGACAAATGGTGTCGGTGAGGGAGACGGAGGATTCTACGGAGTGCTGGGAAAGGGGTGCCAAAATAAAACAAATGGTCAAGCAAGGTCGTGGTCAACGAAAATGGGGAGTGTAAACAAGTGAGGCAGGCAAAATGTTGTAAACATTAGATTGACCGTGTGAAGACTAAGTCTAGCCCGAATGGGTACGTTGGTATCTATGATGCAAAACAAAAAAATTATAACCGTGGAATGATTAAATCTAAAAGGAAATAATAAGTAAGTGCCTGTTACAGGCAAGGTGGAAGATAAACGTGGTGAAGTAAGAGGTCGTATAACGTGTCTACTACAGTCTAGTGATCCAAAATAGGAGAAGTGCGAGGGCAGTAGTGGTATAAGCTAAACGTAGTGAGTCATGCCAGTGACAGGATATAGAAAGGCATGAGAAATGTTTCATCACAGAAGGCGATCAACTAATGAGAGAAAATTCATCAAGTAAACACATTAAATGGTGGAAACAGTCAAGGACGAAAAACAGTCAATTGAGAGCACACGTTGATCTGGAAACGACCAGAAGGTCATAATGGGAGAAAGACCCAAAATAAAATAAACTAGGATCACTGAATCATTTGAGAAAGGTGACAGTACTGAACGATAATAATCATGGTAAAAGCAAGAAGCGTATAAAACAGGAAACTGAAACAAAGTCAAAAAGTGACAACAGTGCACACAATGCAACAGTAAGTGGTTGATGAAGTCAGTGACGCGAGTAAAACGAAACACTTACATGGCAGGTACAGGGCACCAATTATTAAGCAAAACAAGATACAATGCTAATGAGAGAAACATCCTGGGTAGAAAAACAGTAGAGAAATGTGACAGGAGCAAAGAATAAGTTGTGAATAGCGGAAAAAGAGTGAGGGGAGTGGCAGCTACCTGTACGGAAGTAAATGTATATGTCAAAAGGACCCCAGTACGAAGTCACTCGAGGCGAAGGACCCGCTGAGGGAACGGCGGGAACTAGGATCGCACGGATAACGCTAAAATAGCAGGATCTGTAACCATGGAGAGACAAGGAATGTGGATCAGTACAGGTAGAATTACTCACTGTAGGTAAGGGGAAAGAGTGTGTAGTGCATGGCCTTACCGGTTGAAGAGCGGTCTCGGGTAACGGATCAGCTCGTGATTCCATGGTGCGGAATGGTGAGTATCGGTAAGACCGGAAGTGAAATAGTCTTCAGGTTTGGAAAACAACTAGAGCGGCTGATGGTGTTTCCGGTTAAAAACCGGAAGTGAGGACGCAGGTTGACGTAAATGGGTCAGGTGGTGCAACTGAATCAAAAGCATGTAAAAGAGGGATGGAAGGTCAATAAAGAGAAAGACACAACAGGAGTGACATAAACCGGGGAAGGTGAAAAGAGATAAGAATAGTAAATGTGAAAATGAGTGTGAAGGAAGATCAATCAAGATAAAGAGGAGAAACAAGGGTGGTACGAAAATGGGAGTGTAACAAGAATAAACTTGGACAGTAGATAGGACCAAACATGTAAATTTAGAATGAAAAGGCCACTGAGGGTCAGTGACCATGATCTATATTATCAACAAAATGCATGATATAAACACCTGAACCGAGCAAAGGAGAGAAAATTAAACCAGAAATGCACATATGAGTAGGATAAATAACCCCAGTAAAGCCGTAATTGAGTAGGTGAGAGACAAAATAAACATCACTGGGTTCAGAGATACACGTAGATAATATGCAGCTGGCGGGCCAGAAGGGCTGAGCAGATAGAGTTACATGATAAGGCAGGAAACATAAGGTATGAAGAGTCAGGACCCTAAGAAGTACTGAAGCTCGTGGTCAATGTTAAGACCATGTTTGACCGACTGAAGACGCATGATCCATGATGCTTCCTGTCTTCTCAGTCTTAATTCACGGTTACCACCCCTGACACTGTTTTTGGCAATGTCAATTCCAAAAAAAGTCAGGCTCTTGCGTGGTCCTTGAGTTTTGCATGTAGCTATGTGCAAAGCCATGGGGTACTTTGCATCTTCGTTGTGCATAGCTCTGACATGTTCGCTGATGCGTTCTTTTAGTGGTCTGATCATACTTCCCACATATTGTAATTTACAGGTGCATTGCAGAATGTAAACGACAAAGTTGGTATTGCAGTTAATGTTAGTCGTGATATTGTATTTTTTGCCATTCCATCCACTGAAATCCTTGGTGCCATTCATGGCCCATTTGCAAGTTCCACAGCTTCCACATTTGAAAAAACCGACCGTGTGACTGGTTAGCCATGAGGAGGTTGGAGTTGAGCGTGGTGTGGTGGGACACAGTCTGTTTCCAAGGGTTCTTCCTCTTCTGAAGGTAATTTGTGGGTGTGCTGTTATGTTGTTTCTTAGCGATTTGTCGGTCAGTAGAGTGTTCCAATGTTTATTGAAGCTTTTACGCATGGTGGTGCTGATTGCATTGTACTCTGTAATGAGTCTCACGGTTTGTTTGTCTGTTTCTTTAGAGGTTTTGGGTTGTAAGGTCATAGCTCTTCGGATATTTTTAACCCTGTTAGTTGCTTTCTTGATGATCAAGGGTTTATAACCGCGTTGACAGAATCTGTGTTGCATGTCATTAAGACAGTCTTTGAATTCAGAATCTTCGCTACAGTTTCTCCTGGCCCTGGACAACTCTCCGTAGGGAATTGTTCGTATTTGATGCAGAGGATAAGCACTGCTTGCGTGAAGAATTGCGTTACAAGACGTTTCTTTGCGAAACAGTTTGCTGTGTAGGGTGTCATTTTTCACGTACAGTTCAATGTCAAGGAAAGAGACACAGTTGTTACTGGCTTGGCATGTGAATTTCATGTTCATGTCGTTGGAGTTAAGATAGTTACAGAAGGAATCGAGTTGATCTTGTGAGCCTGACCAGAATAACAGGCAGTCGTCAATGTATCTTCCCCAAAAGACGATGAAATGCGTCCATTGGGCTGCTTTCTTCCCCCACAGCCAGTCAGTTTCCAGTGCTCCCATGTACAGGTTGGCAAAAGATGGTGAGAATTTTGAACCCATTGCTACTCCCTTGGTTTGTTTGTACCATTGGTTATCATACAGGAAGTAATTGTTATTGAGTATAATCTCCATCATACTTGAGATCATATTAGTGTGTTCCCACAATGATGCCGAACGGTGTTGGAGAGACTTGGTCACCACCTTTAAACCTAGGTCTGGTTCGATGGATGTGTACAGAGAAACTACATCCAGGGTGGCCATGATCATATTTGGTTGCCATTGTATGTCTGTGAGGATGCTAAGAATGTGTTTCGTATCTTGAATATAGGACGGCAGATTCTTAACAATGGGGTTGAGGAAGAGGTCAACATATTGTGAGAGCTTTTCTGTGGGACCGCCTATACCTGAGATTATAGGTCGACCTGGTGGGAATGGTGCTTGTTTGTGAATCTTTGGGAGGGTATAGAGCATGGGAAATGTCGGTTTAGTTACTTTCAGGTACCGTGCCTCGTCTTCATCGATGATACCTAGAGTCTGCCAAGTTAGTATTTTTTTGTTGATGAGATTGTTCAACTGGCCAATTGGATTGTAGTTGAGATGTTCGTAGCAGGTTTGGTCTTGGAGTTGGCCCATTATTTCATTATGGTAGTCAGCGCGATTCATAATGATCCCATTACCCCCTTTGTCCGCTTCTTTTATGATGATATTGGGGTCAGCACTGAGTGTTTTGAGCGCAGATCTCTCTCCTTTAGTTAAATTGTCCTTGATCCTAATCGTTTTGTGCATAAGTCTTTTTTCATATTTGTCAAGATCTTCGAGTACAAGATTGTGGAAGACATCTATGGCATTCCCACCCGGGAGAGTGGGTGTCCATTTAGACTTGGTTTTTAAGCCACTGGGTATAGTGCCGTAGGGATCAATATCTAGGTCTTGTAGTAGTGATTCCAGGCTGCATGGTGGATTATCAGTTTCAGTAATGGAGAGGAGTAGATGTGTGTCATTAACATCTTTGATGGTCTGAGAGTCCAGGAGACATATATTGGTTCTCCCTGTTGTGTCAGATGTGGGCATGAGTTCAAAATGTTTTTTGAGTTTCAAATTCCTGATGAATTTGAAGAGATCTATCTTGGATCTGCATAAGTCTCCTGATTCATAAGGGTTGAAATTGAGACCTTTGTTGAGTAGAGAAACCATGTTGGTATTGAGAGGTGTGGAGGAAAGATTGACTACTTGAATGTTAGTATTGGTTGTTACTGTTTCTTGCCGTTGCCCGATCTCAGTTTCTTTTTGTATTGATCGTTGTCCTGATCTTTTCCCTCTACGGGTTTTCTGTCTCCTAGTCCTGGTCTCTGTTGAGTCCTGGTCTCCCGTCTGATTGCTTGTACTTCTCGTAAAAAACTACTTGAAGTCGTGGGTGTGGGATTGGACTGTCCTGTGGTTTCTGGATCACTATCACTAGTGGGTGCTGTATTGAGAGAAGATGTGCTAGAGGAGATAGAGGATCTGGAGATGTTCACAGCTTTGGTAGAGTTGTGTACCAGTTGGTCGTATTTGCGCGCGAAGGTGAAGACACGGCCCTCTTTGTAGTCTGCTTCGTCTCTTCTAAGTTGTCTGGTTTTTCTTTCCTTTATATCGTTCTGGTGTTTAGCCAGGATTTCGTTCAGGATAGCGTAGTTTTTCTCAGTTGCGTCTTTCAGGTTGAGCTCTTCTATTTCTTTTTCCAGAATGGTGATTTCTGATTGGAGTTTCGTCACTTTTCGTTCTGCATTTTCTATCAGGATGTGAATTAGAGTTTTAGAGTTGTTAGTTAGAGCTTCTTCCCACTTTCCCAACAGATCGTCATCCAGATCATCAAATGTGGGGAATATTTGTGAGCGTAGTCCCCTGGGGACTCTGTTCAACCTTAGGTATTGTTTCAAGGTGGCGCTATCCCACCACCGAGAATTCTCCGTCTTCTTTAGTCGTTCTAGTCTGATGAACTTATCCTTAAGTCCTTCCTTACGTTGAGAGTTGTTGTTGGAGGTAGCGCTGGTTAGAGGGATACCTTTGGCTAGATTCTCGAAAAGATCTGATGCGACCGTGTCTCTATCCATATCACAAAAAGAAAGTTTAAGGGTGATATACCAGAAGTAGCTGAATCACACGATGCGGCTGCCCTTCCTCCCGAAGGTAGTGTTGACAGTGGTAAGGGTTTGATTGTTTGGAGGAAGCTTGGCGCTCAAGCGTGTACGTGGTTTAGTCAAGTGAACAAGGGTGTCCGGTGCCACTAGGTCAGGGGGGACAAACCCAATTAAATTACCCCTGCAATTCGTAGGTCAAGACCTACAACAAAAACTGAAAATGATATCTGTGCACACGTATGGATAAATTAGCTGGTTCTGTATGTGACTAGAACTTGGTTCCTGGCGATGGACTAGACTGACTATTTTTTGCACCTTGGCTCAATTGCACTCTAATCCGGCACATCAAGCCCTTCAAATGTCTGGGGGTTGTGGGGAGCTTATTGGGGTCCTTTCCTCCTTCTGGGGTTCTTTTGTGGTATATGTTAGGGCGACAGGCACACTGCAAGTTGGGGGGGCTGTTCGGGCTCAAGCAGGGGTGCAGGGAGGGGGGAGTTGTGGTTTTGGGTCTGTGGGGGAGGGGGGTTGTTGGGGATGGTTGTTGTTTTTTCGTTTTGCAGGGCAATGTGAAGTTGTTTGCTGATCTCTCCGGGTTGTGCTCTCCGGGATGTGGGTATCATGTGCGGGAGTGGGATGGGGGATAGGGGATTGCGAATCCTTTCGTGGAATGTGAATGGTCTGGGGGACAGGATCAAGCGCGGGGTAGTGTTACAGTTCTTGAAGCGGCTCTCGCCCGACATCGTTTTCCTGCAGGAGACACATTTGGTTGGGAACTCCTTCCAGGCCCTAAATAGGAGGGGCTATCGCCTTGCCGCTCACTCTGGTTTCACTTCTGGCTCTAGGGGAGTGGGCATCTTGGTTAGGACCTCCCTCCCATTGGCAGTGGACGAGGTGCTTCATGATGATAGGGGGCGATATGTGGCGCTGGTGGGGAGATGGGAGGGCAGAACCATTTCACTGGTGGCTGTGTATGTGCCCCGGGGTTGCAGACGACTACATTTGCTGACTTGGGGCGTTTGGTCCTGGGGCTCCCTGGGGGGGTTTTGGTGTTGGGTGGAGACTTTAATGCCGTGGTCTCTGGATTGGAGGACCGTCACCCCCCCAGGGATCTCCCTAGGGCTCAGGCCTGGTTGGGGAGTTTTTTGGACACTTTGGGACTGGTAGATTGCTGGAGAATGATGCACCCGGGACAGGCGCAGTATACCTTTCACTCGGGGGCCCATGGGAGTCTCTCGAGACTCGACTATATGCTCATGCCGGCGACCCAAGCGGGGATGATTGGGGAGGTGCGTCATGTAGCCCGAGGTATTTCTGACCATTCCCCTATATGGTTGCAATTGAGGGTTGACCCTGGCACAGAGGTAAGAGTGGCACCCATTGGCCCCTGGTATCTTCGTAACCCTAAGATCCGCGCGGAGTTGGTCAAGTCCACTGATCACTACTTCACTGATAATGTGGGGTCGGTGTCGTCGGCCGTCTCCCTATGGGAGGCTTATAAAGTGGTGGTCAGGGGGCAGGCCTTGTCCCTTATCTCCCATACTAAGAGGTGCGAGAGAGCTGAGGTGGTTCGCCTGGAGGCTGAAATAGCTGAAATGGAGGAGGACTTGGAGCGTGGAGTTACTGATGAGAAATTGCATGTTCTCAGCCTCAAACAGTTAGATTATAGAGCGCTAGTCACGGAAGCTGCTAAAGGGATGTATAGAGAGCAGCAAGGGCGACTGTATGACGTGGGGGATAAGGCCGGAAAGTTGATTGCTTGGTTGGATAAGAAGGAGAGAGCGAGCAGGGTGGTGCCCGTTGTGGAGAGAATGGATGGAGTGCGTGTGACTGACCCTGTGGAGATTGTTGACTGCTTCGCGGATCACTTCCGCGGGGTATACTCTCCGGTTTCCGTGCGTTCGGAGGAGGATTCTCATCTGTTGCTTAGAGACATCGCACTGCCAACCTTATCGGAGGCGGATGCAATATTGATGGAGGCGAAGTTGTCGTCAGATGAGATCGCTTTGGCCATTCGCTCGATCGCGTCTGGTAAGGCGGTGGGTCCTAATGGTCTTCCCATTGAACTATATAAGTTGCGTCCTGATAAGATAGCGCTGTATCTTCGAGACATGTTTTCGGCGGCACGTGCGGCGGGCTTCCTTCCCCCTAACCAACGCCTCGCCACCATAGTGGTGATACACAAAGAAGGGAAGCCGCGAGACCGCTGCGCCTCCTATAGGCCCATTTCGCTGTTGAACGCAGAACCCAAAATTCTGGCTAAGGTGTTGGCTAACCGACTGGTTTGGGTCGCGGGCGACTTGATTCATCAGGATCAGTCCGGTTTTATACCCCATCGGAATACCGCCCTAAATTTGAGCCGGTTGCACGGTGTGCTGGCTAGAGCCGAGTTTATACGGGAGCCGGCCATCTTGGCATCTTTAGATGCTACTATGGCGTTCGACACTTTGGAGTGGCCATATATTTGGGCCGTTTTGGCGAAATTTGGGTTCGGCCCTGAGTTTATTGGTTGGGTAAAATTGCTATACGCTGACCCATTGGCTCAGGTGGTGGTGAATGGTAGAGTGTCGGCTCCCTTCGCACTGGGGAGGGGTACGCGACAGGGATGTCCGCTAGCACCCCTTCTCTTTGCGCTTTCTTTGGAGCCTCTCGCCGCCTGGTTGCGTTGGGAGCCGTCGTTGCGAGGCATTAGATGGACGCCGGAGTTCGAAGACCGTGTCTCCCTTTACGCGGACGACATCCTTCTATATCTCACTTCCCCCCGACAGTCACTAATGGTATTGGTGGACGTGTTGACTTCCTTTGGCCGCAACTCCGGCCTGGTCATCAACTGGGCCAAATCGTGCGTCTACGTCCTCTCCGGGGACGCCCCCCTCCTGCCGCAAGACTGCCCTGTTCAGATTGCTACCCTGGGGTTCAAATATTTGGGAATCTTATCTCACTGGATCCCGCGGTCCGCTATGAGCGAAACCTTCTCCCTCCCCTCCAGCGACTGAAGGCCGACGTCGCAAGATGGCGACGACTTCCGCTTTCACCGCTTGGACGGGCGGCATTGTTTAAAATGATGTCGCTGCCTCGCTTTTTGTACGCTTTGCAAAATACTCTGGATGTCGTGCCGGCCCGCTATTTCCGGGAGGTTGAGGGTCTTCAGCGTCAACTGTTTTGGGACGGGCGGCCACGGATTGCTCTCGCCAAGTTGACGCTCCCTTGGTACGATGGGGGGGGTCGCACTCCCCGATATCAAACGATACTATTGGGCGTCTCAGTTGGCGGCTGTGAACCACGGGATATATGGTCCTGCCTTAAACCCGGCGTTCGAGATGGATAAATTCCTGCTCCAGGGTGGGGATTATAATAGGGCGCTGTACTCGGTGACCCCGGACACGCGGCTGACGGGACCCACGCGGGTGGCGGTGCGTGTGTGGCACGCGGCGAATGCTGCGATGGGGTGGAGGGATCGCTTGACTCGGGCGACGCCGCTGTATGCCTCTGGGCGGTTGGGCTGTTTGTGGAGATCGAAAGGCTTTGAGCAATGGGACATGATTGGTATATGTAAGGTGGGTGATCTTTGGGTGAAGGGAGCTTTCAAAACGTTTGAAATGCTTAAAAAGGAATATAAATTGAACGATAGAGAGTACTTCCGATATACTCAAGTCCACCATGCGCTGTGTTCGGTTTTTCCGGACGCTGCTGCCATCGAGTATTCCCCACTGGAGGATAGAGTGTTGGATGGCTACGTGCCCGACAGCACTATTTCTCTGATTTACAAGAAACTCATCAACGATCGTGCGGACTTGCTGCTCCGTCTGAGGGAGGCATGGACGGGCGATGGCTTAGAGCTGGATGATGAGGACTGGGTGTCGGCGGTGGCCTCCCCGAAGGAGGTGGCGATCCCGGCCCGCTTACGGTTTGTTCAGCTGAAGATCCTTCATAGAGTATATGTCACGGGGCCCGGTTTGCTGCGTATGGGTTATTCGATGGATGGACGGTGTAAGCGTGGATGTGGCCTACCGGGCACCTTTCTTCATATCTTGTGGGAATGTTCGGAGGTTGTGCGATTTTGGAACGATGTCCACACTGTTATGGAGGAGGTCAGGCGCGTGGCCCTGTTGCCAGAGGCTAGGAGGTGTTTGTTGAATGTTTGGGAACCGAATGATTGCACTGCGGCGCAGACCCAGTGGGTGACCTTGGGGTACATGGTGGCTAAGCGTAACATTGCGCAGCTATGGGGCTCCCCGAGGCCGCCCACGATTGAGGTATGGAAGGAGAATATGGACTGGTGTATGTTTAGGGAAAAGACGGTGTATGTGGCGAGAGGTAAGCCAGGGAAATTGAGTAGGGTATGGGGTCCGTGGAATTTATATCGAGGCCGTATCTGCGCCCTGCCTTTGCCATTAGAGGTCGATATTGCTTTGACCCCCTAGCCGCGCATTCTGCGGGAGTGTGTTCCATGCTTTGTTTTCCCATTGTCCCCCTTCACCGCTTCTGGACCAGAATCGCTTTGGACACTTTATGTTATTCCCCCTCCTGGGAAGAGCACGCTGCTATCTCGGACTCTCATTGCCTTGAGTGTGTTTTATGTTTAATAAAAAATGAAACTGCTGTCTTAAACTGCTCCTGGCCTATGGCCATGGCCTGTTATAGGTGCTTACGGACTGCCGGGTGCTTTGCCGCTGGTTCATTTGAATATATGGCGTTACACTGCGGGCCCTCGGGCTCTATAGCGGCCGGCCCTGGTGGTTGTAGGCCCTTGTATGTCTTTTATTGTGTGCTAACGGTTTCTAATAAAATAAAAATTCAAAAAAAATAAATATATATATTTATAGAAACACCTAGGACATGCTGGACAAACAGTACGTACCTATCACCATGACGATTTGCGTGATATTCATTAAAAGGCGACAATGCATACAATGAATCCACGTGGAATGTATTTACACCACTAGTGAAGCTCTGACGTGTCTGACGCCCTACCGTACCTAATACCGGTGCCCCCACCGGTGGGTACTCTCCAAGTAGACACCCTTATACAAACATGGGTAGCTATTGACGGGCACATTTAATACACACGCACACCAAGCCATTCAAAGGGGATTCGACAAAAAATTAGACCAAAACTATGCAAGAAACTCCCCTCACGGTTAATAAAACACACATCCACCGCCGGATGTGTAATACTTTTTATTTTACTCTCTGGAAAGGAGACTAACCTCACTTGAGAGTCACAGCGCGCTCCTGGCTGAGCCCAATGCTGTGTTACACCCACCAGTGCCCGCCGAGTGCCACACACCTCTGTGTTGTATTCTACCAGCTAGTGCGTATGCTATGACACTCTCTAGCCCATGTGCACTGTAACACCACCCCGTGAATATGTCATGCCACACTTGCCTTCGCACAGGTTATATTGCCCCATCTAATGTGCCTTCCTCGATGCCTATGTTATAACGCACAGCGCTATGCCATACATATTACAATCTGGGATCCATATCTTTGTCACAGTGCATATGCAACGTTACACTCCCCAGCACATATTTTATATTACAACTTTAGAGACTAGTTAGGTTACACTACACTGCCCTGTGCATATTACACTCCAAGGCGCATATCGCATAGCACGCGCTAGTGCCTGTGCTATCTCGCGCTCTCCAATGAATCTGTCATTGCGCACAATGTATTGCATATTATATTTCACGCACCGGTTCATCTTATATCACACTTTTTGGTGCATAGTTTATACCATACACTATATCTAGTTTTCATTTTCAATCGTGCTCTCAGGACTATGTTCTATATAACACTGTGTTCACCTACCCTTTTCACGAGCATTACATTTTGCGATGGGGTGGAGGGTCAGTGGGTGTTTCTGCCAAGTGAGCCCGGAGTCACAGTCACAAACGTCTTCTTTTTCCTGAATAAAGATGAGATTATGCTGCATACTTGTTCATATTTTAAGTAGTTCGCACAGACACACATTTTAAAAACAATAACGTTCCTAATACCCACCTTCTCTGAACAGTTAGCTTGCTGCCCCATCCACCTCCTCCCTATCCTCAGTTGTCTGAATCCATGGACTAGCATACTCCCTCTTGCCACGCATGGTCTGATGTGCTGCCACTGCCCTCCATTTAGCATGATGTACCAGTCCACTCCTCCTGCCCTCCATTGCCCAATGCTATGCCCCATCATTGACCTCCTGCTTAGCCTCTGTGCTTAGCTTGCTGCCCCTATTCTCCTTCCCCCTGCCCTCCGATGTCTTTGTGCATGCCCCTGCTCCATCCTTTTTGCCCACCATGTTCCATGGACCTGCCACTCCTATCTACTCTGAGTGTTCTGTTGAGCTGCCACTCCCCTACCATCTGCCTAGCATTGACAGATGACTGTAACCTGTCCCTGCCACCTCCACCCTGCCTGTCCACATGCCATGCTCCTATCCCCTTCCTCCTGTCCTCCATGGTCCATTTTACTGCCACACCCTTCTGCCCTCCCTGGTCTGTTGTGCTGCAACTGCTCCTCCTGCCTGCCCCGCGTGGTCTGTTGTGAGGCCCCTTCCCCTAAACTTTCTTGTCTGTGCACAGGTCCTGACCCTCCCTTCTATCCTCCATCGTCCTTTGTGTATGCCCCTGCGCCCTCCTTCTTGCCCATCATAGCCATTGTTCTGCCACTAACCCTCCCACTTGCCATGCATGGTCTTCTGTGCTGCCATGGCCCCTCCCACCTTCCCTGTGTGGTCAGTTAGCTGCCCCTGACCCCCTCCCACCTTCCCTCCATGGTCTGTGTGTATGCCATCACAGTCTCACTGTTGCTCTTCATGGTGTGTCTTGCTTCTAGTGCCCATCCTGCCTGACCTCCATGGTCATCTTGCTGCTCCTGCCCTGCCCCCTTGCCCCCAGCCCTCTGTTTACATGTGCAGACCCCTACTCCCTCCCTCCTGGCTTGTCTGTTCCATTGTAATGCCCCTGATCTGTCCCTCCTGCCCTTTATGGTCTGTTATGCTGCAGCTTTCTCTCCTGTCTGTCCATTATGGTCAGCTAGCTACCATTGCCTCTTGCCCCTCTGTTCTCTGTTGTCCATGTGCATGGTCCTGTCCCCTCCCTCTTGCTTTCTATGGATTGTTGTGCTGCACTCCCGTCCTGCATGCCCTGTGTGGTGTATTGTGCTGCTGCAAATCCTGATGCCTGCCCTGCAGGGTCAGTTTGGTGCACCTCTCCATGTCCCTCCTGTCCTCTGTTATCCAAGTCCATGTCCCTATCCCATTTCCTTCCATGATCCAATGTACCATACTTGCGAACATTTTGAACTTGGTAAGAGGGAGATTTTGAAAAAAAACTGGGGTATTGATTTTCCCCTTTGAGCTACATTGAAAAAGAGGAGATTGTAGACAGGAGACAGATCAAATAAAGCCCATTTGAGCTTAAAAACATTGGACAATTCCTGGCTGAATCGGGTCTGTTGGCATGTATGGTTGTACTACCATTGCCTCTTCCTTCTGCCCACAATGGTCTATTACATTGCCACAGCCTCTCTTGCAAGTCCTGTATTGTTGGTTTGTTGCCCCTGCCCCCCTTTCCACTGCCCTCCATAGTCTGTTGTGCTTCCACGGCCCTTCCTGCCTGCTCAGTGTGGTTAAATTGTTTCCTTTGCACCCTCCTACCTGCCTTCAATTTTCAGAGTCCGTGCCCCTGGCCTCTGCCTCTCAACAGTATCCTAATGAACAACTAGATTGCTAACATTCTTTATTTATTACAAAAGTGTGGAACGCCTGACATCATCTTGATGTAATCAAAACTGTAATGCCTAGAGCATTTCCTTTAGAAATTACATATATGAGAGGGTCTTATTGGCATCAAAATTATGGTTAGTGCTCTAAAAGACTAAAATAAGGACATATTTTCTGAGTTTTCAAATAGCGACAAAGCACTTTTAAATTATTTGTTATCTTTATGTTTTTTTATCCAGTTGACCACTTGATTAAATGTTGCACTTAGGGGAGAGGATGTGGTGTTACTTCCAGAACTGCAGACTTTGCAACTGGGGAACCAGGTTAAAGTTTCTGCTTCAGCTCGACATTCTGTGATTCTGGTCAAATCACTCTGGTCTCCCCATGTCTACAACCAAAATGAATTTGTTCTTGTGTGATGTAACCAATGCTCATGTAAAGCACTCCAATACCTGACAAGTCTGCACTATATAACACTGCAAAAACACAAAATAATAAGTGTTTTGCACACTTCTGTCATTGGGCTATATTTGGGCTACATCTGGGTGATATTTGTGCTGCATTTGGGCTCTTTTGTTTCTGGTGGCCATCTTGGGAGATTTATTTGTTATGAAGTTTCCTAATTTCCTCATTTACTGCAGTCTCCTCAGTAGGAAATACTTTCAGTTTTTTACTTTGATTCCATCAAGAAGGTATTCGGATATGTCACACATTTGCCATAAATTCTGAATGTTAGCACTCTAGTTGCTCATTAGATCACTGTAGTAAAAATACTGCTCACCACAGAAGTCTGCTGCTTGTATTAAAAGTGCATGTTTCAGTCTGCATGCCAGAATTTTTTAATGAAATAGAAGAGGATTTGAGAAGTCACTCAAAATGTGCCCTAATTTTTCTTTCTTCAGTACTAATCATAATTTCTATGGCAAAATTAACCCCCTCATTGTGTTCCTTTTTAAATAAAATTTGTTAAGTGTTACCAGTTTATTCCAATCAAGATGGCTTCGGGTGTGCCATACTTTTGTCATAATGAAGACAGTAAGCGCTCTAGTTGTTTTTAAGAACATTCTGGGACTTTCTGTCATTGGGCTATACTTGGGCTACATCTGGGTGATATTTGGGCTACATTTGGGCTCTTTTGTCTCTGGTGGCCATCTTGGGAGACTTATTTGTTATGAAGTTTCCTAATTTCCTCATTTACTGCAGTCTCCTCAGTAGGAAATACTTTCAGTTTTTTACTTTCATTCCATCAAGAACGCATTCAGATGTGTCACACATTTGCCATAAATTCAGAATGTTAGCACTCTTTTTGCTCATTAGATCACTGTAGTAAAGCTACTGCTCACCAGGGAAAACTGCTGCTGGTATTGAAAGTGCATGTTTCAGTCTGCATGTCAGACTTTTTCAATGAAATAGAAGAGGATTTGAGAAGTCACTCAAAATGTGCCCTAATTTTTCTTTCTGCAGCACTAATCATACTTTTTATGGAAAAATGAACCCCCTCATTTTGTTCCTTTTTAAATTATGGGGCATATGCATCAACATTAGCATTTGCGATTCCTTATTAGCGAAAAATAAGGAATCGCTAATAAGGAATAGCAAAAGGCTGTGCATGTAGGAATCGCTATTCAAATAGCGATTCCTTAACATTCCTTATTACCGAATCGGTAATACCGAATCGGTAATAAGGAATACCTACCCATTCATTCCTATGGGCTTGGAGGCCCATAGGAATGAATGTAAAGCCATTCTGTATTAGCGATTCGGTATTACCGAATCGCTAATAGCGGGAGCACTTTCAAGGGTGCCAGGGTGTCAAAAGGACACCCTGTTGCACCCCTGAAAATGATATGTGCACATATGTTGCACACACACATGCTCTAAGGGCATGTGTGTGCGCAACATGAAACTTTGCAAAATGCACAAAAGTGCATTTTTCAAAGTTTTTGCAAATTACCATGCAGTTCATCTTCATGGTAATTTGCTCCCCCTATTAGCGAAATCGCAAATTTTTTAACTTTGATGCATTGCATTTAAGGAATCTCACTTTGGGATTCCTTAAATGCAATCGCTATTTAAGGAATCGGTATTTAAGGAATCCCTATTTAAAGAATCGCTATTTAAGGATTCCTTAAATACCGATTTCTGCTTTTGGGTTGATGCATTGGGATTGGGTATTTTTTACTTAATACCGGGAGCTAATAAGGAATCGGTATTTTACCGACTGGATTTTGGCTTGATGCATAAGGGTGTAAATGTTTTAAGAGTTACCACTTTAATCCAAGCAAGATGGCTTCAGGTGTGCCATACGTTTATCATAAGTAGGACTGTTAGCGCTCTAGTAGTTCTTTGGAACACTCTGGGAAGCTGCAGTAGAACACAAAGGAATCAACTGACTGTCTCTGCCCTTGTTGGATGTACATGTTTTACTGAGAATGTCAGACTTCATTCTCACATGACTGAGAAAGATAATGTGAATTTACAGAAAATAAGCTCTCAGTTTAGCTTATAGATCACCTTCCAAACCTCTGTGGTAAAAGCATGAGAAAATATTTTTCTCTCAATCATGATATCCCAGCAGAAGGCTTTTTCTCATGGTGAAATCACCTTAGAACATACCACAATTCCTAAAATGAGTATGGTACCATCAACAAATGATTTATAATGTAACTAAAATCTTAAAACCTTCGATTAACTGCAATGCTTTTTAATGATGTGCTATCATGTATATTGGTCCCAAGATGGCTGCCAACACTTCTTGGATGAAGTGCTGACAGCCAATCAGATCTCAGGATGAGATGTGTGGTTAGGCTCCGCCCACATATATATATGCTTTTAAATGCTATTTTCTCAGGAAATACTGAACAGATTTACACCAGACCTGCAAAAGGCACTTCCTTGACCTTATGGCTACCTCTCTGCCAAATTTCAAGTAATTCTGTTCAGCCGTTCGGGCTGTAGCTGTGTCTAAAGGTCCTATGGAAAAATGCATGGGGAAAACGCGTTTTGGGACCCCCCTTTTTTCTCGGCCCCTGCTTGACGAATCACCCGAGACTTTCAGGGTAGGAGCTGAACGGAGCGCCCCATTAGTTTTGAAAATTTCGCGAGGATTCGTCAACCAGCGCCAAAGTTATTCAAAATAGAATTTTGAGATTTCCTATGGAAACTAGGTTGTAACTATAACTATCTACTGGCGACCGCCAGTAGATAATACGTATATATATAAATATATATATATATATATATATATATATATATATATATATATATATTAGGTTCCACAAGTTGCCTTTAGTAGAGAGCACTCACGGCAAGTAAAATTACCAGGAACAACCTCGGTGAAACAAATAACAGCATGCCTTTGCCTGACGCGTTTCAGATTCATTATCTTTCTTCAGAGGCAGCATGCAAAGCAATGTTCTTTCTGTAGTGCCTCCAACTAAATAGCCCATTCAATCAAATTCAGCCCAGGTGGGCCTCTCATTGCAAAGCATCTCGGGAGTTGGAGTCCCAATTTTTACCCATGTGGGTCGGAAAATAATGAACAAGCTTTTAATTTTAAACAGCATAATTTCTTTTTACTAAAATAGTGCATTCACCAAAAGTTATTCCAAATGAAAGCCCACTTGTCGTTCCAATGTGGCGCATTGCATCTGCGCGCCACAGGATTTGCTCAAATTTCTGCAATGGTGCTTCTCCCCGACCTGGCAGGCCGTAATAGATTAGGTTCCACAAGTTGCCTTTAGTAGAGAGCACTCACGGCAAGTAAAATTACCAGGAACAACCTCGGTGAAACAAATAACAGCATGCCTTTGCCTGACGCGTTTCAGATTCATTATCTTTCTTCAGAGGCAGCATGCAAAGCAATGTTCTTTCCGTAGTGCCTCCAACTAAATAGCCAATTCAATCAAATTCAGCCCAGGTGGGCCTCTCAGTGCAAAGCATCTCGGGAGTTGGAGTCCCAATTTTTACCCATCTGAAACGCGTCAGGCAAAGGCAGGCTGTTATTTGTTTCACCGAGGTTGTTCCTGATAATTTTACTTGCCGTGAGTGCTCTCTACTAAAGGCAACTTGTGGAACTTTATCTGTTACGGCCTGCCAGGTCGGGGAGAAGCACCATTGCAGAAATTTGAGCAAATCCTGTGGCGCGCAGATGCAATGCGCCACATTGGAACGACAAGTGGGCTTTCATTTGGAATAACTTTTGGTGAATGCACTATTTTAGTAAAAAGAAATTATGCTGTTTAAAATTGGAAGCTTGTTCATTATTTTCCGACCCACATGGGTAAAAATTGGGACTCCAACTCCCGAGATGCTTTGCACTGAGAGGCCCACCTGGGCTGAATTTGATTGAATGGGCTATTTAGTTGGAGGCACTACGGAAAGAACATTGCTTTGCATGCTGCCTCTGAAGAAAGATATTGAATCTGAAACGCGTCAGGCAAAGGCATGCTGTTATTTGTTTCACCGAGGTTGTTCCTGGTAATTTTACTTGCCGTGAGTGCTCTCTACTAAAGGCAACTTGTGGAACTTTATATATATATATATATATATATATATATATATATATATATATATATATATATATATATATATATATATGTGTATTCACTGAAAAAAACAAAGGTTTCAGGGGCGTTATAGTTAGGAATTGGCATTTAAAAAACCTTTGAAATTCACTGAAAAAACCAAAGGTTTCAGGGGCGTTATAGTTAGGAATTGGCATTTAAAAAACCTGAGAAATTCACTGAAATAACCATAGGTTTCAGGGGCGTTATAGTTAGCTGGACATTTCCCTCGTACAAAACACTAGAAATTCCCCCGGTATAGTTAGTTCAGCTAACTATAACTCACGCCCCCGCAATGCACTGCTGATGACGTCACATATTACAACACTCGTGACATGGTCAGTGACATCACTGATGACATCTCAAATGACATCACTGATGACATCACTGATGACGTCATCCAGTGAGTGTGTGCTTCTGTAAATTTTAAATATGTTTAATATATATATAGGGAAAATCCTATGGAAGAATGAGTGGGTGTATAAGTGTGTGAATGGATGATTTAGTAGGTGCGTGACTGACTCTATAAGTGAGTCATTAAACGTATCTTACTGCAGACTAGTGAGTAAACTGTGTGAATGTCTGTATCTGTCTGTCTGTTGGTGTATAAGCGGCTGCATGGTTTTGTGAATAGCTATATGAGTGTCTCTATGGGTTATTGATTGGTTGTCTGAGTATCTGTATGGGTGCCTGAGTGTTTGTGTGGCTGGGGTGTGTGTGAATCTGTGCATACCTGTGTGAGTGGGTGATTCTATGGGTGCATGGTTTTAAGTGTGATGGACTGTATGGTTGGGTGAGTGTATGTATGGGTGTGTTAGTGATTGAATGTATATCTCAGTGGTACATGTGTGACTAACTACGTATGTGAAAAGCAGTATATATGTGTGTAAGAGTATATAAGTGGGTATATGTGAGAGTGTGTGATTGTGAGAGTGGCTGTATGGATGAGTGTGTGCTCGTATCAGTGATTGTATAAGAGCGTAAGAATGTGGTACTATTTTTATGAGTAAGTGAACTTGTGTGTGTATTACTGCATAGGTGAGTAAATGGGAGTGTGATTAATTATTTGCATGACTGACTAGATGTAAGAGTACCTCTATGGATGATTGGTGGTGTGTGAGTATCTATGTAGGTGTATAAATGCATATGATAGTCCTGTACTGACTGACTGTAAGTATGAGTGACTGTACAGGTGAGTGAGTGGATGTGTGTGTAGATCTAAGAGTCAATGAGTGGGTATGTAGTTATTGGTATTGGAGTATCTATGGTTTTAAGAATGGACATCTGAAATTTTGATTGAGTATATCCAAGGGTGTGAGAAGATGCACTAATTTATCACATGGATGACGTAATCAGTGATGTCATCAGTGATGTCATTTGAGATGTCATCAGTGATGTCATCAGTGATGTCACTGACCATGTCATGAGTGATGTAATATGTGACGTCATCAGCAGTGCATTCAATCAATCAATCAATCAAGGCATTTATAGAGCGCGCTACTCACCCGGAGGGTCTCAAGGCGCTGGGGGGGGGGTGAGGTGCCGCTACTGCTCGAACAGCCAGGTCTTGAGTTTCTTCCTGAAGGAGAGGTGGTCTTGGGTCAGGCGAAGGTCGGTCGGGAGGGTGTTCCAGGTCTTGGCGGCCAGGTAGGAGAAGGACCTTCCTCCTGTTGTCGCTCTTCGGATGCGGGGGACGGCGGCGAAGGCGTGGTTGGTCGATCGAAGGTGGTGTTTGGGAGCGTAGAAGTTGAGGCGGTTGTTGAGGTAGCTGAGGCCTTGGTTGTGTAGGGCTTTGTGTGCGTGGGTGAGGAGACGGAAGGTGATTCTCTTGTTGACGGGGAGCCAGTGCAGGTCTCTCAGATGTCCGGAGATGTGGTTGCGTCGGGGGATGTCGAGGATGAGTCTGGCTGAGGCGTTCTGGATCCGCTGGAGTCTCTTCTGGAGCTTGGCGGTGGTTCCGGCGTAGAGGGCGTTGCCGTAGTCCAGTCGGCTGGTGACGAGGGCCTGGGGGACCGTCTTCCTAGTCTCGGTGGGGATCCACCGGAAGATCTTCCGTAGCATGCGCAGGATGTTAAAGCAGGACGCGGAGACGGCGTTGACTTGTCTGGTCATGGAGAGGGAGGAGTCCAGGATGAAGCCCAGGTTGCGTGCGTGGTCTGTCGGTATGAGTGCGGTGCCCAGGGCGGGGGGCCACCATGAGTCGTCCCAGGCGGAGGGTGAGGAGCCCAGGATGAGGACTTCCGTCTTGTCTGAGTTCAGTTTCAGGCGGCTGGTCGTCATCCACTCGGCTACGTCTTTCATCCCTTCATGGAGGTTGGTTCTGGCGGTGGCTGGGTCGTTGGTCAGGGAGAGGATCAGCTGGGTGTCGTCGGCGTAGGAGATGATGTTGAGGTTGTGTTGGCGTGCGATGGCCGCAAGGGGGCTCATGTAGACGTTGAAGAGGGTGGGGCTGAGCGAGGAGCCCTGGGGAACGCCGCAGATGACTTCCGTGGCTGCAGATCTGAACGGTGGTAGGCGGACTCTCTGTGTCCTTCCAGCGAGGAAGGAGATGATCCATTCCAGTGCCTTCTCCTGGATTCCGATGTTGCTGAGGCGCTGCACTAGGGTGCGGTGGCAAACGGTGTCGAACGCCGCGGAGAGGTCTATGAGGATGAGGGCCGCTGTCTCACCGTTGTCCAGCAGGGCTCGGATGTCATCGGTGGCAGCGATGAGGGTGGTCTCGGTGCTATGGTTGGCTCGGAAGCCAGACTGTGAGGGGTCGAGGGATCCATTCGTCTCGAGGAAGGCGGCCAGCTGCTTGTTGACGGTCTTCTCGATGACTTTGGCTGGGAACGGGAGGAGCGAGATGGGGCGGTAATTCTTGAGTTCGGTGGGGTCCGCTGTTGGTTTCTTTAGTAGAGCGCTGAGTTCGGTGTGTTTCCAGCTCTCAGGGAAGGTGGCGGTGTCGAAGGAGGTGTTGATGATGTCCCGCAGGTGGGGTGCGATGACAGCGTCGGCCTTGTTGAAGACGTGGTGGGGGCAGGGGTCGGTCGGAGATCCGGAGTGGATAGAGTTCATCGTGCAGATGGTGTCTTCTGTGTTGATCTGGGTCCAGGCGCTGAGGGTGGTGGTGGGGGGCGTTGGTGCGGTCGTTGGGAGCGTTGTTTGTGGGCTGAAGCTGTTGCGTATGTCCGCGATCTTGTTGTGGAAGTAGGAGGCGAGGGAGTTGCAGAGGTCTTGCGACGGGGTGATGTCGTTGTTTCCGGCGTTGGGGTTGGAGAGCTCTTTCACGATGTTGAAAAGTTCCTTGCAGTTGTGTGCATTGTTGTCCAGCCGGTCCTTGAATGCTGTTTTCTTGGTGGCGTGGATCAGTTGATGGTGCTTCCGGGTGGCGAGCTTGAGGTTGGTCATGTTGTCCGGTGTTGGCTCCCTTCTCCAGGCTTTCTCGAGGGCTCGGCAGTTCTTCTTGGAGCTCTTGAGTTCGTCGGTGAACCATGGAGCCTTCTTGCTGCCGGGTCTGCTAGGCGGGGTCCTCAGTGGGGCGAGGTCATCTGCGCAGTTGCTGATCCACTTCATGAGGTTGTCGGCGGCCTGGCTGGGGTTCGCTGAGCTGGCGGGAGGGTGCTGGCTCAGGGAAGCGGCGAGCTGGTCTGCTGTGATCTTGTTCCAGTTTCTACGAGCAACCTGTTGCTGGTGGTGGTGGATCGTGGATCTTCTTAAGGTGAAGTGGATGCAACTGTGGTCCGTCCAGTGGAGTCCGGTGGCGTGGCTGAAGACGATGTCCTTGCTGGATGAGAAGACAGCATTGAGCGTGTGTCCGGCGAGGTGGGTGGGGGTGGTCACCAGCTGCTTGAGTCCGAGGTTGGCGAGGTTGTCAAGCAGGGTGGTGGTGTTGCGGTCGTTGTTGTTCTCCAGGTGGAAGTTGATGTCCCCCAGGAGGATGTAGTCCGCGGAGGGGAGGGCGTGCGGGCTGATGAAGTTGGCGATGTCTTCGCTGAATTGTGTGCGTGGTCCCGGGGGTCGGTAGATGAGGGTGCCTCTGAGGGTGGTTTTGGGGTCCGTGTGGATCTGGAAGTGCAGGTGTTCGGCGGTTGTCAGGGTGTCGTCGGTGTTGGTCGTGAAGCGGATGGTGTCCCTGTAGATGATGGCGATGCCTCCTCTGGTCTGGTTGCCTCGGTCTCTTCGGGTGATCTTGTAGCCGTCTGGGATGGCGATGGCGATGTCGGGCGCTGAGGAGTCGTTCATCCAGGTTTCCGTGAGGAAGGCGACGTCAGGAGCTGTGGTGTCGAGGAGGTTCCAGAGTTCGATGGTGTGCCTGTGGACGGAGCGGGTGTTGAGTAGGATGCACTTGAGGTGGTTGCTGCTGGTGGTCGGCTTGGTGGGTGCTGGTGCGGGGCAGGTCCGGATGCAGGAGAACTTGCAGGCGTGACAGCTGAAGGGTCCATGGGTTCGTCTCGGGGTGGCTCGGTAGCATCCCGGGATTCGGCTGGTGTTGAGTGCGTTGAGGGAGGCGGTGTCGTACGTCCGGCGGGTGGGCTGGGGTCTGCGGGGGCCAGAGGTCTTGGCACTGGGCGCGGTGCAGGCGCGGACGGGCGCAGACGGGCTTACCTTTGGCATACCTTTGGCGCTCATTCGGCGCGCCCGCTGCACGTGCACGCTGCGCGTTCGCCACTCTGCCATAAGAGGAGAGTGGGGGGGGAAGCGAGGGAGGGGCAGCTGGGAGGCGGGAGCGGGGCGGCGAATGGGAAGGCTCCAGGTGGAGGGGGGCGGGGCCGCAGGGGATCAGCGGCGGGGAGCGGGGAGGTGGCGGGGGCACAGCGGGAAAAACGGCGGGCAAAACGGCGGACTGGGCAAGAGACTGACAAAAAGATAGAAAGGCTGGGCAAAGCAGGGGAAAGCAGCCCCAACACAGGGGGGACAGACGAGAGTGCGGAGGCAGGAGCAACGGGCAAAAGGTCACGCAGGCAGCAGGAAGCGGCGCTGCGATCCAGAAGCTGAGACCACGCCTCGTGGTCAGGGGCACAGCTGCGAGCAGCGGCGGGAACGGGGCAGCTAGGGCACACCCACGGGGAGTGTGCGCAGTGCGTGGAGGAGTGACCGGCCCAGAGGCACAGAGGTCACAGATCACCACTGCATGCGCTCCTCCCTATATGCTCCAGTGGGAGGGAGGGGCAGCTGGGAGGCGGGAGCGGGGCGGCGAATGGGAAGGCTCCAGGTGGAGGGGGGCGGGGCCGCAGGGGATCAGCGGCGGGGAGCGGGGAGGTGGCGGGGGCACAGCGGGAAAAACGGCGGGAAAAACGGTGGACTGGGCAAGAGACTGACAAAAAGATAGAAAGGCTGGGCAAAGCAGGGGAAAGCAACCCCAACACAGGGGGGACAGACGAGAGTGTAGAGGCAGGAGCAACGGGCAAAAGGTCACGCAGGCAGCAGGAAGCGGCGCTGCGATCCAGAAGCTGAGACCACGCCTCGTGGTCAGGGGCACAGCTGCGAGCAGCGGCGGGAACGGGGCAGCTAGGGCACACCCACGGGGAGTGTGCGCAGTGCGTGGAGGAGTGACCGGCCCAGAGGCACAGAGGCATTGCGGGGGCGCAAGTTATAGTTAGCTGAACTAACTATAATGGGGGAATTTCTAGGGTTTTGTATGAGGGAAATGTCCAGCTAACTATAACGCCACTGAAACCTATAGTTTTTTTAGTGAATTTCTAAGGTTTTTTAAATGCCAATTCCTAACTATAACGCCCCTGAAACCTTTGGTTTTTTCAGTGAATTTCTAAGGTTTTTTAAATGCCAATTCCTAGCTATAACGCCCCTGAAACCTTTTGTTTTTTCAGTGAATTTCAAAGGTTTTTTAAATGCCAATTCCTAACTATAACGCCCCTGAAACCTTTGGTTCTTTCAGTGAATTTCAAAGGTTTTTTAAATGCTAATTCCTAACTATATCAGGCCTGAAACCTATGGTTTTTTCAGTGAATTTCAAAGGTTTTTTAAATGCTAATTCCTATCTTTATCTTATCTCTGAAGATATCATGTTTAATGATTTTGATTGAATTTCTATATTTTTCAAATTCAGTGTCAATTTCATATTTTTTTTTTTTTAACTTTTTTAATCACCATTTTTTAAACTTATTTTTTCAATTAATTCTTTTAAAAATTAAAAAAATATTATTAGAATGTAATGGATTTTTCAAACATATTTTTTTATATTTTTCAAAATATTTTTTTAACTGTATGTTCCAAACTTTATTTTATATATTTTTTCCCATGTTTTTGGATCCGCGCACCCTATGCATACTGTTCTCGATCGCTACGCGTTAGCATCTGCGCATGGTATGCGTTGGGTACGTGTTTAGTGCGCGATCTCAATGCGACCGGTACGCGACTCCCAGCCTATACGCCACACGTGCAATGTACGTAACGCGACGTTTATGCGCTGCGTCATCTGCGTCTATGACGCGGTAGGTACGCGGATCCCGCGAAATATTTAGCATTTTAAAAAACATATACATATATGTATTTCATGTGAATATTAATTGAAGACAAACTCTAAAATAGTCCTAAAACTAATATATTTTTACATCTAATCCCATAAATTCAATTTCGCGGTTGCGCACTGGGTGCGTGCTGCGTCAGCGCAGGGTGCGCGGATCCCATGTGACCTGCAAAAAAAAGAGATTTGATTGGTTCATTACACTTCCTATTCTAACTATTGAAAGACCCCACCCATTTCAATCATTCTTTGATCTTCTTTGGAGGAACATCTCACACCTTAGAACTAGAAGAAACTTTTTGGGGAAGATTTCCACAGCAGCCACCATCAGAATCAGACCATTCGTCCGATGAGGAATTTGTTGTGGAACCTTCACGCCCAGAAAGATACACCTCTGTCGTGTGGAAATCTTTTTCCTTCCCAGAAGGACAAAATAAAACTAATTCAACTAAAGTGACAGGTAAAATATGTCAAAAAGTGCTTTCCAGAGGAGATCCATCAAAAAAATACTCTTGTGGGACTGCAAGTATGTTAGAAAACACCTGAAGGCTCTGCATCCCGTGAACCTGGCCAAGCAGGAATGCAGAAGACTCCGACAGCAGCCTCAGCCAGCAGTGGCAAGCAATTCTGCAGCATCACCATCAAGCACTCACCCGGACATATGTCCAGAATTTGGAAAACTAAACATTAGTTGCATTAAATGCAACAAACTACTATGTTACAGCGAGCAGTCAATTGAACTAATCTGCCGAGCGCAGCAAAACCACAAGTGCTAAACTTGTGTTTATTTTATTTTTTTGCAGAAGTTGACTGTTTTGTTACTCCTGTCATCTTTTTTTTCCTTTTGAAAAAAACAAAAAAATAACAAAATTGTTCCAAAAAGTACAAAAAAATTAAAAAACAAAAACGAAGAAAAAAAAAAGTTCTTGTAAGAACTAACTTTCCTGGTTTAAAAAAAGAGCTACATTTCTTTGTTAGTGTCTGAAAGTTTAGATGAATGTATGTGTAGTACGTAATTGACTGAATGAATGCATTAGTAGCGTATGGTGAATGTATAAGTGCAGAACTATGAGGAAGTGCTGCAGCATCACACAGTAACCTCTTTAACTGCAGTGTGCTGTAGTACTTCTGAAGCACAGGGATGCAACATATGTACATAAATATGTTGCAAATCTATGCTTCTGTCTGCACGGCTGCTTAAACTGCAGCCATGTGGTGACACAGGCACCCTTGCACCATAGTGCAAGGATATCTGTGTCATGTGCTGTTTGTTTTTCTACAGGAAGACACACCTTCCTGCACAAAAACAATGAGAAAATGCATTTTTCTCCTTCAATGTATGCTGAACATTTCAGCATGCATTGAAGATATAAAAATGTGTAGAAATTAAAACAATTCTCCTTGTTGTGCTTTCCTACACCAATTTTAGAATGGTGCACCATTCACACACATATCGAGATTTATGATTTCTGATAAATCTAGACATGTCTTGTTCTATGAGTATTAAGTGCAATCATGCACAACAACACTTATAGAACACCCTTTCAACACAAAGTGGTCTGCATGATGAGGTTGTATTTACATGGAGTATAAAAGTGCACAGAGTGCCTTTTCCTCTCTTTGTAAATATGAAAGAGTATCTTACACAATAACTATGTTACAAAAAGTGACATATTTCCGTTTTTAAAATTCCTTGCGAATGCTAAAAGGTAAGCACAGAGTTTTGTCTGCAAAGATGTTCAAAGAAGAATGATTGAAATAATTGCGGTCCTTCAATAGCTAAAATGGGAAATATTATAAACCCCTCAAATCTCTTTTTTTGCAGGTCACATGATATCTGATTATGGTCAGATTTCAAAACTACATAGGTATAAACAGAGTGTTTTTAGAAACATGTTTCAACTTTGTAGCTTCTTGCAGACCTCCTCATTCTGCATATTGAGACTTAGTTAAACTTACCTTCACAGTAATAGGAATAAAAAATGGTACACATTTTTTCCCATTTTCATTCCAATCTAAATTCATAAAAATTGCTTATTTTAAAATTTGGATCTGTGAAAGAAAAGGAAAAAAAAATATAACATGTAATAATACATTTTTTACAACACAGCATAATTTCCACAAAGTAATTTTTTTGCCTTTTTTGCCGTTCTCAGAATATATTAAATTTCACTAAAAATAGTGATTTCAATCGTACTCATCACTTAACAGCGGGCAAAAAAAAAACGATCTCAAAGATTGTTAAAAAAAAAACAACATGCTATTCTCAAAAAAAGAAACAAGATACAAATCACAGATATATAAAATGCATACAGCTAACAAAATTTTATAACTGTTAATGTTGTCGCTTTAAAATATTCACCGAATCTAAGGATGAATTTTTGGAGGATGCACCACGCCCACAACGTTTTCCTTCAGTGGTGTGGAAATTTTTTACTTTTCTCGAGGGGCAAACATAGACCAATGCCACCTTCGTCACGCGCAAGATTTGCAAAAGAGTTCTGTTACAAGGGGATCCTAACAAAAAATACTTGTGCGGCACGGCAAGTATGATGAAACACCTAAGGACCCTTCATCCATACAATCTTGCACGAGAAGAGTGCAAAGAGATGAGAAACACTCCTGTCCTGTATCTGTAAAAAAGAATCACAAATAAATGTATATTAATAACTTTCAAATTTATACTATTCCATTACTGTACAAACACATTTTATATAAAAACTGACTACGAAACTATAGCCCTGAACCACAAGTGTGACGATCGTTAAAACACTGCATCCATAGTGCATACTACTGTGAAGCAGTTCATGCCCTAAAGCCTACCTCACTAAAAGACTACATGCTAACTGACTAAATGATTACAGTACTATAAGGAGACACACTGGGTGAGTGATAGGATGTTTGCTAGAAGTGTATGAATACTAACTAGGGAATTGAAGGTGTGAAAGACAACTGTGTAGGTGATTAGAGGACTGCATCCATACTGGATAGGCATTTAAAGCAGTCCATGTGCTAAGGCCTGGCTCACTGCATGAGTACTTGTGTACTGAATGAATGATTAGAGTACAGCAAGGAGAGTGCCTAGGTGAATTTATAAGTGGTAGGCTTTTCACACAGGGAATGGATTAGTACTTGGTACTGAATGGGTCACTAGAGGAGTGCAAAGGGAGTGACAGGATGTTTGCTGGACTGTATGGATACTGACTAGAGAAATGAAAGTGTGAAAGACAAGTGTCTAGGTGGTTACAAGACTGCATACATAGTAGATAGGGGTTTGAAGTAGTCCATGTGCTAAGGCCTGGCTCAGTGCATGAATACTTAGGCACTGACTGAATGATTAGAGTACTGCAAAGATAGTATCTTGGTGAATTTATAAGTGTTTGGGTTTTGGCACAGTGAATGGATTAGTACCTGGTGCTGAATGGGTCACTAGAGGACTGCAAAGGGAGTTACAGGGTGTTTCCTGGAAGTGTCTGGATACTGACTAGCGAATTGAAAATGTGAAAGACAAGTGTATAGTATGTTAGAAGACTGCATGCATACTGCATAGACATTTGAAGCAATCTATGTGGTAATGTATGGTTCACAACATGAGTACTTGGAAACTGACTAAATCATCAGACTACTGCTAGGTTAGTGCCTGGGTAAAACTTTTAAATTTTCAGTTCTGGCACACTGAAGAGAATAGTACATGGTACTGCACTTTAGTGTCAAACCCTGACTCATTTTATCAATGCACAAGCAAAGAATAGCTTCTAAAGCTACTAAAACTTGACAACATGACCGATTTTAAAACAGTTATCTGTCATCAAATACACTATGGGCCTCATGTAGGTAGCCAAATACCGGTCGGTAACGGCCGATTTTCGGTAAATATGCCATCACCGACCGGTATTTAGACAAGTGAGATGTAGGAGTCCAAAAACAACTTTTCGGTAAATATGAGGCGGTAAATACCGAATCATAATTACCGAATCCTAAAATACCGATTCATTTTTACCGAATACATATTTAACGAATCGGTAAATATGAAGTGGTAAATATGAAGTGGTAAAACTGAAAATGACATGTAGGAACAATCGGTAATTAAGAAATCCATGAAAATCGGTAATTAAGAGTTGGTAATTAACACGGATTGAAAGCAGGTGGTAACCATCAACAGTGCATATAATCAATCCCAAAATGCAACAGCGTGGACAACATGGCCGCTCTGTATGTCATTGCAAGGCGCCTACGTCTACAGGCAGCAGGTCTGAGGATTTGGAGACGGGAGGAACGCATCTACAGACAGCGCATCACACTCTTCCAGCTGACTGATGCAGAGATACATGAAAGGTACAGGCTACACCCCCAAACCATCATGGACCTGATAAGGGACCTGCACCCACTCCTGGACCAGCCAACAAGAAGGGCGCATGCCATACCACCACATGTGCAGGTGCTCTGCAGCCTACATCTACTGGCATCCGGCAGTTATCAGGTGGTGATAGCTGCGGTGGGTGGTGTATCCCAGAGTTGCCTGTCCCATTTCTTCAGGAAGTTCCTGGATGCCATGATGCAGAGAATGCACCACTACATCAGCTTCCCAAACACACAGGCTGCACTGCAGAAAACCAAAACAGACTTTTATCACATGGCACAGTTCCCCCATGTCATTGGCTGTATTGATGGCACACACATCCCAATCTGCCCACCAGCTGACACTGAGCACATCTACAGGAACAGAAAGTCCACCCACTCCATCAATGTGCAGGTGATCTGTGATGCAGGGAACATCATCACTGATATTGTAGCGAAGTTTCCTGGGAGCACCCACGACTCTTACATCTTCCAGAACAGTGGGATCTACACACAACTGAGTGCCGGAGAATTTGGAGAGGGATACCTGCTAGGTAAGTAACAGTGACGCCCCTTGAAACCTGCAAATCATAGTGTATAGAGGCATGTGACTGATGTTTCCCTTTTACTCACCTAGGCGACAGTGCATATGCCTGCCGGTCATTCATCCTCACTCCCTACCTACACCCATCAACCCAGAGTGAGAGACGATACAACGTGGCACATAAAACAACACGCAATGTGGTGGAGCGCACGTTTGGACTACTGAAGAGCAGGTTCCGCTGCCTCCACAAGAGCGGAGGCGCCCGCCAGTACACACCCATCAACTGCTGCAAGATCATTGCCACTTGTGCAATGCTGCACAACCTTGCCACGAAGAAAGGTACAGATGTGGAACTAACATATTTTGAGGACAACGAGGATGAGTCAGGCCAGCCAGAGGGCAACGCAGCTAGAGTGCCAACTGCAATAGACGGGAGAGAGAGACGGGCAGAGATCACATGCAACTATTTCTGAGTAAGTAAGGGGACACAGCCAGTTGTGGTATGTCATGACGTAGTTTTAATGCGGCACCACGCCATGAACACAAGATCAAGCCAATCTGGCAACATAGCATATATACAAGGAGTAAGTCCAGGGTTACGTCACCCATTGGGAAGTGGCTAAGCAGAGCTGCATCAATGTTTGCGCATACGCGCTGCAGTGTTGGATGGCACGGCTTGTGCATCCTCACTAAAGCCAACCCCAAGCCGCCTGCTGCTCCTGCGTCCTTCTGGAACAGGGGGTGTGATGCTGCTCCTGCTGCTGGTGTCGATGCTCTCCGCAGCATCCCCTGCAGCAGTTGTCGACGCCTGACTGGTTAATAGCACCTCAAGTGCACTTGTCACCTGCACCATCCCCCGAGACAGGTCACTGCAGCAGTGTGTCAGGCCCTCCTGCATCGACACAGAGCGCCGGCAGAGTAGAGAAGTGGCAGTTGCCAGACGGTTGAGTGCCCTGGTGGTAGTGTCCCTCCTCTGCCGTTCCCGGCGCCGTGCATCTATGTCAGCATCTAATTTGCTGCACAACTGCTGGATTGACTGGGACATGTCCCGAATGCCCGCTGCCATAGCGCTGATGTTATTGTCCATGTTGACTAATGTAGTTTTCATGAACCGCATGTGCCTCTGGACTGACATGACTGCCTTTGTTTGCAGGCGCTGTTGTTTTAACATTTGGCCCTCGAGCCCCGAGAAGACACCATGGCTGTCAATGGTTGCTGGTGGACTCTGGACACGCGACCTGCGGCGCCCTCTTGCTCCCGTCTGTGCTGCCTGTGAGGTGTAGGGCACAGTGGCATGGCTCCCATCCTGGGGCCTGGTGAGTTCTTCAGGGCCCCTGCTGTCGTCAGACGAGGTGTCTAAGGCTCGCAGCCTGGCTGCTGGACGCCTCCTCATTCCCACACCTGCAAGCGGAGATGTGGCCGGTGACTCAAACATGAGTGGCGATGCTGGCTCTGGGTGAGGTGATGCTTGCTCTGGGTGAGGTGATGCTGGCTCTGGGTGAGGTGATGCTGGCTCTGGGTGAGGTGATGCTGGCTCTGGGTGAGGCGAGGCTGCCTGTGTTGGTGGTGCGGCTGCCTGTGGCCCTGCTCCCTGGGCTGAACTTGTGCTGGCCAGAGGTGATCTTTGTGGCCGGTGTGCCCTCTCTCCTGCAGCATGCCCTGTCCTGCGTGATGTCACATCTGGGGACAGAAATGCAACATCGGCTCAGTGTCCCCGAAGGGCTGCATTGCAAGCATCACAATAAATCATTTCACATTCCAAAATGTCCTCTGCCTCCTTGTGCCTCATGTGTGTGACATGCCTTGTTGCCCTGTGCCATTTACTTCATGGTTGGTGTTTCCCTGACTACATCTCCCAGAATGCATTGCCTGTCTGCACTAACACATGTGGACTGGAGTGGGATTCTCGTTTCACAATGGGGGATGTGGGATAGGGGTAGGGGGGGGCTACATTGCTGTGCTTTCGTCTTACCTTGTTGTGTGGCGGCTCTGGCAGAGCTGTCGGCATCCCCAAGACCCACGACGCTCTCTTGCTCAATTGTGGCCCCCACCAGCTCCTCCAGTTCGGTGAGGGCAGGTGCCCTGTTGGTTCCACCTCCAGTCTGGCTGGCCTCCTTCTGGATGTCGCCCATCTTCCTCTTGGTTACAATCCTCAGGTCATACCAGCGCTTTTTGAGGACCTCTATGTCCCTGTGGGTCACTCCCACAGCATTGACCTGCGCCTGGATGGCCAGCCAAATGTTGCGCTTTTCAGCCTCAGGCACTTGCAGGGATTGCCTCCCAAACAGCTTCTGGTGCTGCTTCACCACCTCCTCCACCAGCACCTGGAGTTCCTTGGGGCTGAATTTCAGCTTCCTCCTCCTTTCCCCTCCATCTCTCTGTGTCCTCTGGCTGGACATGATGTTAGTTTTTCCGCTCGCACAGGCACTGGCTCCCTGCCTCTCCTCTGCACTCCAAGCCTCTCCAGGGTCTGCTAATTATGTACACCTGCCTGGGTGTGGCCACTTCCTGGTTGAGTGAGGTGTGGTTGCACAGGATTAGCTATTTCATCAAGTCATGTGATTTTATTTACCGATTCCGTAAATACCGAATCGGTATTTACCGAATCGGTAAATACCACCTCGGTATTTACCGATTCGGTGAATTCCGATTCTTGATTACCGAATGTTACCGATTCGGTAATTGTTACCGACTTTTTACCTACATGTAACTTACCGATTCTTAAATACCGATTCGGTACGGCTCGGTATTTAAGAAGCGGTAATATTTATTTTCCTACATGAGGCCCTAAGTTACCAAATGCTTCTCTCACAATCCTTACCCAAATGTACACAGACTCACAGTGTGATTTTAGACAAGCAACACTATCCCTAGCAGTTTACCAAAACTCATTCACTAGTCTAGAAGAGGTAATGGTACTGCACACAATCTACATATTTAAGTACAGCACATTAGTGTCAAAGTATGACTCATTTAATCAACGCATAAGCAAAGACTGGCTTCTAATGCTACTAAAACTTGACAACATGACAGGTTTTAAAAGAGTTATCTGCTAAAAAATACACAATGTTACCAAATGCTTCTCTCACAGTGGTTCCTAAATGCACACATACTCACTGTGTGATTCTAGACAAACAACACTATCCCTTGCACTATACCAAAACAAATTTCTTCATCTAGAAGGAGTACTACATTTTAGTATAGAAACATAAGTCATTTCACAAATTCTTAAACAATGACTGGTTTCTAATTCTACCAAAATATAAAAACAGCACAGTTATCTGTCTGCAAACACATGAAAAACACAAATGCTTATCACAGAATGGTTTCTACATGCACACACACTGTCAATAAGATTGTAGAGAAAAAAGTAGTCCCTACACTTTAGCAGGAGAAATACATTAGTCTGATTAAAATCAAAATAGTCTACATACATCCCCTCACAATTAAATAACTCACCTTTCAAGTTGTTTTGTAGATTAAGAAGTATATCAGTCACACACCAGATTTTCTTTTACAGAATCTCTGCACTGTGCACCTCCCAGCAAAAACAAAGAATGGAAAAGTTTGCCTTTCATTTTCCACACATATACATGTAAACATCAAATCACAATCCTTCACACATAAACTCAAAAGCAAACACACATTTCTATTGGTTAAACATTTCAACCCTTTCCAACTGAAATACATTTCAACCCTTCCCCCAATCTGCCTTCTGCCTCTTACCATAGAAACAGGTCATGAAACACTGCTCTGAGCACACAGGACACAAGTTCAGCACACAATGTTACTAAACAAGACAGGAAGTTTGCTTGACTTTTCAACATATCAGCTTATCATATATAATGTTCCTTACAATCTGTTTTTGTTAACCAATAAGAATCATACCTTTAAAAAACAGAAATATACACCCTACCTTTCAGTGTAGAAAGTAGTCATACAACCAATGATTTCTTGTCTTTTTTCCCCAAAAAAATTCCGTGGATCCCCGCACCCAACGCGAGAGAATCCGTGCACCCAACGCGATAGGATGCGCGCACCGTGCGCGCATTTCGCCGTTTAAAAAAAAAAAATGGGGGTCCTTCTAGGACCCCCCAAGCACCTCTAGAGGGTCAGAGTATTTCCACTCTGCCCCCTTTATATGTTTTACACACTTATTCCCCTTGCTTCTTCAGCCTTGCTTCTACCGAGGCAGAAAATAGCAGCCAACAGTTCCTGGTTTCGAATGTAGACAGACACTCGAGAGCCAATTAGCATTCAGCGCGGGATCAGGAGGGTGCGCGCTTGGTTCGGGGAGGGTGCGCTTACGGTGCGGGTAGGGTCCCCGGATCCTCCCCGGCCATAGAAATGTATGTACTTTTAACTCTAATTTTCTAAGGAACTACTGAATGGATTCACACCATTTATGCAAAAGGCACGAGTCTGAACTGAGGACTACCTCTTTGCCAAATTTGGTGTCATTCCGTTCAGCGGTTCGGGCTGTAGCTGCGACAACAGATCCTATGGGAAAATGCATTGGGAAAACGTGTTTTGGGACCCCCCATTTTTCTCGGCCCCCGCTTGACGAATCACCACGAAACTTTCAGGGTAGGTACACTACACAAACATCACTGCACTACCCTAAAACACTACCCCCAGCAAGACCCCCTACACTACCCAAACACCACTGCACTACCCTACACCCTAAAACACAACCCCAGCACGAACTCCGATACTACACAAACACCACTGCACTACCCTAAAACCTAAAACACTACCCCAGCACGACCCCCTACACTACACAAACACCACTGCATTATCCTAAACCATAAAACACTACCCCCAGCACGACCCCCTACACTACCCAAACACCACTGCACTACCCTAAACACTAAACCACGACCCCCTACACTACACAAACACCACTGCACTACCCTAAAACACTACCCCCAGCATGACCCCCTACACTACACAAACACCACTGCACTACCCTAAACCCTAAAACACTACCCCCAGCCTGACCTCTACACTATGCAAACTCCACTGCACTACCCTAAACCCTAAAACACTACCCCCAGCATGACCCCCTCACAACACAAACACCACTGCACTACCATAAACCCTAAATCTACCCGCAGCACGAGCCCCTACATTACACAAGCACCAGTGCACTACCCAAAACACTACCCCCAGCATGACACCCTACACTACCCAAACACCACTGCACTACCCTAAACCCTAAATCTACCCAAGCACAACCCCCTAGACTACACAAACGCCACTGCACTACCCTAAACCCTAAAACACTACCCCAGCAAGACCCACTTCACTACACAAACACCAGTGCACTGCCTTAAACCCTAAAACACTACCCCCAGTACGACCCCCTACACTACACAAACCCCACTGCACTACCCTGAACACTAAATCTACCCCCAGCAGGACCCCTACACTACACAAACACCACTGCACTACACTAAACCCTAAAACACTATCCCAAGCATGACCCCTACACTACCCAAACACCACTGTACTACCCTAAACCCTAAAACACTACCCCTAGCACGACACCCTTCACTATCCAAACTCTACTGCACTACGCTAAACCCAAAAACACTACCCCTAGCACGACCCCCTACACTACCCAAACACCACTGCACTACCCTAAAACACGACCCCCTATACTACACAAACACCACTGCACTACCTTACACCCAAAACACTACCCCAGCACGACCCCTTACACTACTCGAACACCACTGCGCTTCCTTAAACCCTGAGGGCCCGATTCACAGAATTAACTGAAGACAAAATCCTAAACTTACTACTTTTGGTATTCACAGAATGCACTTACTACTTTTGGTATTCACAGAATGGATTTACGACTACTAACTTTACGTCCGCACTTGGGCCGGAAATTCCCAAGGCGGAGCTTCCGGCCCGGAGGTGGGGATTCCGGCCAGTGGCAGAGATTTAGCCATGGCCAAAATCTCCACCTCTGGGCCGGACGCTACGCCTCCGGCCCGGAAGGCCCGCCTCCAGGCCTGAAGCTCCGCCTCCTGGCCGGAATTTCCGGCCCGAGTGCGGACGTAAAGTTAGTACTCGTAAATCCATTCTGTGAATACCAAAAGTAGTAAGTGCATTCTGTGAATACCAAAAGCAGTAAGTGCATTCTGTGAATACCAAAATGGTAATAAGTTTAGGATTTTGTCTTAAGTTAGTTCTGTGAATCGGGCCCTGAGACACTTCCCCTAGCATGACCCATTACACTACCCGAACACCACTGCACTACACTAAACCATAAATCTACACCCAGCACACACCCCTACACTACCCAAACACCACTGCACTACCCTAAACCCTGAAACACTACCCGCAGAATGACCCCCTACACTACACAAACACCACTGCACTGCCCTAAACCCAAAAACAATACCCCCAGCACGACCCCCTACACTACCCAAAGACCACTGCACTGCACTGCCCTAAACCCGAAAACACTACCCCCAGCACGACCCCCTACACTACTCAACACCACTGCACTACCCTAAACCCTAAAACACTATCCCCAGCAAGACCCCCTACACTACACAAACATCACTGCACTACCCTAAACCCTAAAACACTACCCCCAGAAAGACCCCCTACACTACCCAAACACCACTGCACTACCCTACACCCTAAAACACAACCCCAGCACGAACTCCTACACTACACAAACACCACTGCACTACTCTAAACTCTAAAACACTACCCCAGCACGACCCCCCACACTATACAAACACCACTGCACTACCCTAAACCCTAAAACACTACCACCAGCATGACCCCCTTCACTACCCAAACACAACTGCACTACCTTAAACCCCAAAACACTACCCCCAGCACGACCTCCTACACTACCCAAACACCACTGCACTACCCTAAACCCTAAACCACGACCCCCTACACTACACAAACACCACTGCACTACCCTAAACCCTAAAACACTACCCCCAGCACGACCCCCTACACTACCCAAACATCACTGCACTACCCTAAACCCTAAATCTACCCCCAGCACAACCCCATACACTACACAAACACCACTGCACTACCCTAAACCCTACAACACTACCTCCATCACAACCCCCTTCACTTCACAAACACCACTGCACTGCCTTAAACCATAAAACACTACACCCAGTACTACCCCTTACACTACACAAACACCACTGTGCTACCCTAAACCCTAAATCTACCCCAGCATGAACCGTACACTACACAAACACCACTGCACTACCCTAAACCCTAAAACACTACCCCAAGCACAACCCCCTACACTACACAAACACCACTGTACTACCCTAAACCCTAAAACACTACCCCAGCACAACCCCCTTCACTACCCGAACATAACTGCACTACTCTAAACCCCAAAACACTACCCCAGCACAACCCCCTATACTACCCACACACCACTGCACTACCCTAAACCCTAAAACACGACCCCATATACTACACACACACCACTGCACTACCCTAAACCCTGAAACACTACCCCAGCACGACCCCTACACTACACAAACACCACTGCACTACCATAAACCCTAAAACACTACCCCCTACACTACACAAACACCACTGCACTACCCTAAACCCTAAAAAACTACCCACAGCATGACCCCCTACACTACACAAACACCACTGCACTTCCCTAAACCCTAAAACACTACCCCTACACTACACAAACCCCACTGCACTACCGTAAACCCTAAAACACTACCCCCAGCATGACCTCTACACTATACAAACACCACTGCCCTAAACCCTAAAACACTATCCCCAGCATGACCCCCTCACAACACAAACACCACTGCACTACCATAAACCCTAAATCTACCCGCAGCACGAGCCCCTACATTACACAAGCACCAGTGCACTACCCAAAAAACTACCCCCAGCATGACACCCTTCACTACCCAAACACCACTTCACTACCCTAAACCCTAAATCTACCCCATCACAACCCCCTAGACTACACAAACACCACTGCACTACCCTAAACCCTAAAACACTACCCCCAGCACGACCCCCTTCACTACACAAACACCAGTGCACTGCCTTAAACCCTAAAACACTACCCCCAGCACGACTCCCTACACTACACAAACACCACTGCACTACCCTAAACCCTAAATCTACCCCCAGCAGGACCCCCTACACTGCACAAACACCACTGCACTACACTAAACCCTAAAACACTAACCCAAGCATGACCCCTACACTACCCAAACACCAGTGTACTACCCTAAACCCTAAAACACTACCCCAGCACGACCCCTTCACTATCCAAACTCTACTGCACTACGCTAAACCCAAAAACACTACCCCTAGCATGACCCCCTACACTACCCAAACACCACTGCACTACCCTAAACCCTAAAACACGACCCCCTACACTACACACACACCACTGCACTACCCTAAACCCTGAAACACTACCCCCAGCACGACTCCTGCACTACACAAACACCACTGCACTACCCTAAACCCTAAAACACTACCCCCTACACTACACAAACACCCCTGCACTATCCTAAACCCTAAAAAAGTACTCACAGCATGACCCCCTACACTACACAAACACCACTGCACGTCCCTAAACCCTAAAACACTACCCCTACACTACACAAACCCCACTGCACTACCCTAAACCCTAAAACACTACCCCCAGCATGACCTCTACACTATACAAACACCACAGCACTACCCTAAACCCTAAAACACTACCCCCAGCATGACCCCCTCACAACACAAACACCACTGCACTACCATAAACCCTAAATCTACCCACAGCACGAGCCCCTACATTACACAAGCACCAGTGCACTACCCAAAACACTACCCCCAGCATGACACCCTACACTACCCAAACACCACTGCACTACCCTAAACCCTAAATCTACCCCCAGCACAACCCCCTAGACTACACAAACACCACTGCATTACCCTAAACCCTAAAACACTACCCCCAGCACGACCCCCTTCACTACACAAACACCAGTGCACTGCCTTAAACCCTAAAACACTACCCCCAGCACGACCCCTTACACTACACAAACACCACTGCACTACCCTAAACCCTAAATCTACCCCCAGCAGGACCCCCTACACTGCACAAACACCACTGCACTACACTAAACCCTAAAACACCACCCCAAGCATGACCCCTACACTACCCAAACACCACTGTCCTACCCTAAACCCTAAAACACTACCCCAGCACGACCCCTTCACTATCCAAACTCTACTGCACTACGCTAAACCCAAAAACACTACCCCTAGCATGACCCCCTACACTACCCAAACACCACTGCACTACCCTAAACCCTAAAACACGACCCCCTACACTACACACACACCACTGCACTACCCTAAACCCTGAAACACTACCCCCAGCACGACTCCTGCACTACACAAACACCACTGCACTACCCTAAACCCTAAAACACTACCCCCTACACTACACAAACACCCCTGCACTATCCTAAACCCTAAAAAAGTACTCACAGCATGACCCCCTACACTACACAAACACCACTGCACGTCCCTAAACCCTAAAACACTACCCCTACACTACACAAACCCCACTGCACTACCCTAAACCCTAAAACACTACCCCCAGCATGACCTCTACACTATACAAACACCACAGCACTACCCTAAACCCTAAAACACTACCCCCAGCATGACCCCCTCACAACACAAACACCACTGCACTACCATAAACCCTAAATCTACCCACAGCACGAGCCCCTACATTACACAAGCACCAGTGCACTACCCAAAACACTACCCCCAGCATGACACCCTACACTACCCAAACACCACTGCACTACCCTAAACCCTAAATCTACCCCCAGCACAACCCCCTAGACTACACAAACACCACTGCATTACCCTAAACCCTAAAACACTACCCCCAGCACGACCCCCTTCACTACACAAACACCAGTGCACTGCCTTAAACCCTAAAACACTACCCCCAGCACGACCCCTTACACTACACAAACACCACTGCACTACCCTAAACCCTAAATCTACCCCCAGCAGGACCCCCTACACTGCACAAACACCACTGCACTACACTAAACCCTAAAACACCACCCCAAGCATGACCCCTACACTACCCAAACACCACTGTCCTACCCTAAACCCTAAAACACTACCCCAGCACGACCCCTTCACTATCCAAACTCTACTGCACTACGCTAAACCCAAAAACACTACCCCTAGCATGACCCCCTACACTACCCAAACACCACTGCACTACCCTAAACCCTAAAACACGACCCCCCTACACTACACAAACACCACTGCACTTCCCTAAACCCTAAACCACTTCCCCCAGCACAACCCCCTACACTACACAAACACCACTGCACTACCCTAAACCCTAAAACACTACCCCAGCACTACCCCCTACACTACCTAAACACCACTGCACTACCCTAAACCCTAAAACACTACCCCAAGCACAACCCCTACACTACCCAAACACCACTGCACTTCCCTAAACCCTAAAACACTACCCCCAGCATGACTCCCTACACTACACAAGCAGCATTGCACTACCCATAAACACTACCCCCAGCATGACCCCCTACACTACACAAACACCACTGCACTACCCTAAACCTTAAAACACCACCCCCTACACTACACAAAAACCACTGCACTACCCTAAACCCTAAAACACTACCCCCAGCACAAACCCCTACACTAGACAAACACCACTGCACTACCCAAAACCCCAAAACACTAGCCCCTACACTACACAAACAACACTGCACTACCCTAAACCCTAAAACACTGCCCCCAGCATGACTCCCTACACTACAGAAAAACCACTCACTACCCTAAACCCTAAAACACTACCCCAAGCAGGAACCCCTACACTACACAAACACCACTGCACTACCCTAAACCCTAAAACACTACCCCCAGCATAACCCCCTTCACTACCCAAACACAACTGCACTACCCTAAACCACAAAACACTACCCCCAGCACGACCTCCTACACTACCCAAACACCACTGCACTACCCTAAACCCTAAACCACGACCCCCTACACTACACAAACACCACTGCACTACCCTAAACCCTAAAACACTACCCCCAGCACGACCCCCTACACTACCCAAACATCACTGCACTACCCTAAACACTAAAACACTACCACCAGCATAACTCCCTACACTACCCAAAACCCACTGCACTACCCTAAACCCTAAATCTACCCCCAGCACAACCCCATACACTACAGAAACACCACTGCACTACCCTAAACCCTACAACACTACCTCCATCACAACCCCCTTCACTTCACAAACACCACTGCACTGCCTTAAACCATAAAACACTACCCCCAGTACTACCCCTTACACTACTCAAACACCACTGTGCTACCCGAAACCCTAAATCTACCCCTGCATGAACCGTACGCTACACAAACACCACTGCACTACCCTAAACCCTAAAACACTACCCCAAGCACAACCCCCTACACTACACAAACACCACTGTACAACCCTAAACCCTAAAACACTACCCCAGCACAACCCCCTTCACTACCCGAACATAACTGCACTACTCTAAACCCCAAAACACTACCCCAGCACAACTCCCTACACTACCCAAACACCACTGCACTACCCTAAACCCTAAAACACGACCCCATATACTACACACACACCACTGCACTACCCTAAACCCTGAAACACTACCCCAGCATGACCCCTACACTACACAAACACCACTGCACTACCAAAAACCCTAAAACACTACCCCCTACACTACACAAACACCACTGCACTACCCTAAACCCTAAAAAACTACCCACAGCATGACCCCCTACACTACACAAACACCACTGCACTTCCCTAAACCCTAAAACACTACCCCTACACTACACAAACCCCACTGCTCTACCGTAAACCCTAAACCACTACCCCCAGCATGACCTCTACACTATACAAACACCACTGCACTACCCTAAACCCTAAAACACTATCCCCAGCATGACCCCCTCACAACACAAACACCACTGCACTACCATAAACCCTAAATCTACCCGCAGCACGAGCCCCTACATTACACAAGCACCAGTGCACTACCCAAAAAACTACCCCCAGCATGACACCCTTCACTACCCAAACACCACTTCACTACCCTAAACCCTAAATCTACCCCATCACAACCCCCTAGACTACACAAACACCACTGCACTACCCTAAACCCTAAAACACTACCCCCAGCACGACCCCCTTCACTACACAAACACCAGTGCACTGCCTTAAACCCTAAAACACTACCCCCAGCACGACTCCCTACACTACACAAACACCACTGCACTACCCTAAACCCTAAATCTACCCCCAGCAGGACCCCCTACACTGCACAAACACCACTGCACTACACTAAACCCTAAAACACTAACCCAAGCATGACCCCTACACTACCCAAACACCAGTGTACTACCCTAAACCCTAAAACACTACCCCAGCACGACCCCTTCACTATCCAAACTCTACTGCACTACGCTAAACCCAAAAACACTACCCCTAGCATGACCCCCTACACTACCCAAACACCACTGCACTACCCTAAACCCTAAAACACGACCCCCTACACTACACACACACCACTGCACTACCCTAAACCCTGAAACACTACCCCCAGCACGACTCCTGCACTACACAAACACCACTGCACTACCCTAAACCCTAAAACACTACCCCCTACACTACACAAACACCCCTGCACTATCCTAAACCCTAAAAAACTACCCACAGCATGACCCCCTACACTACACAAACACCACTGCACGTCCCTAAACCCTAAAACACTACCCCTACACTACACAAACCCCACTGCACTACCCTAAACCCTAAAACACTACCCCCAGCATGACCTCTACACTATACAAACACCACAGCACTACCCTAAACCCTAAAACACTACCCCCAGCATGACCCCCTCACAACACAAACACCACTGCACTACCATAAACCCGAAATCTACCCGCAGCACGAGCCCCTACATTACACAAGCACCAGTGCACTACCCAAAACACTACCCCCAGCATGACACCCTACACTACCCAAACACCACTGCACTACCCTAAACCCTAAATCTACCCCCAGCACAACCCCCTAGACTACACAAACACCACTGCATTACCCTAAACCCTAAAACACTACCCCCAGCACGACCCCCTTCACTACACAAACACCAGTGCACTGCCTTAAACCCTAAAACACTACCCCCAGCACGGCCCCTTACACTACACAAACACCACTGCACTACCCTAAACCCTAAATCTACCCCCAGCAGGACCCCCTACACTGCACAAACACCACTGCACTACACTAAACCCTAAAACACCACCCCAAGCATGACCCCTACACTACCCAAACACCACTGTCCTACCCTAAACCCTAAAACACTACCCCAGCACGACCCCTTCACTATCCAAACTCTACTGCACTACGCTAAACCCAAAAACACTACCCCTAGCATGACCCCCTACACTACCCAAACACCACTGCACTACCCTAAACCCTAAAACACGACCCCCTACACTACACAAACACCACTGCACTTCCCTAAACCCTAAACCACTTCCCCCAGCACAACCCCCTACACTACACAAACACCACTGCACTACCCTAAACCTTAAAACACTACCCCAGCACTACCCCCTACACTACCCAAACACCACTGCACTATCCTAAACCCTAAAACACTACCCCAAGCACAACCCCTACACTACCCAAACACCACTGCACTTCCCTAAACCCTAAAACACTACCCCCAGCATGACTCCCTACACTACACAAGCAGCATTGCACTACCCATAAACACTACCCCCAGCATGACCCCCTACACTACACAAACACCACTGCACTACCCTAAACCCTAAAACACTACCCCCAGCACAAACCCCTACACTAGACAAACACCACTGCACTACCCAAAACCCTAAAACACTAACCCCTACACTACACAAACACCACTGCACTACCCTAAACCCTAAAACACTGCCCCCAGCATGACTCCCTACACTACAGAAAAAACACTCACTACCATAAACCCTAAAACACTACCCCAAGCAGGAACCCCTACACTACACAAACACCACTGCACTACCCTAAACCCTAAAACACTACCCCCAGCATGACCCCCTTCACTACCCAAACACAACTGCACTACCCTAAACCACAAAACACTACCCCCAGCACGACCTCCTACACTACCCAAACACCACTGCACTACCCTAAACCCTAAACCACGACCCCCTACACTACACAAACACCACTGCACTACCCTAAACCCTAAAACACTACCCCCAGCACGACCCCCTACACTACCCAAACATCACTGCACTACCCTAAACACTAAAACACTACCACCAGCATAACTCCCTACACTACCCAAAACCCACTGCACTACCCTAAACCCTAAATCTACCCCCAGCACAACCCCATACACTACACAAACACCACTGCACTACCCTAAACCCTACAACACTACCTCCATCACAACCCCCTTCACTTCACAAACACCACTGCACTGCCTTAAACCATAAAACACTACCCCCAGTACTACCCCTTACACTACACAAACACCACTGTGCTACCCTAAACCCTAAATCTACCCCAGCATGAACCGTACGCTACACAAACACCACTGCACTACCCTAAACCCTAAAACACTACCCCAAGCACAACCCCCTACACTACACAAACACCACTGTACTACCCTAAACCCTAAAACACTACCCCAGCACAACCCCCTTCACTACCCGAACATAACTGCACTACTCTAAACCCCAAAACACTACCCCAGCACAACTCCCTACACTACCCAAACACCACTGCACTACCCTAAACCCTAAAACACGACCCCATATACTACACACACACCACTGCACTACCCTAAACCCTGAAACACTACCCCAGCACGACCCCTACACTACACAAACACCACTGCACTACCAAAAACCCTAAAACACTACCCCCTACACTACACAAACACCACTGCACTACCCTAAACCCTAAAAAACTACCCACAGCATGACCCCCTACACTACACAAACACCACTGCACTTCCCTAAACCCTAAAACACTACCCCTACACTACACAAACCCCACTGCTCTACCGTAAACCCTAAACCACTACCCCCAGCATGACCTCTACACTATACAAACACCACTGCACAACCCTAAATCCTAAAACACTATCCCCAGCATGACCCCCTCACAACACAAACACCACTGCACTACCATAAACCCTAAATCTACCCGCAGCACGAGCCCCTACATTACACAAGCACCAGTGCACTACCCAAAAAACTACCCCCAGCATGACACCCTTCACTACCCAAACACCACTTCACTACCCTAAACCCTAAATCTACCCCATCACAACCCCCTAGACTACACAAACACCACTGCACTACCCTAAACCCTAAAACACTACCCCCAGCACGACTCCCTACACTACACAAACACCACTGCACTACCCTAAACCCTAAATCTACCCCCAGCAGGACCCCCTACACTGCACAAACACCACTGCACTACACTAAACCCTAAAACACTAACCCAAGCATGACCCCTACACTACCCAAATACCAGTGTACTACCCTAAACCCTAAAACACTACCCCAGCACGACCCCTTCACTATCCAAACTCTACTGCACTACGCTAAACCCAAAAACACTACCCCTAGCATGACCCCCTACACTACCCAAACACCACTGCACTACCCTAAACCCTAAAACACGACCCCCTACACTACACACACACCACTGCACTACCCTAAACCCTGAAACACTACCCCCAGCACGACCCCTACACTACACAAACACCACTGCACTACCCTAAACCCTAAAACACTACCCCCTACACTACACAAACACCCCTGCACTACCCTAAACCCTAAAAAACTACCCACAGCATGACCCCCTACACTACACAAACACCACTGCACATCCCTAAACCCTAAAACACTACCCCTACACTACACAAACCCCACTGCACTACCCTAAACCCTAAAACACTACCCCCAGCATGACCTCTACACTATACAAACACCACAGCACTACCCTAAACCCTAAAACACTACCCCCAGCATGACCCCCTCACAACACAAATACCACTGCACTACCATAAACCCTAAATCTACCCGCAGCACAACCCCCTAGACTACACAAACACCACTGCATTACCCTAAACCCTAAAACACTACCCCCAGCACGACCCCCTTCACTACACAAACACCAGTGCACTGCCTTAAACCCTAAAACACTACCCCCAGCACGACCCCTTACACTACACAAACACCACTGCACTACCCTAAACCCTACATCTACCCCCAGCAGGACCCCCTACACTGCACAAACACCACTGCACTACACTAAACCCTAAAACACCACCCCAAGCATGACCCCTACACTACCCAAACACCACTGTACTACCCTAAACCCTAAAACTCTACCCCAGCACGACCCCTTCGCTATCCAAACTCTACTGCACTACGCTAAACCCAAAAACACCACCCCTAGCATGACCCCCTACACTACCCAAACACCACTGCACTACCCTAAATCCTAAAACACGACCCCCTACACTACACAAACACCACTGCACTTCCCTAAACCCTAAACCACTTCCACCAGCACATCCCCCTACACTACACAAACACCACTGCACTACCCTAAACCCTAAAACACTACCCCAGCACTACCCCTACACTACCCAAACACCACTGCACTACCCTAAACCCTAAAACACTATCCCAAGCACAACCCCTACACTACCCAAACACCACTGCACTTCCCTAAACCCTAAAACACTACCCCCAGCAAGACTCCCTACACTACACAAGCAGCATTGCACTACCCATAAACACTACCCCCAGCATGACCCCCTACACTACACAAACACCACTGCACTACCCTAAACCTTAAAACACCACCCCCTACACTACACAAACACCACTGCACTACCCTAAACCCTAAAACACTACCCCCAGCACAAACCCCTACACTAGACAAACACCACTGCACTACCCAAAACCCTAAAACACTAACCCCTACACTACACAAACACCACTGCACTACCCTAAACCCTAAAACACTACCCCCAGCATGACTCCCTACACTACAGAAAAACTACTGCAATACCCTAAACCCTAAAACACTACCCCAAGCAGGAACCCCTACACTACACAAACACCACTGCACTACCCTAAACCCTAAAACACTACCCCCAGCATAACCCCCTTCACTACCCAAACACAACTGCACTACCCTAAACCACAAAACACTACCCCCAGCACGACCTCCTACACTACCCATACACCACTGCACTACCCTAAACCCTAAACCACGACCCCCTACACTACACAAACACCACTGCACTACCCTAAACCCTAAAACACTACCCCCAGCACGACCCCCTACACTACCCAAACATCACTGCACTACCCTAAACACTAAAACACTACCACCAGCATGACTCCCTACACTACCCAAAACCCACTGCACTACCCTAAACCCAAAATCTACCCCCAGCACAACCCCATACACTACACAAACACCACTGCACTACCCTAAACCCTACAACACTACCTCCATCACAACCCCCTTCACTTCTCAAACACCACTGCACTGCCTTAAACCATAAAACACTACCCCCAGTACTACCCCTTACACTACACAAACACCACTGCACTACCCTAAACCCTAAATCCAACCCCAGCAGGACCTCCTACACTGCACAAACACCACTGCACTACACTAAACCCTAAAACACCACCCCAAGCATGACCCCTACACTACCCAAACACCACTGTCCTACCCTAAACCCTAAAACACTACCCCAGCACGACCCCTTCACTATCCAAACTCTACTGCACTACGCTAAACCCAAAAACACTACCCCTAGCATGACCCCCTACACTACCCAAACAACACTGCACTACCCTAAACCCTAAAACACGACCCCTACACTACACAAACACCACTGCACTTCCCTAAACCCTAAACCACTTCCCCCAGCACAACCCCCTACACTACACAAACACCACTGCACTACCCTAAACCCTAAAACACTACCCCAGCACTACCCCCTACACTACCCAAACACCACTGCACTACCCTAAACCCTAAAACACTACCCCAAGCACAACCCCTACACTACCCAAACACCACTGCACTTCCCTAAACCCTAAAACACTACCCCCAGCATGACTCCCTACACTACACAAGCAGCATTGCACTACCCATAAACACTACCCCCAGCATGACCCCCTACACTACACAAACACCACTGCACTACCCTAAACCTTAAAACACCACCCCCTACACTACACAAACACCACTGCACTACCCTAAACCCTAAAACACTACCCCCAGCACAAACCCCTACACTAGACAAACACCACTGCACTACCCAAAACCCTAAAACACTAACCCCTACACTACACAAACACCACTGCACTACCCTAAACCCTAAAACACTGCCCCCAGCATGACTCCCTACACTACAGAAAAACCACTCACTACCCTAAACCCTAAAACACTACCCCAAGCAGGAACCCCTACACTACACAAACACCACTGCACTACCCTAAACCCTAAAACACTACCCCCAGCATGACCCCCTTCACTACCCAAACACAACTGCACTACCCTAAACCACAAAACACTACCCCCAGCACGACCTCCTACACTACCCAAACACCACTGCACTACCCTAAACCCTAAACCACGACCCCCTACACTACACAAACACCACTGCACTACCCTAAACCCTAAAACACTACCCCCAGCACGACCCCCTACACTACCCAAACATCACTGCACTACACTAAACACTAAAACACTACCACCAGCATAACTCCCTACACTACCCAAAACCCACTGCACTACCCTAAACCCTAAATCTACCCCCAGCACAACCCCATACACTACACAAACACCACTGCACTACCCTAAACCCTACAACACTACCTCCATCACAACCCCCTTCACTTCACAAACACCACTGCACTGCCTTAAACCATAAAACACTACCCCCAGTACTACCCCTTACACTACACAAACACCACTGTGCTACCCTAAACCCTAAATCTACCCCAGCATGAACCGTACGCTACACAAACACCACTGCACTACCCTAAACCCTAAAACACTACCCCAAGCACAACCCCCTACACTACACAAACACCACTGTACTACCCTACACCCTAAAACACTACCCCAGCACAACCCCCTTCACTAACCGAACATAACTGCACTACTCTAAACCCCAAAACACTACCCCAGCACAACTCCCTACACTACCCAAACACCACTGCACTACCCTAAACCCTAAAACACGACCCCATATACTACACACACACCACTGCACTACCCTAAACCCTGAAACACTACCCCAGCACGACCCCTACACTACACAAACACCACTGCACTACCAAAAACCCTAAAACACTACCCCCTACACTACACAAACACCACTGCACTACCCTAAACCCTAAAAAACTACCCACAGCATGACCCCCTACACTACACAAACACCACTGCACTTCCCTAAACCCTAAAACACTACCCCTACACTACACAAACCCCACTGCTCTACCGTAAACCCTAAACCACTACCCCCAGCATGACCTCTACACTATACAAACACCACTGCACAACCCTAAATCCTAAAACACTATCCCCAGCATGACCCCCTCACAACACAAACACCACTGCACTACCATAAACCCTAAATCTACCCGCAGCACGAGCCCCTACATTACACAAGCACCAGTGCACTACCCAAAAAACTACCCCCAGCATGACACCCTTCACTACCCAAACACCACTTCACTACCCTAAACCCTAAATCTACCCCATCACAACCCCCTAGACTACACAAACACCACTGCACTACCCTAAACCCTAAAACACTACCCCCAGCACGACTCCCTACACTACACAAACACCACTGCACTACCCTAAACCCTAAATCTACCCCCAGCAGGACCCCCTACATTGCACAAACACCACTGCACTACACTAAACCCTAAAACACTAACCCAAGCATGACCCCTACACTACCCAAACACCAGTGTACTACCCTAAACCCTAAAACACTACCCCAGCACGACCCCTTCACTATCCAAACTCTACTGCACTACGCTAAACCCAAAAACACTACCCCTAGCATGACCCCCTACACTACCCAAACACCACTGCACTACCCTAAACCCTAAAACACGACCCCCTACACTACACAGACACCACTGCACTACCCTAAACCCTGAAACACTACCCCCAGCACGACCCCTACACTACACAAACACCACTGCACTACCCTAAACCCTAAAACACTACCCCCTACACTACACAAACACCCCTGCACTACCCTAAACCCTAAAAAACTACCCACAGCATGACCCCCTACACTACACAAACACCACTGCACATCCCTAAACCCTAAAACACTACCCCTACACTACACAAACCCCACTGCACTACCCTAAACCCTAAAACACTACCCCCAGCATGACCTCTACACTATACAAACACCACAGCACTACCCTAAACCCTAAAACACTACCCCCAGCATGACCCCCTCACAACACAAACACCACTGCACTACCATAAACCCTAAATCTACCCGCAGCACGAGCCCCTACATTACACAAGCACCAGTGCACTACCCAAAACACTACCCCCAGCATGACACCCTACACTACCCAAACACCACTGCACTACCCTAAACCCTAAAACACGACCCCCTACACTACACACACACCACTGCACTACCCTAAACCCTGAAACACTACCCCCAGCACGACTCCTGCACTACACAAACACCACTGCACTACCCTAAACCCTAAAACACTACCCCCTACACTACACAAACACCCCTGCACTACCCTAAACCCTAAAAAACTACCCACAGCATGACCCCCTACACTACACAAACACCACTGCACGTCCCTAAACCCTAAAACACTACCCCTACACTACACAAACCCCACTGCACTACCCTAAACCCTAAAACACTACCCCCAGCATGACCTCTACACTATACAAACACCACAGCACTACCCTAAACCCTAAAACACTACCCCCAGCATGACCCCCTCACAACACAAACACCACTGCACTACCATAAACCCTAAATCTACCCGCAGCACGAGCCCCTACATTACACAAGCACCAGTGCACTACCCAAAACACTACCCCCAGCATGACACCCTACACTAACCAAACACCACTGCACTACCCTAAACCCTAAATCTACCCCCAGCACAACCCCCTAGACTACACAAACACCACTGCATTACCCTAAACCCTAAAACACTACCCCCAGCACGACCCCCTTCACTACACAAACACCAGTGCACTGCCTTAAACCCTAAAACACTACCCCCAGCACGACCCCTTATACTACACAAACACCACTGCACTACCCTAAACCCTAAATCTACCCCCAGCAGGACCCCCTACACTGCACAAACACCACTGCACTACACTAAACCCTAAAACACCACCCCAAGCATGACCCCTACACTACCCAAACACCACTGTACTACCCTAAACCCTAAAACTCTACCCCAGCACGACCCCTTCACTATCCAAACTCTACTGCACTACGCTAAACCCAAAAACACCACCCCTAGCATGAACCCCTACACTACCCAAACACCACTGCACTACCCTAAACCCTAAAACACGACCCCCTACACTACACAAACACCACTGCACTTCCCTAAACCCTAAACCACTTCCCCCAGCACAACCCCCTACACTACACAAACACCACTGCACTACCCTAAACCCTAAAACACTACCCCAGCACTACCCCCTACACTACCCAAACACCACTGCACTACCCTAAACCCTAAAACACTACCCCAAGCACAATCCCTACACTACACAAGCAGCATTGCACTACCCATAAACACTACCCCCAGCATGACCCCCTACACTACACAAACACCACTGCACTACCCTAAACCTTAAAACACCACCCCCTACACTACACAAACACCACTGCACTACCCTAAACCCTAAAACACTACCCCCAGCACAAACCCCTACACTAGACAAACACCACTGCACTACCCAAAACCCTAAAACACTAACCCCTACACTACACAAACACCACTGCACTACCCTAAACCCTAAAACACTGCCCCCAGCATGACTCCCTACACTACAGAAAAACTACTGCACTACCCTAAACCCTAAAACACTACCCCCAGCACAACCCCCTACACTACACAAACACCACTGCACTACCCTAAACCCTAAAACACTACCCCAGCACTACCCCCTACACTACCCAAACACCACTGCACTACCCTAAACCCTAAAACACTACCCCAAGCACAACCCCTACACTACCCAAACACCACTGCACTTCCCTAAACCCTAAAACACTACCCCCAGCATGACTCCCTACACTACACAAGCAGCATTGCACTACCCATAAACACTACCCCCAGCATGACCCCCTACACTACACAAACACCACTGCACTACCCTAAACCTTAAAACACCACCCCCTACACTACACAAACACCACTGCACTACCCTAAACCCTAAAACACTACCCCCAGCACAAACCCCTACACTAGACAAACACCACTGCACTACCCAAAACCCTAAAACACTAACCCCTACACTACACAAACACCACTGCACTACCCTAAACCCTAAAACACTGCCCCCAGCATGACTCCCTACACTACAGAAAAACCACTCACTACCCTAAACCCTAAAACACTACCCCAAGCAGGAACCCCTACACTACACAAACACCACTGCACTACCCTAAACCCTAAAACACTACCCCCAGCATGACCCCCTTCACTACCCAAACACAACTGCACTACCCTAAACCACAAAACACTACCCCCAGCACGACCTCCTACACTACCCAAACACCACTGCACTACCCTAAACCCTAAACCACGACCCCCTACACTACACAAACACCACTGCACTACCCTAAACCCTAAAACACTACCCCCAGCACGACCCCCTACACTACCTAAACATCACTGCACTACCCTAAACACTAAAACACTACCACCAGCATAACTCCCTACACTACCCAAAACCCACTGCACTACCCTAAACCCTAAATCTACCCCCAGCACAACCCCATACACTACACAAACACCACTGCACTACCCTAAACCCTACAACACTACCTCCATCACAACCCCCTTCACTTCACAAACACCACTGCACTGCCTTAAACCATAAAACACTACCCCCAGTACTACCCCTTACACTACACAAACACCACTGTGCTACCCTAAACCCTAAATCTACCCCAGCATGAACCGTACGCTACACAAACACCACTGCACTACCCTAAACCCTAAAACACTACCCCAAGCACAACCCCCTACACTACACAAACACCACTGTACTACCCTAAACCCTAAAACACTACCCCAGCACAACCCCCTTCACTACCCGAACATAACTGCACTACTCTAAACCCCAAAACACTACCCCAGCACAACTCCCTACACTACCCAAACACCACTGCACTACCCTAAACCCTAAAACACGACCCCATATACTACACACACACCACTGCACTACCCTAAACCCTGAAACACTACCCCAGCACGACCCCTACACTACACAAACACCACTGCACTACCAAAAACCCTAAAACACTACCCCTACACTACACAAACACCACTGCACTACCCTAAACCCTAAAAAACTACCCACAGCATGACCCCCTACACTACACAAACACCACTGCACTTCCCTAAACCCAAAAACACTACCCCTACACTACACAAACCCCACTGCTCTACCGTAAACCCTAAACCACTACCCCCAGCATGACCTCTACACTATACAAACACCACTGCACAACCCTAAATCCTAAAACACTATCCCCAGCATGACCCCCTCACAACACAAACACCACTGCACTACCATAAACCCTAAATCTACCCGCAGCACGAGCCCCTACATTACACAAGCACCAGTGCACTACCCAAAAAACTACCCCCAGCATGACACCCTTCACTACCCAAACACCACTTCACTACCCTAAACCCTAAATCTACCCCATCACAACCCCCTAGACTACACAAACACCACTGCACTACCCTAAACCCTAAAACACTACCCCCAGCACGACTCCCTACACTACACAAACACCACTGCACTACCCTAAACCCTAAATCTACCCCCAGCAGGACCCCCTACATTGCACAAACACCACTGCACTACACTAAACCCTAAAACACTAACCCAAGCATGACCCCTACACTACCCAAACACCAGTGTACTACCCTAAACCCTAAAACACTACCCCAGCACGACCCCTTCACTATCCAAACTCTACTGCACTACGCTAAACCCAAAAACACTACCCCTAGCATGACCCCCTACACTACCCAAACACCACTGCACTACCCTAAACCCTAAAACACGACCCCCTACACTACACAGACACCACTGCACTACCCTAAACCCTGAAACACTACCCCCAGCACGACCCCTACACTACACAAACACCACTGCACTACCCTAAACCCTAAAACACTACCCCCTACACTACACAAACACCCCTGCACTACCCTAAACCCTAAAAAACTACCCACAGCATGACCCCCTACACTACACAAACACCACTGCACATCCCTAAACCCTAAAACACTACCCCTACACTACACAAACCCCACTGCACTACCCTAAACCCTAAAACACTACCCCCAGCATGACCTCTACACTATACAAACACCACAGCACTACCCTAAACCCTAAAACACTACCCCCAGCATGACCCCCTCACAACACAAACACCACTGCACTACCATAAACCCTAAATCTACCCGCAGCACGAGCCCCTACATTACACAAGCACCAGTGCACTACCCAAAACACTACCCCCAGCATGACACCCTACACTACCCAAACACCACTGCACTACCCTAAACCCTAAAACACGACCCCCTACACTACACACACACCACTGCACTACCCTAAACCCTGAAACACTACCCCCAGCACGACTCCTGCACTACACAAACACCACTGCACTACCCTAAACCCTAAAACACTACCCCCTACACTACACAAACACCCCTGCACTACCCTAAACCCTAAAAAACTACCCACAGCATGACCCCCTACACTACACAAACACCACTGCACGTCCCTAAACCCTAAAACACTACCCCTACACTACACAAACCCCACTGCACTACCCTAAACCCTAAAACACTACCCCCAGCATGACCTCTACACTATACAAACACCACAGCACTACCCTAAACCCTAAAACACTACCCCCAGCATGACCCCCTCACAACACAAACACCACTGCACTACCATAAACCCTAAATCTACCCGCAGCACGAGCCCCTACATTACACAAGCACCAGTGCACTACCCAAAACACTACCCCCAGCATGACACCCTACACTAACCAAACACCACTGCACTACCCTAAACCCTAAATCTACCCCCAGCACAACCCCCTAGACTACACAAACACCACTGCATTACCCTAAACCCTAAAACACTACCCCCAGCACGACCCCCTTCACTACACAAACACCAGTGCACTGCCTTAAACCCTAAAACACTACCCCCAGCACGACCCCTTACACTACACAAACACCACTGCACTACCCTAAACCCTAAATCTACCCCCAGCAGGACCCCCTACACTGCACAAACACCACTGCACTACACTAAACCCTAAAACACCACCCCAAGCATGACCCCTACACTACCCAAACACCACTGTACTACCCTAAACCCTAAAACTCTACCCCAGCACGACCCCTTCACTATCCAAACTCTACTGCACTACGCTAAACCCAAAAACACCACCCCTAGCATGAACCCCTACACTACCCAAACACCACTGCACTACCCTAAACCCTAAAACACGACCCCCTACACTACACAAACACCACTGCACTTCCCTAAACCCTAAACCACTTCCCCCAGCACAACCCCCTACACTACACAAACACCACTGCACTACCCTAAACCCTAAAACACTACCCCAGCACTACCCCCTACACTACCCAAACACCACTGCACTACCCTAAACCCTAAAACACTACCCCAAGCACAATCCCTACACTACACAAGCAGCATTGCACTACCCATAAACACTACCCCCAGCATGACCCCCTACACTACACAAACACCACTGCACTACCCTAAACCTTAAAACACCACCCCCTACACTACACAAACACCACTGCACTACCCTAAACCCTAAAACACTACCCCCAGCACAAACCCCTACACTAGACAAACACCACTGCACTACCCAAAACCCTAAAACACTAACCCCTACACTACACAAACACCACTGCACTACCCTAAACCCTAAAACACTGCCCCCAGCATGACTCCCCACACTACAGAAAAACTACTGCACTACCCTAAACCCTAAAACACTACCCCCAGCACAACCCCCTACACTACACAAACACCACTGCACTACCCTAAACCCTAAAACACTACCCCAGCACTACCCCCTACACTACCCAAACACCACTGCACTACCCTAAACCCTAAAACACTACCCCAAGCACAACCCCTACACTACCCAAACACCACTGCACTTCCCTAAACCCTAAAACACTACCCCCAGCATGACTCCCTACACTACACAAGCAGCATTGCACTACCCATAAACACTACCCCCAGCATGACCCCCTACACTACACAAACACCACTGCACTACCCTAAACCTTAAAACACCACCCCCTACACTACACAAACACCACTGCACTACCCTAAACCCTAAAACACTACCCCCAGCACAAACCCCTACACTAGACAAACACCACTGCACTACCCAAAACCCTAAAACACTAACCCCTACACTACACAAACACCACTGCACTACCCTAAACCCTAAAACACTGCCCCCAGCATGACTCCCTACACTACAGAAAAACCACTCACTACCCTAAACCCTAAAACACTACCCCAAGCAGGAACCCCTACACTACACAAACACCACTGCACTACCCTAAACCCTAAAACACTACCCCCAGCATGACCCCCTTCACTACCCAAACACAACTGCACTACCCTAAACCACAAAACACTACCCCCAGCACGACCTCCTACACTACCCAAACACCACTGCACTACCCTAAACCCTAAACCACGACCCCCTACACTACACAAACACCACTGCACTACCCTAAACCCTAAAACACTACCCCCAGCACGACCCCCTACACTACCCAAACATCACTGCACTACCCTAAACACTAAAACACTACCACCAGCATAACTCCCTACACTACCCAAAACCCACTGCACTACCCTAAACCCTAAATCTACCCCCAGCACAACCCCATACACTACACAAACACAACTGCACTACCCTAAACCCTACAACACTACCTCCATCACAACCCCCTTCACTTCACAAACACCACTGCACTGCCTTAAACCATAAAACACTACCCCCAGTACTACCCCTTACACTACACAAACACCACTGTGCTACCCTAAACCCTAAATCTACCCCAGCATGAACCGTACGCTACACAAACACCACTGCACTACCCTAAACCCTAAAACACTACCCCAAGCACAACCCCCTACACTACACAAACACCACTGTACTACCCTAAACCCTAAAACACTACCCCAGCACAACCCCCTTCACTACCCGAACATAACTGCACTACTCTAAACCCCAAAACACTACCCCAGCACAACTCCCTACACTACCCAAACACCACTGCACTACCCTAAACCCTAAAACACGACCCCATATACTACACACACACCACTGCACTACCCTAAACCCTGAAACACTACCCCAGCACTACCCCTACACTACACAAACACCACTGCACTACCAAAAACCCTAAAACACTACCCCCTACACTACACAAACACCACTGCACTACCCTAAACCCTAAAAAACTACCCACAGCATGACCCCCTACACTACACAAACACCACTGCACTTCCCTAAACCCTAAAACACTACCCCTACACTACACAAACCCCACTGCTCTACCGTAAACCCTAAACCACTACCCCCAGCATGACCTCTACACTATACAAACACCACTGCACAACCCTAAATCCTAAAACACTATCCCCAGCATGACCCCCTCACAACACAAACACCACTGCACTACCATAAACCCTAAATCTACCCGCAGCACGAGCCCCTACATTACACAAGCACCAGTGCACTACCCAAAAAACTACCCCCAGCATGACACCCTTCACTACCCAAACACCACTTCACTACCCTAAACCCTAAATCTACCCCATCACAACCCCCTAGACTACACAAACACCACTGCACTACCCTAAACCCTAAAACACTACCCCCAGCACGACTCCCTACACTACACAAACACCACTGCACTACCCTAAACCCTAAATCTACCCCCAGCAGGACCCCCTACACTGCACAAACACCACTGCACTACACTAAACCCTAAAACACTAACCCAAGCATGACCCCTACACTACCCAAACACCAGTGTACTACCCTAAACCCTAAAACACTACCCCAGCACGACCCCTTCACTATCCAAACTCTACTGCACTACGCTAAACCCAAAAACACTACCCCTAGCATGACCCCCTACACTACCCAAACACCACTGCACTACCCTAAACCCTAAAACACGACCCCCTACACTACACACATACCACTGCACCACCCTAAACCCTGAAACACTACCCCCAGCACGACCCCTACACTACACAAACACCACTGCACTACCCTAAACCCTAAAACACTACCCCCTACACTACACAAACACCCCTGCACTACCCTAAACCCTAAAAAACTACCCACAGCATGACCCCCTACACTACACAAACACCACTGCACATCCCTAAACCCTAAAACACTACCCCTACACTACACAAACCCCACTGCACTACCCTAAACCCTAAAACACTACCCCCAGCATGACCTCTACACTATACAAACACCACAGCACTACCTTAAACCCTAAAACACTACCCCCAGCATGACCCCCTCACAACACAAACACCACTGCACTACCATAAACCCTAAATCTACCCGCAGCACGAGCCCCTACATTACACAAGCACCAGTGCACTACCCAAAACACTACCCCCAGCATGACACCCTACACTACCCAAACACCACTGCACTACCCTAAACCCTAAAACACGACCCCCTACACTACACACACACCACTGCACTACCCTAAACCCTGAAACACTACCCCCAGCACGACTCCTGCACTACACAAACACCACTGCACTACCCTAAACCCTAAAACACTACCCCCTACACTACACAAACACCCCTGCACTACCCTAAACCCTAAAAAACTACCCACAGCATGACCCCCTACACTACACAAACACCACTGCACGTCCCTAAACCCTAAAACACTACCCCTACACTACACAAACCCCACTACACTACCCTAAACCCTAAAACACTACCCCCAGCATGACCTCTACACTATACAAACACCACAGCACTACCCTAAACCCTAAAACACTACCCCCAGCATGACCCCCTCACAACACAAACACCACTGCACTACCATAAACCCTAAATCTACCCGCAGCACGAGCCCCTACATTACACAAGCACCAGTGCACTACCCAAAACACTACCCCCAGCATGACACCCTACACTAACCAAACACCACGGCACTACCCTAAACCCTAAATCTACCCCCAGCACAACCCCCTAGACTACACAAACACCACTGCATTACCCTAAACCCTAAAACACTACCCCCAGCACGACCCCCTTCACTACACAAACACCAGTGCACTGCCTTAAACCCTAAAACACTACCCCCAGCACGACCCCTTACACTACACAAACACCACTGCACTACCCTAAACCCTAAATCTACCCCCAGCAGGACCCCCTACACTGCACAAACACCACTGCACTACACTAAACCCTAAAACACCACCCCAAGCATGACCCCTACACTACCCAAACACCACTGTACTACCCTAAACCCTAAAACTCTACCCCAGCACGACCCCTTCACTATCCAAACTCTACTGCACTACGCTAAACCCAAAAACACCACCCCTAGCATGAACCCCTACACTACCCAAACACCACTGCACTACCCTAAACCCTAAAACACGACCCCCTACACTACACAAACACCACTGCACTTCCCTAAACCCTAAACCACTTCCCCCAGCACAACCCCCTACACTACACAAACACCACTGCACTACCCTAAACCCTAAAACACTACCCCAGCACTACCCCCTACACTACCCAAACACCACTGCACTACCCTAAACCCTAAAACACTACCCCAAGCACAATCCCTACACTACACAAGCAGCATTGCACTACCCATAAACACTACCCCCAGCATGACCCCCTACACTACACAAACACCACTGCACTACCCTAAACCTTAAAACACCACCCCCTACACTACACAAACACCACTGCACTACCCTAAACCCTAAAACACTACCCCCAGCACAAACCCCTACACTAGACAAACACCACTGCACTACCCAAAACCCTAAAACACTAACCCCTACACTACACAAACACCACTGCACTACCCTAAACCCTAAAACACTGCCCCCAGCATGACTCCCTACACTACAGAAAAACTACTGCACTACCCTAAACCCTAAAACACTACCCCAAGCAGGAACCCCTACACTACACAAACACCACTGCACTACCCTAAACCCTAAAACACTACCCCCAGCATGACCCCCTTCACTACCCAAACACAACTGCACTACCCTAAACCACAAAACACTACCCCCAGCACGACCTCCTACACTACCCATACACCACTGCACTACCCTAAACCCTAAACCACGACCCCCTACACTACACAAACACCACTGCACTACCCTAAACCCTAAAACACTACCCCCAGCACGACCCCCTACACTACCCAAACATCACTGCACTACCCTAAACACTAAAACACTACCACCAGCATGACTCCCTACACTACCCAAAACCCACTGCACTACCCTAAACCCTAAATCTACCTCCAGCACAACCCCATACACTACACAAACACCACTGCACTACCCTAAACCCTACAACACTACCTCCATCACAACCCCCTTCACTTCACAAACACCACTGCACTGCCTTAAACCATAAAACACTACCCCCAGTACTACCCCTTACACTACACAAACACCACTGTGCTACCCTAAACCCTAAATCTACCCTAGCATGAACCGTACACTACACAAACACCACTGCACTACCCTAAACCCTAAAACACTACCCCAAGCACAACCCCCTACACTACACAAACACCACTGTACTACCCTAAACCCTAAAACACTACCCCAGCACAACCCCCTTCACTACCCGAACATAACTGCACTACTCTAAACCCCAAAACACTACCCCAGCACGACCCCTACACTACACAAACACCACTGCACTACCAAAAACCATAAAACACTACCCCCTACACTACACAAACAGCACTGCACTACCCTAAACCCTAAAAAACTACCCACAGCATGACCCCCTACACTACACAAACACCACTGCACTTCCCTAAACCCTAAAACACTACCCCTACACTACACAAACCCCACTGCTCTACCGTAAACCCTAAACCACTACCCCCAGCATGACCTCTACACTATACAAACACCACTGCACTACCCTAAATCCTAAAACACTATCCCCAGCATGACCCCCTCACAACACAAACACCACTGCACTACCATAAACCCTAAATCTACCCGCAGCACGAGCCCCTACATTACACAAGCACCAGTGCACTACCCAAAAAACTACCCCCAGCATGACACCCTTCACTACCCAAACACCACTTCACTACCCTAAACCCTAAATCTACCCCATCACAACCCCCTAGACTACACAAACACCACTGCACTACCCTAAACCCTAAAACACTACCCCCAGCACGACCCCCTTCACTACACAAACACCAGTGCACTGCCTTAAACCCTAAAACACTACCCCCAGCACGACTCCCTACACTACACAAACACCACTGCACTACCCTAAACCCTAAATCTACCCCCAGCAGGACTCCCTACACTGCACAAACACCACTGCACTACACTAAACCCTAAAACACTAACCCAAGCATGACCCCTACACTACCCAAACACCAGTGTACTACCCTAAACCCTAAAACACTACCCCAGCACGACCCCTTCACTATCCAAACTCTACTGCACTACGCTAAACCCAAAAACACTACCCCTAGCATGACCCCCTACACTACCCAAACACCACTGCACTACCCTACACCCTAAAACACGACCCCCTACACTACACACACACCACTGCACTACCCTAAACCCTGAAACACTACCCCCAGCACGACCCCTACACTACACAAACACCACTGCACTACCCTAAACCCTAAAACACTACCCCCTACACTACACAAACACCCCTGCACTACCCTAAACCCTAGAAATCTACCCACAGCATGACCCCCTACACTACACAAACACCACTGCACATCCCTAAACCCTAAAACACTACCCCTACACTACACAAACCCCACTGCACTACCCTAAACCCTAAAACACTACCCCCAGCATGACACCCTACACTACCCAAACACCACTGCACTACCCTAAACCCTAAATCTACCCCAGCACAACCCCCTAGACTACACAAACACCACTGCATTACCATAAACCCTAAAACACTACCCCCAGCACGACCCCCTTCACTACACAAACACCAGTGCACTGCCTTAAACCCTAAAACACTACCCCCAGCACGACCCCTTACACTACACAATCACCACTGCACTACCCTAAACCCTAAATCTACCCCCAGCAGGACCCCCTACACTGCACAAACACCACTGCACTACACTAAACCCTAAAACACCACCACAAGCATGACCCCTACACTACCCAAACACCACTGTACTACCCTAAACCCAAAAACACTACCCCTAGCATGACCCCCTATACTACCCAAACACCACTGCACTACCCTAAACCCTAAAACACGACCCCCTACACTACACAAACAGCACTGCACTACCCTAAACCCTAAAACACTACCCCAGCTCTACCCCCTACACTACCCAAACACCACTGCACTACCCTAAACCCTAAAACACTACCCCTAGCACAACCCTTACACTATCCAAACACCACTGCACTTCCCTAATTCCTAAAACACTACCCCCAGCATGACTCCCTACACTACACAAGCAGCATTGCACTACCCATAAACACTACCCCCAGCATGACCCCCTACACTACACAAACACCCCTGCACTACCCTAAACCTTAAAACACCACCCCCTACACTACACAAACACCACTGCACTACCCTAAACCCTAAAACACTACCCCAGCACAAACCCCTACACTAGACAAACACCGCTGCACTACCCAAAACCCTAAAACACTACCCCCTACACTACACAAACACCACTGCACTACCCTAAACCCTAAAACACTGCCCCCAGCATGACTCCCTACACTACAGAAACACCACTGCACTACCCTAAACCCTAAAACACTACCCCAAGCAGGAACCCCTACACTATCCAAACACCACTGCACTATCCTAAACCCTAAAACACTAGCCCCAGCACGACTCCCTACACTACCCAAACATCACTGCACCACCCTATACCCTAAAACATGACCCCCTACACTACACAAACAGCACTGCACTGACCTAATCCTTAAAACACTACCCCCTACACTACAGAAACACCACTGCACTACCCTAGACCCTAAAACACTACCCCCAGGATGACCCCCCTACACTACCCAAACACCAGTGCACTATACTAAACCCTAAAACTCTACCCCCAGCAATAACCCCCTACACTATAGAAAAACCACTGTACTACCCTAAACCCTAAAACACTACCCCCAGCACGACCCCCTCACATCACAAACAGCACTGGACTACCCTAAACCCTAAATCTTCCCCCATGCATGACCCCCTACACTACCCAAACACCACTGCGCTACCCTAAAACACTACACCAGCATGAAACCCTACACTACCCAAACATGACTGCACTACCCTAAACCCTAAAACACTACCCCCAACACTACCCCCTACACTACACAAACACCACTGCACTGCCCTTAACCCAAAAACACTACCCCAGCACTACCCCCTACACTACCCAAACACCACTGCACTACCATAAACCCTAAAACACTAACCCCAGCACAACCCCCTACACTACACAAACACAACTGCGCTACTCTAAACCCTAAAACACTACCCCCAGCACGACTCCCTACACTACCCAAACACCACTGCACTACCCTAAACCCTAAATATACCCCCAGCACGACCCCCTACACTACCCAAACACCACTGCACTACCCTAAACCCTAAAACACTACCCCTAGCACGACCCCCTACACTACCCAAACACCAGTGCACTACCCTAAACCCTAAACACTACCCCAGCATGACCCCCTGCACTACCCATACACCACTGCACTACCCTAAGCGCTAAAACACTACTCCCAGCACGACCCCCTACACTACGGCACTACCCTAAACCCTAAAACAATACCCCAGCACAACCCCTTACACTACCCAAACACCACTGCACTACCTTAACCCTAAAACACTACTCCCAGCACGACCCCCTACACTACCCAAACACCACTGCATTACCCTAAACCCTAAAAAAGAAACCCCCACCCCATGCCCAATCCCCCTTAACTCTCACTCCCCGTGGTTCCTGCTTTACGTCGTCTCTGAGGGACAGTGCACTTCGTTGTGAGGAAACGGAACAGCCTCTGTTTCCTTACAACGACGTGGATCGTCTACATGTTTTTTAGAACGCATGGTCATTTACCATACATACCTTTACAACTAAATTTGTTGTAAAGGCATGCATGGTAAATGACCATGCGTTAAAACAAATGCGTAGTAATGACTTCGCGATGTACAGCGCATGCGTGGTAATGCAAGCGTTGTAATGGTATCGCGAAGTAAAAAAGTCGTTGTAAGGCTGTTTACTGATTGAAGCTGGCCCCTGTTCTTCAGTGAGTCGTTTATTTGATGAATTAAGAGGAAGGATTGTGTTTTTTTTACCGAAAAGTGCATTCCCGGCTGTTGTATTGTGAAAGTGTCCTCGTGGCGTGGTTTCACTTCCGATGAGACAGTGGAGGAGTTCTGTTGTTGGACGGGGCCGTCGCGACACTTCATCAGAAAACACAGCTAATGGAAAGCGTCCTCCCTGAAATGTGGAGCAGTGCCATGAGAGGTCAACAAGTGTGTGTCCCACCGCAGTATGACCGTACCGCGTGACCCATGTGCTGCCTCCAGGCTACGGGAGGCAGAAGCGGCATCGCAGGTCCTCTTGAAGACCGTTGTAGCACTAATTCTACATTTCGGAACTAGGGCATTATAACCTCGTTGTTCCTGCCAGATACAAAGAGAGGATCCTGTGTTATTCAGTGCCCTCGTTACCTTTTTTGTGGGTTGTGGTGCTTGTCACTTTGCTGCCCCACCGGTGCACACGACTTGGCACCCCACCTCGTGTGCCATCTGCAGGGCCTCTGCCCTCGGATCACTGGTTTCAGTTTCTGGAGTGGCAACATAAACAGTTGCTCCCAAAGGACTAGCCTGAACACTTAGGTGAACATCCCCTGCACCAGCATTCCACGGAAATTTTTTCCTAGCTTTCCCATGTCGACGAGGACGTCATAATATTACGGCTCCGCTCGCGACACCGTATGACGTCATCAGAGCCATAAGAGGACCTCGTCGGCATGCTGACATCAGTTCCACCCATTGTTTCCGTGCCACCGAGTCAATTAGGCGGACCGAGACATTTTCACATGTATACATAGTATACTAAATATATATATATAACCTACTGGCCAGTAGGTAGTTATAGATAGGACCTAGTTACTATAGGAAAATGACAACATTCTATTTGCAATAACTTTGGCGCCGATTGACGAATCTTCGTGAAATTTTCAAAACTAATTCTTTGTTGAGATCAGCTCCTATGTTGAAAGTTTGGGGGTGATTCGTCAAGGGGGGGCCGAGAAAAAAGGGGGGTCCCAAAACGTGTTTTCTCCATGTTAATTTCCATAGGAAACTTTAGACAGGCTACAGGTCGAACGGGTGAACGGAATTACCCCACATTTGGCAGGGAGAAGGGCCTTGGTCTAGAAAGCACGCTTTTGTTTATTTGGTGTAAATTCGTTCAGTAGTTTTTTCGAAATATCGAAATTTACAGATATCGATATTTGGGAATTCTGCCATCTGATTGGCTGAGGCGTTATGAGCACAAGCTTGTTGCTGATTGGCTGCGAGCTGTGCGAGCGGTTGCAACTAGGAAGTGTTGGCTGCCATTTTGTGATTCCGTTGAAGCGAGTAAGATACAAAAAAGTGGGGATAAAGGGGGAAAAAGTGGGAAATAGAAGGGTAGGAGCATTGTAACTTCTGTGGGGTGTTTGGGGTGTGCTATATGTGTGCTATATATGGGGTGCAAAGCAAAGTATTTACCCCTACCAATGTGTAAGTGGTGGGCTACGGAAATTAAGTGAGGTATTGGGTATAGTCTGTGTAAGTAGTGTCCGGATGTGTTTATAACTACTAGGAAGAACTACTGATCTGTACTGGTATGAAAGTCCTGGGGTACGGAATATATGTGAGGTATTGTCGAGAGTCTCATGTTGCTAAGCTGAGCTGCTGCCAGAGTCTGGGATTAAAGCGTGAGCCCAAACTGTGTGTCATATGCTGTGAAGTCATGTGCTCTGGCCGCTGTGCCACATCTGTGCAAGTAGTGTCAGCATGTAGTTATAGGTACTTGGAGGAACTTTTGTTTAGAACACTGAGCTTGTGTATGGTGCTTAGGTGGTGTTTTATAGGGAGTGCGAAGGTAAATCAATATGGTATTTGTAGAGCGCAAACCACTCACCCCTATGGGTGAGTAGAGCTGGGGATCAAAGCGAGAGGTCTGTGCTGCAAAGTGAGATGGTCTGGCCGCTGCGCCACAGCTGTGTGGAGAATACATTTTGGCGAGGGTGCGGGAGTTGGCGTTATATGGCCCTAAATTAGGGGGCCTAAGTTGTAAGTTATAGGGTGGCTCTAAAAAGAGCCCTTGTGTTCATTAGTTGGAGCTACATATAAGTGCGGATGCACAGCTTCAAGTTATTCAGGAAAACTCGGTTTCCCTGATCTGTGAAGTGTACTCCATCACTTCTGTATATATCTGCCATATCAAAACGTATGTTGTTGTTGTATATGGACCCGATTTTGTGGTCTCTGAGGTATGCAGAGACAGCTTTGTTGACTTTTTTCCGAGATTTTTCAATCTGAGGACAAAATTGTTTGGACCATTTCCACTTCTGTCTTTGGCATATATTAGAATATACAAAGACAGTTTGAGGCAAAAGTAACATCAATTGTCCAAAGGTGTCCTTTATAAGCATTTCCAAATCTACCCCAGTCAATGTGCCTAGGTCGTTTCCACCACAGTGCACAATCATGAGGTCAGGGTGTTGGAGATGCAAACAGGTTTTAACCAAAGGCAACAATTGGTGCCACTTCAATCCTCTCTGTCCAGACCTTTTAATGTCCACATTTTGTAAACGTAGGTTAAGTCAATACGTCTCTGTTCTGCATACCTCTTGCACCAGAAAACATAGCTATGTCCTACGATCCACACTAGCATTTTGAAGGTATGGCTGGAAGGTATGGAAAAATGTCTGTACCTCATGCAGTTCCTTCGTAGAATAAGAGATATGTTTAAAGATGGGGAACTAGTTTCTTTTCGCATACAAAACGGTACCTGATTGGGAGATGAAAAGCATTGTTTTTTAAAAGTAGGGTGCACATTCGTTTTGTAGTAAAGTATGTTTGTGAGTGGTTAAGAAAAAGCAGTTTGCACGTACATATTATAGTACGTATTATAGGATAACATTTGCTCAACTCAACCACACCTGCTACTTGCCTTTGGAAGGCACTGTTCAAAGTTAAAACAATTGTGAACTTTCAACCTGCACGTGCCGTTAAATGTTCGAGAAAATGTTGCAAAAAAATATCGTTAGGTTTAAAAAAATTGATGAACTTTTAATCTCTACGTGTTGTAGAATGTTCTAGAAAGTTTGTTGATAGAATACGTTGCATTTCTAACTTCAATGTGTACTTGAATATTAAAAATACTATTTATATGAAAAAGTAGAAATATAGTAATAGAGAGAATTTTTGAAAGCTAAAAAGAATCAAGGAACTATTGTAATTTGTTCTTGATTACCTACTGGTAGTCGACAGTAGGTAGTTATCACTGTTAACGGTCTGAAAGTGCGGTGTTGCTCAGAGTGGCATGGTGGTGATGTGATATGGTGCTACATTCGGGTGAGGTCATTGCTGTAAAGTGGTGTGGTCTGGTGTTTGTAGCATACGTGTGCAAGTAGTGTTAGTAGGCGTTTATACCATACAGGGAGTGGGAAGCGAACTACTGACCGCAACTGTGTGTTGATAGTATACCGTAAGCAGTAAGCGAAGTAGTTACGCTTACTGGTGTAAAGACTTGGGGATGAAACCGAGCTGATTGCTGCTGCATATTATCAAGGAACGGTGTTAAAATTATCGTCGCTTTAGCGGCAGGAAACTGCCGCTAAAACGGCGATAATGGGCTTGATAATGTGCCGTAGAGAATTCAAATAGAAGCCCATGTTAACACAAGAACATGGGCTTCTATTGGAATTCTTTTGGAATTCTCTACGGCCGTTCCTTGATAATATGCCCCTTAGATTCTAGTAGAATTACATACTAACATTCTACTATGACTTACAATGGAATACTACACAGAGCACATGACTTTACAGCAATGAGCTCATAGTTTCATCCACGAGTCTTGAGTGGCGATAATTTTAACGCCGTTCCTTGATAATATGGCCCTCAGTATGTAATGTTAGAATGTAGGGCTGTCATGAGGGGAACCTTGCGGAGTTTGTACACGGTGCTGGATTAGACGGTTGCTTTGCTGTCTGCTCCTGTTGGAGTTTGTTTCAGGTGTCTTGTTTTCTTGTAATAAATCTACTTATTGGATTCACTGCTGTTTGCCTCTTCACTACATAAATTTGGCGACGAGTGGGAGAAGGCAAAAAGAAGGCACCACTTAGCAATATTTCAAAATTACTTGCGTTGTGCTGAAGACCCGTTTTGTTCGGGTAGCTGTTTCTACTCATGCCAGGGTCGTCGGCTCATTGAACTATGTCATCCAACTTCTGGTAGGATTTATATTTGTAGGTTTTGCGCTTCCTCTGCTTCTTCACTACATTCTGGTCGCTGTACTACACGTGTGTAGGAAGTGTTAGTATGCGTTTATACTAACAAAGGCATCATGGTAGTAGGGAGGGCGACCTCTCAGGCGCAGCTCATACAATGTCCCGTGGTGTGCATTCGCTGGACATTTGTATTTGCTATTAGAGGGTGGTGCATGGCTTCCACCCTGTGATAGCAAATACTTGTTCGACTACTTGAAGCGAGAGGAGGAAAACCTCGTATCGCTGTAATAGAGGGGATGCGGATGTTAAAAATGGAGAGAAAAGAACAAAAAACAAAAAGCGGGGTCTCACCCGTTCTTTTAAATGAGGCCCCTGGTGGGTGGGTAATGTTCCGTGGCCAATCCAATTATTATATTGCGGGGTCCCTGTAGGACTGGGGATCTTAATGTCACATGTAAATTAGGGGTGGAAGGGCACAGAGACGTTTTGCAGCCTAGGGGAGCGCCACCTTCCCGGGTATTGTTTACTAATTGTTCGGGGGGGGGGGGGTCGAGGCCAACTGAAGTCCGGGGATCGCCACACTCCGGGTATGTACTTAAATATGCAGGGTGGGCCTCGGCAGTCCCTGAAGCCTCGGTGGTCCTAGGCAGTGCCTTATTTGTTCTGTAATCACACCGGCAGTACTTAAGTGATTCACCCATAGAACTCTTGCAGTTCTACAATTACCCAGGCTTCATTTGTCTAATAGTCAGTTAGAATATATTTGGTGGGTGCACTCTAATATTAAATAATGTTGTCCTTAAAATCTCCTATAAACAGATGATTTTCACAATAAACAATAGACAAGTGTCGTCAGAAAAAGAAGACCTATACACTCAGTTATTTATTTGAAAAAATCAGTAACCCTTATTAAAACAGAAATAAACAGAAATGTAACTTTAATAGAACAGTATAATAAAAAAAAAATGTAGGTTGGACTCCAGTGGAAGCAGCGTAGGAAACCTGCAAGACAAAAATGAAACATAAGTATGTGTGCTATGTGTAAGAGGTAAAGAAAGGTAGTCCGAATGAAAGGACCATAGTGAGAATGGAAGGGAGGGGGAGTGGGTGGAAGGGAGAAGGGGAGGGAGAGTCAAAAGAAGAGAGGGAGGAGGAGACAGAGCGTCGGCCTATTGCACCCAGCCCTTAGTGTTTACCCTCCATCACCCGTTTGTCTAGGTCGCTGGGGTCTGCGAGAAAGAGTGTGGTTCAGCAAGTCCTTAAAATTAAATACATGAGGCCAGAGATTATGGGCCATATTATGAAGGAAGGGCGATAACATTGTTTAGGAGCTGGTGTGAACCTGGGCTTCAATGGGAATTTACAAGGGCATATTATCAACCCCTTATCGTCGCTTTAGCAGCAGTTTCCTGTCGCTAAAGTGGTGATAATGTTATCGCCGTTGTTTGATAATATAGTCCTACATTATTAGCTACGGGAAAATCGCTTGCATGCACCTGTGCACCCAGGGTGCTGCACCCCAACCCCTTCCCCCGCACTGTTCTCAATTGTAGGTCTTGCACACCGAGGCTCCACTACTCACCTGCCACCGCTGGTGTGTCCCACGATGTGTTGGTGCAAGCTCCTGGTCCGGGGTATGTTTGTCCGATAGACCAGGTCTCCGGTTGGGGACGGTGTCTTGATACTACGCTGGAAGGTGTCAGAATGCCAGGGCATCATTGCGGGGTCAACTCCCGCTCCTCCCATCTTGTGGCAATCAATGGAATGTCTGAAAAGGGAGAAATAATTTAATGGTGGAAACGTCTGGAGGTAAATGAAGGTTTATTTCAAGCTTGATAGAAAATAGGAGTTGAGTGCATTCTTCGTTTTTGAAGTACGATCTACCAACTGTTCGTGGTAATCATGGTTCAAAGAGGAGTTGGAGTGCACGAGAATACACAAGGTTAAATAATAATATGTTATGCCAACGTTCACATACAAAGGAACAGAGCGCATGCTAGAAGCATTATGTGTCCGTGTAATGCAGTGGCGGGAGCCTGTGTGCATGTATACTTAGTAAGGTGCTCACTACAGTGTCCTAAAAGCCAACACCATGTGTCTGTAGGGCAGTGCTGCCCGCTGGCTCAGGCCTACAGTACGGTCCAGCAGGTCCTTAAAATTAGACCGATGTAACTGAATGAGGTCAGAGATCACATCATTACGCATGGCAACATCGCTTTTTTGCACGTGCGCACTCAGGGTGATGCATCCCACCCCTCTCGCCGCAGCGCGCTCAATTGGAGGCCATGTGCAGCCAGGCCGCTCTGCTTACCTGCTGTCATTGTTGTGTGAGCAAACACTATGGGCAGCAGTGCACACAATTCAAATGGAGTGTTGATTGCAGAAGAGTGTACACCTCATGGATCCCTTTCGTAGACCATGGGCAGTAGGATCTCACAATTTAGAGCCCGTGTTGATTGGCAGGATGGAGTACACCTCATGGATACATTTCTTTTTTTTTCATTGCGCATTGTGATATGCGAGGTGGATGCGGCAAATCATTTGAGGTAGTGTGGAAGAAGAGGGACGTGTGGCGTTGTAGTTATCCTATTTATACGTACGCAAGTGGGCTGGGCTTGCGTACGCCAGGCCAGCGTAGGGGTGTGAAGAATTATTCCGGGGACTTGGGCGTTGTTCAGTTCCTGCCTGGCCAGGAAGTGTACTCATGTGTGTTTCTTTTGTAGTTTTGACCTTGCAGAGTGTGCAATTTAGATTAGTGTAGCATGTGTTGGGAGGGCGGAAACTATTGTTAATGAGATGGCATGTGATCTAGGATGTGCAGTCTGCCCGTGGCTGATGATGCTCCTTAGAGCCAGCAATACCCAGGCCGAAAGGCAGCATAATAATGTGCAGACGCAAACACCAGGGGCATCGTGTAACATATATTTGTTTTTTGATGGAACGTTTGAGATGCATGGCAATCGCACGTGGAAGGCTAATGTACAGAGCATGAATATTGATCAAGATGATCGTTGCATGTTGTGTGTAGTATAAGATATGTGTATACAGGAAAACACTTTTCAAAAAAGCTTTCTAAGCAGAAAAGTTGTCTCTCATCAAACGCTGTAGAGAGAATGAGTAAAATGGGTGGGGTCGTACAACTGTTACAATGGGAAATGTTATGAACCAATCAAATGCTTTTTTAAAGGTCACATGGCAATCGCACACCGAGCGCGTAAGGAGGCCGCACCCGACGCAATTTTGACAAAATATATTTATCATAATATAAGTTTATTACAGTTAGAAATATATAAATGTTTAAAATAATTTAGATTATCGCTTGCTCTCATATACTGTTTAAAGTTATTTAGATATACTTTTGAGACAAAAAAAAGGGAATGGCGTACCCGGCGCGTTACTATACGTCTGTGACGTAACACAGGGCCTGGCAGCGTGTACTCGTCGAATACGCAACGCGCAGCAGGCGCGACCCCATACATACATGACGTAACGCGTGGCTTGGTACTGCATATCCGTCGGATACCAAAGTAGTACCTGGGGTGACTTCATGCGTATATGATGTTACGCGGGACGCAGTGCCACGAACTCGTTGGATACGAAATGCGCATCATGCGTGATGTAATATGTGACATCATCAGCAGTGCATTACGGGCGCGCGAGTTATAGTTAGCTCAACTAACTATAACTATAACTAAGGGTGGGCGTAGTTCGCGAAGTAGCACTTCGCGAAGCTACGCAAAGTGAAGTTCGCACTACGCGAGCTACGCGTAGCACTTCGCGAACTGCGAAGTAACATGTTCGCACTGTGCAAGATGTTGTTTTCAATGATTGCACAGTGCGGACAAGCAACCGGCACTGTGCAATCATTGAAAATGGCATCTTGCACAGTGCGAGCTGTAGTTTTCTGCTGCTCGAGTAGATTTTTACTCGAGCTGCAGCTTTCTCAACGCGAACTGGTAGTTTCTCATCGCGAGCGGTCGCGAGCATACGCGACCCCTCGCAATGAGAAACCTGACCTTCTCGCGTTGGGAATCTCGCCGGGAGGTTTATTTTCCATGCTCGCGATCGCGAACAAGGAAAAAGTCTCGCCAGGATGTCATTTTGCTTGCTCGCGGTTGCGAGCAAGCAAAAAATGACCGCAGCACTACGCAACACTGCGCTACGCGTGTTCGCACTGTGCTACGTGCAGTTCGCGTAGTGCGAAGTAGCGCGAACTTCGCAAACTACGCGAGCGTAGCGTAGTGCTTCGCCCAGGCCTAACTATAACTAACTATAACAGGCGAATTTCTCTGGTTTTATATGAGTCAAATGTTCAACTAACTATAACGTCCCTGAAACCTATGTTTTTTGTAGTGAATTTCAAAGGTTTTTTAAATGCTAATTCCTAACTATAACGTCTGTAAAATCTATGGTTTTTTCAGTGAATATATATATATATATTCGTATATATATATATATATATATATATCAAACCAACGAGTTGCCTGCTGAGAGAGGACCACACACAGGTAAGTTTTCTTTGGTCACCATTTATTGAGCAAAGGCAATCACAGCCACGAACATCGCTCCACATCAAATAGTCCTCCTGACGCGTTTCGTGCTAAGGGAGCACTTCTTCATGAGGTATTGGACTACCAAGGAATGGAACCGGCATTGTTTCAAGCACGACATTTAAAAGATAACTTCCCCGCCCTTGTGGGCGTGGCCGCCCCTGCGGCCTGATGGTCGATGTAGTGCTTATCTTACTGCAGTGAGTTGCAAGGTTCCACCCTCGTTAATTGAAATGAAATCCCAAGTGGGGTATGCAGATCGGCATGCAGGTTTCAGGATTGCCGCTTAACTTTCCTCAATCACCCTTCCTGTTCCAAAGCCGAAATGCCGGTTGACACATCAGCGGGACTGCGCCAAGCGCAGCGGGGTCACTCTCGCAGCTCAGGCGGGGCCGCTAAACATCAAACCAACGAGTTGCCTGCTGAGAGAGGACCACACACAGGTAAGTTTTCTTTGGTCACCATTTATTGAGCAAAGGCAATCACAGCCACGAACATCGCTCCACATCAAATAGTCCTCCTGACGCGTTTCGTGCTGAGGGAGCACTTCTTCATCTGGTATTGGACTACCAAGGAATGGAACCGGCATTGTTTCAAGCATGAAATTTAAAAGATAACTTCCTGCCCTTGTGGGCGTGGCCACCCCTGCGGCCTGATGGTCGATGTAGTGCTTATCTTACTGCAGTGAGTTGCAAGGTTCCACCCTCGTTAATTGAAATGAAATCCCAAGTGGGGTGTGCAGAACGGCATGCAGGTTTCAGGATTGCCGCTTCACTTTGCTCAATCACCCTTCCCGTTCCAAAGCCGAAATGCCGGTTGACACATCAGCGGGACTGCGCCAAGTGCAGCGGGGTCACTCTCGCGGCTCAGGCGGGGCTGCTAAACATCAAACCAACGAGTTGCCTGCTGAGAGAGGACCACACACAGGTAAGTTTTCTTTGGTCACCATTTATTGAGCAAAGGCAATCCCAGCCACGAACATCGCTCCACATCAAATAGTCCTCCTGACGCGTTTCGTGCTGTGGGAGCACTTCTTCATGAGGTATTGGACTACCAAGGAATGGAACCGACATTGTTTCAAGCACGACATTTAAAAGTTAACTTCTCCGCACTTGTGGGGGTGGCCACCCCTGCGGCCTGATGGTCGATGTAGTGCTTATCTTACTGCAGTGAGTTGCAAGGTTCCACCCTCGTTAATTGAAATGAAATCCCAAGTGGGGTATGCAGAACGGCATGCAGGTTTCAGGATTGCCGCTTCACTTTGCTCAATCACCCTTCCTGTTCCAAAGCCGAAATGCCGGTTGACACATCAGCGGGACTGCGCCAAGCGCAGCGGGGTCACTCTCGCGGCTCAGGCGGGGCCCCTAAACATCAAACCAACGAGTTGCCTGCTGAGAGAGGACCACACACAGGTAAGTTTTCTTTGGTCACCATTTATTGAGCAAAGGCAATCACAGCCACGAACATCGCTCTACATCAAATAGTCCTCCTGACGCGTTTCGTGCTGAGGGAGCACTTCTTCATGAGGTATTGGACTACCAAGGAATGGAACCGGCATTGTTTCAAGCACGACATTTAAAAGATAACTTCCCCGCCCTTGTGGGCGTGGCCACCCCTGCGTCCTGATTGTCGATGTAGTGCTTATCTTACTGCAGTGAGTTGCAAGGTTCCACCCTAGTTAATTGAAATGAAATACCAAGTGGGGTATGCAGAACAGCATGCAGGTTTCAGGATTGCCGCTTCACTTTGCTCAATCATCCTTCCTGTTCCTAAGCCGAAATGCCAGTTGACACATCAGCAGGACTGCGCCAAGCGCAGCGGGGTCACTCTCGCGGCTCAGGCGGGGCCGCTAAACATCAAACCAACGAGTTGCCTGCTGAGAGAGGACCACACACAGGTAAGTTTTCTTTGGTCACCATTTATTGAGCAAAGACAATCACAGCCACGAACATCGCTCCACATCAAATAGTCCTCCTGACACGTTTCGTCCTGAGGGAGCACTTCTTCATGAGGTATTGGACTACCAAGGAATGAAACCGGCATTGTTTCAAGCACGACATTTAAAAGATAACTTCCCCGCCCTTGTGGGCGTGGCCAACCCTGCGGCCTGATGGTCGATGTAGTGCTTATATTACTGCAGTGAGTTGCAAGGTTCCACCCTCGTTAATTGAAATGAAATCCCAAGTGGGGTATGCAGAACGGCATGCAGGTTTCAGGATTGCCACTTCACTTTGCTTAATCACCCTTCCTGTTCCAAAGCCGAAATGCCGGTTGACACATCAGCAGGACTTCGCCAAGTGCAGCAGGGTCACTCTCGCGGCTCAGGCGGGGCCACTAAACATCAAACCAACGAGTTGCCTGCTGAGAGAGGACCACACACAGGTAAGTTTTCTTTGGTCACCATTTATTGAGCAAAGGCAATCACAGCCACGAACATCGCTCCACATCAAATAGCCATTGAAATTCCCCCGTTATAGTTAGTTCAGATAACTATAACTCGCGCGCCCGCAATCCACTGCTGATGACGTCACATATTACATCACTCATGACATGGTCAGTGGCATCACTCATGACATCACTGATGACATCATCCTTGTGATAGAGTGGCGGTCGCGCGAGTTATAGTTATCTGAACTAACTATAATGGGGGAATTTCAATGGTTTTGTACGAGTGAAATGTCCAGCTAACTATAACATGTGTGAAACCTATGATTTTTTCAGTGAATTTGCAAGGTTTTTTAAATGCTAATTCCTAACTATAACGTGTGTGAAACCTATGGTTTTTTCTGTGAATTTGCAAGGTTTTTAAATGCTAATTCCTAACTATAACGTGTGTGAAACCTATGTTTTTTTTAGTGAATTTGTAAGGTTTTTTAAATGCTAATTTATGTATGTATTATCATATTTTTTATATATTTATTTTACAATAAACTACCTATGTATATAGTTATAGATTGACTGTATCCTGTAATATGGAATGGCTCAGCTCTTTTTTTTTTTAATTTGGATAAAGTTGAACAGCATAGTTAATATCTTCTATAAACTTATAAACATTTTAAAATGTTTTTTTTTTTTTGAGGAACGCACCATGCGCGCACCGGCAATTTTTTTTATTAAACGAAATATTTTGTTTTTTATTTACGAGATCCTTTAGGGACCCCCTGAGAAGGTCTAGGGAGTCAGGGAGTGTCATCCCTGCCTCCTTTTCATGTTTTAGAAATCGGGTTAAAAGTAATTCATTTCTGATGTGTGCGTGCACCGTGGGTGCACCGCCAATATTTTTTATTAAACAAAATGGGTTTTTTTGATTTACGAGGTCCTTTAGGGACCCCTGAGAAGGTCTAGGGGGTCAGGGAGTGTCTTCCCTGCCTCCTTTTCATGTTTTAGAGATCGGGTTAAAAGTAATTCATTTCTGATGCGTGCGTGCACCGTGTGCACATACGTGCGAGCACTGTGCGCGCATACGTGCGAGCACCGTGACTCGCATACGTGCGAGCACCATGCGCACGTGGCAAGTCATGTGATTACGAAATAACACTTTTCATTGGTTCATAGTAGTTTCTGTTCCAGAATCTTCAAACACCACACCCACTCCCCTCACTATTTCTTCTTATTTCCTGGGACAAGGAGCTGAACAGCTATTCTAGTTCAATTTTACTTGAAAATGGCAGAACAGCAGTCTACTTCAGGGAGTGAGGAGGAGACCTTTGTGGTACCACCAAGGCAGACCAAACAAAAAGACTCTTTTATCTGGAAATTCTTCACCTTTCCAGAGGGCCAAACGAAGGTGAATGCCCCGAAGGTGACATACTCGTTTAGTATTTATTCAATGTTGAGACACTTCAAGTGCATCCTGTACCTTATGCTCGAGAGTCAACTAGAGCCCTAAGAGACAACCCTCCACCTGCTCAGCCGAGCACATCATCTGCGGCCGCAGATTCTCCATGTACCAGGTCACTGGACATCCGCCCACTTTTCCAGAAGGTGCACATACATTGTAATGTGTGCAATGCTGTTCTTTGCTACGCTGAGAGCAGTATTAACTTGATCGAAAACAAAATACAGCAGCACACATGCTCCAGCCCATAATTTTTTTCATTTATTATTTTTGTTCCAGTTGAACAGTTTTTCATTACCAGTTTTTTTTGGTGCTCTAAAAAAATAAAAAAAAATACAAAATTGTTAAAAAACGAAAAAAAAAAATACAAAACAAAAAAGACAAAAAAAACAGTTCTTTTCAGAACTCACTTCACTTCTCCAAGAAGAGCTATATTCCTAATATACTGTGTTGTAATTTTATTGAATGAATGTGTAGTGTATACATGAATGATTGAAATGACTGAGTGAAGAGGAGGAAAGGACAGACAGAATGAGTGAGAAAAGGAAAGTATGATCAGTCATGAAAGAGAAGTGAAAGACTGACTGCAACAAAAGGACTAAGGGTAGAGGATACAGGTAAGAAGAGTGAATGAGTAAGGGAATGGCAGTGAGTAATGGAGAGTGATGGAGGGGGAGTGATAAAAGGGGAGTAAGGGACGGAGATAGGAAAAGGGAGTAACAGATGAAGCGGATGAAGTACAGCAGGGTAAAGGGATTGAAAGTAAGAGAAGTGGAGTGATGGTGAGATAAGGGGTATGAGGATTACAAAAGGGGGTAAGGGAAAGTGAAAGATGGGGAGTGAGGGGATGGAGGGATTTAGGAAACTGGAGTGAGAGAAAGGGAGTCAGGATTTCAATGAGCAAAGGAGAGTGAGGGAGAGTGAAGGAAAGAATGCGAAAAGATGAAGGGGTGTGAGATACAGACAGAAGGAAGTGAAGTAGGAGAATAGGAGTGACTATGAGTAAAGGATAGTGACAGTTAGGGAAGGTGAGGGAAGGAGAATGACAGATAAGGTTAAAAAATTAACATAGATGGAAAATGAGTGATGGAGAGAGGAGGAGTGGTAGAAACAGAGATGTTAAGGAAATTAAGGGTAAGACAGACAAAGGGAGACAGAAACAGAGACCGAGAGCAAGAAACTGAGAAGGAGTAAGGCAGTTAGAATGACTGAGACATATGGAGACAGGGAGAGAAACATGGTTGAAAAAATAGTGATGGAGGCAGTACACCTAGGGGAGTAGTAGAGAAGGAGTGAGGGAGTTACGAAATAGCAGTATAGGAAGAAGAGAGAGGGAAGGGGAATGAGAAAAGCAGAGTGAGGAGAAGTGAAGAAAAGGGAGCATGAAAGTGAAGGGGTGAGAAATACAGGTATTTTAAACTTACCTGACCAACAAAATAACTTAATTAGAAATAAATGGGTTTTTTTAATTACAAGAAAAATTGATTCAATTTCCTAAATTTTCTTTCTAGATCTGAAAAAAAAGAAAAAAAGTAGTAATATTTAACAATACATTTTAGAATACAGTACACATATTTTCATATTTAACAAAGTATTTTTTTGCCCTTTTTTTGCTGTTTTCAGAATATATTGAATTTCACTGAAAATAGTGATATCAATTGCATTCATCACTTAACAGCGGGCAAAAAAATAAACAATCTGAAAGATTGTTTAAAAAAGCCCTGAATCTATCCTCAGTAAAACATACCTTGTTAGAAATGTAACATATATATTAAAAATATATTCTAAGAACAATAACTATTTGCAATAAATAACGTCTGTAAATCTTGTTGCTTAAGCACATACACCAAAATATTATCTGTCAAAGAAGTCCACAATAGAAACATTAACCTTTCCATGAGGCCAAATGGTAATTTTTAACCCCTTGCATGCTTCTGACGGAACCACTCCGTCATGAGCCACGGGCGCCGTGTGCTCATGACGGAGTGGTTCCGTCATGGTGCGGCCGTTGGCGGCCGCTCCGCCCACGTGGCGCTGTTTCCCTGCCTGTGCGGGCGATCAGCGCAAGTGGGTGGAGTCATGACGGAACCACGCCGTCATGAGCACAGCTCGCCCGTGACTCATGACGGCGTGGTTCCGTCATGAGCGTGGCGGCGCCGCGCTTACCTCAAACCCCCCCAGCGCTGCGGCGGAATTCGCGCCGCAGCGAAGGGGTTAAATCCTTTTTAGGTGAAATATCCAATGGTAATCCTATAAAATCGAAATAATGGTTTCTTCAGATGCTGCAATTTGTATCTAAAATTTTGGTTTTAGAAAAATTAAGTAGGAATTTGGTAATTCTGCAGGCAAACGTTGCATGAAAATCAATTGAGAATCATTACACAGTGTCCAGCCTTTTTCACATTTTAGATAAACTGTGTAATGACCAGAAGTTATAGAAGGTCCATCATGGAAAGTTATTGCAACTGCAACAAAAGTCTTTCCTGATATTGATAATTGATTTCCTGCAAACTTCTTTATTAAAGTGTCCAATTTTGTTCCATCAGCTCTACAACGTTGCATCATTAAAATTATATACTGTCCATATTTCTTTAAAAATAACGTTGATAACATTTCTGATTTACATTGAGAACATTCCATGTTGTGATTTGCATCTTTAAATAATTTACAAAAAAGTCACTGATTTACTCTCTGGTAATGTTAAATGTATGAACCTTTCAGAATCAACATTAGTGCTGCATGTGTTCATACAGTTTTCACAACAATGATCCCATTTATAAGAGAGACCAAACATATTTTCTATTTCTACCCCTTCATCTTCCAGTACCATAAGCATATACATTAAGAATTCCTGTGCATCTTGCTGGACATTTTGTGTAAACTGTGTACATCCAGAACATACATCTAAAAGATTTCTAACATCAGAAGCACTTTCTATTTTAGTTTTATCATTACTCAACTTCTCATAAAGGAAACTCAGCAGAGAAAAAAATCTTTTTTCATGATTTAGTATTATCTGCTCTTGCAAACTTTCAAGATTAAATACAACATTCAGCCCTACATTAGCGTAGCAGTTGACACCAGAGCTATTTTCAAAATGACAACCAACAACCTCTTCAACATTGTCCTTTTTCTTTTTGCTTGCAATCACATCACTCTCTTTTTGTTTTCTCTTCTGTACATCCTCATTACTGATATTCTCAATTCTCCTTTTCCGACAAACAACACGTTTTTCAAACACAGGATACTGACCTAAATGAGGAGCATAGCTTCTTCTTAATCTATTATACTCCTTTACACAATTTGCATCAGCACTAACTTTTGAGTCATCAATGTCTATCATGAATAAACCAGATCATTTTTTCACTCGTATGCCATATCTTCTTTAAACACACTAGATCCAATGTTTACAAAAGCACTATCTACAGTTAATCCTTGAGATTTGTGAATAGTTACAGCATATGCTAGTGAAAACGGAAACTGCTTCCTACGTACATATAAGTCTTTCACAAGCAAAAAACGAACTGAACAACGACTAATGTCTTTAACCTCTTCAATCTGATCAAATTTTATTTTAAAAAATTCAATTCCATCTTTTTTCTGGTAATTAATAAAACCCACAACTTTACCCATAGCTCCATTCACTAAACCTTTTTCTACATTCAAATTACGTCTTAAAATTACTTGACAGTTCATACATACATAAAGATTCTTTTCTAAACCAGCTGTTTGATATGTTTTTCTCTAGAGAATCCAATTTAGTTTTCAATTTGCCTGTCAATATAATAGTTATTCCTTCATGCTGTATTTTATCCACGGCTTCCATTTTCATAATCTCTTCATTTCCCAATTTCAAAAGTTCTTCATTGAATATAGAGCATTCATGTAGTGTTGGCATTAAGCAGATTACAGTATTTTTTTCTGCAATTTTCTTGTATATTTTCTCTGGAACTATTTGTTCTGTTGGAAACAAATTACATAGCAATCAACTCTGTAAAGCTTTTCTGCCATGTTCTGTGAGTAGTCCAATTCTGATATCTTTGAGAATACTTGCATGATCATCATCATTTGCTTGCCGCATATTGGTAATGAGTTCTTTGTTCTCAAAGTATGACCAAATATTCACATTACCTATACTTCCCAATGACTTTTTCGTGTCTTCATGTGCAAGAGTATTAAATACTGGTTGTCCTTTAACTGGAGTGAGCTGCAGTAGATCCCCAAAAACTATAACATGTTTTCCTCCAAATAACACATCATAGTCTGTCTTTAGAATTTGCTGCATTCTTAAATGCACAAAGGCAAGCATTAAGTTTGATACCATGCTTACCTCATCAATAATGAGAACTTTCATTTTCTTCAACACTCTTGAAACTTCAAAACATGCTTCTCCTGTTAGCTTGTGGTATTCTATTTTGTTCTCATGCTCTACTGGTAACATTAGCAAACGATGTAAGGTAATTCCTTTTATGTTATATGCTGCTAACCCAGTTGGAGCAGTAACAACACAAGACAAAATGGTGAATCAGTTTTCTTCTGTAGGTAGCTTCTAATTACTTTAATTAAGAAACTTTTTCCAGTTCCAGCGTGTCCACTCACATACATTCTGATTGGTTCAAATGATGTGCATGAGCACTCTTTATTTTCATGTAGTAATCCATGATCAATTTGTTTTGTGACTTCTTCATAAATAGCTCTGAAAATCTCCAAGTAATTCATCCTCTGACCGCCATGGTTTAAACAGCTGTAAAAGTGCTAAGTAGTAAAATTCCTTTTTGTCAGTGGTGTCGCAACTCAGCTTCCTGTGATTAATCAAACTTCCTTTTGTTTGTTTCACCAAACATCCTTCCTCACCAATGACTTTATATTTTCCATTGTTGATGTCTTCTGTGGCATTCCGTGTAAAAATTTAGTTCTGCAGCACTTCATAGAGACACATGTTCTCAAGATGATGACTTCTGTTTGGGTAATATGTGTCCAACATATTTGTTTTCAAAATGTCTGTACTTTCTGGTTCGTTCTCTGCTAAATATTCAATTTCTCGAATAGATTTCAGTACCCGATTTCGCATTCCTGCAAGGCCTAAACTTACCCAAATTATTCTTCTGGATTTGGAGTACAGACTTGCAGATGATAACCTATCTGAGCATTCGTATGACCCAATTTCTTGATGCGATAACATCTTTAAATTGAAACTGTATAGCTTTTTACTGACAGTCTTCTCGTGAGAAATCTCTTCCCACATTTCTTTCAATTCCGTTTTCTCAGATTTAGTGATGTAAGATGTGACATACCGAGCAACAGCAATAGAATTGTCAGCTACATACTGAATATCCATGTTAGCATTCCACATGGATAAAATGACTGGGTTGTAGTCATTTATATATTTTGACTCTTCTTTTGTTCTTAGGTTGTAGGTATTTTTCGGAGATTTTCTTGTAATGGTATGTCGCACAGCTGACATAAAACTGTTTACTCTTCCTTTTGAAAGAACAGGTCGTGGAAATCCAAATCGACATTTTGTGTAGAATTTATCTTTACTCTTGTACTTTCGTCAACAGTATTTTCCACACCGATGACTTTGGAAACGTAAAACTTGCTCTTTTAAGTTTTTTTCTTCTGTGCTTTTAGGTATAGCACATGTTGCATATTGTTCAATGAAAGATAAAACTGCATCATCAGAATCTGTTCAAAATTTTGGGGCATCCTCGATCCACAACAGCATATGAATATGAGGAGCACCTCTTGCATGGTACTCTTTTCTCCAAAAGAAATCCACAACTTCTCCAAGAGGTGGATTTTTTTTATTGCAGATGAAGGACATCATAGCCTCAAATCTATGATTGAAATATCTGCAAACATTAACCGGATCCAATGAGCACAATTCTCCTGCTGTCTTGTATTGGATGTTTTCAATATTTGAATTTGCCTCTCGAAGAAAATCCAGTAAATCATCCCAAGCGTACTCAGCACAGCTTAGGGTAAGGAACCATGTAGGAGTTCCTAAATTCCGTAACATACATTTCAATTCTCCATGGCGTCGGTACCAATATTCATTAGTTCCACGCTGACAAGCCATCAGATTAATCAATTGAGATTCCAAATGATCATCTCGCTGTTGCACTTTGTTCATAAAATCCTTTGCAGACACATTATGTAGATGTACTCCAGTTTTTAAAATGTGATTTACTGCATAAGATAGTGCAGACAAGTCACTTTCAAATAAAAGATGGAACAAATAAGGAATACTTTGACAAAATCTTGGATCTTCTGCATATAATCTTGTAGTCCGATACTCAGAAGCAGGAATCTGTACTGGACGTTCATCATATCGTCCACCTTTTCCTGTAGGAAACAGCTGGGGAAAACAACGAGCTTCCAAGCTCTCCTCCCATACACTCACGGGAGTTCCTTTTGCTTTTTTCATCTGAAACAGATCAATAGTGTTTCCCATAACTTCTTTAGAATGAAGAGGATGTATGCTGAAATGTTGATATATTTCTTCTTCTTTTGACTTATCCACTTTTTCAATTTGCCCAGTTGGTATTCCTGTGTCTGCTAGTAAAACTTCTTCATCTTCATCCATATAAATTGATTCATAGTACTTATTATTTCTTTTCAAATATAAATTTGCTCTTTGTACTTTTCGTACATCTACTAGCTCCTGCCAAATTTTCTTATTCTTTGTAGGTACACCATTAACCAGAATAACTAATGGTTCAGTTTCCAAACTATCTGCATCAATTGTTTCAATATTTTTTTTCACATCTAATGGCAAATAGACAACTCTTCCTTTTAAACCTCTTTGTAAATCTGAAGGAGGAAATTTACCTGTTTTGGGCTCCATTCGAACTATAGTCTGAAACGGATGGACTCATTGAATGAGTATAGGCTCATACGTATTTAAATCACTAAGTTCTGCAGGAATTTCCACCAATTCTAAATTATTATGTACAGCTCTAGCTGGCATTTTATTTTCTTCTAACTTGTTATAACAGTATTTACAAATACGCTGATCTTCACCCAAATCAAAACAATTTTCCAGAAACAAATATGTAGCAAAATCCTTCCACTCATAATTATTTTCTTTTTCACTTTTTTTTTATAGAGATCAACATTCCTTGTTTGAGTTTTATAATGGCTTCACCGGCAACAAATACAAGTAATATTTGGTCTTTCATTAGAGATGATAGAACATTTTGTCATTTGATCTTCAAAATTTTTACTAACAGTGGGTTCTACATTCTCTTCCACATTTTCTTCAATAACTGAGTCATTTCCTGCACTTTCTTGTTCTGGACCAAAGTAACAAAACTGAATATCATCAGTAACCTTCTCTACATCTGATACAGATTCACGCAACAGAGCACTATTCAACTCATTTAACTTTAGTGCTGGACTTTTAGCAAAATACAATCTTCTCACAAACTTTCTCATTTCAGTATGATGTACTGCCAGCATCCTAAAATGGTGAAAAACACTGTGACAAACTTTCCTAGAAAGACAAGCCAGAGAATGTCCTTGCAAACCAGTATTCTTTCTCACTCTGCATGGATCTAGTCTTTGAAGCACCTTAATCTTCTGTTTAACACTTTTTTTTACTATATTCTCTTAGAAAGTCACGTAATTTATCAATAGATTCTTGTCGTACAGTACAAATACTACTACAATTCCAAGTGTACACTGGGGCTTTAGGACGTTTCCCCATAACCTCATCAGCTAACACTTCTTCTTCATTTCTTGGAACCATTTTCTCCTTTTCCATTACACAACCATCTTTAACTTCATAAATTCGACCACTGGTGTCAACTGCATGCAGCAAACTATTACTTTGAAGATAACTCTCTTCATTAAAAAATGGTTCAGCACTTGAACTATTCTTCCATTCTCCTAAGAACACATTACAAAAGTTATTTTTTTCACTACTCTTTTCCTTTTGCTTTTTGACTTCATTACATTGACTATTTTATCTAATGTACGGATCCTGTTCAAAATTAAAATGAATAGTTTTCTTTTTAATTCCAAAGCCTTTGCAACAATTGATTCAATATGTTTATTTTTCTTATAAAATATTGCTTTCTTCCTATATTTTTTCACATCCTTTAGCAAATTGAACACCACTCTTCTCTGAAACATTTTTTGACGAATGTTTTGAAATTCTGTTTTTCTTTTTAAGTCATTCTTTCTTGCTTCTGATTGTACATTAGCATTTAGTATTTTCTTTCTATTGTCTTGTTGTTTTCTTCTTGAAACACTATTTGCAGAGGATATACTTTTTACATTTTTTCTATGTTTGAGGATATTTTTTAAAAAATCGTTAGTCTGCTTACCAGAAGACTTTTTCTTTTTTCCAACATGAGGTTCTTCAACTAGTTTTTGTTGTCCAGTTGTCTTCAAATATAGATGTTTTTGCTGTTCTTTTCTCTTTCTTGATTTTAAAGGCATGTTTAATTTATTTCAGTGTTGTTCAGCCATACCTAAAGGAAACTAAACAAAAAATACCTTTTTGTAATTTAAATATATTACTATATTTTTTTTGAGCTTTTCAAATCCTATCATATGAGCTGCCCCTTTCCTACGAGTGCAAGTCTTACAGAACAAGAGCAACACAAATTAAATCTCTGACAACAATTCCTGTGTGCAGACAGACTCATGTTGTGATTCTAGGCAGAAAACGATATTTGATTGGCAATTTCAAAGCACATTTACTACTGTGGTGGAGCAAGTGATAATTACTGTAACAGCCTGACACATTTTCCTTATAGTTTAGAGAGGCAGGAAAGAGCACATGTCCTAACAGCTACTTGACCATGAGCATGTGGAACCTGGGTGAGTGATTAGACTAGAGCAAAGGAAATGAGCCTTGGTGATGTTGAATGTGTTAGCGTTACACACTGCTATCTGAAATACCACACAGTGCTGAATAGTAAGCATGGGAATGCAGGAGAAGCAGCTGCCTGTGTGCTAAGAGTGTGCTTCTGGAGACTGTGTATTGTCAGGTGCAAGAGAGATCTGCATGGGCGCTTGCACAACTGCATGAAGACTGCAGAGATGTATGAAAGAGCACATGTGGTAAGGGTTAATTTTGCTTATGAACATATAGGAACTACCTCACTCATTACAGTACTGCAAGGAAAATCTACCCTGTTGTTTTCAAATGTGTTAGCATTTGCCTCTCATCTGTGAGATGGTGATGTGCGCTGCATGCTAACCATCACAGTTCAAGAAAACAAGCTGCCCCTTTCCTACAAGTGCAAGTCTTACAGAACAAGAGCAACACGAATTAAATCTCTGACAACAATTCCTGTGTGCACACAGACTCATGGTGTGATTCTAGGCAGAAAACGATATTTGATTGGCAATTTCAAAGCACATTTAGTACTGTGGTAGAGCAAGTGATAATTACTGTAACAGCCTGACACATTTTCCTTATAGTTTAGAGAGGCAGAAAAGAGCACATGTCCTAACAGCTACTTGAGACCATGAGCATGTGGAACCTGGGTGATTGATTAGACTAGAGCAAAGGAAATGAGCCTTGGTGATGTTGAATGTGTTAGCGTTACACACTGCTATCTGAAATACCACACAGTGCTGAATAGTAAGCATGGGAGTGCAGGAGAAGCAGCTGGCTGTGTGCTAAGAGTGTGTTTCTGGAGACTGTGTATTGTCAGGTGCAAGAGAGATCTGCATGGACGCTTGCACGACTGCATGAAGACTGCAGAGATGTATGTAAGATCACCTGTAGTAAGGGTTAATTGGAGTTTTGAACATGTAGGAACTACCTCACCCATTGCAGGAGTGGAAGGAAAATCTACCCTGTTGTTTTCAAATGTGTTAGCATTTGCCTCTCATCTGTGAGATAGTGATTTGTGCTGAATGCTAACCATCACAGTTCAAGAAAACAAGCTGCCCCTTTCCTACGAGTGCAAGTCTTACAGAACAAGGGCAACACAAATTAAATCTCTGACAACAATTCCTGTGTGCACACAGACTCATGGTGTGATTCTAGGCAGAAAACGATATTTGATTGGCAATTTCAAAGCACATTTACTACTGTGGTAGAGCAAGTGATAATTACTGTAACAGCCTGACACATTTTCCTTATAGTTTAGAGAGGCAGAAAAGAGCACATGAAACCATGAGCATGTGGAACCTGGGTGAGTGATTAGACTAGAGCAAAGGAAATGAGCCTTGGTGATGTTGAATGTGTTAGCGTTACACACTGCTATCTGAAATACCACACAGTGCTGAATAGTAAGCATGGGAGTGCAGGAGAAGCAGATGGCTGTGTGCTAAGAGTGTGTTTCTGGAGACTGTGTATTGTCAGGTGCAAGAGAGATCTGCATGGACGCTTGCACAACTGCATGAAGACTGCAGAGATGTATGTAAGATCACCTGTAGTAAGGGTTAATTGGAGTTTTGAACACGTAGGAACTACCTCACCCATTGCAGGAGTGGAAGGAAAATCTACCCTGTTGTTTTCAAATGTGTTAGCATTTGCCTCTCATCTGTGAGATAGTGATTTCTGCTGAATGCTAACCATCACAGTTCAAGAAAACAAGCTGCCCCTTTCCTACGAGTGCAAGTCTTACAGAACAAGAGCAACACAAATTAAATCTCTGACAACAATTCCTGTGTGCACACAGACTCATGATGTGATTCTAGGCACAAAACAGTATTCATGGGTGATACCAGTACACCTTAACTTATGGTGAAGACATACTCCATAATATCTTACAAGTTCAAGGCAGTTAAATATCTTCCAAAACATAAAAGGTAAAACACAACTTTGAAAGAAGAAACAAATTTCTATTATTTATATCAAAATACACCACATACATCCCCTCTCAAATTCATAACTCACCTTTAAAAGTAGTTAGTTGAGCGCTGGTGAGCAAGGGAAACATGGCGCCCGCTAGCTGAGCGGTAGCGCACATCCCTGCTTTGCATTCTCCCCTATCCTACTGAGCGAGAACACATGTTGCCATCATCGGTTTAAGAGAAGATTTTGCGGGAGATTAGACGACATTTACCTACGTTGAGGTTTTGGAGAGGCTCCCTGAATGAGTCCCGGTCTCTCTTGCCCTCTGTTTTTGCCACGCTGGGACAGAGCCGCCCTGGAGCTGTGATGTGGTCGCAGAGCGGCGGCTCGCGGTCTCCTCCGGGAGAGCTCAGACAGCGTCAGCACAAGGGGGATCGGAGCTTACCTATTGCAGAGTGGCGTTAAGGACCCTAAAGCCGGTAAGGTTGCTGTCTTTGCCGAGGTGGAGGATAATGAAGACCAGGGGCATGATACCGTGGCCGGTAAGAAGCTTTTTAGTCCTCTATTAGAGAGTTCTAGTATATGTTTCTCTACTCGAGCGAAGAAGGCCGGTCGGGCTGAAATTACTCTGCAAAAGTAACAGCAAAGTACACGCAGAGCAGGGCGCAAAAGGAAGGGAAAGAGAGAGGTGAATACCCAGGAGAGGTCACTGGACTGTGTTTCCTGGGGTTTAGAAGAGGAGGCAGGGGTTCAGAGGATCCCCCTCGGCATACCAGAATCGGGCGCCTAAAGGGGGCAGCAAACCGATTTGTCTCAGGTGGAGTATATACCTCAGAATCTTCAGAACATTTCTGTGAAGGGGAGGAGAGTAATTGAGACAAGCAAGAAGAGCTCTGCTAAGGCCTCTACTAAATCTACTATCGTAAAAGTTACCCCTTCTCTTCGCTCCTTTTTTAGGGTCCAGCCCCAGATATTAAATATCACAAGCCAAGAGACCCCCCTCGAGTTGTGTTGTACTTCCATCTTAGGGGGGGACCTAAGAGTCTTGCCCTTCTTGTCCTCCAGGACGGAGAATCCTGCTACCTTTGCTGGGTCTAATAGGGGGGCATCCAGTACACCTGATATTTTGATGTTATCTACTATGTCAACCTCTGTTTCTTCTGCCACCTTTAATGCCTTAGAAGCTATTAATACCATAGACTCTATACTGATTCAGGCTATACCCCCATGACACATTCTGTGGCATCATCACTCGTAGCTCCAAATAGTATGATTACTATCCCTGTTGACGCTGTGCCCATTATTGTTTTTTCGGAAGCGGCACCAGATCAGGATGCAACCCAGGCTGTAACTCTGACTGACTGTGAGAAGGGAGGAGGGGTAGGAGTGGAGACTCACTCAATAGAGGCCCTCTTCATGTCATTAAAGAACGAGGTTTTGCGGTTTCCTTAAAGAACCAGGCCGAGATAAGAGCTGCATGTGATGCCTTAGAAAAGAAAGTAGATTTCCTGAATGCAAGGACTGAGAATCTGGAGGGCTATGTTGAGCATCTTAAGGCTAATCTTGGGTTTGCTGAAGATAAAATTCAGGCTCTGCATAGGGACGGAGATGTCCTGAGGGAGAGAGTGGAGTCACTTGAAAATAATTCAGGAAGGAATAACTTACGCCTCTTAAAGATCCCGGAGGGGAAGGAGGGGAGTGATTTAAAGGCTTATATTGTGGCTATGCTTAAGGACTCTCTCAATCTGGAAGAGTCACTGGAGTTCCTTGGAAAAGATATCCAGAGAATCCATAGGGATCCATTTTGATTGAATCCCGGGAGAGTGAAACCGAGGAAAATCCATATAAACTTTCTCACTTATGCGCTAAAGGAGAAGATTCTGAACTTGGCGCTTAAGGCGAAGTCATTAAAGGGACCAGATTTCTCGTATGAGGTGCGTTTGGATTTATCTAAAGTAACTTTGGAGCGCCAGTGGGAACTGGGACAGAGAATGGACAAGTTCAGGGCACTGGGTGCCACAGTGCAGATGAGATTTCCTGCCTTCCTCAAGATTATGCATAACAATAAAATGTTTAACATTAGATCTCCATATGAGGCTGATGGAGTCCTTAGGCAGAAGTGAGAAAGATTGAACGGAACCATCTTAGGAATTTTGAATATACTAGCGTATGCCCCCCCCCTGACTTTCAGGAAGGTGAAAGGTAAAAGAAGAGAAAGAGATGCATATATACAAATTAGTAATAAAGATTAAATGGTGAGAAAAAGAGAAGGGGGAAAAGTAGAAGGGAAAAGAAAGGAGAGAAAGGGGGAAGAAGAGGGGAAAAAGAGGGGAAAAAAAATAAAAAAAATAAAAATAAAAAAAAAAGGAGAAGGAAAGAGGGAAAAAAAAAAATATTATTTCTAGTGGGGTTCCTAATTAACTCTCAATCGATGGTAGCACATTACGTAGGTTCGTCTTTTTTGTGTATGTATTGGACACTTTTTTTAGACCTTACCCCTCCAGTAGTGGGATAGGGGGGGATCAGCAGAAGCAATGAGACGTAAACATGGCCTTACATCAGGCCATAGTAATAAGGGTGGGGTTTGCCATGGGAGGGGGGAGGGGGTTTGGGAAGGGTCAAAGTATAAAAAGTCCTCATTTTTTGTTGCCCCAGTGTTATTTTTTTGGGTTTAACTTCTTTTTGCAGTTTATTCAGAACCTATCCGTTGTCCTTGAAAGCTTATTAAAGTCAATATCTTGTCGGGCCGGTGGGATGGCATTAAAGTTTGAAATAAGAATCCTATGGCATTAATCCATTTTCTGTCCTGGAATGTGAATGGGTTGCGTACAAGGAACAGAAGAGCTAGAATTTTACAATATTTAAAGGATTCACCTGCGCAAGTCATCGCAATCCAGGAATCACATCTGCTAAAAGCAGAGACATCTGAAATTTTAATTAAACAGAGATGGGTCGATGTCTTTGTCTGCACAGATCAGACGGCCAATATTAGAGGGGTGATGGTTCTCTTTAAAAAACAAGCAAAGGCACAGGTACTCGAATGTAGAGAGGATTTCAGTGGAAGATGGCTTATACTAAAAACATCACTGTCGGATTCGCTTTTCACCTTGGTAGTCTACTACGGACCTAATCAAGATGATCCTTCCTTTTTAGATACAGTTAGTACCTATCTGCTTGACTTTCCTGATCCCATTATTTGGATGGGAGACTTTAATATTGTGTTAAATCCTGGATTAGACAAATCGCTTAAGTCACGATCTGGGGCTCCCTCCAAATCACGCTTTACCCTATTAAGCATTATGAGACAGATCGGCCTCTCAGATGTTTGGAGAGAGCGTGCAGGAGACCAACCTGGGGTGTCGTTTATCAATCTAAAATACCATCATAAATCTAGAATTGATTATGCTCTGTTCAGCTATGCGTTAAGGATATGATTAAATCTATTTAACATCTTTCATCCCATCTGTCAGACCACTCTGCATTAGCTTTTTCTTTAACACTTTTGCAGCAGCAGCAAAATCCTAGATCGTGGTCTTTTGATCGCACTATATTACTAGAGGAGGACAAGATAAAATTTCTTAATCTTGAGACTATTCAGTTTCTCAACTTAAACCTGAATTCAGCGAAAATATCGACTGTGTGGGATACCTTGAAAGCCTATTGGAGAGGCTGTATTACTAATCGTGCCTCCTTTAGGAAAAAGAATTTCAGTAATGCTGTTAAGGGGTTAGAAGAGGATATGGCTAGAGTCCAATCAAAATTAAATATCAAACCAGGAAATAACCTTAAGGCTGATCTGGAAGAATTCCCTAAAAAAACAACTGGAGTGTATTCTCCAAGACAGAATCTCTCGCAGATGGGAAGCAAGCAAAATTTCCCATTTTGAATTTGGAGAAAGTGCTGGTAAATTGCTCGCGTGGAAAGTAAAATCGGACCAGGTCCGGAACCATATCAAGCAGATAGTGGTGGAAGGAGAAAGTTTACCTCGGTCATCTAATTTAGACATTGGGGTGGCTTTTCGTGTAAATTTTTTCAAGAAATATATACCAATGACACCATTGAGGACCCTGTGAGAAGATGTAATTGGCTTGATAAGATCAGGCTACCAAGTCTTACGAGGGTACAGCATGATGCTTTGGATAACGAAATCACCGAAGACGAAATTAGAATGGCAATCAATAACACCAAAAAAGGGAAGGCGACAGGGCCTGATGGCCTTCCAGCAGAGTTATATCATCTTCTTAAAGAGTCTATAATCCCTGTGCTATCGAGACTTTTTAATAGCATATTGCTGGATGGAGACGACCCTCCTGGGTCTTGGAGCGAAGCGACAGTTGTCCTAGTTTTAAAACCAGGAAAACCTCCTACTGACTGTGGATCTTATCGCCCCATATCACTCCTTAATTCTGATTATAAAATCTTCACCGCCATCCTCTCAAAAAGGCTAGGGGGTGTAGTGGACAATGTTATCCATCAAGATCAGAAGGGCTTTATCCAAGGGCGACAATTAACAGACCTCACTTACGATCTAATAGGTGCTATTGACATCGCGTCTTCCTTTTCCCTCCCCTTGGCAGTATTAACATTAGACGCGACAAAGGCCTTTGATCGGGTTTACTGGCCATACCTCTTGGAGGTGATGAGAAAGTTTAACTTGGGAGCTGGCTTTTGCCGGGCAATTGAATTACTGTATAAGGCTCCGATTGCCAGATTACTTGTCAATGGGGCTCTAACAGATCCTTTTACCATCACCAGGGGTGCGCGACAGGGCTGCCCCATTTCCCCTCTCTTGTTTAATCTATATATTGAACCCTTTGCACAGGTTTTAAGAGAAGAACATAACATCATCCCTTTTAAACTAGAAGAGTGGGAGAGGAGAGTGGCACTGTATGCAGATGATATGCTAATTTTCACAGCAGATCTTGACAGTGCCTTCCCCACGATCATCACACGCGCAGAAGAGTTTGGCTTGATCTCGGGATACGAGATTAATCCAAGTAAAACTGAGATCATGGCATGGAACACATTGTCACTAATATGAGATATTTAGGTATCAGAATAACCCAGGAAGTGGAAAAGATCCCAGAATTTAATCTTAAACAAATCTTTAAAGAATGCCAAAATCAGATGAATTCATGGGTGCATCTTCCTTTATCAATCTTGGGAAGGATTAACTTGGTCAAAATGTCTATCCTCCCCAATATATTGTTTCTCTTTGGTGCTATCCCACTGGCCTTTAATATGAAACAATTGGCAAAATGTCAAGGAGAATTAAACTCATTTATTTGGAAGCATAAAGCTACTAGGTTAGCATGGAAGAAGCTTAGGCGGGAGAGGGAGAAGGGGGGTCTGGCTATGCCCGATTTGCAATATTATGCATGGGCATTCCAGTTATCTCATTGTCGTATGCTGCTGAAGACACCCACTAGCACCTGTTCCGGGCTATGCTGAGGGGTTCAGATTTGTCAGAAGATGGCTTTATGTTCAAGTTTGGAGACCATAAATTCTTTTAAAAAGTTACATTAAAAATCCTTCAGTCATTAGCTAGTAGCTGGTTAGCAATAAGAAGGAGAATAGGGTTGGCTTATTTTTCAAGAAAGGCCCCAATATGGAATTCCCCTGGCACTCCTGCATGCTTCCGCGATAGCTTGAGCAAGCCTTTAAGAGAAGCAGGGTTTTTGACGTGGGGAGACCTACTCGATGGTGCCGACCTGCCTCCCTGGGATGTGCTCTATGAGATGATTGGGCCCGGACTCTCAAAATTTAAATATATCCAATTGAAAAGCTGGGTACAGTCACAGGCTAAGAGTACCGGGCCTTTAGGAAGGGAGAGTAATCTAGAGGAGCAACTTGTTTCAAAGCCTAGAGTGAGAAGGGAGGTCTCTATATGGTACTGGGCAATAGTAGAGGAAGTAGACGGCGAGTTTAAATTAGCAGATGATCTATGGGGGCAGCAGATGAGTATGCAATGTGGAGAGATTCATTTAATACACTGTTCAAAATTGTTAAACCTGCTTGGCTTAGGCGCAATCACATTTTTACAGCCCATAGAGCATACCTTTCTCCTCTCAGATTATCAAAATTCCAGCCCGATAAAGCATGCAATAAATGTGGTCTCCTAGCAGCATCGGACATACATATGTTTAAAGACTGCCCTCTGCTAGAGGAGTTTTGGAGCAAAGTTTTTTCATCAATGGAATCCATTCTTAGGGTTCCTCTGACCATCTGTTTACCGTTATTTATTTTTGGTTTGGACGATACCATTAGGGGGCCTGCAAGATCGTTACTTTTCTATGCGATTCTTATCGCTAGAAGACAAATATGCAAATACTGGGTTGAGCCCTCACCACCGACTCACTCAGAATGGTTGACATCGTTGTATGAAGTGTCTAAAGTGGGTATGGCTAGATCCTGTAATAAGAAAAATCTGTTTTTTAGGATTTATTGAGGTCATGGAGAAAGGAGTCCGGGGTTTTTCTTTTTTTCTTTTTTTTTTCCCCGGGTCCTATGATTATGCCTATATCACTCCTCGGACTATCAACAAAAGGGCCTCCCAGCATTATGGTCCGGCAGGATATGTAAAATCCTTGGTGGAGTAAAAATCTTCTTCCCACGATCCTCCTTTGAGTAATTGGAATGTCTTTGCCTGAAGTGCTGCAAATAAACAGCTGGTTCAACGGGACATTCTATGAAAAAAAGGTGGTTTATTTTTTATTTTATTTATTTATTTATTTTACGAGGGGTAAGGCAAATGAGGACAAAAAAAAAGTAGTTAGTTGAGAAAGAAATGTGCCACTCACACAGCAGATTATCAGAGCCTGAATCTCTGAGCTGTACTCCTCGCACCAGAACCACTAAATGGCAAAATTTCCCTCTCTTTTTTCACACATATACATGTTAACTTCAAATCACATTGCTTCCCACATTTTTTTAAATTGAAACACACATTTCTATTGGTTGCAAATTTCAACCCTTTCCAAATGATACCTACCCCCAACATGACTTCTGCCTGCTACCATAGCAACAGATCATGGAACACTGGTGTGAGCAGAGAGGTCAGAAATTCAGCACACAATGTTTCTAATCCAAAGAGCAAGAGTGCTTGGCTTTTCAAACCTAACAGCATATCCAAAGTAATCTTCTGTGGGAACACATTTTTCTGAACCAATACAAAACATGCTTTTAAAAATTTAAACATACAGCCTAGTTTTTAGTGTTGAATGGTCTGAAACAGCCAATGAGTTCTTTTTATTAAAAAAAAGTATGTAAGCCTCCATTTTACAACTATCTTTCTTTTCATATTGCCATTCTACTGAAAGACACCTTCTGAGTGCATCCAGATCTCCTTGAAAGATGTTCACAGTGTGGATTGTAGGTCATAGCTATGTCTACTGGAGTGAAAAGTATGCGGAAAAAAGAGGTATTGTGAAAGACCTTGCTTTGTCAAATGTAGACATTAAATGGATTGGTCAGAGAGGGTTAAAGTGGCACCAATTAATGCCTTTGGTGAAATCCTTTCTACATCTCCCACAGCCTGACCTTATAATTGTGCACTGTGGTGGAAATGACCTAGGCACTTTAACTGGGGTAGGTCTGGAAATGCTTGTTAAGGACACCTTTGTGCAATTGATGTCACTTTTTCCACAAACTACCTTTGTATATTCTAATATATGCCAAAGGCAAAAGTGGAACTGGTCCAACCAATATTGTCCGCAGATTGAGAAAGCAAAAAAGCACGTCAATAAGTCTGTTTCTGCTTTCCTCAGAGACTATGGTATGGGTTCTATATACCACAACAACTTGCGTTACAACATGCAAGGCATTTATAGAGGAGGCGGTGTACATTTCACAGATGAAGGGAACAGAGTCTTCCTCTTGAACTTTAGACTCTGCATCGGTACTTACTTGTAGGTACAAAAAAACACTCAATGAACACAATGGCTCTTTTTAGAGCCAAGCAACATCTAAACACTTAAACTTGATTTTTAATTCTATTTTTTTAATTAATTTTTTGCCGCCGTGCGCGCACCGTGCGCGCACCATGCACGCACCGCGCAATATTTATAAATTATTTTTTTTTTGGGACCTTAGGGGGCTTTCATGGTCACCCTGAGAAGGCCTAGGGGGTCAGGGACTCTCTACCCTGGCCCCTTTTCACGTTCTCCACTTGTGTTTTTAGCTCTCTTCTGCCTCTAAAACTCAAAATGGCGGCTGGGGGGTGCGCGCACCGTGCGCGCACCCCGCGATTTTTTGAAAAAAAATAAAATGTTTTTTTCACCCTTCGGGGTCCTTCAGGGACCCCCTGACAAAGGCTAGGGGGTCAGGAACTCTCTACCCTGCCCCCTTTTCACGATCTCCACCTTTCTTTTTCACTGTCACACACAAAATGGCGTCCGACATTTCCTAATTTCGACCGATTGGAATGTTGACTGACATCTAACCACCAATCAGAATTACGCTCGCGAACATTTGGTGCGCGCCCCGTGCGAGCACGGTGCGCGCACAGTGCGCGCACATAGATATTTATGTACTTTTAACTGCAATTTTCTCAGGAACTACTGAACAGATTGACACCATATATGCAAAAGGTACATGCCTGACCTGAAGACTACCTCTTTGCCAAATTTCAAGTAATTCTGTTCAGCAGTTCGGGCTGTACCTTCGACTAAAGGTCCTATGTGAAAATGCATGGGGGAAATGCGTTTTGGGACCCCCCTTTTTTCTCAGCCCCCGCTTGACGAATCACCCCGAGACTTTCAGGGTAGGAGCTGAGCGGAGCGCCCCATTAGTTTTGAAAATTTCACGAAGATAAGTCAACCGGCGCTAAAGTTATTCAAAATAGAATTTCGCGATTTAAAAAAAAAAAAAAATCACGATGCGCGCACGGTGAAAAACCTGAAAAAAAAATAATTAATAAATACATAACTTAGCATTTGAAAAACCGTACAAATTCACTGAAAAAAACATAGGTTTCACACACGTTATAGTTACGAATTAGCATTTAAAAAACCTTGCAAATTCACTTAAAAAACCATAGGTTTCACACATGTTATAGTTAGCTGGACATTTCACTCGTAAAAAACCAATGAAATTCCCCCGTTATAGTTAGTGCAGGCAACTATAACTCACGTGACCGCAATCCTCCGCTGATGACGTCAGATATTACATCACTGTATTTAGACACTTATTTACCCATGTCTTCTTCCATTAATCTTTAGCTATACATATATTACAAATATTTATTTTTCATAAAGACACATATGTCATCAGTGATGTAATATCTGACGTCATCAGCAGAGGATTGCGGTCGCGTGAGTTATAGTTGCCTGCACTAACTATAACGGGGAAATTTCATTGGTTTTTTACGAGTGAAGTGTCCAGCTAACTATAACATGTGTGAAACCTACGGTTTTTTAAGTGAATATATATATATATATATATATATATATATATATATATATATATATATATATATATATATATATATATATATATATATATATATATATATATATATTCACTGAAAAAACCATAGCTTTCACACACGTTATAGTTAGGAATTAGCATTTAAAAAACCTTGCAAATTCACTGAAAAAAACATAGGTTTCACACATGTTATAGTTAGCGGAAATTTTACTGATAAAAAACCAATGAAATTCCCCCGTTATAGTTAGTGCAGGCAACTATAACTCACGCGACCGCAATCCTCTGCTGATGCTAATACTGTATTTAGACACTTATTTGCCCATGTCTTCTTCCATAAATTTTTAGCTATACATATATTACAAATATTTTTTTTTCATAAAGACACATATGTCATCAGCAGAAGATTGCGGTCGCGTGAGTTATAGTTGCCTGCACTAACTATAACGGGGGAATTTCATTGGTTTTTTATCAGTAAAATTTCCGCTAACTATAACATGTGTGAAACCTATGGTTTTTTCAGTGAATTTGCAAGGTTTTTTAAATGCTAATTCCTAACTATAACGTGTGTGAAACCTATGGTTTTTTCAGTGAATTTGTACGTTTTTTTAAATGCTAAGTTACTTTACGCCATTCGTGGCGTGCGCGCCCACTTAACGCAGTTCGTTCCGTGCGCGCACGGTGCGATTCGCGCACCGCGTGCCTACTTTACGCAGTTAGTGCCGTGCACGCACGGTGGGCACGTGGTGCGCTACGCGCACCGCGTGCCCACGTTACGCTAGATGGGCCATGTACGCACGATGCGCTTCGCGCACCGTGCGCACATGGAGGACATATGATGCACTTCGTTTTGAAAGGTAATATTTTAATTTTTCACACCTGTTATAAGCCAAGCACTTCGGGCACCATTTGCACACGGGGTGGGGCGAGTGTGGATAATTTTTTTTTTTTAATTTTTTTTTACCGTACGCGTACGGTAAGCGTAATCGGCGAAATTAGCGGAAAAAAAAAATCAGTTTTTGGCCTTGGGGGATCTTTGGGGACTCCCTCAACATGGCTAGGTGCTTTGGAGCTGTCCAAACAGCCCCTTTACATGTTTTTGTGCTTAGTATTTTAATCCACACTCTCAGTGCGAGAGAGAAAATGGCGGCCGCTGCTTCCTGGTTTCGGCCGATTCGAATGTTTACTAAGATCTAAGAGCCAATCAGAATCGCGCTCGCGCACGCCACCGTACGCGTACGGTAAGCGCACCGTAAGTGCACCGTAAGCTGGCTCAGATATATATATTGATTTAAAGGCTATTTTCTCAGAATCTACTGAACAGATATACACCAAACCTACAAAAGGCACTTCCTTGACCTGAGGACTACCTCTCTGCCAAATTTCAAGTAATTCTGTTCAGCCGTTCGGGCTGTAGCTGTGTCTAAAGGTCCTATGCAAAAATGCATGGGAAAAACGCGTTTTGGGACCCCCCTTTTATCTCAGCCCCCGCTTGACGAATCCCCCCGAGACTTTCAGGGTAGGAGCGGAGCGTAGCGCCCCACCTATTTTGAAAAATTCGCGAAGATTCGTCGACCGGCGCAAAAGTTATTCAAAATAGAATGTTGCGGATTTCCTATGGAAACGTGGTCCTAACTATAACTACCTACTGGCGACCGCCAGTAGGTAATATATATATATATATGTGTATTTGAATGTGATTTATATGAGGTCTTTGAAAGCCTTTGTTAGAGAGCACTGCATTAATAAAACCCCAAGCCTTACTCTTTATAAGAGAGTCTTTGCATTTTGTAAAATAAAACCCTTTTCTAGGTGTTGTTGTGTTTTATGTTTTGCTTCGCCGTGTTTGAGCCACCGTGTGGGAGATTCTGTATTATCTGAAGGGTGGAGCAATACAGATGGCTCTTCCAGGCCAGGAGCTGCCACTTACAACTGAATAGGTAGTTGCATGCCCCCACAAATGGCTGATTACGAAGAAAGGACCTCTGTGCACTCCAAGGGCCTTTCTTTAAAGTCACCCCTACTGTAAAAGCACAACTGGCTATAAGCACCCACTTCAAAGGCAGAACTGGGAATAAGTATTGAGTCTCTGACTACACCAAAACAGTAAACGACTGGGCCTATGAAGAACTTTGCCATGAAGAAGGAATGCTGTGCTGCTACAAGGACTGCCACTCTACTGGACCGCTTCTCTGGAAGAATTGTTTTCTGCTCTGTTGTTCTGCCTGCTCCCCTCTGTCCTGCTGAGGAAAGGACTGGACCCACTCACTTGAACCCAGAGTGACTCTAAGGGCATGCTGGCTTATCCCCCCTTCTGAAGTCTCAGGGACATCAAAGACTTCCTGCAACAGCACCTAGACTCTGCCATCTGTGTGACGTGCCCTACCAAGTGGTGCCAATATAGTCCTGGGCCCTTGAAAGGGAGCGTTTCTGTGCTGACCCCGCAGAATGCATGCATCAGCGACTTTGCCCCAATTGGAATCGATTCATTTCCTTCAACACCAATGCAGTGCTGCTCAAGAACATCGCTACAATGAACTGTGCGGCTCGACGACGACGTATCGCCTGCATCCAAGGGATTGATAATGACGGATCGCCTTCTCTGCTCCTCGCTTTGGGACTTTGATGTCGACGAAACTTCCATCCAAGGTACTTTTTCAGCGGGCCAAGGCTGGTCCGTGTATCTGACACACGCTCCATCGCAGTCGGGCTGAACTTCGGATTGAACTCGGTCAAGCGTGCACAGATATCCCCGGTTGACACTTTTTGACTAAAAGCACAATGTTTTAATGCTATCTTTCCAAAAATCTTAACTTTGGTTCTACTTATTGGATTTTTGTTGGTATCATCTATTTTCCTAACATTGGGCCCGATTCATAATGGTAAACTTAGACCAAAAGTATAAGTTTAGTCCTGAAGTCTAAGTTTAGTCCTACAGTCTAACTTTACTAGGACTAAAGTTAGACTTTTGGTCTCAGTTAGTTATTAGTAGTAAAGCTACTAGTAGTAAAGTTAGACTTTAGGCCTAAACTTAGACTTCTGGTTTAAGCTTAGACTTTTGGTCTAAGTTTACCTTTGTGAATCGGACACCCTGAGGGGATTTTTTTTGTTGTGGTTTCATTGTTACTGTGTGTGTTGCCTAAATACTTTATATATTGCCTCTTTAGTTAAGCATGACTGCTCTGTGCCAGGCTACCAGAGGGTGAGCACAGTTTATCTTTTGGTTTGTATCTAGCGTACCCTGACTAGGAGGGTGTTTCATACTTGGCCAGGGTGCATACCTCTGTCAACTAGAGACCCAATTTCTAACACTAGGCAATCATAATCCTCCTTAAAAAAGTCGAAAGATAGCACATGCTGCATAGGAAGCCCAAAAAGGGCCCAGCCTTCCGAAATCACCAAAAGAAGGATCATAAACATTACAAAAGCAATGTATGTGAATGAGTGAATAAAACATTTATGAAACATGCTTTAAACCCATATTCATTATTCTTTGCAGAAAGCCGAATACTCCTAGACTGATGGATAAAACAGCTGTGTGCCATATGCGGGAGGCCATAAAACAAAAGCTTAAATCAAGCATTTCTTATTTGAATGTTAAAATAACATAAATGGTTTTATTCAAAATAGATTTACTGTTTTTTCATTTATAAATCACTTAGATTAATCCGTTCACCTTTGTATGAACTATTGTATATCTGTTTATGCACTTACTTTAAAAAGGCTTCAAGTATGTTTCATCCCCAGTAAAAGATGGCCACCACTCTACCATTGCCTGAAGTCCCTTTTATCTTCATGGCTGGCTAAATAAAGACCTCCTTCACAGTATTGATCTGGACGCCTGTCAAACTGTACATCATCTCTACTATTTAGCCTGTGGCTGGCTAAACACCTGAGATTATGTACTATTTTGCCAGCCGCTGGGTAAATAGTAGAGGTTATGTACTGTTTGGCATTGTAAATAGCCACTTCCTTTTTAGGCATATCTCATCAGTTCAATAAGGGATCAGTATGGCTCGGTGCACACCTCTGTCACATCAGTTATGGACTCATTTCTTTCCTTATAAAGCTTTGAAACATCAGAAAGAGATCACAGGTGCTCCATACAGAGCACTGCAGTTTGTGCTGGGATCACTTTCACTCAGTATAGCCCTCTTTCCGATCAGTAAGGGATCACTCCTGCTTGGAATAGAGCTCTGACCAAACAGCAAAGGTCCCTGATGATCTGTACAGTACGCAGACCAATCGATAAGAGATCACAGCTGCTCGGTACAGAGCGATGTCCGGTAGGTAACAGAACACTGCGGATCTGTATACAGTGCTGTCCAATCAGTTACCTTCTGAAGAATCCCATCACATCAGTAAGGGATCACTGCTACTCAGTACACACCTCTGTGCAATCAGATTGAGCAGTAGAGATAACTTTTATAGATATCAATAGCACCATTAAAGGGGCTACTGTTCAGGAAAATTACTGTATGTCTGTCTAAAGAGCTGTTACAAAAATATGAATATCTGTTGCTCTATCTCAAGCGGTGACACTTCAGATTGGGGTCACCTCTTGTTCCCTATAGAAAGTTCCCTGGAGGTCCACATACACAGCACTGTCACATCCCTAAGGGTCACCACTGCTCTATATAAAGCTATAGCTATCAGTAAGGGCTCACCGCTTCTTTAAACAGAGATCCATCTCAGCAGTAATGGATCAGAGTTTGATATTATAGAATATAAAATCCGTGCATCTCAATTTTCACAAAAGCGTTTGTTTTTGCATGTACATAATAATAATAATAATAATAATAATAATAATAATAACACATTTATGTCAGATACTGCTAGTGACACTTCAGGGAGAGTCTAATTACAATCACATTTATGTCTTAACAGAAACCAAACTCATCCTGACGAGCCAGAACACAACGACGACTAGCCTGAAATCAACAATTATAACTATTGGTGTCCCATGCAAAGTAAAGCGGGCTATTGAAGATGGCATGCACAGAGTTATCAATAAACTTGCTGATGGCAACTATCAAGTGATCAAAAAAGGTGCAGATGGCATCTGTAAAGTGGATGGAGCTCTGGTGGATTTAACTTGCTATTTGATTGGAGCAGTGGAGAGCATATGCCCAACCTCACCACCTAAAAACACATCCAAAGCTAACACCCCAGGAAATCCTGCTATCACACCCTCAAAAACACTATTGTTTACAAATGCCTTCAAGATGATTGTTCACACACAAACTTCTGCATCAGAAACCGTGACCACTTCTACATCTCCAACAAGAAAACATTCTGATACATCTGGTAAATTGGCCATCATTTCCATGTTTTCAATAATATATGCAGCACATTCTAGAGTACAATTAATAGGAAAACTAAAATGCCATCCTGGTAGATGGAACATTAGGACATCTCCCAGATTTTAGAGCCTGGAGAGAGAATAGCGTAGACTGCTATTTTGCAGGGGAGGCCATGGGGATGTAATTATGGCAGTGGTCCACCTTTGGCCAAGTACTATGGTGGAGGGTTGGAGGCCCAGTGGATGAATTGTAAGTGTGTCTTAGTGGCCAGCAAACCCATGTAAGATGCATCGTGCTAGCTCCCCCCTCACCAAGGAAAAAAAGACCAGCAGACTAGTCTATCTGTAGCCGTCTGTAGGAACCGTAGATGGAAAAGAAGGTGGGGACTTAACTTGTGTGCTTGTTCCCTATCTGGTAGGTTAAGTACTAGCATATGTGGCTCTAGTATCCAATGAACCAAAAGGGTCTGTATTATTCATGCCTTAGCCACCTGTTCTATTAGTAACTGCTTCTGTTTTTTTTTGTTTAATGTAGCTTAATTGAAATACATGAAATAACAAGGATACAATTTACAATATAAGTTAAAAGTAATCAAAGAAACATAATACAAATGTATGAAAATCGAAATATGAATGTGATATGGTACAATGAAAATAGTTAACAATGGAGTAGAAGAGTCAATATGAAGAATATACCTTATTAACTTAGCATTTATGATAAAAGGGAGGGAGGAAGAAATTAAAAGAACATACAAAAGAAAAATCCAGCGCTCTATATAGAAATAATCATATTTAACTTCAATAATTACACAGTGAATAAACAATACCACAAAGGTAACAGTAAATGTTCTAATATATACAGTGTAAGGAACTTAAGACGGTAAGGCTCATGGTGGTTGAAAAACAAAAGTATTATCCTGGATCTGAGTAGCACGGGAAGATAAATAATTGGTAAGTGGAGGCCAGAAAGCCTCTTTTTGGAGAAGTTGGTGAGAAGAAGTGACAAAAGCCCTGTCCAATCTGTGGTGATGGCAGAGAAGGTTCCACCAGGCAGAAAGGGTGACCTTTCCAATTGGAAGTAATAACCTGGAAGGCAATTGCCAATAACAGATCCACAAATGGTCCAGGTTTACGGGCACCAAACCAGACTGGGGAAGTATTTCCCAGAAATATGGAGTTTATTTTAAAGATAAAACTCATAGAACATATAGAAGAAATTGTTTAACAAACTTTTCACCAAAACAAGTTAATATATGGACATAAAAAGGAGTGTAAGTATGTACCAGGAGTAATTGAACAGATCCAGCAGGCAAGTGAGGAACCCTGGGTGTATTTAGAAATAGATGATGGGGTTAGGTACAGCCTATTGTAAAAGTAATATAAAGTCTGGGTAGTGCTAGCATTACAGGACATGTGGTGTAAACGTGCCCAGATGGAGTTCCAGGTGTATATAGAGAAGGTTTGTTGTAAACCTGTTTCCCATAACAGTTCAACCTTACTCTTAGATCGATTGGGAAGAGAGTAATGTAGATATTTGTTGATGTGAGAAGCCTTGAAGGAAGAGGAAGTGGGCAGTGGCACTAATGATGAATCCGGTGAAGGGAAAGAGGGTTGGGAAAGAAAGGAGTACTGCTGAATCAGGATAGATTTAAAAAGAATCATATTTATGAAGAGAGGAGGCGGGCAGTCCATATTTAAATTGAAGCTCACTGAAGGAGAGAGGGATTGTTACGTGGAATAAATGCTTGACTTGAATTATCCCCTTATTGACCCAATCCTTCCAGAAAATGATACGATTAGAAAATTAATGGATCTATTGTGCCATATAGAGGCATCAAGAAACTTCTGCAAAGGAGAGAGCATTTTGGAGTGTGAAATAAGAAAGAGCAAGGAGGATGCGGAAAAGTAGGTAATGATGAGAAAGGAAAAGGTTGGATTAAAGAGTCTTCCAATTTACCCCAGACCATTGAAGGAGTGTCCTCGGGAAAGGAAAGATAAGGTAAAAGTTGACGTATCAAAAAAGAAGAGTAGTACTATCTGAAATTGGTGAAATTAACACCGCCCTTATCTTTGGTCGCAGATAACGAAGACTGAGAACTACGGGCCTTAAGTTTGTTCCATGAGAACTTAATTAAGACACAGTTGAGTGATTTGAAGAATTTCAATGGAATCTTGACTGGTAGCATGGATAAATAAAAAGTGTTGACGGGAAGCATCATCATCTTGATTGTGCCCAACCTACCCCACCAAGACAAATATGAGGGTGACCATTTTTCTGACATATGTTGCACTTTAAGTAGGACATCATCTAAATTAAGTTGGGCTTATTTAGCAATGGAGAAAGAATATTTAATTCCCAGGCAAGAGATATGTTTAGGATTCCATTGAAAACCCACATCCACGAAAATCTCCTTTAAGCAGAATTTGTTTAGGGGTAGAACTTCAGACTTGGTAAAGTTTGACTTATATCCCGATACAGAGGCAAAGGGAGACAAAAGATCATTAAAAGCAGGAATGGAAACCTGAGGGTTTAACACATATAACAGGATGTCATCCGCAGAAGCGGTAAACTTAGTTTGAGACACTTTATGCTGAAACCCATGAAATAAAGAATAATGACGTAAGAAGTGAAGAAAGGGTTCGAGGGATAGTATAAACAATAAGGGAAAGAGGGGGCAGCCCTGAGTAAACTAAGATGATTGGGATCTGTTGACAAAAACAGAGGTAGTTGGGGAGGAATAAAGAAAGCTAATGAAGGACAAAATAACAGGACCAAAGCTGTGCTACTTAAGGGTGTGCATCAAAAAAAGCCAGTGAAGACGATCAAAGGCTTTTTCAGAGTCTAAGGCAATAGCCACTAAAGAAAGGAGTTGAGCTCTTGGATGCAAGATGCATTATGTTTAAAAAAAAGCTCTAGAATTGTCAGTTAAATTCCTGCCAAAGTACCCTTTGTTTCTTAATAGGATTCCGTAAACCCTTCACATTCCAGGACACGTACATTACCAGTCACGAAAAAGAGAAAAAGAAGTTAGAAACAACCATGAGCAATTTGGGGACCTGAACTCAGTTGTCTTGGGTATACCCCCGTGCAGTTAACTCCTCTTCTTGTTGGCTCCCTGACTTCCTTGAGACCATGGGGTTGGTGGATGGCTGGAGGTCCTATCACCCAAACACAGTGCAGCACACCTTTCAATCTGGGGTCCATGGGAGCCTATCACGTATAGATTATTTTCTCGTCCCCGCGTCCCAAATTGCCCACATTCATGAAATTAAACATCTTGCAAGAGGCATTTCTGACCACTCGACAATTTGGCTCCACTTGGTCCCCAGCTATAGACAGGTGGGACGGGTGGCCCCCATCAACCCGTGGTATTTCCGAGATCCAAAACTCTGCAAGGAACTCCTCGTGGCCATAGATAACTGCTTTATTGACAGTGAGGGCTCTGTGGAATCCCCGCAGATCCTGTGGGAGGCCTTCAAAACTGTGATCCGGGGTCAGGCCCTCTCTTTAATCTCGGGAAAGAAGAAAGAGCGTCAGAGGGAAATGGAAGTCATTGAGACGGAGATTAGCCAATTGGCGGCTGACCTGATTTTAGACGACACACCCAATAAACTTCACCACCTCACACTCAAACAGCGGGAATTTAGAGCGTTAGGGACTGACCAGGCTAAAACCCTGGGGAGAACTGCCCAGGGGTGGTTATACGAGGTGGGAGACAAAGCCGGGAAACTACTAGCATGGTTAGACAAGAAAGAGTGGGCCAGCCAGCTGGTGCCCGAGCTCCATGGACAGGGGGGTGGGGCCCTCACGGATCCCCAGGACATTGTGGACAAGTTTGCAGCTCATTTCGGCGCTGTCTTCTCCTCAGTGACTCCTTATTCTGTGGAGGACTCCCGCCAGATGTTAGTCAACATAACGTTGCCCAGGCTTTTGGTTACTGACCGCGACTTTCTAGATAGTGCTATATCCAATGAGGAAATAGCCACAGCCATCAGATCCCTCAAATCAGGTAAAGCCACAGGCCCTAATGGATTACCAATCAAACTCTACAAACTTAAACCAGACAGGCTGGCCCCATATCTTAAGACTATGTACGAAGATGCCAGAGTCAAGGGGTGCCTACCGATAGACCAGAGGACGGCAACCATAATCACCATTCACAAGGAAGGGAAGCCCAAAACTGAGTGTGGGTCGTATCGGCCGATATCCCATTTAAATGCGGAGCCCAAGATCCTGGCTCAACTGCTAACCACAGTGATCGAGGCACTGGTCCATCCAGACCAATCGGGTTTTATTCCGTGTCGAAGCACTACACTTAACTTGGGTAGGGTGCATGGCGTTCTAGGCAGGGCAGCCGCCATCCTGGAGCCAGCCATTATAGTATCCCTCGATACCACCATGGCATTCTACACCATTGAATGGCCGTATCTTTGGGTGGTGTTGGAAAAGATGGGGTTTGGCCTGAAGTATATTCAATGGGTACAACTTTTGTATGCTCAGCCTCTTGCCCAGGTGGTTATTAATAACAAAAATCTGCAACCTTAGAGTTGAGTCAAGGAACCCGGCAGGGGTGTCCATTGTCCCCCCTCCTGTTTGCTCTGGCACTGGCACCGCTGGCGGCCTGGATACGCAGAGACCCAATGATTCGAGGCATGCGCTGGTTTCCAGAATGGGAAGACCGTATCTCCCTCTACGCAGACGATATTCTGCTTTATCTGACATATCCGAGGCAGTCCTTGATTGTGGTCTTAGATATCCTCACTGTTTTTGGCAGATTTTCCGGATACTCTATTAACTGGAGTAAATTCCTGCTGTTTGTGGTGGCGGGAGAGCAGCCGGTCCCACCGCAGGGGTGTCCAATACAGATATGAACTGACGGCTTCAAGTACCTGGGAATCTTTCTTTCCCTGGATCCTTCACTTCGTTATACCCAGAATTTACATCCCCCTTTAATTAGGCTGCGAAAAGACATAAATAACTGGAAGTCACTTCCCCTTTCCCTACTGGGAAAGGCGGCCCTTTTTAAAATGATGTCCTTGCCCCGGTTTTTATATGTCCTGCAGAATTCCTTAGACCCGTTCCCGGCCTCCTACTACAGGGAGGTAGAGAGCCTCCAGCGAGATTTGTTATGGGATGGAAAGCCACGTATCGCTCTTGGCAAACTCTCCCTGAATTGGTATGATAAAGGTATCAGCCTCCCCAACATTAAAAAGTATTATTGGGCGGCTCACTTGGCCTCCATCAACCATGGTACCTACGCCTGACCGGAAGATCCAGGCTATAACATGGACAGGTGGCTGCTTTCTGGTGGGAACTACAATAGAGTCCTTTATTACAAACCGCAACGCTTTCCATTTACGGGCCACACCAAGCGCTCAGTATATGTCTGGCACACAGCCTGTAAGGGCCTGGGAAGGGAACGCAGACTTACACTTGCGACACTGTTATGGGACTCAGAACAGCTGGGTAGTTTGTGGAAAAGTAAGGGGTTCGACAAATGGGACCTACGCGCGTAGGTGACCTGTGGGACAAGACGGACGTTAAATCATTCTCTGCACTGCAACAACAATTTGAATTGGCTGACTCAGAACTTTTCCGGTACACACAGGTTAGGCACGCCCTGCGCTCCCACTGGCAGCGTGGTACTACTCCTCCCGAATCCTCCCCACTGGAAGATAGAGTACTAGATGGCCACATCCCAGATTGGACTATCTCATTGATATATAAAAAACTTCGAGAGAAATGGTCCAAAGATGGTATCGAGATGGATGATGAGGAATGGCAGGACGTCGTTTCCTCGCCCAGAGTCGTGGCAATACCTGCTCACCTCCGATTAGTCCAGCTTTAAAGCCTCCATAGGGTTTACGTGACTGGACCTCAGCTGGTACGAATGGGGAGATTGGACGAGGGTGAGTGCAGACGAGAGTGTGGTTAGGTTGGCACCTTTATGCATATAATTTGGGAATGCGAGTTTATACAACCTTATTGACGCCTCATACACGACACCATTAATGCAGTCTTGTCCACACATCTTCGCCTGGAAGCCCGCAGATGCTTATTAAATATATGCAAGCCGACAGACCTAAATGATTACACGACACAGTGGGTTACTTTGGGGCTTATGATTGCCAAGAGAAATATTGCCCAGTGGTGGGGAGCGCTACTCCCACCTACAGTGAGAGACTGGGAGAACGATTTGGACTGGTCAATGTTTCAGGAGAATACAGTGTATGTGGCCCGAGGGTGCCCTAAAAAGTGGTATCAAGTGTGGGGTTTGTGGAATGCCTATCGGGGGGATATATGTCAACCTCCCCTTGCCGCAAGCAACGAAGATCCCCCTTCGCCCTAGACTTTCCAACCTATATTCTGTAATGGTTTCTATTGCCTATTGTAGTAGTGTTGCCGGATTTATTACTTCCTCTGTAATGTGATTGAAATACTGATATTTGCTAATAAAAAGTATTTTTAAAAAAACATGAGCAATTTGTAGAGAATAACACTATACATTTACTGTGGAGAAAATAACGGAACCATTATAAAAACCTTTTGAAAATAAGTACATAAAAATCAATCTGGAAATAAAAGAAAAGGAAAAAGAAAGAGAATAAGATAAAAGGTTACAGAACAAAAAAAAAGAGAGAGTTAGGAGAGAAAACCCAGAAATAATATATAAAAAAGAAGAGGGAAAGAAACAAAGGTGAACTTGATAGAGCAAGAGAGGTTGACAGAAAGAAGGAAAGCTTCAGTCAAGCGTAACAATGTATACAACAAGTGTAAGAAAAGTATCGAGGAGAGGCGAGGAAGCGTAGAAAGGAAGAAAGGCGGCAGTTTGACAGAATAAAAACATTAGAACAGAGACCAAAAATAGAACAAGGATATAAAAAAGGAAAGGAACAGCAGTTAATAAAGAAAAAAAAGAAAGGAAGTAACCAGGAACAAACCAAGCACCAAAGAAATGAAGGTTTGCACAAGCAAGACCAGTGAATGGGGTAGCACTTACCAACAGATGAAGATGAACTATTAACAATAGGATTAGGAAGAAGGCACATGGTAATGGCCACATCAAGGAGGGAAATCTGAACAGACAAACATCTGTAAGTAGGAAAAAACATGAAGTTAGTGACAAATCAACCTGAAAAGAGCAGATATACAATGGATATCTGAATAAACTTAAGAGTAACCACAGTAGCAACAATCTCTAAAAGATTAGAAGTATGTTAAGAGAACAGGGGTAAGAATATTATATAATCAAAAAGAAGAAAGATTATCAAGTTCAGGTTTTCCCAAAATCCATCTCTTCTCCTTTGTGCCGAGCAATGAATTGCCTTACATCATCTGGACAATCAAATGAGAAAGTTCTTTCTTTGTATGTAACCTTGAAGAAACATGAGTGCACGAGGCCATATCTAGCGTTCATGGAGCTTAGATCAGGGAGAAGTGAAAGAAACTCTTTGCGTCTGGCTGCAATTGCACAAGCCACATCCTGAGAGATAAATACCCTCTGCCCACACCAAAGCATCTGTTTTCGTTGCTTAGCCGCTGACAGAACCATTAAAAGGTCAGTGTACTCCAAAAAAAGGACAATTATCCCTCTAGGGCAACTAGACGATGATCAGGTCGATGGTCCTCCAGATTTAGGACCGAAGCAGTGTGCACATTGTAAATTAAGGTTGGTACCTGCCTTAAGACTGACTATTTTGGGTATCCGAACCTTAAGAAAAGACAGCATGTCAGAGCCTTCCACCCCTTTAGGGATGCCATAAATTCTGATGTTATTTCTCCTGCTTCGATTTGCCAAATCCTCAGTTTATTGCTTAAAGACAGCGACTTCTTTAGACATGACGTCAATCCTGGAAGCTGCGTTTTGAACATCGCTGATCCGCTGCTCCACCGTCGACACCCTGGATTCCAAATTAGACCCTTTCTCCTCAAGCCGTTGAAGAGCGGCATTGGTATCTTTGACAAATAGTTTCATTCGCCTTATTTCTTCCATTAGGTCCTCGACAGTTAGAGGTAATAGAGACTTAGTGGGGGAGTTAGGCTCTTTCTTCTGACATTTTGAGGCAGTAGTGATGTCTTTGCGAACAGAGGCCATGTTTGTGATTGTGGTCTTTTGACAGGGCACCTGGGCTGGCTCCATAAACAGGTGAGTTAAATTGCCAAAAGAACCAAGCAAACTGGTGAGCGAAAAGCTATTGATTAGCAGAGCGTCAATATTGGGGGAGGGGCAGAAAAGACCGCCAAAGAAATCACAGCTGGCGACCACCAGGACCTTGTAGGCAGTGAATAGGAAAATTGCCGTAGGTACAGTTTGCCTCTTGAAAGCTCATAGAATATGAGCCACATGTATAAACCATCAAAGAGAAAAACAAGCCAGGTGGATAAAGTAGAAAAAATTGGTTAAAACAAAGAGTTAGCTATAATACTTGGCACAATACAGAATGCAGACTGTGTGGCTTGCTAAAGGTCAGAAAAGAAGATACCTGTGCCCGGAGTTCACATCATAAATAAACTGCTTCAAGCTGGAAAAAGAAGCGGACCACTGACTCAAAGGAGGTCCCGTCTCCGTCGTATCGAGGAGCCTCAGCGGGTTGCAGCCACCTTGCGGGATGTTCAGCCACGCCCCCAGCTTCTCTGTTTTGATAGAGAAAGTGGTGTACCTGTAGAACACAGCCCTTGAAACAAGAGTGTGCAGGCAGTTTTCTTCCTACTGTCAATGAATGGCGTAAGAATGTTTAACACAAGTAATAGGGTACTTTGTTTTAATTTTACCCTTTCCTCGAAACCTTTCACTTTAGGTCAACAAGGAATGAAGGCAAGAAGAAGAATTGACGTCATTCCTACAGAAAGCCTCGTGCAAAATGTGAAGTATCTCCACTGCCCTATATAGAACTCTCTTCCTAGCATAGGTGATTGTTGCTTTTCTATTAACAGATCACGGCACCTTTACAAAACTAAAGGGGATATCTGCAACAGTGTTTGTAATTGTGTCTCCTCAGTTCAAAAAAGGATCAGTAAGCTCTGTCACATCAGTCATGGATCACAGCTGCTCCTTACAGAGGTTTAAAACATTAGAGCGGGCCGCCAATTACTCTATACAGAGCTCCAAAAAATACGTTTTGGATCTCTGCCACTAAGTAGAGCCCTCTTTCAGACCAGTAATGGATCACTCCTGCTTGGAATATTGCTCTGACCGAACATGAAAGGTCACTGTTGTTCTGTATAGAACCCGGTCCAAATCACTAAGGGGTCACTGCTGCTCAGTATAGAACTCTGTCGGATCAGTAAGGTGTCATTGCTGCTCAGTGTAGAACTCTGTCTGATCAGTAAGGGGTCACTGCTTCTCAGTATGGAACTCTGTCGGATCAGTAAGGGGTCACTTCTGCTCAGTATAGAACTCTGTCAGATCAGTAAGGGGTCACTGCTGCTCAGTATAGAACTCTGTTGGATCAGTAAGGGGTCACTGCTGATCAGTATAGAACTCTGTCAGATCAGTAAGGGGTCACTGCTGCTCAATATAGAACTCTGTCAGATCAGTAAGGGGTCACTTCTGCTCAGTATAGAACTCTTTTGGACCAGTGAGGGGGTCACTGCTGCTCAGTATAGAACTCTGTCTCATCAGTAAGGGGTCACTTCTGCTCAGTATAGAACTCTGTCAGATCAGTAAGGTGTCATTGCTACTCTGTCGGATCAGTAAGGTGTCTGCTGCTCTGTACAGAACTCTGTTGGATCAGTAAGGTGTCATTGCTGCTCTGTACAGAGTTCTGTCCAATCAGTAACTGATCACTGTTGATCTGTAAAGACTTCTGTCTGATCAATAATGGATTACTGCTGATCTGTCTAGAGCTCAGTCCAAACAGTAAGGGATCACTCTTGATCTGTGTGGAGTGCAGTCCACACACATAGTTTTACAGTTGCTCTATACAGAATTCCAAAAGTAACAATGTGGGATCTGAAATAATAATAATAAGAAATAATACCACAGATACAGTTCTTTGTCAGCGCAGAAGATAGCAGAATTTATTGGAGGCCAACAAACAATGCAAAATACGTGCGGCATGGAGACAGGCAGCATAGATACTGAATGTCCAATGATGTGACGTTTCTGACAGCTTGTATAGGCCCAAACCGCAAAGGATGCAGCATCATAACATACATAGTACAAATTAAGCATAGTTCATTTGACCAATTAGCAAAGGCCTAAGCTGTGCTATACCATTTAAGATGAAAAATCATGAATGAACTGGTGGTCAAGAGAGAGAAGCTGAAATGGGAGGACAAGAACTGATGCCACGCAACAAACAGAGAGTTTGCTAATGCTGAAACCTACAGACAGAAGTAAGCGTGTAGATAGTGAGAACAGAGACAGTTCAGTTGGATTTCCATCAACTGCCAAGAGAGGCCAGTGTCATCACTTGGTCATCCTTAGGTCTTGCTACTACTCCTCTAAGCCTAGAGGCAGACGTAATAGCCAAGATCAGAAGAAGGCGATAGATATAAAGCCAGAAAGAGAGATCGACCAAGGTCGGCCATTCATATCTCATGTGATGAAAATAGTATTGCAGTGCATGTGAAAATTAAAAAGGGAGTTGGGAGGGAGAAATGAAAATTTTAATGTACATCTCTCTGCCAATCCAATTAAAAACGTGTAGCGGCAACTTTTAACAAATAGGTTGCATCTCAAATAGGTCGACTAGTTTCAGCCTGAAGGGATTACGTTCCCGGCTTTCTTCAGGACCAGAGGTTGTAATAGCTACTGCAAAATAGTGAAAAGGAAAAACATAAAACAAGTTGTCCAACAATACAACCTGATGTGGTAAGATCTCTGGACAAGTAGGGTGTATTTCACTCCTGTCAGAAAAAAAGAGAAAAAATACAGACATGTATGATCTAAATATATAGGCTGCACTCAGTTCAAGTCTTCCTCAAAGGTTTAGATGTCTCTCAGTATCAAGGTTAGCAGTATCACAATGTATACCCTCAACGTAGAGAGCAGAAAACTCACCTTACTTGTGTGAAAATCTGACCTCACCTCACCCGGTAGCCAACTCAGGTAAAGGAGACCCCGCCCTGGAAGAATTAATCATACACGGCGTATCAGTGAAAGATATACGAATCACTTAATATATCGTACATCTTAAATTGAGTGGTCTTTTTTAAAAGAATTCTAGCCATGAATTCAGATAGAGGTAACAAACAACAGGATATCGGGTAGACAGCAATAATTGATGATCATGGTTCAGAAAAATACGATCAAGAATGACCCAAGCTACCTGTTGTTGCATTTGTCAGCAGTGAGAATTGTAACTTGACTAAGATGAACCCCAAATGAGGTTAACACTCAGTGTAAGAGTAAAAACAGGTGGTTATATACCTCAACATCAAACCCCGGTCAATGACGTGTGTGTAATCAGATAGACAGGTTTGATACAAGTACAGGGGGCTCGAGCATCAAAGATATAGATATAAGTGCATAGTCCCCAAACTTATAGAGAAATGCGCATTATGCCAAGCGGTTTGTAATACTAAGGTCGTTAGTCATTAAGTATGGCTAAGGCAGGCAATCGCTCTACTTATAGAGATAGCCGCTACCTGTTGAAAGTTCCATCTACGGCACGCTTAAGCATCGCAGAAAGTTTGACTGAGAAAACTATGCGCAAAAACACAGGAGTCGGTCATTAGAACCGCTTACCTCTCCGTCGGTGTCTCGGTCCCTCCTAAGTTTGTGGGAGGTACCGAGATTCCGACCGAAGTGTATTTGAAGCGCCAGCGTGTCACGGGACTCGGCGTGCTGCGTGCCTCGTACGCGCAGGGTGGTGACATATACAAACTACAGGATGACGTCACCAGATGGGGAAATGGTAGTTCTAAAGCAATCTCGTATTCGTGCTACGGAGTGTGTCAGCTTTGTGTGAGGTAAAAAAGTCTTCTACATAATAAATGGCCGAGATAGCCATGAGGGCACACCAGACCATATGACTAAAATGAATTTGGGTCATACTGTCAATAGGTATGTCAGACATGTATAATCTTTCCGAACAATGAGGAGGAAAAGGGGTGGTAAAACGTAGGAGCTTACAATGCTCTTTGCCTTCTCTCAGGTAGAGGCAGGTTTATCGAAACATATAAATGAGTGTTAATGCTTCTCCTTTCCCTGTCTCTTAACTCATATAGTAGTAAGACGCTTACAAGCCTGGTTACAAAAGAGTCCAAGGGATCGAATCATTCAGACCTTTAGTGTCACTTTGCAGTTTGAAAACCCAACGTTGTTCTTTAATGAATAGGAACCTCGCTTTATCACTATTGTGGGAAGGTATAAAGGGCTTCTCCAGCACAGTCCAAGAAAAGTCATCTGCTTGGTGGTTAAGCTCCACAAAATGTCTTGTGAGTCTCGTGTTTGTCTTTCTACACCTAAAGGTGCTCTTATGTTCGAGCATCCTGATTTTAACCTTGCGAGTCGTCATGCCAACGTAATAAAGGTGGCATGGGCATTGTAGCAAGTAGATTAGATTCTCGCTATTACAATTTGAAAATGTCTTTTGGATCCAAGGTCTAGTCATGCCCAAGTCAATGGTTTTAGATTGTTTAGTTTGTGGGCATTTGGCACAGATACCACATGGTAAATGTCCTTGGACTGATGGAAGGTCCCATAGGGTGCCTACTCTCCTGGGTTCTTGTTCTCTAGTACGTGTGTGTACTAACTTATCCCTCAAATTAGGTCCTCGTTTAAAGGCAAAGAGAGGCATTGGGATCTTGAGTTTGCATGTATTCAGAAAGCGCCAGTTCTTACGAATGCATTTCTGAATCCCATTAGTGAGAGTGCTGAAGGTATTAACAAAGGTTAGACGGCCCGATGGTGGTTTGTCTACTCTTTTTTCTAACAAAGCATCTCTATGATTGTTAGAGGCACGTTTACAAGCATTCTTGATAAGCTTTTTGGGATAAAGCCTGGCCGAGAGTTGGTCAGATAGATCGCTAGCATGGTGTTTGTACAGATTAGTTGCGGAGCAGTTACGTCTCAGACGCAAAAATTGGCCATATGGCAGATTGTCACGTAATGCCTTCGGATGCTGACTATCGTACCTGAGCAAGGAGTTACGGGACATGGGCTTGCGGTACAGTTCGCTTGCCAACCCTGTATCTTCTGCAAAGATGGATAAGTCCAAGAAGGCTATCCTTGTTTTGTGTGCCTCCAAAGTGAACTTAAGATAGGTGTTACGTGTATTAACCCACACTTGAAATCGCTTGACCGATTCTAGGTCACCACGCCACACCACTAGAATGTCGTCAATGTATCTCTTCCAGAGTCTAATAGACTCATGGAAGGGGTTCTGTTCATTGAGGACATGATCTTGTTCGAACTTATGAACATAGAGGTTCGCTAGGGACGGTGCGAAAACGCTTCCCATGCTGGTACCTGAGACTTGCAAAAAGATCTTATCTTCAAACCTGAAGAAATTCTCTTTCATGGCCACGTGTGCCAAAGCCATGATGAAATTCACAGGAGTGATGGAATTAAGTTCTGTCTCTCTCAGGATAGAGGCAATGGTATCTAGTGTCTCGTCCTGCGGAATGGAGGTATACAGTGATTCGACATCAAATGAAACCAAAAGATCTAAGTCTGGGTCAAAATCAACTGTAGGAAGAAGACGTAGTACGTCTTTTGTGTCTTGAAGATAGGTAGGCTTCTTGCTTACCAGTGGTCTGAGAAAGAAATCCACAAACATAGATAGAGGCTCTAGCAGAGATCCGATCCCTGAGATAATAGGTCTGCCGGGGGGTGGTCTTTGTGTCTTGTGTATTTTGGGAAGCGTATAAAAGTACGGCATAACCGGATGGGTAGTTTGCAGAAAGGCCCTCTCCTGAGATGTTATCCACCCTTCTTTTAGTGCTTCCTCGGCTATTTCAGTGATAGTTCTACCAATCCTTTCCGTGGGATCTTCTTTCAATAGACGATAAAACCTTTTGTCATCCAATTGTCTCAGACACTCTGTACGGTAGGCTTGAGTGTCAAGTATCACTGTGGTCCCGCCCTTGTCTGCAGGTTTAATAGTGATTTCTCTGTCCTCCATCAGGGTTCGGAGTGCAGTTTGTTCGTTCTTAGGAAGATTGCTGTAGCTCATTCTGTTCTTGTTACACAAGATGCTGATCTCCTCTTGGACTGCTCTCTCAAAGGCAAGTACTTGAGGCGGAATAGTGTGTGTGGGAGGATTGAAAGTGGAGCGTTTTTTTAAACCTGTATTGGTTGTATCCGTTACGGGCACTATCTCATCTTTGTCCTTGAAGAAATGATGAAGGCGGATTTTGCGAAAGAATTTTGCAAGTTCACATTGAACTTGAAAGTTGTCGCCCGCCGGTGTCATGACGAATCCGAGCCCTTTATTCAAGACTGCTTCCTCGTCTTGGGCCAGAGTTTTGTTACTCAGATTAACGATCAACTCTCCTCTGGGTTCTGCCCGAGTGGTTGTGGGTTCTGTTTGGACCTGCTCCGACTGTTCATTTGTGGAACAGCCGGAGGAGGTGGTTCGTTCCAATGAACTTGGGCTTGCCGGTTTCTTCTTCTGCCCCTTGTTCTGCCTTGGCCTACCCCTAAAAAAGACTGGTTGCTAAAGTCTTGTGGGTACATCTGATATGATGCATTAGGTGGTTGGAACTGTTGTGGGGGAAAACCCCATGGAGTTGGGGGCCACCATTGTTGAAAATGTGGCATTCCATAACCTCTCCAGGGCCGTCTCGTTCCTCTGCCTCTAGGTTGTTGTTTATTAGTGTCAGGAGTGTCAGAGTCACTATGATTATCTTCAGAGCAACTGCCTGAATAAGTTGAGCCGTATCTCTTGCCTTTCTTGTTGAATTCTACTGGCGTGTAACCCTCACTGATGTAGGGATAAACTACTTCTAATTTGAATTTAGCCAAGTCCTTCTTGAATTTTTCAATCTTAGATAGAAGGATTGCATCCTTGAATTCTTTATTCGATTTATTCGTCTCATCTTGCTGTTTCTTAAACAGGGTACTGGTGATGATTGTTTTGATTTGCGCCTCCGTTACTTGTATCTCAATCAAGATGGCATCGGCTGCTCGCTTGGCTGTGCTGATAATAAGAATCAGCCAGTCGCGTGTGCAACGCCAGGCTATCAAGGACCAGTCTCTAAGGAATTTCTTATCTTGAAGAAATAGACGGGGAACATTAGTCACAATAAGACCTGGAGGTGCACAATTACTACGTAAGTACTCCGCCATGATTGCACCGTGAATGACTGTGCGTGAGTGGGATTTCTTTAGAATCATCACTTTATCCCAATCGTCCACATTGGTAGGTGTGAAGTTGGAAACGCTATCTAGGATGCTAGGTGTAGTATCAAGGATGGACTGGTAGAAGGAGTCGTCGTACGTAAGCCCACTGAATTCTGCCATATCGTTAGCGAGAGACTAAACAGGGTTCAGAAGGAAGCTCGGTGTGAGTGTAAAAATAAAGTGTCTACATAAGCTGTGAATGCTCACCCAAAATGAAAAGGACTAGAACCTAATGACAAAACAACTCAAAAGGAGTCATTACCTGAAGGTTAATGCTCGTGGATAAAAAGACCCGCAGCTGACAGCTATACCATTTAAGGTGCGAAATATACTGTTGTTGACCACGTGTCCCAAGTAGGCAGTTTCTGGGACTTTCGACTGTAATGTAAGATATCAGTTTTGGTACTTTTTCCAGTTAATAATTGCAACATATAGCAATGACCAGAAATATTGCGAAATGGGATATGCTGAAACGTTTGTGTCTAAGCGAGCATCGAGCATCTTCGTCTGTTACGTATCTGTCTTGAGCAAGCCTTGCATTACTAAAGCCGTTTCTCTGAAGCCAAGGAAAAGTACAAGCATCTTGTACAGTGATTTTTACGTCAACTTAACAGGGCCTAGAAGCTTACTGTATTTGGTATCACATAAGAAAGATGGCTTCTACATTGCCCCATCTGAAACCAAATCACTAATTCTTAATGTCTGACCACCATCTCCTCTCCTTCATCATCAGTATTGGTGTGATGTTCGTGAGGTCCGTGCCATTTGTTGTGGGACATTAATTGTGCACAGCAGGATATAAAGGCTGTGCAACATGCTGGACAAACATGGATCATAATGCAGAGGGTTATTAATCACTGTTATCATTACAATATTCACCTCTAATATCCATGATCCCTAGTTTCCTAACCATAGCAATAGCTGTTCCCACATCCCTCCAGTGTGTATGCCGTGTGCTTCTTCTTTTATGTCTTTTATGTTATGTATTACCTTGTCTATATTGTGGCTGTGGTCAGGTATCCAGGGACAGCATACCTGGTGGATGGCGTGACATACTCCACCTTCCTACGCCAGAATGATGTCTAATGCAAGCCTATTCTGTTTTACTTCTGTTCTCATGGCAATGAGTTCTTCAGTGATATTTCCAAAAGCTGCTACTGTTGAATCTGCAAGATCTTCAATCATCCTTTTTAACTGGTGTATCCTTATGGAGGTATATACTACCCCTACACCAGGCACTATGGGCCCTAACCCTGTCAGCAGGTCATCTTGCCATTCTGGTGTCCTCCTAACCCTTCCTGTACGGTGCTCTTGGTGCTCAACCTATACTAGGTCAGTGAAGTGTGTAATTTGAGGCAGGATGGAGGCAAGGTAGCAACTACCATACCATTCCGTGGGCAAATGGAAGTATGCCCATTGGCCACAGACAAAAAACAGTCCTTTGAAACCCACTAGTCCAGGTGAAGATCGCTGGTCACTCTTCCTAATCCGTGATAGCTTTGTTGTGTGTGTGCAGTTACTCTCACCAACGAAAATTGATGGTGTTACTGAATATTCTCCTTCTGAAATTCCTAGGGCTGTATCCTTCCTTTCCTCGCATTCCCTTAATCCTTGCTCACTCTTTGCTGATTCTGCAATGCTACACCCGAAACTGCATTTCTTCCATTCTTCCCTTCCCTTCACTAGTTGTGATATTGTGCATGGTTGCTTGAGGGGGCGTACCATCACAGCTGGCTTTTTAGGGGCCATACATCTATCATTCTGAATGCATGATGGTGCGATGAGCTGTTGTCTTACCCTAAATCTTGGGATTTTTACCTCAGCTCCTTTGTCCCAACCATCCCTGTCTTTCTTCTTCTCATTCCTAGCAGTCTTGTCAAGTGTATTGAGCATTGCCTGATCTCTTTTTGTTGATTGCATGTTCATGCATGGCATCCTCTGTGTCTTAGGCCTTGCAGTTGCCGGTCCTACTGCTATCCCCTTCATTGAAACTGCAACAGTTATGGACATGTTATGCTGCCTAAAGAGCATATCACGCATTAGGACACACCCAATATATTTAGAGACAGGTAGGACATTGTAGCTCTTGCTGTTTTCTGTGTTTGTTGGTAGATGTGTGCAAACATAACATCCCGATATGTTCATAATGCATACATACATTTTTAGCATTTTAACATATTTATTTCCTTGGTGCTCGTCCCATAATTCCCGTTCCTTTTCTCCTTTAATTTCAACCTCCCCGGAATGTCTTGCTCTATCATATTAATTTTCCTTCTTCATATGTTACATTTGAACCACTTCCATCCCCCAACTCGAAGTTAAGGAACGTTATTTCCAAATCTTGTGCATATATTATTATCAGTGCAGTCACTATTATCCCTGGGACTGGCCATAGTATTGCCTGTAGTACAGATGGCCATTTCCTTTCCTCTCTTCTTGGTCTTTACATAGTTCCTATTTTCCTACCTATTTCCAGTTCACTGTTCAGTTAACGTCCAGATCCCAATGTCTTCTATGGCGTAAATCACGCAATCTAAAACGTCAAGGCGTGTGTCTGCGATATCTTGTGCTGATGCTCGATATCCAAAAGTGGAGAATGAAATGTCTTGCAAAATCAGGTCTCTTAACCCACTCAGTAGCGGGGGTTTGGTACAGTCAGTTGCAGTACTCTGTTTATCTCTATTCCAGGGGACAATAGTCTTATGTTAATTATTAGTTCAGACTCTCCCACTTTCACTTGTATAGATCGGAGTCTTCCAGATATTATCACTGGCATTTGTGATCTGATGAGTCTATTTATGTTTTGGGCGTATCCTTGATAGCTTTGTCTTTGGTATCTACCTTACAGGGTCTGCAACGCTACGGGTATATGATGCAGGTGCCAGCAATGCTGCCTAGCAGGGTCTGTGCTGCTATTGATATTAGGGCAGACGCTAGCAACACTTGAAGAGAGTCATTGGTGCCTTTGTTGTGTACCGTCAGAGGTTACTAGCACATGACAGTTGGCACTTTTGAAGAAAACAGGTGTCTTCAGAAGGATGATACCCGGAGGCCTGGGCTGTTGTGCGCAGCAGGAGACTTCCTCTGGTATGTTGTGTCTTCTGTTGGAGGCCCGGCCTGCAGCGAGCAGGTAACTGGCTCTTATCTCTTGTCGGTCTTTTCTTGCCTGGTGGAGCGAAGGTTGTACCTGCGAGGAGCCTCAGATGCCACTGGTGGTGCTGGTGGAGCTTGCTCTCCATTTCCCGGCCCTAGTGCTTTCTTATTGTGGGAGCTCTGGATCCAGGATGTCAGCCCTTCCCACTTCACGGCCGTAGCTGTTGTCAGCAGGACCTGGTGGGGGCCTTTCCACCTCGGCTGGAGGCAGTGTCATCTGGTGTGGGCCTTTACCCAGACCCAATCACCAGGCTGCAGGTCATGTGGCGGTGGAGTTGTTGCTTCCGGAAGAGCCTGCAGAACCAGTCGATGAAGATAACATAAGGTCTCTGTTAATTTCTTGCAATAACACAAAAGCAAACCATCTGCTATTGACAGTGGGGCAGTGGACATGTGGCCTGCAATGTTCATGGGGCGCTCAAACACTATTTCATGGGGGCTGAGCTTCGTTACCCTGTCTGGCGTGCTTCTCATTGCCAACAGGTCTAGTGGTAGTGCATCCACCCATGAAAGTTCAGTTGATGCACAAATGTTTCCAAGTTTACTTTTTGACACCGCATTCTTTTGCTCCACAGCACCCGCAGCAGGTGGGTGATAGACACAGTGTAGTTTCTGTGTGACCCCAAGCCCCTTACATATTCCCCCTATGACATGGAAAATGAACGCAGGTCCATTGTCGGAGCTGAGGAGGGCTGGAATTTCAAAACGAGGAATAAGTTCTTTCAGAAGGCATTTAGCAACAGTATGCTCATCACAGTTCTTTGTTGGATAAGCCTCGGCCCACTTGCTGAACATGCACACAATTACCAACACATGTTTGTACTTCTGGGTGGGGGGCATGTCAATGAAGTCTAGTTGGAGGCCTTCGAAGGGTCTGTGGGGCGGTGGAAAATGGCCAGGTGCAGTTGGTGTACCCTTCCCAGTATTATACTGTGAGCAAACAGTGCATTGCTATTGGACTTTGCCCTTTTTGCAGGGTCATCCCTGAACTTTTTGCCTTCCTCCTGTATTTTTTCTGACCTGTTTTTGTTGGTTTTATGATTGGCTTATTTGGTTAACTTGTCAGGCCCTAGTACAGTGCACTGAGTGTGCCCAGGGCTCGTAAGCCAAATGCTGCTGATAGGCTTGCGGCACTGGTTGTGACACCCACAGAAGCAGCCTGTAAAAGTGTGTCTAAGGCTTGCCAATGCAGAGCCTGTGTGCAGTCTGGTACTGCCATGCTGACTGAGCAAGTGCACCCACTTGCCAGTCCCTAAACCTTCCCTTTTCTTCATATCAGACACCCCTATGGTTGACCCAAGGGCAGGGTGCATTGTAAGTATAAGGTAGGACAAGCCCTGATGTGTGTGGAATGTCCTAATAGTGAATTACAGCCATTTTCGTTTTTCACTATTACAAGGCTACCTGTTCCCCATAGGCCTGAATGGGCAGTTTGATTATTACATCTTATAATCCTAACTGACTCAGAGAACATGGTAGAAATTCGAGTTTAGTATGCCTGAACTCAGAATGATAAAATACATCTTTTAGTGAAGTTGGTTTTAACATTTTGTGTTTGAAAATACCACTTTTAGAAAGTAGGTATTTTCTTGTCTAACCATCCAGGCCTGCCTCTGCTAGGTTGTGTATTTCTTGTCTGGAGTTCGAGTGACAGGGGCTGGGGAATTCCAAGGGGCTGGGAAATTCCCGGAGACAGGGTGAGTTAGCACAGGGCTGAATAGAGATATCTCCATGTAGATGGGTGGGAGGAGTTGCACCTGGGACCTGAATAGGGCTGTGCCTTCCCTCTACAATGCTGGCTCCACCTCCTGTTGTGCTTCTGATGTCTCTGCCCTGCACTGTGAAAGGAAGAAGGAGTCATGAAAACAGAGTGCTCAAGGACTGACCAGATCTGGTTTGGACTAGGCAAAGACCTCTCTGCCTTCAGAGAACAAAGAGAAACTGGGTATAAATATTGGGACCCAAACCCAAAAACTTTAGATCACTTTGGGAAACAAGAAGAAACCTTTGCTGCGGAGTGGAACCAGAAGAAACTGAGGAGAGACTATCCCTAAGCTGAAGTGCTGCTTGGGGGATTGGCCTGCAGTGGTTGCCTGACTGTCAAAGAAAGGAGAAAGGACTTTGTGTGCACTTTATTCAACTTGTGAAGGATCTCCAAGGGCTTGGAAAAGATCTTGCCTCCTGCTGAAGTCTCAGGGACATCAGACTTCACCCACCAGCTCCCCAGAGTTCTGTGGAAGTGCCTGCTGCTTTGCAAGGCTTTCTGAGGGACTTCGTGTCGCAAGGAGCTGGAAGCGCGACTCACAAACAAGAAGAGTGTTGCCGCACTGCCGCTGCCGCTTCACAACACGAAGCGCCTCACATCACCGGAGAAGAGGATCGACGTTGCGTCAGATGCCGCCGCATCTTCTGGAAGCATGTCGCAGGGCCTGTCACGGCTCTTCGCCGGAGAAGAGGATCAACGTCGCATCAGACAACACCGCATCTCCGGGAAGCATGTCGCAGGGCCTGTCGCGGCTCATCGCCGGAGAAGAGGATCAACGTCACATCAGACGCCGCCGCATCACCGGGAAGAGTGTCGCAGGGCCTGTCGCGGCTCGCATCATTGTGGAAGAACTCACATCACCAGGGGAGAGGATCGACGTCGCATCAGACGCCGCCGCATCACTGGGAAGCGTGTCGCAGGGCCTGTCGTGGCTTGAATCGTGAGGAAACATCTTGCATCGCCGGAGAAGAGGATCGACGTCGGATCAGACGCCGCCGCATCACTGGGAAGCGTGTCGCAGAAGAATCGTTGAGTCATCGCAGGTCCACCGAAGCGCGTCACATCGCCGGAGAAGAGGATCGACGTCGCATCAGACGCCGCCGCATCACCGGGAAGCGTGTCGCAGAAGAATGGTTGAGTCATCGCAGGTCCACCGAATTGCCTCGCATCGCCGGAGAAGAGGATCGACGTCGCATCAGATGCCGCCGCATCTCCTGGAAGCATGTCGCAGGCCCTGTCAGGGGTCATCACCGGAGAAGAGAATCGACGTTGCATCAGACCCCGCCGCATCTCTGGAAAGCATGTCGCAGGCCCTGTCACGGCTTATCGCCAGACAAGAGGATCAACGTCACATCAGACGCCGCCGCATCATCGGGAAGAGTGTCGCAGGGCCTGTCGCAGCTCGCATCGTTGTGGAAGCAACTCACATCGCATGGGGAGAGGATCGACGTCACATCAGATGCCGCTGCATCACTGGGAAGCATGTTGCAGGGCCTGTCGCGGCTCGCATCGTGAGGAAACATCTCGCATCGCTGGAGAAGAGGATCGACGTCGCATCAGACGCCGCCGCATCACCGGGAAGCGTGTAGCATCATGTAGAAAGCGCCATCTTTGTTTCTTTGCACCTGATCTTCAATGCATCACCGTCCTTTCAACACTTTTGTTGTCTTGCGCTACGCATCTTCAGGTACATTGAACTCTGAGTGTCGCATTTACAATCTTAAGAGAACTAAGCTAAATTCTACCATTTTAAAGTAACAGTATTGTGGATTTTTGTCGTTTGTGGTCTTGTGATAAGTCTATATAAAGAATACTTATTTTTGATATAAAACCTGTGTGGTGTCCATCTGTAGTGTTGTCACTTGATTACTGTATGTGTTCACAAATGCTTTACACATTGCCTCTGAGATAAGCCTGTCTGCTCGTGCCAAGCTACCAAGGGGGTGAGCAGGGGTTATTTTAGGTTTGTACCCCCTAACCCTGACTAGACGAAAGGGCCCCTATTTGTCACATGTACCTACCTATGCCAACTAGAGACCCCCAAATCTAACAATTGCCTACAAAGTATTTCTGCTATTTGACGAAACTTGCAGCTGTACCAACAGTGGGAAAATAATCTGATCATGCCGTCTAGGCCCACATGTGAAGGACCATGGAAGAGCCGTGCAACCGGGGGAAACATTGATAAAGGCAGCCATATTATTACATTTGGCTCTGTCCATAACCCCTCCTTTGTTTGCACACACCCTCCTTTTGCCTACTCCTCATTTTCATGTTTCTCAAACCTTTCCTGAATGTGTATAGGGTCAAAACTTAATGAATCATTGCTAGTATCTGTGTCTTTGTCATGGCTTATGAGCTGTACCATTGCTAGCTGTCAGCCTGTCAGTGCTATTCTCTTTGCTTCCCCATCAATGAATGTGTTGTCTTTTGATGCGTAGTCTTTTAATGAAGTCTGTGCTGCACATTTTATGATGGCTACTTTCGATTGCAGTAGCAATGCTTGGAGATGGTCACTGATCAATTGTGCGTGTTGTATTTTTTGGCCTGCTGATGTGAGGAATCCCCTCATTAACCACATCTGGCCAAAGTCATGGACCACCCCGAAGGCATACTGGCTGTCTTTGTAGATGTTTGCTCTTTTTCCTCTAGCCAATGTGCATGCCTTTGCCAGTAGTAAGAAAAAGGGTATGCAGTTCCTCAGGTGGTAGGACAAGGGAGTGAGATATGTCAAGAAGCCACAGCGTGTGTGCTTTGCTCTGGATGGATCAAGAGGACGGGAATTTCTCCCGTAGGAACTAGGGCCCTCACACACCCAGCCCTCGTTAGTGCCACGAGGTTCGGCCGCCTATGTGCTTTTGGCAGCCAATAGCCTTTCCCCTTCCAGTAGCGGTAGTTGTTAGCAGTGCCCACTGCATAGGAGGCCTGCAGCGTCCCTTCATCGTCCCTCAGACATGACCCATCCACAAACAAATCCCCTTGGGCATCTGGCAGTGGCGTGTCTTTTAAGTGTCTGGGCGCACCTTTGTGTTCCTGTCTATAGCTAGTGTGCAAACGTGAAAGGCATCATCTGAGTCAAAATCATCCAGATCATGCTCTGTTGGCAAAAGGCATGCTGGGTTCAGAGTGGTGCATCTCTTGATGACAATGTGTGGTGCTAATAACACCAGCTCATACCTGGTGAGGCATGTGGTTGTTAGGTGCTGGGTCTTAGTGGAGGTGAGTAGTGTGTCCACTGCATGTGGAACGTGCAAACCATAGTGTGTGCCAGCACTATATTTTCAGACTGTTCTACTGCCAGTGCTGCTGCCGTCACTGCTCGGAGGCAAGGCGGGAGCGCGGAGGCCACTGGGTCTAGTGTGGCAGAATAGTATGCCACTGAGCGGTAGAATGATCCGTGCTTTTGACTTAATACCCCCAATGAGTACCCTCCCTTCTAATGGCAGAACAGTTGGAAGTCTTTGCTGTAATCTGGGAGGCCTAGCGTTGGTGCTCCGCTGAGTTTGCTTTTGAGTTTGTGGAATGCCCGGTCACAGTCGTGTGACCAAGCTACCATGTCTGGACCTCTTTGTGTGTTAGTGCTTGTAATGGCTTGGCAATCAGGGAGAAGCTTGGGATCCAGTGCCGACAGTATCCCGCCACCCCAGGAAAGCCCAGACCTCTTTTTGTGTGAGTGGTCAGGGAAAATTGGTGATGGTGGATATTCTGTCAGGTAGTAATTTTCTGGTCCCTTCGGATAGTTTGTGGTCTAAATATTTTACCGCAGTAGGGCAGAAATGTAATTTCTTTGGGGAAACCTTGTAACCTTTCAGTGCCAGATGGCACAGAACAGCAATGGTGCCCTTTGCACAAGCATCCCTTGACTGTGAGGCCAGTAGTGAATCGTCTATGTACTGGATAAGTGTGGAGCCTTCCTTTAGTACCAGGGAGTCTAAATCTGTCTTTAATGCATTAGTGAAGATGGAGGGGTACTCTGTAAAGCCTTGTGGGAACCAGGTGAATCTCCTAGACCGAAAACAGAAACAGAAGAAGGACTGGCTGTCTGGATGCAAGGGGATGGTAAGGAAGGCGGAGCTCAGATCCAGCACCGTGAAGTGTGTGGCTGTTACTGTGATATTGGACAATATTGTTGCTGGGTTTGGAACCACTGGGAAGGACAGTACCACTATTTTGTTCAATTCTCTCAGGTCTTGGATTAAACGATATACAGGGCCCCACCCGGGCCCTTAGGTGCTTTCTTTATCGGGAGTATTGGTGTGTTGCATGGGCTGGAGCATATCTCCTTTATTATTCCCTGCTTCAGGAGGTCTTGCATTACTGGTGCTATGCCCTGCTCCCCTTCCTTGGAAATCTTGTACTGTGGCACTCTGGGGAGGCGGGATCCTGGCTTCAATTTAATCTGTACTGGTGGATAATTTAACACCTGTCCTACATCATTGGCACTGGTGGCCCAGACTTGGGGAGGCTCATTGTTGCGCAGCTCTGAGGGTATGACGGGGTTGGTGCATATCATGAAAGACTGCAACATCAGGCCATTTGGCCTGCTTTCCAGAAAGACCCCTGTCGGTGAGCAGTGTATTGTGCATTGTAATTTACAGAGCAAGTCTCTACCTAGTAAGTTCACAGGGTAGAATCTGCTAAGGATAAACTGATGGTTTACAGTTATGGTGCCTACAACTAGTTGCAATGGCTGTGTGAGATAATCATCTATTGGTTATCCTGTCATTCCGACAGCCGTGACCTGCACTTCCGAAAGTGGTGCCTCAGGCATTAGCGATGCCTTTAGCATTGATCTTTGCGCTCCTGTGTCTATTAGGAATGGTGCAATTTTGTCCAAAACTGTTCCCTCTACATATGGGCTGGATTGATCCATTGCTATTGCTGGAGCTATTAGGCAGTCTTCCACTTTCAGGCATCCCTAGAATAAAACTTGGGGCGGTGGTGAGAAGTCATTGTCCTGCTGCCCCCACCCGTTCCTCCCTGTCTAGTCCTGCTGTGTTGGAGGCATATCATTTGACATATATCCTTGCTGATCATTATCTCTATACCCTGTGCGCTGGGTGTTATGCTGGTATTGTTGTGTGCCCTGTCCCCTATTCTGTGTGGGCCTGTTTTCTGCATTTTTCTTTTTTAGTATTGGGCAGTCCACCTTCCAGTGGTTGGGGTCCTTACAGTAGAAGCAAGCTATACCTGGTGGGGGTAGGGAAGTTGACCTGCCATTCTGTGGTCTCCCAGTACCCCTCCCTCTGCCTTGCGGACTCGAGTAAAATCTTTCTTGTGCTACCATCAGTCTTACTTTTTCTTTCTTTATTTTTTCTGCCTCCATTGCCTGTGCGTTGGACTGATAATCAGAGCAGTATCTGGCTGCTGCCCACACCTTTTCTATGGACTCTTGTTGCCAGCAAACAAATGATGTTTGTAGACGTGCTTTAATGGGTGGTCTCAGACCTTGAACAAAAGTTGTGACAAATGCTGGCATAGCTTCACTCATTGGGTTCTTTAGCCTGCTGTTCTGCTGGTAGACTTGCAGAAGGCAATCAAAGTAAGAGTTAACACTCTCATCTTTTTCTTGTTTTGTATGTGTGATCTTATTCCAATCTACCTTGTCCTCCGGAATCTTCTCTTTTAAATATTTTACTACCTCTTCATACTTCTGTTCAACCTCATCTCCTGGTACTCCTCCCTTACCCCTCTGCAGCACCCCCTTTGGCCACTCCACTTTCCTTTTACAATCTTCCCACAAGTCCTTTGGCACAATTATGTTATATAGGGTGTCGGAATCTCTCCATAACAGTCCTCCCAATACTGCCATTTTGTCTAACTCTGCGTACCACTTCCTTGGTTCCTCCCTGAGCTTGGGAAGTCTTTAGTAAAGCACATAATGTCTTGTCTGGACCAGGGGATATTGACATATGCACATTTATTGTCCTTACTACCTGGTGGGGGGGTACCTCTCGTAGGGGCATAATGAGGGTTGGTTGGGCTGCTGCGGGGGCTGGTGTCCCTGTGTAAGGGGTGAGGGTCAGGACTACTTCTAACACTGCAAATGTGTGCACCAGCTGCTTCCACTGTTGCAGTTTTTCTACTGCGTATTTTATTGTATCTTTTATTTTGTTCTCATCACATGTTTGCAGTTCCGAGTCTGTGAAGCTGAACCTAGCTATGTCCCAGTCATACTGTGCAGGTACTGGTGGAGGTACATCTGTAGGATCTGGGCATTTGCTCTTGGCTTGCTGGACATATGTGTTGTGTGCTTGGGGACCCTTTTCCATTAACTGTGGTCGTGCCAAGGACAGTACTTTTTAGGTCTCGCATAAAGCAGCGCATGCGCTGCCTCTGCGAGGCATTAAGTAATAAGTATTACTACTGAAACTCCACCCATTGCATCTCACTTTGTTTTGTCACTTGCCATTGGTCACATCTGGCATTGCTCTTTTTATGTAGCTCATGTATTGGCTGTTGGTCCGAAACGTCACTTCCGTTTTGCTTCCTTTGAGCAGGAAGCAGCACTGACCAACTACAGTTTAGTTCCGCTGCTCCGCATTATCTACTCAATTTGGGACTACTTCCTTGTTTATTTTCCACCGCCGTTCACCACTAGCTGCTGAGTTTGGAAGTGTTGGCATTTTCTTTTCCTGTTCCGCCCCCCTCCCGTTGGTCGTGTTATCCATCCTCCCGCCCTCTTTCCCGTTGTCAGTGTCACCGTTCCCTTTGTTCCCGCCCCCCTCCCGCTGTCCGTTTCCCCGTTCACTTTGCTCCGCCCCCTCCCGTTGAGTGTGTTCTCCATCCTCCCGCCCCTTTCCCATTGTCAGTGCCCCCGTTCCCTTTGATCCCGCCCCCTCCCGCTGTCTGTTTCCCGTTCCCTTTGTTCCCGCCCCCCTCCCGATGTCCGTTTCTCCGTGGGCCTGAATTATTTATAATCTGTCACCGCTAACACGTCTAATTAAGGGCGCGAGTCTCTGAAATGTACATTGGTTCGAGGTTTTTCAACCGGATGTCTACAGTCCTTTATATAGGCCACCGTCGCTCCCAAAAAAGACGTAAACGTTTAAGTGGTCAGTACTCAGTATGCACGATATCGCGTCAAATGTGATGCAGTGTTACTCTTGGGGATCCGTTCATTTTGGGATGGGGACAAAGGGCCGGGGGTAGAAGGGGCGCGGTTGCTTTCCTTAATCCAGAGGTACATTTTGGCTTGGGCCTCGTAGACTTTCTTTTTTTTTTTTGGGGTCGTCAAGGGGACGCCCATCTCCAAATGCTCACTACAAATCGTATGATAGTCGTTCTACTCTGTAGAGTAAAATAACAATACACATAAATCTAAGGAGATGATATTTCTAAGCTGGGAATACAAAATGTGTGCAGACCCTAACTTGGGCCATCATTGATTTGGGTCATATCAGTAGTTTTTTGTTTTTTCAGGCACATCCACGCTAACATTCGTATAAAACTAAAGGGGCTGGTTGCCTAGAGGAGGTATGGCGAGGCAGCTAGAGCTGCAAACTTTGGAACGGGGAAGCCTGCTTCGAGTCCGGCACCAACTCAGCATCCTGTGATTCTGGGGAAATCATTTAATCTTCACTTGTCTAATAAATACAAAAATTAAATAGAAAAAAACGTGACCTTGTGTAATGTAGTCTGGTGCTAATGTAATGTGCTCTAGTGCCCTTGGGCCATGTTTGTGCTATATGAACGTGCAAAAACAAAATAAAGTGTGTATTCTGACAGTGCTGCCACTCCAAATAAATATGTTGGATACATTTGCACAGGTACAGCCACACAGGATATGCTTTGGTATTCTTTGAATGTGTTCAGAAGGATTCTCATCCAGCTTTGTGCATGTGCTCTTTTTTGCCATCGAGCGTGCTTCTAGGTAGATACTTTTGGTGTGCATGCTAGCCCTTTGCCTCCACACACTAGGATGACCACCTCACTCCAGTTCATTTCAGACACTTACTCCAGTCCTGGACTTTTCACCTACAAATCATTGATTTCAAGTCTTAGTCTAATTAGTTCAGTGGAAGCTATACAAGATAGCACACTGAAGCGAGCAAGGGTTTAGCAGTTAGATAGAGGCACGAATGTACACGAATGCTTTCTCACTGATGCCAGCCGTAGTTCAACAAACACTTCATGCTTATCCATAGCATCCGTTGCATGACTCAATTCATGGTAACCTGGGCAGGCCTAAATGGAAGTCCACAACAAATTAACCTCTTTATTTAAAAAAAGAAATGCTTTAAATAAAAAAAATATATATATATATAATATATATATATATATATATATATATATATATATATATATATATATATATATATATATATATACACACACACACACATTAAAAAAAAAAAAAAAATCCTGCCAATTTAGTTAGCGGCCAAAATACACCTGGCTTCAGTGACTAGCATTCATAAGGGCGTTTCAGATAGACCAATTGTAACCCAGAATTATGCACTGTGAACCTCCCCTGCCGGTAAACATTTATCTTTCATTTGAGTATAAAAAAGTTTGTGACCGTGTAAAAAGTTTCAGCAAATTGACGGCAGAGCTTGTGAAATCTTGCCTCGTTGAAGTGCAATTTACAGGACGGTATTTTGTTTCCCAGAAGCATGGCATAACTAGATTTTTCTGGCTCGCGAATTAAGGTCCGGAGAATGCTAATTGGCTAGAATTTGGTACCAGCTTCCTCCACCTTCCTCTGCTTGTAGAGTGATTACTTTTTAATACAAATCCAGTATTCCCCGAACCTGAAGTGGGAGGAATTCTCTGCTGTTACCGTAAAGAAATGCTTTTCCAGTCATAGATCATGTAGCAAACAGATGACCTAGGGGTTTATTCTAGAGGACTAGAAACACGTTTTTTTTATTCTAGATTATAAGAAACACGTTTACTGCGTGATGGAATCTCAACAGTTTCTTTTTTGTAGCTACTATATTTCAGAATTGAGTTCCCTACTCATAAACGTGCATCATGGACAGGAGTTTGAGTAGCTTGGTATTTTGTAAGCTTGCAGAAGCGCAAGCAGTATGGTAACCTGACCAGCCCCACTCAACATTCCTTTTCTCTGTTACCTTCATAACACACATGTAAATAGCGTGTGTATATATGTGTGTGTATATGTGTGTGTGTGTGTGTGTGTGTGTGTGTATATATATATATATATATATATATATATATATATATATATATATATATATATCCCAACCCTAGAACATCGTCCACCACTACTCTCTCCAGTTACAGTGCACTATTCTCTGCCCGTAGGCACAGCCCCATTTCTATTTTCCAACACTGCATACAGTGCCCACCTTCCTTCGACTCCAGGTATAATGAGTCCTGCCCTCAAACCTTTGGCACAGTGTCGAGCAATTTCCTAGCCTAGGAGTAGGAATGGGCCTCTTGTAGTCCTGCTACAGATGCAGTAGCTTTCTTCTTTGACCAGCTAGTGCCTAGTGTGTTGTCCTTCCTGAGGCAGACTGTTGCTGTCCTCTTACAACAGGGGTGCAGTGCCCAACATCTTCCTACCTCAGGAGCAGTGCTGGACCTCAACTAGTTAAAGTGCCCACCGTTACCCTACTATGGAAGGAATGGCGCACATCATGGTACTTCTCCCGGCAAGATATCCCTAACTATCCTCTCATATAAGGTAAAGTACACAATATCTGCAAATGTCAGGTTCAATGACCTCGTACACACTTCTGCTGCCAGCACAGTATTCTGGGGACTTCCCGTCGCCATGTCTCAACTATCAGCAGTTAGATTGTTAACTCAAAAAAATGAAAAGATGGGTGTTTAAACATCTACAGAAACAACAAATTTGTACTAAAGCATCCCTCAGCGCCACCTCAGTATCACTCAGCGCCACCACCTCAATAACACTAAAGCACCACCTCTGCACCAGTGCAGCACCACTGCACTACAAAATTCCATTACACTTAATACCATTTAATTACTATTCCCACAGTTCTACAACACACCATGCCACATATTTCCACTACACAACTCCACGCCACACAATTCCACAACAAACAATTCCAATGCAACCCATATCTCCCTCACACTTCCACCAATTCTGTCATCACTCCACAACACACCCACTGCTCCTCTCATCTATCCCTCACACTCCCGCTACCCATTTTCATCTTGCAATCCCTCTGCCCCCTCGCATCCCTCTCTCCCTCACACTCTCTATCTCCTCTCTATAATACCTGCTAACACATGCTACCTTCTGGTACCTCCTCATGCCGTGCACTAGTCCACCTCTTGCCTCCCCCTCCCTGGGGACCCCTCGCCTCTCTCTCTCTATCTCTCTCTCTCTCTCGCCCTCTCTGTTTCTCATACCATCTCTCATCTCTCTCTCTCACGCACTCTTCCCGCATCTCTCATGTGGTTCACTTCAGGTCTTTCCGCACAATATCTTTCCCGTACCTTTTCAAACTTTCAGTCCCTCAAACCCATGCTCTCCTCCTCTTCTACGGGTGTCTTCAGCATACACAAACGATCCCTCTTTATATATATGTGCCCTGCTGTCCACTTCTTTCACTCTTTCTCACACACTCTTTCTACTCCTGTCTGGAGTTTATTTACCACTTCATGAACAAACTACCTATCCCTCTCTATCTTCCTTTCTATCTATTTTCTGCAGTTCTCACCCCTATCTATTCACCATGCCACATAATTCCATTACAAAAATACACTATACACCACATAATACCACCCCACAAATAACAATTTAAATCCAAACCACATAATTCCACTCCACACTACATATATCCACAAGACTCCAAACAAAAACACAACATTAAAAGGCATTACCATTTACAATGCCCATAGATCTAACTCTCGCAAATGCGAGACCTATTGCATTGCAAATGCTTGTTCTAAGTATTGTCTGCTCTGGTGTTCTGTGAAGGCCTCTACTTGTAGCGTTCCTTCCACTATTTGGTGTAAGAAAGTCTGGCATTTAGTGGTGTCTGATTTCAGTAATTACCTTTTTGTTGTTGGTGAGCTGTGTGTAGATGAAGTCGCACTAATTGTTTTACTAATGCTGTCTCGCCTGGACGGTGGTGGAGGCTGATTAACCCGATCTAGAGCCTGCTCTATTGTTGTAATGTCATGGACCGTCTGTAGCGTATATGTACAAGCATCCCATACCAGGTATTGCCACTGGCTTAATGTTAGAAGGTTGTCTGTTGACTTGTCGTTGAACAGTTGTAGCCATGCGCGATCTATTAGTTTTGGAGGTATTATGTCTTTGTGTGAGGATTGAGTCGGCAGCTGTCATTTCTTATCAGAATATTTGTTGGCAGCGTAGACAACTTGTGCGTAACTGTGAGACCTATTGCATTGCAAATGCTTGTTATTACTCCCAGCACTCGGTGGAAGAAAAGACTGCTAAAAATATCTGAATTGAAATGTTTTTCATGCCTGCTTTCGGATTAGTTCACAACTATGCATTGCCTTTGCACAGCGCAAGAAGGCCTTTTTTTGCAACCCCCAGACCAACCTCTCACCTCACTAATGCTGAGAGTTTTGGAAGGACGCCTACTCGCCCCTGCTTACTGTCTGCTGAGCTCCCGAAGAGTAAGGCTGCGCTGACAACAGGCTGGACTCTTCTTCATTGCATGCTGAAGGTGCAGGAATATTGGGTGGCACCCGGGGAGTGTCGCCATTCTCTCACCAGGTCTCTGCCTTTAAAAAACCAGCATGGGTGGGGCAGTCAGTCCCTCGACAGGCTGCAGACCTGTGTGTGACCCGGTCCAGGGGGCCTTTCAGAGTGAGGCCCTACCGAGAACTCGGCCCATGTTCAGGTTGCCTGTCCCACGTGTGTTTTTAATCTGCACACCCCCACCCCCAGGTTTTACAGATGTACTCGATCCCACTATTGACAGGAGCTTGCTGTGCAGTCAGTGGGGGTGAGTGGGTGGCTGGTGTACCATCCTCTGACGTAAGGCTAGACTCTAGGCATGGTGTTACCTTCAGCAGGGCCCTCTAAGGCCAGTCACAGCCTGCAGAATGTATGGGTAACAGTACACACCACCATCTGATTGGACCAGTTATTAAAATTGTAGGCCACCGTATTTTCCTTAGGGTGAGGGGGCGCATAATATTAACTGGAGCTCCACGATCATGTACACAATATACACGTTTGATAGGAGTGGGGATGATGCAGCAGGTGCATGCACTTTCTTTTTTTTTTTTTTTTTTTGAAACCGTTTATTACAAATCTCAAGAATATACAAATATGGGCCCACAACCTTCCGGCCGGCCGCTAGGAATGGCAGAAACATATGACATACGTTCATTGAACACTTGGCGTTACAGAGGAGCATAAGCAGGAGTTATCAACATCATGGGCCACGCCGTAATACCCCACCGTACGGTTTCATTTTATACAAACAACAAGAAAACAACACCCACAAGGCTACCCACAGTCGAAAGTAGCAGCACGTGCTCCCCAAGTGGGGAACCCCAACTATCCAGAGGAGTCCAAAGAGGGGAAGGGGAACAGAGCGAGGACTGGGGGAACCCTGTGCCCGGGGCTGGGGGAAGGAGTCAACTAAGGGGACGGGGCTGGTGAGGCAGCAGGCAGCAACGGTGGCGCGCAAATACTCCCACGGTAGGCGTTCCAGGGGCCCCACACTTTCACCCATGTCCCAGGCTTACCCCTCGCCACATACACCACCTTTTATCGAAACATGCACCAGTCCATGTGTTCTTTCCAGGCCGACACCGCCGGGGGGTTCTGGGATCCCCACAGTTGCGCAACATCACGCTTAGCAATCATATATCCCAGAGTCACCCACCACGTTTGCGGAGCCGAATAGTCAGTTGGTTCCCACACATTCAACAGGCATCTCCTCGCTTCAGGCAGCAGCGCAACACGCGTAACCACTCGCAGGACCTCGTGCACACCGCGCCAGAATCGCTCCACCTTCGGGCATTCCCATAAAATATGCAGGAAGGTCGCCAAGGCACCACAACCATGCTTACACAATCCATCCTCCGTATAGCCCATACGCTGAAGCCTTGGCCCCGTCATGTAGACCCGGTGGAGTATCTTAAGCTGGACGAAGGGAAGGCGAGCCGGTATAGCCACCTCCTTCGGAGAGGCCACCGCGGAGATCCAGTCCTCATCGTCCAACTCCAGACCGTCGGCAACCCAAGCCTCGTGGAGGCCAATCAGCAAGCCCGAGCGATCATTAATCAGTTTTTTATAAATAAGGGAGATCGTACTGTCTGGGACGTGGCCATCTAGCACTCTATCCTCCAGGGGGGAAGACTCCGGGATGGAGGCGACGTCTGGGAAGACGGAGCCCAGTGCATGACGGACCTGCAGGTACCGAAAGTATTCACTGCCCTGCAACTGAAACTCCGTCTGCAGCATCTCGAATGTTTTAAGTCCTCCCCTCGACCAGAGATCCCCCACTTTACTGATGCCTATCATGTCCCATTTCTCGAAGCCCTTCGAGGTCCAGAGAGAGCCCAACTTCTCAGACGCATACAGCGGTGACGCCCGGGTCAAACGGTCCTTCCACCCCATAGCTGCATTAGCCGCATGCCATACTCTGACCATGACACGCGTAGGTCCCGTCAAGCGAGCGTCGGGCGCGCCAGAGTAGAGCGCTCGATTGTAGTCGCCACCGGGCAGTAGCATCTTGTCCATCTCAAATGCCGGGTTCAAGGCGGGCCCGTAGAGGCCATGGTTAATTGCAGCTAGCTGGGAGGCCCAGTAATACCGTTTAATATCCGGGAGGGCAATCCCCCCGTCATACCATGGGAGCGTCAACTTCGCCAGGGCAATGCGCGGCCTCCCGTCCCAGAACAGGCGGCGCTGTAGACTCTCCACCTCACGGAAGTAGCGCGCCGGGACTGGGTCCATAGTGTTCTGGAGAGCGTATAAGAAACGTGGCAACGACATCATCTTAAACAACGCCGCCCGGCCGAGCGGCGATAGCGGCAGGCGCCGCCAACGCACGACGTCCTCCTTCAAGCGCTGGAGGGGGGGAAGCAAGTTCCGCTCGTAGCGGGCCTCTGGGTCCAGAGTAATGTAGACACCCAGGTATCGAAACCCCTGAGAGGCAATCTGAATCGGACAACCCCGCGGGAGGACAGGAGCCTCCCCAGAGAGCACATACACACATGATTTAGCCCAGTTGATGACAAGGCCTGAGTTCCGGCCGAATGAACGTAAAACATCAACCAGGACTATGAGCGACTTACGTGGGGAGGCTAGGTACAAAAGGATGTCATCAGCGTATAGGGACACACGGTCCTCATACTCGGGGGTCCAACGGAGACCACGGATGGAGGGATGCCACCGCAGCCACTCCGCCAGGGGCTCCAGGGCCAGCGCAAACAGGAGCGGCGACAAGGGGCAGCCCTGTCGCGTGCCCCGGCCCAGCTCGAATGGGGCCGAAACTCTTCCATTCACCACCACCTGTGCCAATGGGCCCGAATAGAACAATTTGACCCAACTGATGAAGCCCGGGCCAAATCCAAACTTCGCCAGCATCGCCCGAATGTATGGCCACTCAAGCGTGTCAAACGCCATAGTGGCGTCTAAGGACGCCAAAATGGCCGGCTCCCGCACGAATGGGACACGTGCGAGCACCCCGTGCAAGCGCCGCAGATTAAGGGCCGTGTTGCGATGGGGGATAAAGCCGGACTGGTCTTGGTGGACCAGATCGCCCACCACGCCGGCCAGCCGATTGGCCAGCACCTTGGCGAGAATTTTGGGCTCCGCATTCAAGAGCGAGATAGGCCGATAGGATGTAACCCGGTCCCGAGGTCTCCCCTCCTTGTGGATCACCACGATAGTAGCCAGACGCTGGTCCGGCGGGAGGGAGCCCAGCGAGTGGGCCGCCAGGAACATCGCGCGGAGGTGGGGTGCCAGTACATCTGGTCGCAACTTATACAGCTCGATAGGGATGCCATTCGGGCCCATGGCCTTGCCAGAGGCAACCGAACGTATGGCGAGGGCAATTTCGTCGGATGTGGGAGCGGCATCCAGCGACACCCTGTCCTCCTCCGAGAGGGAGGGCAGCGCGATATCCCTAAGCAGGGAATGGGAGTCCTCCTCCGAGCAAGGAGAGACCGGAGAATACACCTCGCGGAAATAATCCGCGAAACAGGCGACAATTTCTTCTGGCTCGGTTACACTCACACCATCCGTCCTCTCAATCAGCGGGACCACACGATTCACTCTCTCCTTTTTATCCAACCACGCTATCAGTTTGCCCGCCTTATCACCCACATCATATAGTCGCCCCTGTTGCTCCCTACTGAGGCCCCTGGCCGCCCCCGTAACGAGGGCCCTGTAGGCCGCCTGCTTAAGTTGTAGGACATGTAGTGCAGCATCCGTCACTCCGCCCTCCAAATCACCCTCCAATTCAGCAATTTCGGCCTCCACCCGGGTAACCTCCTCCCGCTCGCGCCTCCGGGCATGGGAAATAAAGGACAGGGCCTCCCCTCTGAGAACTGTCTTGAAGGCTTCCCACAGGGAGATAGCCGAAGAGACGGACCCCACATTCTCATCAAAGTATCGCTGCAAGGATTTAATCACATCAGCGCGAATGGTGGGGTCGCGCAGGTACCAGGCATTGATTGGAACTACCCTGCCCCCACCCCTCGGAAAGACATCAAAATGGAACAGGAGCGGGGAGTGATCTGAGATACCCCGCGCCAAATGGCGCACCTCCCCCACCCTCCCAGCATAGGCCGCCGGGACAAGGACATGATCAAGCCGTGAGAGGCTACCATGGGCCCCCGAGTGGAAAGTGTACTGCCGCTGCGCGGGATGTTTTAAGCGCCAGCAGTCCACCAATCCCAGTGTATCCAAGAGGCCGGATAGCCACGCCTGCGCCCGGGGGAGGTCCCTAGGGGGGTGACGATCCAGAGTCCCAGAAACCACCGCATTGAAGTCCCCCCCAACCACTAGGAGTCCCCCCGGAAGGCCCAGGAGGAGGCGCCCCAGGTCTGCAAAAGTAGTCGCCTGTAGCCCCGGTGGGACGTATACGGATACAAAGACCACTACTTTGCCTTCCATTCTCCCCACTAAAACAGCATAGCGTCCCCTATCATCATGGCGCACCTCATCAATTTCCAACGGGAGCGAGTTCTTCACCATAATGCCCACACCCCGTGAGCCCGACGTGAAGCCCGAGTGGGCCACCAAACGATAGCCACGCCGATTCATGGCACAAAAAGAGTTTCCAATAAGGTGTGTCTCCTGCAGGAAGACTACATCGGGTGAGATTCGTTTCAAATACTGCAGGACCACACCTCGTTTGATCCTATCCCCCAGTCCATTAACGTTCCAAGACAACAAAGTCAAATCCCTACCCCCCATCACACACAAGAGCCATCAGTCGTCCCCCGGAGAGCACCTTAAAAACAACACAAAAAAGGGTTTGCCTTGTGGTAAAAACGAACAACACCCCACCCCAACTCCCCCACCCCAACAGAACTCCCCCCTCCCTGCACCCCTGCATGAGCCCAAACAGCCCCCCCAAAGTGCAGTGTGCCTGTCGCCCCATAGATGGTGAAACCCCCAAGAGACCCCACACGACCTCCACAGGAGGGAAACTTACTCGAACAGACGAACAGTCAAAAGTGACATCAATTTTGTCCAGAGCGAGGCATAATATTAGTCCCTCAGCCCTGATCCGGCGGGCCCTCTCCCCCAACCGCTCCCCCCCCACCCCCCGATCCCGATCCCCAGGCAAGGTATCTAGCCAGTCCCCGGCTGCCTCGGGACGATCAAAAAAGTGCGTGCGGCCATCCAACTCCACCCGCAGCTTAGCCGGGAAAAGCATAGCATACTTGAGATTTAGGTCCCGTAGACGACGTTTGACTCCGAGAAAGCTTAGTCTCTGCTTTTGGACCGCTGGGGTGAAGTCAGGATAAAAATTTATATCCATATTGTCGAGTCTGACCGGTCCCTGTAGTCTGGAGGATTGCAGGATAGCGTCTCTGTCCCGAAAGTTGAAAATCCGGGCGATGAGAGGCCTCGGAGGGGCTCCGGCCTTAGGCCTTCCCCCGGGAACCCTGTGGGCCCGCTCCACCGCAAAGAATTTACTCAGCCCCCGGGGCTGGAGATGAGTGAGAATCAAGTCCTCCACGAATAGATCCGCCGCCGCCTCCTCACGTCCCTCAGGCACCCCGAGAATACGGACATTGTTCCTCCGGGCCCGACCCTCAGAATCCTCCAGGCGACGATCCATCAGCGCGCTCGCCTGGCCGAGCCGGCGCACCTCCTTTTGGAGGGCTGCCACATCCGTCGTAAGGCCCGATGTGGTGTGGGCCAAAGAATCGACCCGGTCATTAGTCTTGGATAGATCGGCCCTTACCAGGCCAACATCCACGAGGACCGAGTCAATTTTCTGCGCCAGTGTATCAAAACGCTGGTCCACCGAGGCCTTCATCTCAGCGATCGCGCCCATTACATCCCGCAGGGTCAGATCCGCGGGTGGAGCAGGAGCATCAGTCGGGCCCTCAGGGGACCCACGCGGCACCTCAGGAGATCCCTTCTGGAGGGTATAGCGGTCCATGCTGTTAGACTGGTGGACTGCGCCACGTCGGGTCGATTTCACCTTTGCCCGATCTCCATCTTGCTTTGTGGACATGGTTCCAGTCCCACGGCCGTGCCAGGCACGTCGTAAAGGGCGGGCAAGCCGGTTCACGGGATCCGGGGGGGGGTCACCACAGGGCCGCGGGGCAGGTCACAGCCGGCGGGCCGGCAGGGCACCCCAACGAGGCCACACCACCTCACAGTGCCCCGCGACCCAACCTCGCCGAGACAGCAAGGAGGGTGCAAAAGCGAAAGTGAAAGTGCGGGGTACGCGAGCCGCCGCGCCCAGCCCGCCGCTGTTGTTCACTTTGCTTCCGGATCACCCCACGGCTCCAATCCGGGGTCCGGCGTGGAGAAGGCCGCAAATCTCAATCGGTGCTACCGCCGGAGTCCGAGGTCCAATTTGGAAGCGGAAAGCGGGTGCCACCTCAGCTCGGGCTCACCAACACAGTCCCCTCATCTAGGACAGGATATTGTCAGGATATATGTAGGAGGTCGCGGAGGTCCTCGGGAGCCTCGCACCTACGCGGCCATCTTGGTTGCGCGCTAGGCTCCTCCCCCAGGTGCATGCACTTTCATGGGTGTTTGTATGCACCATGTGACACTTCTAAGTGCATCTGTCTGGAATGTGCAAGGGCAGTCTGATAAAGCAGAGTACAGGACGTTTACAGTCAGGTTGATACAGGATGTGCACCTATTTACATGTGTATGTGCTTACAAACTGCAAGAGCATTCCGCCGTAGCATTTCCATCTATGTGCATGCATGTGAGTAGTATGTGCAAGAGCTTTGACATGGAGCACATGCCTTTGTTTATAAAACGGAGTGCACAACGTGAACTGGCATTTGTATGTGCACCTCTTTACATTTATGCTAAAAAAAACTGCTAGGGCATTAACTGCTATGTACGTATTCAGAAAGACTGTAAAGATGTATTGTAAGTAGCATGTGCACGTATGTAAATTGAGAGTGGGAGTCATTACGATACAGCACGCGAACCTGCTTGCTAATGTGCCCAAGTCGTAGGTGCAAGGGCATTCCCGTGACCAAAGTGGTCATATTTACAATTATTTCGATAAAGTGAGCAAGCACCTGCTCTGTGTGCACGTCTTCCTGCTTACACGTTCACAATCTGCAAGGACATTTGAATGCAGCACGTGTGTGCATACATTGACTTGACAGAACACTGTTTACACGATGCTCGTAAACCACGGAAACCTAGTGTCTCACTAAGGGCTGCCAACAATGTCACAACTTTATAATTGTTATAACTCCCTTCTGCTCACGGGAGTATCGTACTTACCTTTTGGAGGCAGTGCAACTTCCAGTTTGGGGGCGCTCCTCTGCGTTGCTTGTAATCTCTATTAAGATCGTTCTGGCAGCACGGTCTCTATGCTTTGAGGAGGAGTTTAGCAGAGTATCTGTCTGTGACACATACATACTCGGCAAGAGCTGCCGATTTTGGAACTGGGGAACCAGGTATGAGTCTTGACCTTCAATCCAACATCCTGTTATTTTGGGCAAATCACTTTTTTTTGCAGTTTTAGATAGCGCAACCCAAAAGTATTGGAGCGCGTTACTTGAGCACCAGTTACATTACACAAGGACACATTCATTTTGGTAGACACAGATAAAGTGATTTGCCCAGCTTCAAAATTGGAAGCTCTGATCATTATGCCACATCCTCTCTTTAGCCCCCGCCTAAAAACACACAAAAACGTGTCATTGGGTAATGTAACTGGTGCTGTATGTAACGCCCTCCGATACCGTCAAATCAAGTTTGCGCTACATAAAACTGCTAAAAAAAAAAACTAAACAAAAAAACACCAGCTACTGGGGGCTGCCCCCATTAGGTTCACCACTCGCCAGCTCCGAATAAACACCCCGACTTCCTCAAACCTGCCACAACACTGTAGGCTGCTTAACCCTGGCTCCGTTTTAGATCCTGCATTATAAGTTATAACAAGTTGGCTCCGTGGAGCAGACGGGGGGGGGGAGGGAAAATGAAAGCGCGCAATGCGCGCGCTGTGTAACGCCAGCCTGGTGGGACAGCACATGTGCACGCATACGGAGTGCACATCTCCGGTCCGTACGCGTGCACATCTCCTGTCTCCCTTCGGCACGCAAACGTAGGTCGTAGCACACCCCGTACCGTAGAGGGGCGGGAAGACCCCTATGATGAAGCATGACACCAAGGGCCCTTTTGGTGTGTGAGGGGTATTTTAACAACTAATGTGTATTCTCCACCACTGTGGGATACATGTCCTCTGTGGGCGTTTCTGACATATCATACCTATCTGTGGGTGGATCACCATGTTTATGAACATAAACTTAGTCAGACAAAGAGAATGTAACCTCATGCAAAAGAGAGAACGACGGATATCGCCACCCAAACTGAGTCCGTACTAACAGCAGCACACTATTCATACCAACACCGACACCAGATAATAGAAAACTCAGCTAGAATAAAAAAAAGACATCACTGTACTTTTGATGAAGACTACCAAAAGCACAGTAAAAATATTCTAAATTCATGATACATACGCATTATATATGCAAACTCCACCTTTAAAGCACACAGAACATGGTTTAGAGCAGGAAATAACCACTATCCACCTTCGAGGGAAACAAACAAACATTTAGCAATCATGATACACTCCTGAAGAATCTCTGCCCTCCACATCTAACGAAGACAATCGTGAATACAAAGTAACTACTGCACACCGGGTCTGGTGGCTCGGTGGTCTAATGCGTTCACTTTAGGGGCCTGTGTTTGACCTCATAGTCGCAGGTTCAAATTCCAGTGGGTTCACTCAGCCTTTCATCATTCTGAGATCGATAGAATGAGTACCATTGAGTTGGGTAACAATAAGCATCTGTTATTCAGCACTAAGATGCCCATGGGTGAACATGCACTTTACAAATACACGTTATGTTATAAAGCAGTTTCCGCCACCTTTCAGCAAGACAGGAGAACTCAGACTACCAATGTGGAGTGAGGAAATGATCTGACTCTGTGCTATGGTATTCAGAACCTATAACTATTTAGCACTAGGTAGGTCAGCAAACAGTAGACTACGAAGGGTGCAATGCAATCTAAAAAACAGCTGATGCATACTGGAACCTCAGCAAATTGCAAATTGCTCTCATACAACACCCTCCATTCTTTCTAAGCGTCTGGAGTCAACACATTTGACGCCTTAGTGCGTATTCACTTAAACAACACATTGAAGAGTGTAAAGATGTTCGCAACCTCCGTGAAGGTCGATGCACCAACCACGAAGCTTACTAGGGCATTGGATTGCTGCACTTTCAGACACCACATCATACGAAATGTTCTACATTCTTTTCCCTTGGTAGGTGCATTTTCTGTCCTGACGCCAAGTTCCCTTTCCCGTACCTAGTCCACTCCTCCACCCCACCACCGTTTCTCCTCCGGCTATCCACTCCTATCCTGGAAACATCGGCGCTGACGTGGCGTGACCCGCACAGGTGTGAGATATGAATCATGACGGGTAAACATAGGTGTGACGGCAGCGCGACTGCGCGCAGGCCGGAAACGAGGCCCTTGTCTACAGACTTCAGCGGCCTCCCGACCAAGTGAGTCTAGCACTGAGGGGGTCACCTCCCTGTCCGTGCTGCGGCCTGGGAGCGTGCAGCAGCACCACGGGCTGAAAGCCAAGTCAATGTAAGTCAGGGAGACACACTCTGGACAGCCCGGACGCACACACATATACACATCGCTGATCGCGCAAAAGCACTGTGAGCAGGAGGTTAAAAAAACAGACAACAACGTGTATATTGTTTGGAGAATCGGGGCACATGTCCAAACGGAGGTAATTAATAATTGTGTACATCCCGGGGAACAGGGAGTGTGCATTAGGAGTTGCCGGGCGAACCTGCAGCTAACCATCGGCTTACCCTTTAGTACTCTTGGAGCGGCCCTTGGTACCCATTAAAACAGGGCTCGTGAAGGCAGGAAGAGAAAGTACATGTGGCTGAAAGCCCTTTGAACTTTCTGTAGTCCTCACCGGTTCCCTTTCCTCTAGACCACCAGCAGCAAATAAAAGGCTGTTGAGACACTAAGGACGTGTCATGAGGTCAAGCTGATGTTGTCATCAGGTGTCAAGCAGTGTGTGATGTCACTTCCGCAACCCGTATTCGATCCGGTGTGAGCTTTGGCAGAATCACACGTGCCTAACTAACCCTAGCGAAAAAAACAAACCGATTGCATGGGGGCAGGATGCACGTGATTGTGCGCGTGCTCGCCATGCAATCCACTTGGGCTGAAGCGCTTCCCCAAACGGATTGCATGGCGGCACGATGCACGTGATTGTGCGCATGCTCGCCATACAATCCACTTTTGGGAGCACTTTGAAATGCCCCTCTTACTAGAGTCTCGCATTGCGATTGCGTAAACGCAATAGCTAGGCGAGACCTAAAAAGGGATCAGTAAGCTCTGTCACATCTGTCATGGATCACAGCTGCTCCTTACAGAGATTTAAAACATCAGAGAGGGATCAATGTGCTCTATATAGAGCTCCGTAAAATACGTTTTGGATCTCTGCCACTAAGTAGAGCCCTCTTTCAGACCAGTAAGGGATAACTCCTGCTTAGAACATTGCTCTGATTAAACACAAATGGTCACTGTTGTTCTGTATAAAGCCCGGTCCAAATCACTAATGGGTCACTGCTGGTCAGTATAGAACTCTGTCGGATCAGTAAGGGGTCACTGCTGCTCATTATAGAACTCTGTCAGATCAGTAAGGGGTCACTGCTGATCTGTGAACACCTCTGTCGGATCAGTAAGGGATCCCTGCTCCTCAGTATAGAACTCTTTCAGATCCATAAGAGGTCACTGACGCTCAGTATAGAACTCTTTCGGATCAGTAAGGGGTCACTGCTGCTCAGCATAGAACTCTGTGGGATCAGTAATGGGTCACTGCTGCTCAGTATAGAACTCTGTCAGATCAGTAAGTGGTCACTTCTGCTCAGTTCAGAACTCTGTCAGATCAGTAAGGTGTCATTGCTGCTCTGTACAGAACTCTATCGGATCAGTTAGGGGTCACTGCTGCTCAGTATAGAACTCTGTCGATTCAGTAATGGGTCACTGCTCCTACATATAGAACTCTGTCGGATCAGTAAGGTGTCATTGCTGCTCTGTACAGAACTCTGTCGGATAAATAAGGTGCCACTGCTGCTCTGTACAGAGTGCTGTCCAATCAGTAACTGATCACTGCTGTTCTGCAACGACCTCTGTCTGATCAATAACGGATTAGTGCTGATCTCTAAAGAGCTCAGTCCAAACAGTCCGGGATCACTCTTGATCTGTGTAGATTCTGTCCACACACATAGTTTTACAGTTGCTCTATACAGAATTCCAAAACATAAGTAATAACTAATTTCTACTCTGTATATGACTCTGTGCAATTAGTAATGGACCAGAGCATCATAACGTGTTACGGGAAGTGATTCCACCATCAAAGCCCTATCATGCAGCTCTATAGTGAAATTGCTGCCTATCCTTATAAAGAGCTGTTACTAGATATAGTAATAGCTGTGTCTTTATCTCAAGCGTTGACACATCAGTGTGGGATCACTTCTTGTTCTCTATAGAAAGTACTCTGGAGCTTTATGTACAGCACTGTTGCATCTGCAAGAGTGTCTGTTACTGTACGTAAATCTATAGCTATCAGTAGGGGCTCAGCGCTGCTTTAAACAAAAATCCATCTACTCAGTAATCAGAGGTTTATATTACAAAATATTAAACTATGGATCCTTATTTTGTCAAAGGGTTTTTGTATGTACAGAATGATGAGATTAAATCTATGTCAGGCAGGGCTACTGACACTTCCGGGATGTGCTAAAAACCATCACATTTTTGTCTTAACAGAAACCAAACGTATTCTGAAGAGCCGGAGAACAGCAACAACAAAAACAACAACAACTAGTCCAAAAACAGCAAGTACTGCTCTTGGTCCCTTTTGCAAAGTAAAGGGGGCTATCAAAGATGGAGTGTGCAGAGTTATCAATAAACTTGCAGATGGCACGTGTCAAGTGATCGAGAAAGCTGCCGATGGCATCTGTGAAGTGGGTGGAGCACTTGTTGGTTTAAGTTGCCGTTTGATTGGAGCAGTGGAGAGCATATGCCCCACCTCGACCCCTAAAAGCACACACAACGCTAGCACCCCAGGAAACCATTCAGCAATCACACCCTCAGTAACACCATTGTTTACAAATCTCTTTAAGACGATTATCAACACACCAACTTCTGCATCAGAAACCGTGACTACTTCTCCATCTCCATCTATTGCACTCACGACAAGACAACCTCCTGATACAGCCGGTAAAGTGGCAATCATTTCCATGCTTTCAATATTATATTCAGCGCATTCTAGAATACAATGAATTCAAAATTAAAATGTCACCCTGATCGCTGGAAGATTAGGGCTGGTGCAGCTCCCATATCCGGATTTTAAAGCCTGGAGAGAGAACAGGGTAGACTGTTGTTAGGGAGGGGCAGCCATGGGGATGTAATTATGGCAGTGGCCCACCTTCAGCAAAGTACTCTGGTGGAAGGGTGGAGGCCCAGTGGATGAATTATAAGTGTGACTTAGTGGCCGGCAAACCTATGTCAGGAGCATCGTGCTAGCTCCCCCTCTCCTAGGGAAAAAAGACCAGCAGACTATGCTGGCTGTAGCCGTCTGTAGGAACAGTAGATGGAAAAGAAGGTGGAGACTTAACTTGTGTGTCTGTTCCCTGTCTGGTAGCATAAGTACTAGAATATGTGGCTCTAGTATCCAATGAACCCAAAGGGTCCGTATTATTCATGGCTTTGCAGACTTTTCCATTAGTAACCTCTTCTCTGTTTTGAAGGGAAAAGTGGTGCACATGCAGAACGCACACCTTGAACCAAGTCAAAGGAGTGTGCAGGCAGTGTTCCTCCTAAGCTATCCTGGCTGAAGAGGGGCAAAACCCGAAACTGGTCACACACCACGGAGCTCGGGCTGTCCTGAGGGTAGAGATATTAACCGGCTTCTGTATTGTAACTTTTGTTTTGAGCGGAGAATTGAAAAGCATTGGTTGCACCAGGGGGAAATTGTGATTACCTGCTGACATTCGTACCTCACCATAGTAGTCTTTTTAAATTGTGACATCTGTGCCTATGAGATACACACCTTGTTTTTAAAATTCAAATTCTATTTGCGGGCAGCGTGGGGAGAATTCCCCTGGGCTTACCTATGGCCACGATCTTTTCCGCTGCACACCCATCGTAAGAGCATTTCTGTTTCTCTAACGCGGTCTAGTGGTTGAGGGGGAGTACAGCTGCTGCACAGCAGAGCTGATTGGTTGCTAGGTGGAAGGGGGTAGCCTTAACTGCAAAGTCTGGAGCGAACGCGCAGCGGGCGCACCGCGGGAGCGCCTAAGGCAAGCACATCTGAGCCCGGCCGGGGCTAGGGGCTATAACCCCTGGTTCTAAGCGGAGATACTCTGCTTTTGAGTTACATTGCCTGGCCACAGGTAATCGTGGACTTAATAACAATGCCATAGCCAAACTGAGAAGTGAAAACATGGGACAGGTAGCCACACTAGTCTGAGACCAGCACCTCATAATAACACCAGCCCGGGACACCCCCCGGGCCTAAAAATAGCTGTTTTAAATACGAGATCACTACAGAAACACCATCTGGAGATCCTCACGCTTCTCCAGGAGGGGGATATTGACATACTGGCACTAACGGAAACCTGGTTGAGTGACATCTCCGCCCCGGACATCATCGCTGCCCTTCCTGGTGACTTTGACACCCTCTGGCACAACAGGCAAGACAACAAGACAACAGGAGAGGGGGGGGGGGGCGATTCTTTTTAACACCAGGATCATGGCCACCAAGATCATAGCGGGGAGCATAGACAACACAGATATGCTAGGAATTAAAATCTCCTTTAAATCCTCTTGCCTCCTTCTCCTGGTAGTCTACCGCCCTCCAGCGGCAACTCCTGGGTTTAATGACTATCTCGCTGAGACCGTGTCTGATCTTAGTACATGATACCAACGACTCATGGTGATTGGAGACTTCAACCACCACTGGGACAAAAACCCTAGAGAGCCGTATGCCAAACAACTTGAAATGGCAATGTCCTCCATGGGGCTCTATCAATTGGTCGATCATTCAACCCACATCAAAGGGCACACTCTAGACCTGGTTTGGTCCTCTGACCCACGGGATAGGCTTATGGATATTCGGCCCTGCGCCTGGTCGGATCATTCTTTGATCTCGTGTTGGGTGCCTATAGATAGCCCACTTCCACAATCTCCTCTGAAATGGAGGAAGGTGCGGAGCTGGAATAAAATTCAGGCAGAGAACTTAGTCGATACACTACAGAGGCTATCCTCACCCAATTCTGAGGTATGCAACATTGATCTCAAAAGCGTAACTCTCACTAACACCCTACAAGCTGCTATTGATCATGTAGCTCCAGAACGTAACGAAAGAATTAGACATACAGGCAAGGGAGCCCCCTGGTTTAACAAACAACTGAGGGAAAGGAAACAAAGCCTTCGCCAAGCCGAAAGACGGTGGCGGAAAGCTTATGACCCCGCCGAGCTAACTACTTATAAATCTCAACTTACACTATACAAAAAGGCCATCATATCTAGAAAAGCTGAGTACTATGCAAAGCGAATCGCCGACGCGCCTAATATACAAAAGGAGACTTTTAAGATCTTGAAAGAACTCAGCAAAAAGTCAGATACTAACCTTGCAGTAGCACCCACCGACTCTAATGTCCTTCAGGCTTTTTTTCTCCAGAAAGTAACAGATATTCTTTTAGAGATTGAAAACACGCGTATCACCACAAGCTCCCCAGAATTGTCCACCCCCCTACCCCCTACCGGCAATCTTCTCACCAGCTTTCCTCAACTAGACTCAAGGGGTCTCACACTCTTGGCCAATGGTGCCAAGTCAGGCTCCGCTGCCGACCCATGCCCACCACGGATCTTCAGAATGGCTTTACCTGCCTTGCAAAGCCAGATTCTCACCCTCCTGAATAATTCCTTGCCGACTGGCCTGGTCCCCGCTAATCTGAAGGAGGCCAGAGTTACTCCTCTTTTGAAAAAACCAGGGGCAGACAGGACCGTATTAAAAAATTACAGGCCTATCTCCCAGCTTCCCTTCTTGGAGAAGGTCATGGAGAAACACGTCTTGAGGACATTTGCAGCATTCCTGGAGAAACACGAGCTTCTCCATGCCCACCAGGCAGGCTTCAGAGCCCATCGTAGTACGGAGCTGGTTATGCTTTCAGTTCTGGACTTAATCTGCACACCCCCACCCCCAGGTTTTACAGCTGTACTCGATTCCACTATTGACAGGAGCTTGCTGTGCAGTCAGTGGGGGTGAGTGGGTGGCTGGTGTACCATCCTCTGACGTAAGGCTAGACTCTAGGCATGGTGGTGCCTTCAGCAGGGCCCTCTAAGGCCAGTCACAGCCTGCAGAAAGTATGGGTAACAGTACACACCACCATCTGACGGGACCAGTTATTAAAATTGTAGGCCACCGTATTTTCCTTAGGGTGGGGGGGGCGCATAATATTAACTGGAGCTCCAAGATCATGTACACAATATACACGTTTGATAGGAGTGGGGATGATGCAGCAGGTGCATGCACTTTCATGGGTGTTTGTATGCACCATGTGACACTTCTAAGTGCATCTGTCTGGAATGTGCAAGGGCAGTCTGATAAAGCAGAGTACAGGACGTTTACAGTCAGGTTGATACAGGATGTGCACCTATTTTCATGTGTATGTGCTTACAAAGTGCAAGAGCATTCCGCCGCAGCATTTCCATCTATGTGCATGCATGTGAGTAGTATGTGCAAGAGCGTTGACATGGAGCACATGCCTTTGTTTATAAAACGGAGTGCACAACGTGAACTGGCCTTTGTATGTGCACCTCTTTACATTTATGCTAAAAAAAACTGCTAGGGCATTAACTGCTATGTACGTATTCAGAAAGACTGTAAAGATGTATTGTAAGTAGCATGTGCACGTATGTAAATTGAGAGTGGGAGTCATTACGATACAGCACGCGAACCTGCTTGCTAATGTGCCCAAGTCGTAGGTGCAAGGGCATTCCCGTGACCAAAGTGGTCATATTTACAATTATTTTGATAAAGTGAGCAACCACCTGCTCTGTGTGCACGTCTTCCTGCTTACACGTTCACCATCTGCAAGGACATTTGAATGCAGCACGTGTGTGCATACATTGACTTGACAGAACACTGTTTACACGATGCTCGTAAACCACAGAAACCTAGTGTCTCACTAAGTGCTGCCAACAATGTCACAACTTTATAATTGTTATAACTCCCTTCTGCTCACGGGAGTATCGTGCTTACCTTTTGGAGGCAGTGCAACTTCCAGTTTGGGGGCGCTCCTCTGTGTTGCTTGTAATCTCTATTAAGATCGTTCTGGCAGCACGGTTTCTATGCTTTGAGGAGGAGTTTAGCAGATCATCTGTCTGTGACACATACATACTCGGCCAGAGCTGCCGATTTTGGAACTGGGGAACCAGGTATGAGTCTTGACCTTCAATCCAACATCCTGTTATTTTGGGCAAATCACTTTTTATTGCAGTTTTAGATAGCGCAACCCAAAAGTATTGGAGCGCGTTACTTGAGCACCAGTTACATTACACAAGGACACATTCATTTTGGTAGACACAGATAAAGTGATTTGCCCAGCTTCAAAATTGGAAGCTCTGATCATTACGCCACATCCTCTCTTTAGCCCCCGCCTAAAAACACACAAAAAGTGAACTTGTCATTGGGTAATGTAACTGGTGCTGTATGTAACGCCCTCCGATACCGTCAAATCAAGTTTGTGCTACATAAAACTGCTAAAAAAAAAAACTAAACAAAAAAACACCAGCTACTGGGGGCTGCCCCCATTAGGTTCACCACTTGCCAGCTCCGAATAAACACCCCGACTTCCTCAAACCTGCCACAACACTGTAGGCTGCTTAACCCTGGCTCCGTTTTAGATCCTACATTATAAGTTATAACAAGTTGGCTCTGTGGAGCAGACGGGGGGGGGGGGGGAAATGAAAGCGCGCAATGCGCGCGCTGTGTAACGCCAGCCTGGTGGGACAGGAGATGTGCATGCATACGGAGTGCACATCTCCGGTCTGTACACGTGCACATCTCCTGTCTCCCTTCGGCACAGAAAGCGGCAACAATAGTTCTCGCCAAGGCGGGCAACGCGCATGCGCTGCGTTGCTAGGCGAGACCTAAAAATTACTCATTACTTGGCACCGAGTGTGAATGACCAGTTGAAAAAAAAAAAATCATTTCTACAGGCGAACTAAAATAAAAATAACCGAAAGCAAAGCATAAACAAAAGAAACATAGAACACCTTACAAATGAATCATGTGTTTTTCTCCTCGGCCATTCTTATGACGTCCCGAATGCCAGGTGCCACCAAACGGGTCCAGCAGAAACTATCTGAACCTCGTCCACTGGAATTTCAATAAGAACAACTAAATAAAACTTCTACTTAAATACATGGATAGCGAGTGAGGTATAAATAAAGTCTGTACACAACAATAATAAACTAATTGCAGCTGTGCTGCGGATGTTCTCTTCCTACGCAAACTCCCACCATGTAGGAAACGGTGAGGCACAGCCTAGCATGGGGGTGGAGGGGTAGTCTCTGAAAGCGCACGAGGCCTGCCCTCCCGCCATCTGACGCATTCCCCAGCACACCAATTGGTTCGACAATTAGGGTAGAGCTAATCTGCAGACAGAATCTGTTTGTGCCACTTTCAGGGAGATCCAGGCCTGCAGATGTCATTGTCCTGTGCCCTTCCTGCAAGGACATTATGCTGGAAATGCTATTTCTGAAGGCACTCGGGTAAGAATGGCGGTGTTTTGTAGTGCTTTGCCGCGGGGACCTAAATGGCAGAACGGGCAGCTGCCATTTAACACTGTGCCACTAACACAGGAAGGAAATTCCTGGGTGCATAACCGAGTCCGGTGACACTCCATTGATATATTATTGTTCTATATTAAGCCTCTTGTAAAATGCACCATACAGAAGCCTGGTTGGCGCATTGGGGATCTAATATAAATACATGTACATGGCATAATTGGGGTGTGACGCAGCAAAGCAAACAATGCTTTTGTGAAACTGATATTAGGGTACTAAAAAGGCAATTAGTCCTTTCAAATATTTCATCAATTAAACATATGATTTTAGAGCTTCTAAAGCGCATATCCGATTACGGTACATTGCAGCGCCTTTTCATTCATAGTTTTCCTTACACGTTTCTACTTTCTGTTTTTTTATATATGGGAATTTTGGTGCTTTTATGTTTTTTTTTTGTATTATCCAGATCCATTTTCTTTCATGTCTGCCTTATTTCCACTGCCTTTCCCCGATGTTCTGTTTATTTGTCCATTTCTACGTATTCTGCTGTTTAGCTCCAATTCGCACTTGTGTGCTCCGAGCAGTGGCCCTCGAGCTGAGGTCAGAGGTCGGGCCGCAGCAGGCTCCCTCTGAAGAATATTTGTTGTTTTTTTGCCACGGCAGCTCACTCACCCCTCCCCCACTGCCCGCAGCATTACAGTTCCCAAACTTTTTTTTTTTAAATGCGCTTCAAACACGCTGCTTTGATGTGTAACTGACTTGCGAACACAAAATGGGCACCCTGCGGTCTCGTATTATTTACTAGCTGCTGAGAGGGCGCCATATGTCCTTCCGCCCAAGGTGTTATCGGAGCAAGAGCCGGCTCTGACCTCTAGATAAAATCGAAAGGGGCATGCGGGCGCATGCCCAGTACTTCTTAAGCAGCTCCCACCTGTCCAGGCGCTGCTGCTGACGCTGATTAGAGGCGCCCGGGTGCATGGGCTCTGCTGCTCCGGCAGGGAGGTGCACGCAAGCAGAGGTGTTTATTCTGCCAGACCCATCGTGCCAATGAGACGGAGCGGCTATGTTGTGAGTGAACAGGAACAAGACACTTACATATGATGAAGACGAGTGTGCAGGGCGATCCTGAGGGAGAATAGGACACAGTCAGACACAAAGGAGAGAAAGAAAGACATTCTTGTCCAGAGGGAGAACAAGACACACAAGGTCTGTGGGGGAAAAAGAGACCCTCAATGACACATGGGGAGATAAGACATACAGTGACATAAAGGGAGAAAAAGACCCTCGCTGACACGAAGGGAGAAAAACCATACAGTGACTAAAAGGGAGAAAAAGACCCGCACTGACACGCGGGGAGACAAGCGTGCGTGCCTCGCGCTAAAAGTAAAAAAAGAAAAGTTTGGAGAGGAGAAGGAGGCAGAAGGGGGAAGGGAGAAAGGAGGGGGCCTGCACCTGTTTCCCTCGCGTTAACGAGCAGGGGCACCATATGTTTGAAAGTTAATTACAAACAAATGGTGTCAAAGCTCGCTCCCGCGAGGGAATCGCCAAACATGCACGCGTTGACACTGAAAGCAATGCAACACGTGCACATTTTTAGGGCAAAAACTGAACCGAGTCCAAAAGGTCTCTCCTAAGCAACGCATGCGCGCTGCGTAGGCGAGACCTAACAAAAGGGTGACAGCCACGGTACATATATGATAGGTACACACTCGCCAATTGTGGTAAATATTTCATTACCGGTACTATTTTTTATGCGGTAAAGTCTAGTAAGAATAACTCAGTAAATATAAGAGGCAGAATCCGTGGTATTAGAGGTTTTAAAAGGCTTTATTCCTATACAAAGGAATACAATTCGAATTGTAGGCTTTCTATTCCATCACCACGAAAGTTCAGGAAGGAAGGGCATACATTATTGACAGATAGGCAGTTTTATAGAAAATACATTACAGTGAAACAGATGCAAGAGGCGTAACAGCTGATAGTACAGATAAAAGGTGCATACGTAACTAATAGAGGCGGATGTATGGGCGTAATTTAATAAACGTCATTATACATGATGTCACAAGTGGGTGGATCCATAAAAGAATCCTGCAATGTCAGCAGAAATATTTGGCAGAGATGCGCGCGCAGCCGCATGACGTGTGATTGACGTGCAACTAGAGGGTGAATGGGACTTGACATTTTAGCTCTACATGTGGAGACAAAAGTCTGGGGGTTATGTCAACCTAATCCCAAATCATATCTAATATCCTATGTTTAAAGAACTGTGTTATCCAAAAGGAAAGGTCTCTAGGATAGAATCTATTCTATACTGACTGTTAGTGCGTGTACAAGCGTCTAAGTGTCTACATGAGATGCGAGGGGGTAGGAATATTCCATGGTAACGGGGCCTATGAATTACTTGCATGAGGACAGCGAGGCCTGGCCCTTTGCACGGTAGCTGGAGGAATGTTTACCTAAACTGCTAGACAGGAATGCATCGGATGAGGAGCGGAGTAGATAATCTTGAAGGTGAAATACAGTTTTTGGCAGGCAATATGCTGGATCAGGCACCGTTAGCCGCGCAGGGAGTAGGACAAAGTTCATGGATACAGATGCAGGCTCAGACTGGAGCTTTCAGAGGCAGAAGGCAGGAAAAGGCTTGATGACAGAATTCAGGGCCTACTCGCCTGAATCTGTAAAATGTGGAAAGTGAACCACATAAAGTCGGTGGCCTTTCATACTTAGGAATGGAATATCTGACCCATTCATGGCGGATCTGAAAGAGGACATGTTGACGGTGGACGCACATATATTTGCGTCTTCAAAACTGGAGCAGGAGGGAATCATACATGTACTTATAGCATGCACATGGAGCCGTTGGGGTCTACGATAGGGGACATAACTGATCACAAAATTCATATTTCCTCATTCCCTCCTTGTCCCCTACGGACCCTCAGGAGATATCGATCTTCATCAATCCATCGATCTGTTCATATAGCATCATTTGTTCTTCTTTCTTCTTCCGAGATCTTGAACGAAAACTTGGATGTGGGATACACGATGTGGCACACAGACCACAAATCGCTGGCCCACATTGTAGACATAAGCAGCAACTGAATAGTATGAGAAAGCCAATACCTAGGAAGGATAGGATTCTCCATCCCCAGGCTGACAACACGCCCCAGAACCAACCGGACCAAGTCCAGGTGCCTGGACTCTGGTGTATCTGGCTTATAATCTTATGAAGGCGGGTTATGGCTTTATATGCTGACGGCGAATTTTCTGGTATGAAAATGCAGCAACTTGATCCGATGACCCTACAAGCTCCGCCCCTATCGGCCAGGATGACGTCAAGGACAAGACGATTTTGAAGCACAACAATCCGCATAGCAGACTGCTCTTCTGTTAAATTGCCTAAGGCGGAAATAGTTTCGTTCACTACTGCTTCAAGGGTTCTGGTTAATCTACATATCAGCTTACTATTAGTGACTGTACCTATATAGGGAAAGAAACCTTTATTGAAATCGGTGTATTTTTCCCATGCTGTTTCAGTGTAATCGACAATTGGGAGATCTCTCTGCTGTCTATTGTGTACTAAATGGGTATTTCGGTGATAATCAGGAGGAGCTAGGAAAACAGGTGGTAGAAGGAATGCTATGTAACAGGTACCATCCCAATCTAAAGGTAGACATATATATGCGGTCTGGCCACATATGAAGTAGGAATGATGGGAAGCTCTAAATGTAGACTTGCCTTGATCACTGAATTTTATTACAGTGGTGCATTTACTATGGCCCATGTGTATGGAACCATTCTTTCTTATACATAATTCCCCTTTTACTGGGAATACTGACATGGCGGGCAAGATTGGTGTAGCTTCAGATTCAACGTTCAGGATCATGAGGTTAAGTGTAAAATTACCTAATCCATATACTTCATTTTCTAGATCAGTTCCTGTTCTTTTGGGAAGTCCCTCCTTGTTAGGGTAGCAGACTTTAAGCAAAACTAGGTTCAGGTTTCCCCATACCCAGTTGTCTTGATAAACTGCGGAATTTGAATCTAGGGAATTAATCAAACTAAACCATGCTCCACAGGAGCCATTGTGTGTGAACGGATAGGGAAAGAGGGGCAAAACTCCCTTATAGTTCTGATAGGGAGGGAGTCGGCCACATATCCAACAATTTGTGGCATTGCTGGTTTGATGGGAATGATGTAACATACTGATAAATGTGTTGTTGCGCAGCGCAAATCTATAGGACAACTCATGCGGAGGTAATTCGCTAAAAGAATGTTCTGCAGTTATATTGTAAGCACGCTTAAGAATAGGGTAATACATGTGCAGTAGTATGCTGGAAAAGATAATCAGAAGACTTAGAGAAAACAAAATTAATAATGTTACTGTGCAGTGACTACGAAGTGATTTACAATACGCATGCTTCTTAAGCTGCATCTGGTGATTTCTTTTTCTATTCCGGTCTAGAGGATACATGTCAGAGACAAATTCAACCGATTCACCTTGGAGAGGACTTAAACAATCAAATTGTCTGACTTGCTAGACCTCAATTTTAGTTTGTACAGTTCTGGTTTCGACTGCTCAACCAAGGGGAGCTTTGAGTCTGTCTGTGAGGGAATACAGGGTTGAGTATTCACACTGGATGGTAGTCCATAAAATTTCTTGATATGACTCGAGTGCAACCACCCTTTCCGTCCCTCGATCTTCACGGCTGTCCTTGTAGTGAGTAGAACTAGCTTCGGCGACTTCCACCTAGGCTCCAGTTGGGTCTTCCGGTCGAAATTCCTGACCAAAACCAGGTCACCAGGAACCACGTCATGGGGCTTCACCTCAGTATTATCGGGAAAAGCTGCGGCTACCAGTGAACGACAAGATTGTAGTGCAGACATCAAGGAAGCCAGGTAATCTGTCAGCATATTACAGTCAACATCAGTGATTTTGCGAGGTATAGGCGTCCCCCACATATTTGGTGGTCTACCGAAGATCACCTCGTACGGGGATAGCCCTGTTCGAGAATGTGCTACCATTCTCATGTAAAAGAGCGCAACTGGTAAGGCTACTATCCAATCGACACCTTTCTCCCTACATATTTTGGACAATCTAATTTTCAGAGTTTGATTATGGCGTTCCACGAGACCTGCTGCCTCGGGATGCCGGACACAGTGGAATTTCCATTGGTAGCCTAACAAAAGGGAAACGTGTTTCATTAGTTCGGATGAGAACGGCTGGCCGTTATCTGAGTAGACAACACGTGGTAAACCGTACCGTGGGAAGAATTCTCGAACTAACTGTTTGGCAGTAGTCGGGGCAGTGTAATCTGAAACCGGGTAGGCTTCTGTCCAACGGGAAAGAGTACAGACAACTACGAGAACATATTTGAATCCTCGACATCGTTCCATCTGGATATAATCCATCTGGAGGACTTCAAAAGCATGATCGGGAGGTTGAAATCCACCCTGCTCTACGGGGATGCTTTTACCTGGATTAAACTGACAACATATCATACAGGTACGAACTTTTTGTTTAGCTGCTGCTCGCAAGTGTTTGTTGAACCAAATGTGTTGAATGCTGTCTAGCATAGCTTTTTCTCCTAGGTGGGCTGGACTATGTATTGTGTTAATGATAACTTGAACCATGGAGTCGGGAAGAAACCATATAGATTTTTCCTTCGTCATCCATCCTTGATCCGTTTGGATCCCTCCTAATTCAGTCCATTTCTTTATTTCTTCTGGTGTAGCATGTGTCTGTATGTCAATTATATCAAGGGCGGGATCCTTAACTGTCATGCAATGTGTTGGTGTCGGAACTATTGTCTTTGTCATGTCAGTTATGTGAGTCTGATTCTGAGCAGTCTGTTTAGCTATTCTGTCAGCTAGGTCATTACCCTGAGAAATGATGTCGGTAACTTTTGTGTGGGCCTTGCATTTCATAATTGATATTGCAGTAGGTAGATGAATCGCGTCTAATAGGGCTTGAATGAGGGGTCCGTGTTGGATGTGGGCACCGTGAGAAGTTAAATAACCTCTCTCTCGCCACAGTACGCCGAAGTCATGGACGACTCCGAATGCATAACGTGAATCCGTGTATATGTTGACTTTCTTATTTTTGGCTTGAATACAGGCTTGTGTCAGAGCGATGAGCTCTGCTGCTTGAGCTGACAAAGTGTTAATGCAATTTGTTTCAATGACTTCAGTGTCTGTTGTGACTGCGTAAGCGGCCACTAACTCTCCTGTACTTGTTCTCATACATGACCCATCTACATACAATGTCAAGTCTGGATCTGACAAAGGGATATCTGTCAAGTCTTGTCTGGGTTTCGTCGTGATAGTAATGACTTCGACACAATCATGTGCCAATGGATCTGTTCCGCCCACTGGTAACAGTGTGGCAGGATTTAACGTATTACCAACGTCTGATTTCTATGTGTGGCTGAAACAATGTCAATTCGTAACCGGTGAGTCTCGCTATAGTCAAGTGTTGTGTTTGTGTGCGGTTCAAAAGAACCTCTACTGCGTGTGGTACTTGTACTGTCAATTGGTGTCCTAACACTATGGCATCGCTTTGTCTGATAGCTAAAGCTGTTGCTGCCACCGATTTCAGGCACGCAGGAAGAGCCTGAGCTACTGGATCTAATGTACTAGAGAAATAAGCACATGGTTTGTGTGATCCTGCTTGTTCATGAGTGAGTACTGACAAGGCAGTACCTTCGCGTTCTGTAACAAAGAGTGTAAACTGTTTATTGTAACATGGTGTTGCTAAAACAGGTGCTGGCATAAAGCTTTCTTTAAGCTTTCAAAGGTGTGTGTATGTTCTTGAGTCCAAGGGAGGACAGTCGATGTGGCTGCCTCCTGTGTTGTCAACTGGATGAGTGGTTTTGCTAGAAATGCATATTGAGGGATCCACTGCCTACAGTATGAAGTGAGGCCTATGAAAGCCCGCACCTCCTTTTGTGTTTTGGGTGCTGACATGTTAGCAATTAACTGGATGCGGTCGGATGTAAGCTGCCTTCCCTCCTTGGACAGCGAGTGCCCAAGGTAAACAACTCGCTGGACACAGAATTGCAGCTTAGAAGGGGACACCTTGTGCCCCTTGTCGGCCAGAAATTTCAAAACCGTCAGTGACGCTTTTTCACATTCAGGTTCGCTTCGGGCGGTGATCAGCAGATCATCGACATATTGAAGCAAGGCAGTGTTAACTGGCATGTGGATACTGTCAAGTTCTCATTTCAGTGCTTGGCTATAGATGCTGGGGCTTTCTGTAAATCCTTGAGGTGCGCGTGTGAATTTAAAACTTCGTCCATTTAAACTGAATCCGAACAGATATTGACTTTCCGGATCGATTGGGACACTAAAGAAAGCATTCTTGAGATCAATTACAGTGAAGAACGTTGCTTCTGAATCAATAGCTGTTAGTAATGAAGAGATATCTGGGACCACAGGGTATTGTGGTACAATACATTTGTTTAATTCGCGCAGATCAATAACTAATCGATATACTGGTGGTGCTTTTGGATCCGTTCTTTTAAGAATCGGAATTATCGGGGAATTACATACATTGGAGTCGGTTTCGACAACCACTCCTTGTGCAATGAGCTCGTCAATGATTTGCAGTAAAGCCACTACAGCATCTGGTGGTAACTTGTATTGTCGCATTCGTGGTAGTACTATTCCTGTTTTCAGTGTAACTCGATATGGTGTAATGTTCATGCAACCAACATCAGTGGGGCCTTGTGCCCATAAATGTGTAGGTAAATTCTGCAGTCGGTGATCCATGTCTCTAGACACGTAGTGACCTTTAAAGTCACGTAAAAATAATCGTACTCCTTCCGGAGAACAACATATTATAGCTCCTAGAGCTTTCAATGTTTTTATACCTAACAAGTTTTCTGGACATGATTTAGTAAGCAATAAATCTGTAGTACGTGTCAATGGACCAATCGTGAGTGGAAGAGGTTGTGTTACGTCATTAATTATGGGTTTTCCTGAGAATCCAAGGGAAATATTCTGTGAGCCTGAGAGGGGTGCCCCTGGAACTTCACTGCGTCTTATAGTTGTTCTGCTTGCCCCTGTATCAAGTAAAAACTTTTTGTCTTCCCCTAATAGTTCACTATGTACATAAGGTCCCTCTTGGTCTACAGGAACCTCAATAAGGGGTAAGCCAACTTCCCTCTCTAGGCTATTTCATGTATATCGCTGATAATCGGGATAATCTGTTTGTGCATACTGATACATCTGTTGTGTTGTCGCTTGTGTTGCAGCAATAGGCTGCGCTTGTGGTGGTGCTACAATCTGTTGTGGAGCTGCCTGTTGCGGAGTTAGTTGTTGCGGAGCTAACCTAGGTTGCGCATGCTGAGGGATTTGTCGTTGATTCTGATCCTGTCTAGGTGGACGTGGTCTCTCCTGGGTTCTACCTGTAGCAATATTATGTTTCAGGACTGGACAATCGTGTATATAATGACCTTGTTGTTTACAATAGTTGCATGTCCCTTTCGTAGGACCTGCGGATCCACCCTTTTGATGACCATCAGCTGGAACTGACTGTGCAACAAGCATTTTCATTTTTGTATCTTTCATACGTCTTTGTTCGTGTTCTTGTTCTTCTCTAATTCTATTGTGGTGATATTGTAACATCTGTAACATCTGTGATGGGGTATTACCTTGCCAGGTACTTTCGAATTTCAATACTCTATTCTTGACTTGCAGCAGAGAATTTTCAACTAATTTTGTCACAAACAGATGTGGATATGACTCACTACTTGCTTTTATGCCACTATTTATACCAAAACATTTTTCAAATCGGGAATAGAAATCACTAGTGTCTTCATCTGGTTTTTGTTTACTGGCTGATATTGCACCCCAGTCTTCCTTTTTCGTAGTTAATAAACGTGGCAGTACCTGCACTAGTAGTCCTGCTAGTGCTGTAGTCTTTTCCCCAAGTCCTGCTCCTGCAGCTCGGGCCCTTTCTTCGTTTTCTAATGCTGTCCAATCTATCTTTTGGTCTCCCACCTCCCATTCCTTTTCTTTGAGTTTCTCGTAAACACCGGCGGGTAATAGGACTTTTAATATTTTCATAATGTCGGGGTAGGTATACTCTCCCATGAGTAACATGTCTTTTATCTCACGGTGGAAACCTGCTGGGTCCTTGTCATGGCTGGGTACTACTTTCTTCATTTCTAATAATTCCAGTTTAGTTATAGGCGTGTACACAAACACGCGTGTAAAGTTATTACCGTCACCTCTGATTGGGTGTACTTCGCGTAACGGGTTCTGTCTATCTATGTGATACATTTTTCTTCCCATGATGGGAACTGGAACGTGTTCTGGGCATACGAAATTTAAATATTGGTTTCGGGATTCTAGAATTTCCTTAATCAAATCAGTACCTGACCCTCTCCATATGTTCGTGAGTAGTTCTGTCAATATGTCAGGTAAGGGTCCTGGATCGGAGTGTTGGCTTTTATATAATATAAGGAGGTGTTGAATCATGTATATACTAGCTAAACGCTGTTCGTATGGGTCAAGATTCAGAAACGTGTGTGCAAGTACATCATCATTGTATTCGCTGGGACTGTCAGCCCATTGTACTGCTGACCTGGCTAATTCTTGTTCGTCCATGGAATCGAGCATATGGTACCCCCTTCGATCTCGGAGTAATTTATCAGCGGCTTGGAATAGGTGTTCAGGGGATCTTGTATTTAACATAGGGGTTTGAAAATGTCTATTATGTTCTGGACGTATCGGGCGTATCGGGTCATTAAAGCCTCTAGTATTATTATGGGGTCTTCCTCTACCTACATAAGCTATCGTTTCTAATTGTTCTGATTCTTGCTCCTCCTCTTCTTCTGATTCTACTCTGTCTGTTTCTCGTCTTTCTTTATGTATTCGTTCTACTTCCTTGCGGATCTTTCGACACATGGCGATTATACACGCCTGTCTATCATGTTTCTCTTCTGATATGTTCTGACCCCATTTGACAAGTCTTTGCATGGTATCGTGATCTGCCCCAGGCCTGTCTTGATTCCTAATTACACAATTTATGAAAAAACGTAGTAGTTGTCTTTGGACATCCACTTTCTGGTATTCCATAGCTTCGTTAATACTTTCTGGACCTCGCCCTGTTTGGACAAAGCGATATATTTCGTCTAGGTGTTCACCCATTCCTGGTATCGTCATTAAATATAATGTAGCTCGTCTTATACGTAGTGATGATATGAGCAATTTATCCTGTCTACCTGGTACTGGGTCGTATCTACAATCCACAAGCTGTTCTTTAAACATGTCGGATGTCGCTAGTTGGGGTGTACGTTGGAGTGCTAAATCTCTAAGAGTCTGTTTATTTCGCGGCGGGGTGGCAAACATGTCTGTCGTACCTCCTGTAGCACCGTCTGAGGTGCTAGGCACGAAAGGATTCGTTGGGCGTAGGATAGAAATCGTAGATGCGGGAAAAACTGTAGAAACGGACGGACCTGTTGGGACTTGCGTAGGAGTTTGTGGTTGCGGGGGTACAGACGAATGCTCTTGGTGTTGAACACCATCGGCAAGCGGTATGTGTGGTATGACATTAGCATACTCGGGAGCTACGTCATCTAAATAGGAGGAAGGGAAAACGTCCTTTGCTGTTTTGGGATGTGTTTTGGGATGTGCTTTTATCGGGAGCAATGGAGGAGTTAAGTCTTTTGGTATTTCCGGGGTAGCCTTAGGTAACCCTTCGGCCAAAAGAGGATACATACCATTCATAAGAGTGTTTCTTTGTCTATCTATTTGTTCTGAGTTTACTCGGGTACCTTCCTCAAGTAATAGATTTTCTCGAGTTTTATTTGAATTCTCTCTACCTTTCTCTTCCTGTCTGAGCGCTTTTTCTGTACGTCTATATGATTCTTTACGCCATAATTCAATGGCATCTTTCTGTGACTGTCTGGCTTTCTTTTTCCATAATTCTTCTTCTACTCTCATGATGCAATCTGCATCCCAGGTCCCCGCTGCGGGCCATCTCTGACTCTCTGATAATTCTTTGGTGTAGTCCACCCATAAATCAAGAAATAATACGGCATCTAGGCCATGCTTATGATACATAAAGTATCCTGGAGTGTCCCTAGGTGGAATGGGAACAGCTTCTTCGAGTACCCCTTTTCTAGTTTTGATCTGTTTTAGTTTCGAAAAGAGCGGCATTTTTAGACCTTATTACTAGAACACACTTTATACAATGAACATAATAATGAACAGCCATTCACACCACAATATATAGAACGTATTAAAATATTTAACACTTAACAGTTTTTCGAACAATGATCACTAATAGAAAACTAGTTACTGACATAATACTGACACTAGATAGTACTTATTTATATGCAAGACATACTATATATACTGCTAAACAGTACAGATACACTGCTAAAACAGTGCAGACCGGATTTGTGTACCCAAACCCGTCTTGACCGGCACAGACTATGTGCACGTTAAATGCCTCCCCGGTAATGGTACTCACCGGGTAGCTCGGAACGGAAGGCCTCGGAACGGAACTGAAACTGGACCGGACTGGACTCGACTCGACTGGACTCGGAACTTCGGAACCTGGTGGGCCTCTGTATACCTCGGATCTTGCTCTCTCAGCTAGGCTCTGGTCGGGATACTTCGCACTTCTCACCGCCTCGTCTGGGTGTTGATCGCAGCCTCAGTCGTCCCCGCTTGGCCGGAGGGAGATACAGGAAATCCTGCAGGTACGCGTTTTTGTCCGTTCAGCTGTGGCAGGAGACCGGGCCTGCAACGCACCGCCGGCGCGTGAGATGAGAAAGTGTCCCTGTTCGGGCGCCAATTTATGTGGTAAATATTTCATTACCGGTACTATTTTTTATGCGGTAAAGTCTAGTAAGAATAACTCAGTAAATATAAGAGGCAGAATCCGTGGTATTAGAGGTTTTAAAAGGCTTTATTCCTATACAAAGGAATACAATTCGAATTGTAGGCTTTCTATTCCATCACCACGAAAGTTCAGGAAGGAAGGGCATACATTATTGACAGATAGGCAGTTTTATAGAAAATACATTACAGTGAAACAGATGCAAGAGGCGTAACAGCTGATAGTACAGATAAAAGGTGCATACGTAACTAATAGAGGCGGATGTATGGGCGTAATTTAATAAACGTCATTATACATGATGTTACAAGTGGGTGGATCCATAAAAGAATCCTGCAATGTCAGCAGAAATATTTGGCAGAGATGCGCGCGCAGCCGCATGACGTGTGATTGACGTGCAACTAGAGGGTGAAGGGGACTTGACATTTTAGCTCTACATGTGGAGACAAAAGTCTGGGGGTTATGTCAACCTAATCCCAAATCATATCTAATATCCTATGTTTAAAGAACTGTGTTATCCAAAAGGAAAGGTCTCTAGGATAGAATCTATTCTATACTGACTGTTAGTGCGTGTACAAGCGTCTAAGTGTCTACATGAGATGCGAGGGGGTAGGAATATTCCATGGTAACGGGGCCTATGAATTACTTGCATGAGGACAGCGAGGCCTGGCCCTTTGCACGGTAGCTGGAGGAATGTTTACCTAAACTGCTAGACAGGAATGCATCGGATGAGGAGCGGAGTAGATAATCTTGAAGGTGAAATACAGTTTTTGGCAGGCAATATGCTGGATCAGGCACCGTTAGCCGCGCAGGGAGTAGGACAAAGTTCATGGATACAGATGCAGGCTCAGACTGGAGCTTTCAGAGGCAGAAGGCAGGAAAAGGCTTGATGACAGAATTCAGGGCCTACTCGCCTGAATCTGTAAAATGTGGAAAGTGAACCACATAAAGTCGGTGGCCTTTCATACTTAGGAATGGAATATCTGACCCATTCATGGCGGATCTGAAAGAGGACATGTTGACGGTGGACGCACATATATTTGCGTCTTCAAAACTGGAGCAGGAGGGAATCATACATGTACTTATAGCATGCACATGGAGCCGTTGGGGTCTACGATAGGGGACATAACTGATCACAAAATTCATATTTCCTCACAATGACCACCCGATAGCAACCGCCTTTATCTGATGAACATAAACTTAGTCAGACAAAGAGAATGTAACCTCATGCAAAAGAGAGAACGACGGATATCGCCACCCAAACTGAGTCCGTACTAACAGCAGCACACTATTCATACCAACACCGACACTAGATAATAGAAAACTCAGCTAGAATAAAAAAAAGACATCACTGTACTTTTGATGAAGACTACCAAGAGCACAGTAAAAATATTCTAAATTCATGATACATGCGTATTATATATGCAAACTCCACCTTTAAAGCACACAGAACACAGTTTAGAGCAGGAAATAACCACTATACACCTTCGAGGGAAACAAACGAACATTTAGCAATCACGCCACACTCCGGAAGAATCTCTGCCCTCCACATCTAACGAAGACAATCGTGAATACAAAGTAACTACTGCACACCGAGTCTGGTGGCTCGGTGGTCTAATGCGTTCACTCTAGGGGCCTCTGTTTGACCTCATGGTCGCAGGTTCAAATTCCGGCGGGTTCACTCAGCCTTTCATCATTCTGAGATCGATAGAATGAGTACCATTGAGTTGGGTAACAATGAGCATCTGTTATTCAGCACTAAGATGCCCACGGGTGAACATGCACTTTACAAATACACGTTCTGTTATAAAGCAGTTTCCTCCACCTCTCAGCCAGACAGGAAAACTCAGACTACCAACGTGGAGTGAGGAAATGATCTTACTCTGTGCTATGGTATTCAGAACCTATAACTATTTAGCACTATGTAGGTCAGCAAACAGTAGACTACGAAGGGTGCAATCCAATCTAAAAAAAAGTTGATGCATACTGGAACCTCAGCAAATTGCAAATTGCTCTCATACAACACCCTCCATTCTTTCTAAGCGTCTGGAGTCAACACATTTGACGCCTTAGTGCTTAATCACTTAAACAACACATTGAAGAGTGTAAAGATGTTCGCAACCTCCCTGAAGGTCGATGCACCAACCACTAGGGCATCGGATTGCAGCACTTTCAGACACCACATCATACGAAATGTTCTACAGTCTTTTCCCTTGGTAGGTGAATTTCCTGTCCGAACTCCCCCGGACAAGTTCCCTTTCCCGTACCTAGTCCACTCCTCCGCCCCACCACCGTTTCTACTCCGGCTCTCCACTCCTATCCTGGAAACATCGGCGCTGACGTGGCGTGACCCGCACAGGAGTGAGATAGGAATCATGACGAGTAAACATAGGTGTGACGGCAGCGCGGCTGCGCGCAGGCCGGAAACGAGGCCCTTGTCTACAGACTTCAGCGGCCTCCCGACCAAGTGAGTCTAGCACTGAGGGGGTCACCTCCCTGTCCGTGCTGTGGCCTGGGAGCGTGCAGCAGCGCCACGGGCTGAAAGCCAAGTCAATGTAAGTCAGGGAGACACACTCTGGACAGCCCGGACGCACACACATATACACATCGCTGATCGCGCAAAAGCACTGTGAGCAGGAGGTTAAAAAAACAGACAACAACGTGTATATTGTTTGGAGAATCGGGGCACATGTCCAAACAGAGGTAATTAATAATTGTGTACATCCCGGGGAACAGGGAGTGTCCATTAGGAGTTGCCGGGCGAACCTGCAGCTAACCATCGGCTTACCCTTTAGTACTCTTGGAGCGGCCCTTGGTACCCATAAAAACAGGGTTCGTGAAGGCAGGAAGAGACAGTACATGTGAATGAAAGCCCTTTGAACTTTCTGTAGTCCTCACCAGTTCCCTTTCCTCTAGACCACCAGCAGCAAATAAAAGGCTGTTGAGACACTAAGGACGTGTCATGAGGTCAAGCTGATGTTGTCATCAGGTGTCAAGCAGTGTGTGATGTCACTTCCGCAACCCGTATTCGATCCGGTGTGAGCTTTGGCAGAATCACACGTGCCTAACTAACCCTAGCGAAAAAAACAAACGCATTCCATGGCGGCACGATGCACGTGATTGTGCGCGTGCTCGCCATGCAATCCACTTGGGCTGAAGCGCTTCCCCAAACGGATTGCATGGCGGCACGATGCACGTGATTGTGCGCGTGCTCACCATGCAATCCACTTTTGGGAGCACTTTGAAATGCCCCTCTTACTAGAGTCTTGCATTGCGATTGCGTAAACGCAATAGCTAGGCGAGACCTAAAAAGGGATCAGTAAGCTCTGTCACATCTGTCATGGATCACAGCTGCTCCTTACAGAGATTTAAAACATCAGAGAGGGATCAATGTGCTCTATATAGAGCTCCGTAAAATACGTTTTGGATCTCTGCCACTAAGTAGAGCCCTCTTTCAGACCAGTAAGGGATAACTCCTGCTTGGAATATTGCTCTGATTGAACACGAATGGTCACTGTTGTTCTGTATAGAGCCCAGTCCAAATCACTAATGGGTCACTGCTGCTCATTATAGAACTCTGTCAGATCAGTAAGGGGTCACTGCTGATCTGTGAACACCTCTGTCGGATCAGTAAGGGATCACTGCTCCTCAGTATAGAACTCTTTCAGATCCATAAGAGGTCACTGACGCTCAGTATAGAACTCTGTCGGATCAGTAAGGGGTCACTGCTGCTCAGTATAGAACTCTGTGGGATCAGTAATGGGTCACTGCTGCTCAGTATAGAACTCTGTCAGATCAGTAAGTGGTCACTTCTGCTCAGTTCAGAACTCTGTCAGATCAGTAAGGTGTCATTGCTGCTCTGTACAGAACTCTATCGGATCAGTTAGGGGTCACTGCTGCTCAGTATAGAACTCTGATGATTCAGTAATGGGTCACTGCTCCTAAATATAGAACTCTGTCGGATCAGTAAGGTGTCATTGCTGCTCTGTACAGAACTCTGTCGGATCAGTAAGGTGTCATTGCTGCTCTGTACAGAACTCTGTTGGATAAATAAGGTGCCACTGCTGCTCTGTACAGAGTGCTGTCCAATCAGTAACTGATCACTGCTGATTTGCAACGACCTCTGTCTGATCAATAATGGATTAGTGCTGATCTCTAAAGAGCTCAGTCCAAACAGTCCGGGATCACTCTTGATCTGTGTAGAGTGCTGTCCACACACATAGTTTTACAGTTGCTCTATACAGAATTCCAAAACATAAGTAATAACTAATTTCTACTCTGTATATGACTCTGTGCAATTAGTAATGGACCAGAGCATCATAACGTGTTACGGGAAGTGATTCCACCATCAAAGCCCTATCATGCAGCTCTATAGTGAAATTGCTGCCTATCCTTGTAAAGAGCTGTTACAAGATATAGTAATAGCTGTGTCTTTATCTCAAGCGATGACACATCAGTGTGGGATCACTTCTTGTTCTCTATAGAAAGTACTCTGAAGCTTTATGTACAGCACTGTTGCATCTGCAAGAGTGACTGTTACTGTACGTAAATCTATAGCTATCAGTAGGGGCTCAGCGCTGCTTCAAACAGAGATCCATCTACTCAGTAATCAGAGGTTTATATTACAAAATATTAAACTACGGATCCTCATTTTGTCAAAGGGTTTTTGTATGTACAGAATGATGAGATTAAATCTATGTCAGGCAGGGCTACTGACACTTCCGGGATGTGCTAAAAACCATCACATTTTTGTCTTAACAGAAACCAAACGTATTCCGAAGAGCCGGAGAACAAACACAACAACTAGTCCAAAAACAGCAAGTACTGCTCTTGGTCCCTTTTGCAAAGTAAGGGGGGTTATCAAAGATGGAGTGTGCAGAGTTATCAATAAACTTGCAGATGGCACGTGTCAAGTGATCGAGAAAGCTGCCGATGGCATCTGTGAAGTGGGAGGAGCACTTGTTGGTTTAAGTTGCCGTTTGATTGGAGCAGTGGAGAGCATATGCCCCACCTCGACCCCGAAAAGCACACACAACGCTAGCACCCCAGGAAACCATTCAGCAATCACACCCTCAGTAACACCATTGTTTACAAATCTCTTTAAGACGATTATCAACACACCAACGTCTGCATCAGAAACCGTGACTACTTCTCCATCTCCATCTATTGCACTAACGACAAGACAACCTCCTGATACAGCCGGTAAAGTGGCAATCATTTCAATGCTTTCAATATTATATTCAGCACATTCTAGAATACAATGAATTCAAAATTCAAATGTCACCCTGATCGCTGGAAGATTAGGGCTGGTGCAACTCCCATATCCCAGATTTTAAAGCCTGGAGAGAGAACAGGGTAGACTGTTGTTAGGGAGGGGCAGCCATGGGGATGTAATTATGGCAGTGGCCAACCTTCAGCAAAGTACTCTGGTGGAAGGGTGGAGGCCCAGTGGATGAATTATAAGTGTGACTTAGTGGCCGGCAAACCTATGTCAGGAGCATCGTGCTAGCTCCCCCTCTCCTAGGGAAAAAAGACCAGCAGACTATGCTGGCTGTAGCCATCTGTAGGAACAGTAGTTGGAAAAGAAGGTGGAGACTTAACTTGTGTGTCTGTTCCCTGTCTGGTAAGTAGTAGAATATGTGGCTCTAGGATCCAATGAACCCAAAGGGTCCGTATTATTCATGGCTTTGCAGCCTATTCCATTAGTAACCTTTTCTCTGTTTTGAAGGGAAAAGTGGTGCACATGCAGAACGCACACCTTGAACCAAGTCAAAGGAGTGTGCAGGCAGTGTTCCTCCTAAGCTATCCTGGCTGAAGAGGGGCGAAACCCGAAACTGGTCACACACCACGGAGCTCGGGCTGTCCTGAGGGTAGAGATATTAACCGGCTTCTGTATTGTAACTTTTGTTTTGAGCGGGGAATTGAAAAGCATTGGTTGCACCAGGGGGAAATTGTGATTACCTGCTGAAATTCGTACCTCACCATAGTAGTCTTTTTAAATTGTGACATCTGCGCCTATGAGATACACACCTTGTTTTTAAAATTCAAATTGTATTTGCGGGCAGCGTGGAGAGAATTCCCCTGGGCTTACCTATGGCCACGATCTTTTCCTCTGCACACCCATCGTAAGAGCATTTTTGTTTCTCTAACGCGGTCTAGTGGTTGAGGGGGAGTACAGCTGCTGCACAGCAGAGCTGATTGGTTGCTAGGTGAAAGGGGGTAGCCTTAACTGCGATGCTGGAGCGAACGCGCAGCAGGCGCACCGCGGGAGCGCCTAAGGCAAGCATGTCTGAGCCCGCCCGGGGCCAGGGGCCATAACCCCTGGCTCTAAGCGGAGATACTCTGCTTTTGAGTTACATTGCCTGGCCACAGGTAATCGTGGACTTAATAACAATGCCATTGCCAAACTGAGAAGTGAAAACATCGGACAGATAGCCACACTACTCTGAGGCCAGCACCTCATAATAACACCAGCCCGGGACACCCTTCCGGGCCTAAAAATAGCTGTTTTAAATACAAGATCACTACAGAAACACCATCTGGAGATCCTCACGCTTCTCCAGGAGGGGGATATTGACATACTGGCACTAACGGAAACCTGGTTGAGTGACATCTCCGCCTTTAAATGGCAATGTCCTCCATGGGGCTCTATCAATTGGTCGATCACTCAACCCACATCAAAGGGCACACTCTGGACCTGGTTTGGTCCTCTGACCCACAGGATAGGCTTATGGATATTCGGCCCTGCGCCTGGTCGGATCATTCATTGATCTCGTGTTGAGTGCCTATAGATAGCCCACTTCCACAATCTCCTCTGAAATGGAGGAAGGTGCGGAGCTGGAATAAAATTCAGGCAGAGAACTTAGTCGATACACTACAGAGTCTATCCTCACCCAATTCTGAGGTATGCAACATTGATCTAGAAAGCGTAACTCTCACTAACACCCTACAAGCTGCTATTGATCAGGTAGCTCCAGAACGTAACCAAAGAATTAGACATAAAGGCAAGGGGGCCCCCTGGTTTAACAAACAACTGAGGGAAAGGAAACAAAGCCTTCTCCAAGCCGAAAGACGGTGGCGGAAAGCTTATGACCCTGCCGAGCTAACTACTTATAAATCTCTACTTACACTATACAAAAAGGCCATCATATCTAGAAAAGCTGAGTACTATGCAGAGCGAATCACCGACGCGCCTAATATACAAAAGGAGACTTTTAAGATCTTGAAAGAACTCAGCAAAAAGTCAGATACTAACCTTGCAGTAGCACCCACTGACTGTAATGTCCTTCAGGCTTTTTTTCTCCAGAAAGTAACAGATATTCTTTTAGAGATTGAAAACACGCGTATCACCACAAGCTCCCCGTAATTGTCCACCCCCCTACCCCCTACCGGCAATCTTCTCACCAGCTTTCCTCAACTAGACTCAAGGGCTCTCACACTCTTGGCCAATGGTGCCAAGTCAGGCTCCGCTGCCGACCCATGCCCACCACGGATCTTCAGAATGGCTTTACCTGCCTTGGAATCCAGATTCTCACCCTCCTGAAAAATTCCTTGCCCACTGGCCTGGTCCCCGCTAATCTGAAGGAGGCCAGAGTTACTCCTCTTTTGAAAAAACCAGGGGCAGACAGGACCGTATTAAAAAATTACAGGCCTATCTCCCAGCTTCCCTTCTTGGAGAAGGTCATGGAGAAACACGTCTTGAGGACATTTTCAGCATTCCTGGAGAAACACGAGCTTCTCCATGCCCACCAGGCAGGCTCCAGAGCCCATCATAATAAGGAGCTGGTTATGCTTTCAGTTCTGGACTTAATCTGCACACCCCCACCCCCAGGTTTTACAGCTGTACTCGATCCCACTATTGACAGGAGCTTGCTGTGCAGTCAGTGGGGGTGAGTGGGTGGCTGGTGTACCATCCTCTGACGTAAGGCTAGACTCTAGGCATGGTGGGGCCTTCAGCAGGGCCCTCTAAGGCCAGTCACAGCCTGCAGAAAGTATGGGTAACAGTACACACCACCATCTGACGGGACCAGTTATTAAAATTGTAGGCCACCGTATTTTCCTTAGGGTGGGGGGGGGCGCATAATATTAACTGGAGCTCCACGATCATGTACACAATATACACGTTTGATAGGAGTGGGGATGATGCAGCAGGTGCATGCACTTTCATGGGTGTTTGTATGCACCATGTGACACTTCTAAGTGCATCTGTCTGGAATGTGCAAGGGCAGTCTGATAAAGCAGAGTACAGGACGTTTACAGTCAGGTTGATACAGGATGTGCACCTATTTACATGTGTATGTGCTTACAAAGTGCAAGAGCATTCCGCCGTAGCATTTCCATCTATGTGCATGCATGTGAGTAGTATGTGCAAGAGCTTTGACATGGAGCACATGCCTTTGTTTATAAAACAGAGTGCACAACGTGAACTGGCATTTGTATGTGCACCTCTTTACATTTATGCTAAAAAAAACTGCTAGGGCATTAACATCTATGTACGTATTCACAAAGACTGTAAAGATGTATTGTAAGTAGCATGTGCACGTGTGTAAATTGAGAGTGAGAGTCATTACGATACAGCACGCGAACCTGCTTGCTAATGTGCCCAAGTCGTAGGTGCAAGGGAATTCCCGTGACCAAAGTGGTCATATTTACAATTATTTCGATAAAGTGAGCAAGCACCTGCTCTGTGTGCACGTCTTCCTGATTACACGTTCACAATCTGCAAGGATATTTGAATGCAGCACGTGTGTGCATACATTGACTTGACAGAACACTGTTTACACGATGCTCGTAAACCACTGAAACCTAGTGTCTCACTAAGTGCTGCCAACAATGTCACAACTTTATAATTGTTATAACTCCCTTCTGCTCACGGGAGTATCGTACTTATCTTTTGGAGGCAGTGCAACTTCCAGTTTGGGGGCGCTCCTCTGTGTTGCTTGTAATCTCTATTAAGATCGTTCTGGAAGCACGGTCTCTATGCTTTGAGGAGGAGTTTAGCAGATTATCTGTCTGTGACACATACATACTCGGCCAGAGCTGCCGATTTTGGAACTGGGGAACCAGGTATGAGTCTTGACCTTCAATCCAACATCCTGTTATTTTGGGCAAATCACTTTTTTTTGCAGTTTTAAATAGCGCAACCCAAAAGTATTGGAGCGCGTTACTTGAGCACCAGTTACATTACACAAGGACACATTCATTTTGGTAGACACAGATAAAGTGATTTGCCCAGCTTCAAAATTGGAAGCTCTGACCATTACGCCACATCCTCTCTTTAGCCCCCGCCTAAAAACACATAAAAGGTGAATGTGTCATAGGGGTAATGTAACTGGTGCTGTATGTAACGCCCTCCGATACCGTCAAATCAAGTATGCGCTACATAAAACTGAACAAAAAACACCAGCTACTGGGGGCTGTCCCCATTAGGTTCACCACTCGCCAACTCCGAATAAACACCCCGACTTCCTCAAACCTGCCACAACACTGTAGGCTGCTTAACCCTGGCTCCGTTTTAGATCCTACATTATAAGTTATAACAAGTTGGCTCCGTGGAGCAGACGGGGGGGAGAGAAAATGAAAGCGTGCAATGCGCGCGCTGTGTAACCCCAGCCTGGTGGGACAGGAGATGTGCACGCATACGGAGTGCACATCTCCGGTCCGTATGCGTGCACATCTCCTGTCTCCATTCGGCACAGAAAGCGGCAACAATAGATCTCGCCAAGGCGAGCACGCGCATGCGCTGCGTCGCTAGGCGAGACCTAAAAATTACTCAATACTGGGCACCGAGTGTTAATGACCAGTTGAAAAAAAAATAATAATCATTTCTACAGGCGAACTAAAATAAAAATAACCGAAAGCAAAGCATAAACAAAAGAAACGTAGAACACCTAACTAGCTTCAGGTTGCAAATGAATCATGTGTTTTTCTCCTCGGCCATTCTTATGACGTCCCGAATGCCAGGTGCCACCAAAAGGGTCCAGCAGAAACTATCTGAACCTCGTTCACTGGAATTTCAATAAGAACAACTAAATAAAACTTCTACTTAAATACATGGATAGCGAGTGAGGTATAAATAAAGTCTGTACACAACAATAATAAACTAATTGCATCTGTGCTGCGGATGTTCTCTTCCTACGCAAACTCCCACCATGTAGGAAACGGTGAGGCACAGCCTAGCATGGGGGTGGAGGGGTAGTCTCTGAAAGCGCACGAGGCCTGCCCTCCCGCCATCTGACGCATTCCCCAGCACACCAATTGGTTCGACAATTAGGGTAGAGCTAATCTGCAGACAGAATCTGTTTGTGCCACTTTCAGGGAGATCCAGGCCTGCAGATGTCATTGTCCTGTGCCCTTCCTGCCAGGGCATTATGCTGGAAATGCTATTTCTGAAGGCACTCGGGTAAGAATGGCGGTGTTTTGTAGTGCTTTGCCGCGGGGACCTAAATGGCAGAACGGGCAGCTGCCATTTAATACTGTGCCACTAACACAGGAAGGAAAGTCCTGGGTGCATAACCGAGTCCGGTGACACTCCATTGATATATTATTCTTCTATATTAAGGCTCTTGTAAAATGCACCATACAGAAGCCTGGTTGGCGCATTGGGGATCTAATATAAATACATGTACATGGCATAATTGGGGTGTGACGCAGCAAAGCAAACAATGCTTTTGTGAAACTGATATTAGGGTACTAAAAAGGCAATTAGTCATTTCAAATATTTCATCAATTAAACATATGATTTTAGAGCTTCTAAAGCGCATATCCGATTACGGTACATTGCAGCGCATTTTCATTCATAGTTTTTCTTACACGTTTCTACTTTCTGTTTTTTTATATATGGGAATTTTGGTGCTTTTATGATTTTTTTTTGTATTATCAGATCCATTTTCTTTCATGTCTGCCTTATTTCCACTGCCTTTCCCCGATGTTCTGTTTATTTGTCCATTTCTACGTATTCTGCTGTTTAGCTCTAATTCGCACTTGTGTGCTCCGAGCAGTGGCCCTCGAGCTGAGGTCAGAGGTCGGGCCGCAGCAGGCTCCCTCTGAAGAATATTTGTTGTTTTTTTGCACGGCAGCTCATCATCCCTCCCCCACTGCCCGCAGCATTACAGTTCCCAAACTTTTTTTTTTTAAATGCGCTTCAAACACGCTGCTTTGATGTGTAACTGACTTGCGAACACAAAATGGGCACCCTGCGGTCTCGTATTATTTACTAGCTGCTGAGAGGGCGCCATATGTCCTTCCGCCCAAGGTGTTATTTGACGTCTAGATAAAATCGAAAGGGGCATGCGGGCGCATGCCCAGTACTTCTTAAGCAGCTCACACCTGTGCAGGCGCTGCTGCTGCCGCTGATTAGAGGCGCCCGGGTGCATGGGCTCTGCTGCTCCGGCAGGGAGGTGCACGCAAGCAGGGGTGTTTATTCTGCCAGACCCATCGTGCCAATGAGACGGAGCGGCTATGTTGTGAGTGAACAGGAACAAGACACTTACATATGATGAAGACGAGTGTGCAGGGCGATCCTGAGGGAGAATAGGACACAGTCAGACACAAAGGAGAGAAAGAAAAACATTCTTGTCCAGAGGGAGAACAAGACACACAAGGTCTGTGGGGGAAAAAGAGACCCTCAATGACACATGGGGAGATAAGACATACAGTGACATAAAGGGAGAAAAAGACCCTCGCTGACACGAAGGGAGAAAAACCATACAGTGACTAAAAGGGAGAAAAAGACCCGCACTGACACGCGGGGAGACAAGCGTGCGTGCCTCGCGCTAAAAGTAAAAAAAAAAAAGTTTGGAGAGGAGGAGGCAGAAGGGGGAGGGGAGAAAGGAGGGGGCCTGCACCTGTTTCCCTTGCGTTAACGAGTAGGGGCACCATATGTTTGAAAGTTAATTACAAACAAATGGTGTCAAAGCTCGCTCCCACGAGGGAATCGCCAAACATGCACGCGTTGCCATTGAAAGCAATGCAACACGTGCACATTTTTAGGGCAAAAACTGAACCGAGTCCAAAAGGTCTCTCCTACGCAACGCATGCGCGCTGCGTAGGCGAGACCTAACAAAAGGGTGACAGCCACGGTACATATATGATAGGTACACACTCGCCAATGACCACCCGATAGCAACCGCCTTTATCTGATGAACATAAACTTAGTCAGACAAAGAGAATGTAACCTCATGCAAAAGAGAGAACGACGGATATCGCCACCCAAACTGAGTCCGTACTAACAGCAGCACACTATTCATACCAACACCGACACTAGATAATAGAAAGCTCAGCTAGAATAAAAAAAGACATCACTGTACTTTTGATGAAGACTACCAAGAGCACAGTAAAAACATTCTAAATTCATGATACATGCGTATTATATATGCAAACTCCACCTTTAAAGCACACAGAACACAGTTTAGAGCAGGAAATAACCACTATCCACCTTCGAGGGAAACAAACGAACATTTAGCAATCACGCCACACTCCGGAAGAATCTCTGCCCTCCACATCTAACGAAGACAATCGTGAATACAAAGTAACTACTGCACACCGAGTCTGGTGGCTCGGTGGTCTAATGCGTTCACTCTAGGGGCCTCTGTTTGACCTCATGGTCGCAGGTTCAAATTCCGGCAGGTTCACTCAGCCTTTCATCATTCTGAGATCGATAGAATGAGTACCATTGAGTTGGGTAACAATGAGCATCTGTTATTCAGCACTAAGATGCCCACGGGTGAACATGCACTTTACAAATACACGCTATGTTATAAAGCAGTTTCCTCCACCTCTCAGCCAGACAGGAAAACTCAGACTACCAACGTGGAGTGAGGAAATGATCTTACTCTGTGCTATGGTATTCAGAACCTATAACTATTTAGCACTAGGTAGGTCAGCAAACAGTAGACTACGAAGGGTGCAATGCAATCTAAAAAAAAGCTGATGCATACTGGAACCTCAGCAAATTGCAAATTGCGCTCATACAACACCCTCCATTCTTTCTAAGCGTCTGGAGTCAACACATTTGACGCCTTAGTGCTTATTCACTTAAACAACACATTGAAGAGTGTAAAGATGTTCGCAACCTCCCTGAAGGTCAATGCACCAACCACTAGGGCATCGGATTGCAGCACTTTCAGACACCACATCATACAAAATGTTCTACATTCTTTTCCCTTGGTAGGTGCATTTCCTGTCCGAACTCCCCCGGCCAAGTTCCCTTTCCCGTACCTAGTCCACTCCTCCGCCCCACCACCGTTTCTACTCCGGCTATCCACTCCTATCCTGGAAACATCGGCGCTGACGTGGCGTGACCCGCACAGGAGTGAGATATGAATCATGACGAGTAAACATAGGTGTGACGGCAGCACGGCTGCGCGCAGGCCGGAAACGAGGCCCTTGTCTACAGACTTCAGCGGCCTCCCGACCAAGTGAGTCTAGCACTGAGGGGGTCACCTCCCTGTCCGTGCTGCGGCCTGGGAGCGTGCAGCAGCACCACGGGCTGAGAGCCAAGTCAATGTAAGTCAGGGAGACACACTCTGGACAGCCCGGATGCACACACATATACACATCGCTGATCGCGCAAAAGCACTGTGAGCAGGAGGTTAAAAAAACAGACAACAACGTGTATATTGTTTGGAGAATCGGGGCACATGTCCAAACAGAGGTAATTAATAATTGTGTACATCCCGGGGAACAGGGAGTGTCCATTAGGAGTTGCCGGGCGAACCTGCAGCTAACCATCGGCTTACCCTTTAGTACTCTTGGAGCGGCCCTTGGTACCCATAAAAACAGGGTTCGTGAAGGCAGGAAGAGACAGTACATGTGAATGAAAGCTCTTTGAACTTTCTGTAGTCCTCACCAGTTCCCTTTCCTCTAGACCACCAGCAGCAAATAAAAGGCTGTTGAGACACTAAGGACGTGTCATGAGGTCAAGCTGATGTTGTCATCAGGTGTCAAGCAGTGTGTGATGTCACTTCCGCAACCCGTATTCGATCCGGTGTGAGCTTTGGCAGAATCACACGTGCCTAACTAACCCTAGCGAAAAAAACAAACGCATTGCATGGCGGCACGATGCACGTGATTGTGCGTGTGCTCGCCATGCAATCCACTTGGGCTGAAGCGCTTCCCCAAACGGATTGCATGGCGGCACGATGCACGTGATTGTGCGCATGCTCACCATGCAATCCACTTTTGGGAGCACTTTGAAATGCCCCTCTTACTAGAGTCTTGCATTGCGATTGCGTAAACGCAATAGCTAGGCGAGACCTAAAAAGGGATCAGTAAGCTCTGTCACATCTGTCATGGATCACAGCTGCTCCTTACAGAGATTTAAAACATGAGAGAGGGATCAATGTGCTCTATATAGAGCTCCGTAAAATACGTTTTGGATCTCTGCCACTAAGTAGAGCCCTCTTTCAGACCAGTAAGGGATAACTCCTGCTTGGAATATTGCTCTGATTGAACACGAATGGTCACTGTTGTTCTGTATAGAGCCCGATCCAAATCACTAATGGGTCACTGCTGCTCAGTATAGAACTCTGTCGGATCAGTAAGGGGTCACTGCTGCTCATTATAGAACTCTGTCAGATCAGTAAGGGGTCACTGCTGATCTGTGAACACCTCTGTCGGATCAGTAAGGGATCACTGTTCCTCAGTATAGAACTCTTTCAGATCCATAAGAGGTCACTGACGCTCAGTATAGAACTCTGTCGGATCAGTAAGGGGTCACTGCTGCTCAGTATAGAACTCTGTGGGATCAGTAATGGGTCACTGCTGCTCAGTATAGAACTATGTCAGATCAGTAAGTGGTCACTTCTGCTCAGTTCAGAACTCTGTCAGATCAGTAAGGTGTCATTGCTGCTCTGTACAGAACTCTATCGGATCAGTTAGGGGTCACTGCTGCTCAGTATAGAACTCTGTCGATTCAGTAATGGATCAGTGCTCCTACATATAGAACTCTGTCGGATCAGTAAGGTGCAATTTGCTGCTCTGTACAGAACTCTGTCGGATAAATAAGGTGCCACTGCTGCTCTGTACAGAGTGCTGTCCAATCAGTAACTGATCACTGCTGATTTGCAACGACCTCTGTCTGATCAATAATGGATTAGTGCTGATCTCTAAAGAGCTCAGTCCAAACAGTCCGGGATCACTCTTGATCTGTGTAGATTCTGTCCACACACATAGTTTTACAGTTGCTCTATACAGAATTCCAAAACATAAGTAATAACTAATTTCTACTCTGTATATGACTCTGTGCAATTAGTAATGGACCAGAGCATCATAACGTGTTACGGGAAGTGATTCCACCATCAAAGCCCTATCATGCAGCTCTATAGTGAAATTGCTGCCTATCCTTGTAAAGAGCTGTTACAAGATATAGTAATAGCTGTGTCTTTATCTCAAGCGTTGACACATCAGTGTGGGATCACTTCTTGTTCTCTATAGAAAGTACTCTGGAGCTTTATGTACAGCACTGTTGCATCTGCAAGAGTGACTGTTACTGTACGTAAATCTATAGCTATCAGTAGGGGCTCAGCGCTGCTTCAAACAGAGATCCATCTACTCAGTAATCAGAGGTTTATATTAGAAACTATTAAACTACGGATCCTTATTTTGTCAAAGGGTTTTTGTATGTACAGAATGATGAGATTAACTCTATGTCAGGCAGGGCTACTGACACTTCCAGGATGTGCTAAAAACCATCACATTTTTGTCTTAACAGAAACCAAACGTATTCCGAAGAGCCGGAGAACAGCAACAACAAAAACAACAACTAGTCCAAAAACAGCAAGTACTGCTCTTGGTCCCTTTTGCAAAGTAAAGGGGGTTATCAAAGATGGAGTGTGCAGAGTTATCAATAAACTTGCAGATGGCACGTGTCAAGTGATCGAGAAAGCTGCCGATGGCATCTGTGAAGTGGGAGGAGCACTTGTTGGTTTAAGTTGCCGTTTGATTGGAGCAGTGGAGAGCATATGCCCCACCTCGACCCCTAAAAGCACACCCAACGCTAGCACCCCAGGAAACCATTCAGCAATCACACCTTCAGTAACACCATTGTTTACAAATCTCTTTAAGACGATTATCAACACACCAACTTCTGCATCAGAAACCGTGACTAATTCTCCATCTCCATCTATTGCACTCACGACAAGACAACCTCCTGATACAGCCGGTAAAGTGGCAATCATTTCCATGCTTTCAATATTATATTCAGCGCATTCTAGAATACAATGAATTCAAAATTCAAATGTCACCCTGATCGCTGGAAGATTAGGGCTGGTGCAGCTCCCATATCCCAGATTTTAAAGCCTGGAGAGAGAACAGGGTAGACTGTTGTTAGGGAGGGGCAGCCATGGGGATGTAATTATGGCAGTGGCCGACCTTCAGCAAAGTACTCTGGTGGAAGGGTGGAGGCCCAGTGGATGAATTATAAGTGTGACTTAGTGGCCGGCAAACCTATGTCAGGTGCATCGTGCTAGCTCCCCCTCTCCTAGGGAAAAAAGACCAGCAGACTATGCTGGCTGTAGCCGTCTGTAGGAACAGTGAATGGAAAAGAAGGTGGAGACTTAACTTGTGTGTCTGTTCCCTGTCTGGTAGCATAAGTAGTAGAATATGTGGCTCTAGGATCCAATGAACCCAAAGGGTCCGTATTATTCATGGCTTTGCAGCCTATTCCATTAGTAACCTTTTCTCTGTTTTGAAGGGAAAAGTGGTGCACATGCAGAACGCACACCTTGAACCAAGTCAAAGGAGTATGCAGGCAGTGTTCCTCCTAAGCTTTCCTGGCTGAAGAGGGGCGAAACCCCGAAACTGGTCACACACCACGGAGCTCGGGCTGTCCTGAGGGTAGAGATATTAACCGGCTTCTGTATTGTAACTTTTGTTTTGAGCGGGGAATTGAAAAGCATTGGTTGCCCCAGGGGGAAATTGTGATTACCTGCTGACATTCGTACCTCACCATAGTAGTCTTTTTAAATTGTGACATCTGCGCCTATGAGATACACACCTTGTTTTTAAAATTCAAATTGTATTTGCGGGCAGCGTGGGGAGAATTCCCCTGGGCTTACCTATGGCCACGATCTTTTCCTCTGCACACCCATCATAAGAGCATTTCTATTTCTCTAACGCGGTCTAGTGGTTGAGGGGGAGTACAGCTGCTGCACAGCAGAGCTGATTGGTTGCTAGGTGGAAGGGGGTAGCCTTAACTGCGATGCTGGAGCGAACGCGCAGCAGGCGCACCGCGGGAGCGCCTAAGGCAAGCACGTCTGAGCCCGGCCGGGGCCAGGGGCCATAACCCCTGGTTCTAAGCGGAGATACTCTGCTTTTGAGTTACATTGCCTGGCCACAGGTAATCGTGGACTTAATAACAATGCCATAGCCAAACTGAGAAGTGAAAACATGGGACAGATAGCCACACTACTCTGAGGCCAGCACCTCATAATAACACCAGCCCGGGACAACCTCCGGGCCTAAAAATAGCTGTTTTAAATACGAGATCACTACAGAAACACCATCTGGAGATCCTCACGCTTCTCCAGGAGGGGGATATTGACATACTGGCACTAACGGAAACCTGGTTGAAGGACATCTCCGCCCCGGACATCATCGCTGCCCTTCCTGGTGACTTTGACACCCTCTGGCACAACAGGCAAGACAACAGGAGAGGGGGGGGGGCGATTCTTTTTAACACCAGGATCATGGCCACCAAGATCATAGCAGGGAGCATAGACAACACAGATATGCTAGGAATTAAAATCTCCTTTAAATCCTCTGGCCTCCTTCTCCTGGTAGTCTACCTCCCTCCGGTGGCAACTCCTGGGTTTAATGACTATCTCGCTGAGACCGTGTCTGATCTTAGTACATGATACCAACGACTCATGGTGATTGGAGACTTCAACCACCACTGGGACAAAAACCCTAGAGAGCCGTATGCCAAACAACTTTAAATGGCAATGTCCTCCATGGGGCTCTATCAATTGGTCGATCACTCAACCCACATCAAAGGGCACACTCTGGACCTGGTTTGGTCCTCTGACCCACGGGATAGGCTTATGGATATTCGGCCCTGCGCCTGGTCGGATCATTCATTGATCTCGTGTTGAGTGCCTATAGATAGCCCACTTCCACAATCTCCTCTGAAATGGAGGAAGGTGCGGAGCTGGAATAAAATTCAGGCAGAGAACTTAGTCGATACACTACAGAGTCTATCCTCACCTTATTCTGAGGTATGCAACATTGATCTAGAAAGCGTAACTCTCACTAACACCCTACAAGCTGCTATTGATCAGGTAGCTCCAGAACGTAACCAAAGAATTAGACATAAAGGCAAGGGGGCCCCCTGGTTTAACAAACAACTGAGGGAAAGGAAACAAAGCCTTCGCCAAGCCGAAAGACGGTGGCGGAAAGCTTATGACCCTGCCGAGCTAACTACTTATAAATCTCAACTTACACTATACAAAAAGGCCATCATATCTAGAAAAGCTGAGTACTATGCAGAGCGAATCACCGACGCGCCTAATATACAAAAGGAGACTTTTAAGATCTTGAAAGAACTCAGCAAAAAGTCAGATACTAACCTTGCAGTAGCACCCACCGACTGTAATGTCCTTCAGGCTTTTTTTCTCCAGAAAGTAACAGATATTCTTTTAGAGATTATCACCACAAGCTCCCCGGAATTGTCCGCCCCCCTACCCCCTACCGGCAATCTTCTCACCAGCTTTCCTCAACTAGACTCAAGGGCTCTCACACTCTTGGCCAATGGTGCCAAGTCAGGCTCCGCTGCCGACCCATGCCCGCCACGGGTCTTCAGAATGGCTTTACCTGCCTTGGAAAGCCAGATTCTCACCCTCCCGAATAATTCCTTGCCGACTGGCCTGGTCCCCGCTAATCTGAAGGAGGCCAGAGTTACTCCTCTTTTGAAAAAACCAGGGGCAGACAGGACCGTATTAAATAATTACAGGCCTATCTCCCAGCTTCCCTTCTTGGAGAAGGTCATGGAGAAACACGTCTTGAGGACATTTTCAGCATTCCTGGAGAAACACGAGCTTCTCCATGCCCACCAGGCAGGCTTCAGAGCCCATCATAGTACGGAGCTGGTTATGCTTTCAGTTCTGGACTTAATCTGCACGCCCCCACCCCCAGGTTTTACAGCTGTACTCGATCCCACTATTGACAGGAGCTTGCTGTGCAGTCAGTGGGGGTGAGTGGGTGGCTGGTGTACCATCCTCTGACGTAAGGCTAGACTCTAGGCATGGTGTTACCTTCAGCAGGGCCCTCTAAGGCCAGTCACAGCCTGCAGAATGTATGGGTAACAGTACACACCACCATCTGACGGGACCAGTTATTAAAATTGTAGGCCACCGTATTTTCCTTAGGGTGGGGGGGCGCATAATATTAACTGGAGCTCCACGATCATGTACACAATATACACGTTTGATAGGAGTGGGGATGATGCAGCAGGTGCATGCACTTTCATGGGTGTTTGTATGCACCATGTGACACTTCTAAGTGCATCTGTCTGGAATGTGCAAGGGCAGTATGATAAAGCAGAGTACAGGACGTTTACAGTCAGGTTTATACAGGATGTGCACCTATTTACATGTGTATGTGCTTACAAAGTGAAAGAGCATTCCGCCGTAGCATTTCCATCTATGTGCATGCATGTGAGTAGTATTTGCAAGAGCTTTGACATGGAGCACATGCCTTTGTTTATAAAACAGAGTGCACAACGTGAACTGGCATTTGTATGTGCACCTCTTTACATTTATGCTAAAAAAAACTGCTAGGGCATTAACATCTATGTACGTATTCACAAAGACTGTAAAGATGTATTGTAAGTAGCATGTGCACGTATGTAAATTGAGAGTGAGAGTCATTACGATACAGCACGCAAACCTGCTTGCTAATGTGCCCAAGTCGTAGGTGCAAGGGCATTCCCGTGACCAAAGTGGTCATATTTACAATTATTTCGATAAAGTGAGCAAGCACCTGCTCTGTGTGCATGTCTTCCTGATTACACGTTCACAATCTACAAGGACATTTGAATGCAGCACGTGTGTGCATACATTGACTTGACAGAACACTGTTTACACGATGCTCGTAAACCACGGAAACCTAGTGTCTCACTAAGTGCTGCCAACAATGTCACAACTTTATAATTGTTATAACTCCCTTCTGCTCACGGGAGTATCGTACTTATCTTTTGGAGGCAGTGCAACTTCCAGTTTGGGGGCGCTCCTCTGTGTTGCTTGTAATCTCTATTAAGATCGTTCTGGAAGCACGGTCTCTATGCTTTGAGGAGGAGTTTAGCAGATTATCTGTCTGTGACACATACATACTCGGCCAGAGCTGCCGATTTTGGAACTGGGGAACCAGGTATGAGTCTTGACCTTCAATCCAACATCCTGTTATTTTGGGCAAATCACTTTTTTTTGCAGTTTTAAATAGCGCAACCCAAAAGTATTGGAGCGCGTTACTTGAGCACCAGTTACATTACACAAGGACACATTCATTTTGGTAGACACAGATAAAGTGATTTGCCCAGTTTCAAAATTGGAAGCTCTGACCATTACGTCACATCCTCTCTTTAGCCCCCGCCTAAAAACACACAAAAGGTGAATGTGTCATAGGGGTAATGTAACTGGTGCTGTATGTAACGCCCTCCGATACCGTCAAATCAAGTTTGCGCTACATAAAACTGAAAAAAAAACACCAGCTACTGGGGGCTGCCCCCATTAGGTTCACCACTCGCCAACTCCGAATAAACACCCGACTTCCTCAAACCTGCCACAACACTGTAGGCTGCTTAACCCTGGCTCCGTTTTAGATCCTACATTATAAGTTATAACAAGTTGGCTCCGTGGAGCAGACGGGGGGGGAGAGAAAATGAAAGCGTGCAATGCGCGCGCTGTGTAACGCCAGCCTGGTGGGACAGGAGATGTGCACGCATACGGAGTGCACATCTCCGGTCCGTACGCGTGCACATCTCCTGTCTCCATTCGGCACAGAAAGCGGCAACAATAGATCTCGCCAAGGCGAGTACGCGCATGCGCTGCGTCGCTAGGCGAGACCTAAAAATTACTCAATACTGGGCACCGAGTGTGAATGACCAGTTGAAAAAAAAATAATCATTTCTACAGGCGATCTAAAATAAAAATAACCGAAAGCAAAGCATAAACAAAAGAAACGTAGAACACCTAACTAGCTTCAGGTTGCAAATTAATCATCTGTTTTTCTCCTCGGCCATTCTTATGACGTCCCGAATGCCAGGTGCCACCAAAAGGGTCCAGCAGAAACTATCTGAACCTCGTCCACTGGAATTTCAATAAGAACAACTAAATAAAACTTCTACTTAACCCTTTCCGTGCTTGTGACGGAGCGGTTCCGTCATGCGCGACGGTCGCGCTGTGCGCATGACGGAACCGCTCCGTCACGGCCCCGCCCGCGCACGGAACCTTCAGCGTGGCGCGGAAATCCGCGCCGCGCTGAAGGGGTTAAATACATGGATAGCGAGTGAGGTATAAATAAAGTCTGTACACAACAATAATAAACTAATTGCAGCTGTGCTGCGGATGTTCTCTTCCTACGCAAACTCCCACCATGTAGGAAACGGTGAGGCACAGCCTAGCATGGGGGTGGAGGGGTAGTCTCTAAAAGCGCACGAGGCCTGCCCTCCCGCCATCTGACGCATTCCCCCGCACACCAATTGGTTCAACAATTAGGGTAGAGCTAATTTGCAGACAGAATCTGTTTGTGCCACTTTCAGGGAGATCCAGGCCTGCAGATGTCATTGTCCTGCGCCCTTCCTGCCAGGGCATTATGCTGGAAATGCTATTTCTGAAGGCACTCGGGAAGAATGGCGGTGTTTTGTAGTGCTTTGCCGCGGGGACCTAAATGGCAGAACGGGCAGCTGCCATTTAACACTGTGCCACTAACACAGGAAGGAAAGTCCTGGGTGCATAACCGAGTCAGGTGACACTCCATTGATATATTATTGTTCTATATTAAGCCTCTTGTAAGATGCACCGTACAGAAGCCTGGTTGGCGCATTGGGGATCTAATATAAATACATGTACATGGCATAATTGTGGTGTGACGCAGCAAAGCAAACAATGCTTTTGTGAAACTGATATTAGGGTACTAAAAAGGCAATTAGTCCTTTCAAACATTTCATCAATTAAGCATATGATTTTAGAGCTTCTAAAGCGCATATCCGATTACGGTACATTGCAGCGCCTTTCCATTCATAGTTTTCCTTACACGTTTCTACTTTCTGTTTTTTTATATATGGGAATTTTGGTGCTTTTATGATTTTTGTTTTGTATTATCCAGATCCATTTTCTTTCATGTCTGCCTTATTTCCACTGCCTTACCCCAATGTTCTGTTTATTTGTCCATTTCTACGTATTCTGCTGTTTAGCTCTAATTCGCACTTGTGTGCTCCGAGCAGTGGCCCTCGAGCTGAGGTCAGAGGTCGGGCCGCAGCAGGCTCCCTCTGAAGAATATTTCTTGTTTTTTTGCCACGGCAGCTCACTCACCCCTCCCCCACTGCCCGCAGCAATACAGTTCCCAAACTTTTTTTTTTTTAAATGCGGTTCAAACACACTGCTTTGATGTGTAACTGACTTGCGAACACTAAATGGGCACCCTGCTGTCTCGTATTGTTGGAGGGAGGACCACCGGGGAGTCAGGGGGCCCACTCCGGGGCACCTTCCTACCGCAAAGTTATAGCCGAGCGCCGCTGAGAAGCCTCCTAGGAGAGGTCTTTCTCCTATGATCGTGCTAGGCCCAGTAACACCACCACACAGGACTCCGTATCAGTTGCTTATCTAGGTACTTTATCAATAGTAGCACATTCGAAATATTTACAGGGGGATCGAGAGATCCAGAAAGAGTCTCAATGTCTTTGTAGGGACAGGGTAGCGGGACAGTCTTAGTACCAGCCTGGTACGGGGAAGCTCTGCGCCAGACCTTGCGTTAGGCCGAAGGTGGCTCCGGGGATCGGAGCGGCTGGTGCTGGTCTCAAAGCAGCTCGGACGTGGAGGGCCGCGACGGTGTCTGCAGGGCTCGGGTGGTAGTTCCGCTTGGGTCGAGCCGCGACACAGTCAGCAGGGCTCCGGTGGGAGGTCCGCTTCGGACGAGCCGCGACGAGGTCAGCCGGGCTCTGATGGCAAGTTCAACAAGGTCGGGCCGCGACAGCGTCAGCAGGGCCCCAAAGGTTCGTGAAGGTCTTTAAGCACGGTGGAGCCGCGACGTAGTCAGCAGGGCTCAGAGCGTGGTTCCAGGATGAGTCTTTCTCCATAGGGTCAGCCGCGATCCGATCAGCAGGGCTCTTGACTCCGGGATACAACTGCTGTCCTGTTGCAGGGTCGCCCCAGATATAGGTCTGGAGCCCTTTGATGTCCGGACCCTTGCGCCGGGGGGGGCGGAGAGGCCGGGTCGGGAGCGGCCAGATGCTCAGCAGGAGAGGCGCCAGGCCCAGGAGAGCTGTGGGGCGATCGCACCTTGGTGTGGGAGGACGGTTGGGGGTCCCATCGATACTGCCCTCCGCCGGGAGTGGGGAAATGTTCACGTGGTACCCCCTGGCCAGTTGTTGGTGCCTTGATGTCGGGGCTTGCTGGGGCCGAGGCCGGGTTGAGCGGGGTCACGTAGGCTGGTGCGCAGAGTCACGTACAATCCAAAATGGAGGAGCCCCGAGGTGCAGGGGACCTCGTGCGGCTTGGCGAGGGGAACAGGACCACGCCATGAGGCCGGCTCCAACAAGCGTCCCCCCCAGCTGAAGGCAGGGAGAGTCACCCATCTCCTTGGGGGTTCTCCGTGCCGAGGCGGAAGAATCTGGATAGGCCGTCGGCATTGGCGTGGTCGTTGCCGGGCCGGTGCTCTACGGTGAAGTCCATCCCTTGCAGCGAGATGGACCATCGCAACAATTTGGGGTTTTCGCCCCGCATCTGCATTAGCCACCGCAGGGGCCGGTGGTCAGTCTGGACTCGGAAGTGGGTGCCGAAAAGGTAGGGCCGGAGCTTTTTGAGAGCCTATACCACGGCAAAGGCCTCCCGCTCGATGGTGCTCCACCTCTGTTCTCGGGGCAGCAGTCGGCGGCTGATGAAGGCCTCAGGTCTGTCGAGGCCCTCGGTGTCCATCTGGGAGAGGACCGCCTCAACCCCGTACTCCGAGGCATCTGTCTGAACCACGAATTCCTTGCCGTAGTCAGGGGCCTGTAGTACAGGGGCAGCGCACATTGCCGCCTTGAGGGTTTCAAAAGCGGTCTGACAGCGGGGTGTCCAGTGCACCGTCTTGGGCTGCTTTTTGGAAGTGAGCTCCGTGAGGGGGCCCACAATACTGCCATAGTCTTTGATAAATCGCCGGTAGTAGCCTGTGAGGCCTAAGAAGGCCCGGACAGCTGTTTGGGTGGCGGGGGGCTCCCACGCCTGGATGGCATCGACCTTCAACTGGATGGGCGCCACCTGGCCACTCCCCACCTGATGGCCCAGATAGGTCACTGATCCTTGACCGATCTGGCACTTGCTGGCCTTAATCGTGAGCCCGGCCCTTTGGAGAGCGGCCAGGACTTCTCTGAGGTGTCCTAGGTGCGCGGCCCAGTGGTTGCTGAAGACTGAAATGTCGTCTAAGTAGGCCGCGCTGAAGGCTTCTAGTCCGGCCAGGACCTTGTTCACCAGTCTCTGGAAGGTCGCTGGGGCGTTCTTCATACCGAAGGGCATCACCCGAAAGTGGTAGTGCCCATCGGGGGTGAAGAAGGCGGATCGTTCCTGGGCGCCGGGGGTGAGCCTGATCTGCCAGTACCCAGCGGTGAGATTAAAAGTGCTTAGGTAGCGGGCGGCCCCTAAGCGGTCGATCAGCTCGTCTGCCCGTGGCAGGGGGTGGGCATCGGTCTTGGTGACTGCGTTTAGGCCCCTGTAGTCCACACAAAATCTGAGTTCCGTGGGGGTGCCGGGGGCGGCGGCCTTTGGCACCAAGACCACAGGGCTGGCCCACGGGCTGTCGGATGGCTCGATGACTCCGAGGGCGAGCATCTTGGAGACCTCCGTTTGTATGCAGGCTCAGACCCGGTCGGGCACTCTGTAGGCACGGTGTCGCACAGGGGGGCTGTCCCCGGTATCCACGTCGTGGACGCACCAGGGGGTCACCCTGGGCGTGAGAGAGAAGAGGGCAGCGAAGGGTTGCAGCAGCTGCCGGCAGTCATGGCGCTGTTCTGGGGTCAGGGTGGTGGAGTGTTTGACGCCCTCCATGGAGCCGTCTTGGTCCGAGTACCCCAGGGGGTTGGGTAGGGGCTCGGAGTCGCTTTCGCCCCCATCGTCGGTAGCCAGCAGCAGGCTTAGTTCGGTTCGGGCAAAGTGGGGCTTGAGCCGGTTGGCGTGTAGGACCCGGAGGGGGTTCCTTGGGGACTCCATGTCGACCAAGTAGGTGACGAGGCTCTTCTTCTCAACCACCTTGAAGGGCCCGGTCCATTTGTCCTGAAGGGCGCAGGGGTCCACGGGCGACATGACCCAGACTTGCTGGCCCGGCTCGAACTCGATGGTCGAGGCATTTTCGTCATACCAGCGTTTCATGTCCTCTTGGCTGGCTTCGAGGTTGGCTTTTGCCAGGGCCCGGAGCTTCCGAGTCTGGTTCCGCAGGGTCAAGAGGTACCTGTAGACGTCGGGGGGGGCATCTTGGACGCTCGCCTCCCAGCCCTCTTTGACCAGGCTGAGGGGCCCTCGGACGGGGTGCCCATACAACAGTTCGAAGGGGCTGAAGCCCAGGGATTTCTGTGAAACCTCTCGATAGGCGAACAGGAGGCATGGCAGCAGGACGTCCCATCTCCTCCTCAGGGGCTCTTCCAGGCCCTTGATCATTCCTTTCAAGGTTCTGTTGAACCGCTCGACCAGTCCGTTCCCCTGGGGGTGGTAAGGGGTGGTGAACTTGTAGGTGACCCCACATTGTTGCCAGAGGGATCTCATGTATTTCGAGATGAAGTTCGTACCCCTGTCGCTCACCACTTCTCGGGGGAACCCCACCCTGGAGAAGATGCCCATCAGGCTAGGCAATTCTTGTAAATAGCAGTTGTAAGTATTTTCTATCTATCTCGAATAATATACAGTTGTGCCACCACATTTGTTTATTCTTCATCCCTGTGTAACCCACAATTTATTTTATTATTTGTCATGATTTTTTACTATGTATATAATAAATTTGTTTTTAATTGTGAATGTACTCAGAACTTATAATTAAAAAAGAATTACAATTTTCATTTTTTCGTCTCACTGCTTAAACTGTTGTGCCTATTAGATAGAAAATACTTACAACTGCTATTTACAAGAATTGCCTAGGTTGTTATTCTACAAACATATATTACCCTGTCCTAGGAATCTTCAGGGGGTCCTCATTATTTGCATAAAATTTACCTACAACTTGTTTGTATGGGACTCTATGTACTATCAACATACAAAGAGGATAGCCATAATAGACACCTCTCATTTATCAGTATGCCTTCAGATGTTCTAAAAATTTGTTAAATTAGATACTCAAGTGTTACTCTCTATTCTTTGCAATTCCTGTCCTCTATACTGTCCAGTTCTACTAAACTCTATACTCCCGTGTGGCTATATTAACAAGCTCTCTAACATCCTATAAGTCTGACACATCCTATATCATTATCTGCTCCCTATCCTTTGCCATCTCGTGTTCCTTATACTACCTAGCCTCCCCATATTATCCATTTCCTTGCCCAAAAACCCTCATGGCCCAATTAAAAACATTTGGGTTTACAGATGAGGAATTTGCACTACTAGTAGGCACAAGCAGCTCCTTTGGTAACAGCTCCAGAACAGGCTCCATAAATAATGACGATACAAATAAATTGATCGACCTTAAGAAAAAACTAAAAAGAATAGAAGCCCATGGAGAATTCATGCTGGAATATTTAAAGGCAGGAATTATTCCACAAGGCTTGCGAGTCCGCAATATACCTGGACTATTTGTCCATCACAAGGAATTTTTAGAAAAGTGGAGCATGATTGCCATCCGCTGCTCACGAGATCTAATGATATTGATCATTGAGACAGCCAAAGAGCTAGCATCGTCACTCAAAGTAGAACTAAAAGAATTAGAAGAACTAATAAGAAAAAATAACAATATAGAAGAAGCAACAAAAAAACTGGAGGACTCGAATAGAGAACTAGCTTCCTTTGCAGAATACCTCAATAAAAGAAAAGTAGACAAACTGACAAAAGACAAAAGGTTTAACACATTAGAGAGAACATATCCTTATCTCAATGTAGATTTCTACAAACATAACCACTTTTTAAATGACCAAACATCAAGACAACAGAAAGTTAGGACCTTTTCAGATACAACTGATTCCGACAATGAGGGACCATCCCATCCATATGATGCATCGGATGCATATAGTTCCTTTAACCCAAAAAATTCTTATCAGCCTTTTTTAGGACAACGAGGGAGAGGCAGAGGCAAACAAAGAGTCCGATTCCAAACACAACCCCAATCCAGAGGGAACTACCAGGGGCACCACTACCAACCAGACCCCCAACACCTATTAGAGACAAGAAACAGGCAATATTGGAAAAGCGGAATGTAATTCCCATCTTCAATTTGTCATCTCATCAATTAGAACCCCCCGCTATAGACCTTCTATCCAAAGGCCTCTCTTTTGTTCCCCACACATCGGCTAATACATTTGAACTTTTTCAAGATATCTTTTCATTCTTTAGAAAAATTAGACTTAACAAGTTCTTCGCGAACAATGAGCAGAATACAGATTCAGACCCCAATGTGAGTAAATTAAGACTACCGTCCACATTCACCCCCACATTAGAGCAACTAGGACCAGAGGTATCAACCTTTGAAAACACGGTCCTCAAACAACTTGAGCAAGATCTAAAATTCATTCCCAAACCAGCCTACAATCTGAACAAACAAGAATTCACAGCAATGAAAAGTCTAATAGGAAATAAGCACTTAACAATAAAATGCTGCGATAAAGGTGGCGGAATTGTCGTCTTAGATACTGACGACTATAAAAATAAGATGCTCAATATGCTACAAGATAATACCTTCTACTCAAAAATACAGACTAACCCTATTTTTGAAATAGAAAAAAGAATATTAACTCTAACAACCCACGCCCTAGATGAAAAATATATTACAACTAAAGAATATGACTACCTCAACTCCTCAAAAAACAAAACGGCATGTATATATGGAGTACCAAAAATCCATTAAAGTCTTAATAACCCCCCATATAGACCGATAGTCTCCACTATCGGCACAGTCACAGAACCTCTATCTAAATTTGTAGATAACCAGTTAAGACCCTACATCTCTCAAATCACATCCTATGTGCAAGACACAAGAGATATAATCAACAAAGTTGAACATCTAACTTTCAACAGTAATTATGATGTATTAGTGACCCTCGACATCGAGTCGCTATACAGTAACATTCCACAACAAGAAGCAATAGAGGCTACTGACTGGTTCGTAGATGCATTCAAAATACCTTGCTCTAAACCATTCATTAAAGAGTGCCTACAAATCATACTGACAGAAAATATTTTTTCATTTGGACATCATCTTTTTCGCCAAACCAAAGGCGTTAGTATGGGAGCATCTGTAGCCCCATCTATAGCCAATATCTATATGGCAAGATGGGAATCCAAATTTATTTACAATGAAGTAGCCCCTTTTTTCGAATCTGTGACCCACTGGTCCAGATACATTGATGACATCTTCTTTATCTGGACTGGTGGGGACGACACACTCCCTGAATTCATCCAATGGCTTAACCTAACAGACCCTCACCTGAAATTTACAAGTAATAGCAGCAATGATCAAGTCGAATTTTTAGATATCAACATCATAAACCGATCAGGACTACTAGAAGTAGATCTCCACATCAAACCAACCGCAAGAAACACCTTACTTCATTTCCAAAGCTATCACCCCCGCAGCCAGAAACAAAGTATTCCTTTTTCACAATTCTTAAGAGTCAGACGGAATTGCTCTAACCTTTCAGACTTTGACAAACAAGCCACCATCATGAAAACCAAATTTCTAGAAAGAGGCTACCCCCATCGCCTCATAAGAGAATCATATAAAAGAGCTATATTATACGATAGAGACTGCCTATTGCGAAAAGAGAAAATACAAGAACAAAAACAATTGGTATGTATAACAAGGCATTCAACTTTGAATGCTAAAGTCATATACATTATCAATAAAAATTGGCATATTTTGAATTGCAGCTCCACTAATACCACCAAACTAGAAAAACCTCTATATGCCCACCGCAGGAATAAAAATCTGAAAGACATCTTAGTACACTCCAAATTTGAAGATGGCAACATCAAATCCCAGTACATACAAAAATCCATTGATGGGCAACGTCCCATTAAAGGAACATTTAAATGTACTAATTGTAAATCCTGTGATCTCATCAGTTCAGGTGAGACACTAATACATAATGGTTTTACAATTCAAGCAACACAGATGTGGAACTGCAAAACACAAAACGTAGTGTACCTTATTCTATGCCCGTGCCAATTAGGCTACGTGGGAGAAACATCAAGAGCAATACAAACAAGAATATCTGAACATCGCTCAGCCATAAAAACTAAAAAACTGACAGCCCCTCTGGTAAAACATTTCTTAGAACTTCAACACAAACCAGATGACATCCGCTGGCGCATCTTAGAGAAAATCAACATACCAGATGAAACATATGGAACCAAAATCCGCAAGAAACGGGAAGTCTTTTGGATTTTTTCATTAAATACTTTTTAAAATGGTCTCAACAATGAATTACCGTGGGAAAATGCAATCATCTAGAGTACCCTTTAATCTGCTAACTCTCCCAATACAACATGCATTCACCCTTTACCCTAGTAGTGATACACCCTCACCATTAAGAAATCCTATAACCCAAGAAAACTCTTAGAATTTCCTTCCCCCAAAAATAACATAATGGACGAAAGGTTCCTCTTCGTGAGCCTTTCTGTAGAACTTCCCCTGTAATCTAAATTTGTGCTGTACCAATTAATTCATTACTACAGCTACAGCACATCACAAGGGAAAAAAAAGTTTTAAAACTCACTGTTCAGTGAATAAGAAAAACATCGATAGGCCTCTCATCATGTCACTATTGTGATACTTGAACTATTCCACCATACAATATGGGGGCTGTACCATTTACCAGCGACACGTATACCTTTTTTCTTTTTTATTTTTATAAACTATCTAGACGATAAAAGTACGAATGGCGGCATGGGAAAGATCACCATGTGTAAATGAATTCCGCTACGCTACGCGCCTCTTTTCTTCACATCGCGTTAATACACAACTCGAAAAGCGATACGTTGCACTGATAGGCTAGCCACTTTAATACGCTGTAAACGTAGCCTAACGTCATTAAAGCTACGTAATTTTCACACGTTAGGCTCTAGAATTGCACCAATCGGAAGGCACCACTCATAAAGACGAATACCAATATAAAGACGGGATACATTGATACATTGTTTCAACCATTATCCACAGAGCCCGGTCGACATCGATAACGCGTCTAATGCAAAGGTAAGCCTGCCCGCTACTTAATATCACCTTAAATACTTAATAATAGACTAGGTGACTGAGTTATTAAGAGCAAGCTCGAGACTGTTAATATTTTAGATTTAAACATAAGTTTGTAACAAGTTTATAAAATCGCCCTTCACTCGCTTTGCGCGTATACACATTGTAGCCGCGTCCTCATGTAATATACAAACAAAGAATCGGAGAATATCACTAGAAATGACACGGTCTATCTTTTAGGCGCCTTTAATGCTTAAGTAAACCCGTTTAGATCGACCGATAGACATTTTCACATTTAATGCGACATGACGAAGGCCTGGCAACAACTATCAAACGCTGCATGTTTAAGCTACGCTATAACGATACCTCTCGCGCATACATGAATCATATTAAAACATTTGATTCAAACATCACCCAAAAAGCGATACTCGTTTCAACTTGGCAGACTATTAGCAGCACACATATTTTTTCGTACCAATAACACAGTGATTATTCTGATTTCCACATCTTTCCCCCACACATTGCTTTAACTTCATTCATGTTACTTCCAACTCCTAGGTTATATCATACCTGCGACGCCTCTACTGCCACTGTTTTATATATCGACCTTTTTTATCAAGACCCGGCACTTACAAGAATCTATTAGATACCAGGTAATGCGGCAACCACATTAAACCATAAACTATACCTCACATTCTGATTTAAATATATATAACAATCATTTGAACATCATCGTGCTTTCATTTTCCTAGGTTTTAACACATATAAGAACTGCTTGCAATGAAGTATTAAAGAACTGTCATCTATACGTAAAACTTCCACTAAATAAGGTAACGTAACAACAGCACTAATGAGTAACCAAGCTGTGCTGTTTCATTCCCTTCTAAATATCAGCAAGTTATATATTCTCTAATTCCTATCACCTTAGGTTGTGCTATGTTCATGGATTTATCGGAACACAGAACATAAAAGAATAGCCATCCCCTTTCAACATCTACTATATTTGAATGAATAAACATCAATTAAGGTATAAATCAACTTGGGATGAACTAGAATAAAGAAAAAGGCTTTTAATAAAAACAGCTAATCATATGTTCTACATTAATAGGTATTCACCTACAAGAAAAATAACCTACCTAAATTCCTGGAAACCCCTCCTTTGACCCTTGAAGCACAGGTAGACATGTAACGAATTATCCTCTGTCTTAAATTAAATTAATGGAGAACACAACTATCTGCTCTATATCCTCTCACTACTCCTTCTTTCTGTAGAAATTACTACTAATTAGCAATAAGCTGAAATGTTAAAGAATGGAATATACTGTTTCAATAGTTCAATTGTATTTGGAAGCTGATGATGTCTCAGATATTGTTCTCTTCTTTTTGTGATCGAACTCAGTGTTGTTATAACAAAGTCACAACCATAACCTTGTGATCGAAGGCATACCATATGTTTATTAAATCAAACTATTTAGTCAGACTTAAGATATGTTAAACTTAACATTAAGAGAAATTGTAACAAATATACCGGCAGTGACGAAATATGATTTAGAATTTTTATATTTGTTTTTATATTACAGGAATTGTGGCCTTAGTTTTCCTGACGAAGGCGTTAACTACGCCGAAACGCGCGAATAATATACAGTTGTGCCACCACATTTGTTTATTCTTCATCCCTGTGTAACCCACAATTTATTTTATTATTTGTCATGATTTTTTACTATGTATATAATAAATTTGCTTTTAATTGTGAATGTACTCAGAACTTATAATTAAAAAAGAATTACAATTTTCATTTTTTCGTCTCACTGCTTAAACTGTTCTGTCTATTAGATAGAAAATACTTACAACTGCTATTTACAAGAATTGCCTAGGTTGTTATTCTACAAACATATATTACCCTGTCCTAGGAATCTTCAGGAAGTCCTCATTATTTGCATAAAAAAAAAAGAAGATGCCCATCAGGGCCCGGCCCACCACTGGAGCTGTCATAGTTCGGAGGGGGATGGCCTCTGGGTATCGGGTGGCGTGGTCGACCAGTACCAGTATGAAGCGGTGGCCCAGGGCGGTTCGGGGGTCGAGGGGCCCCACGATGTCGATCCCTACCCATTCGAACGGGGTGTGGACGGCTGGAAATGGTTGGAGGGGTGCCTTGACTCGACCCCCAGTCTTCCCGCTGGCTTGGCAGCTCTGGCAGGACCGGCAGTGGTGGTCCACGTCTCTCCGCATTCGGGGCCAATAAAAATGGGTCACCAAGCGGCTGTAGGTCTTGTCTCGCCCGAGGTGTCCGGCGAGGGGCACGTCATGCGCCAGGTTCAGGAGGAACTCTCGGAATCAGAGGGGAACCACCAACACACGGCCGGCTCCTAGTTCGGCGACTTTCTGTTCGCTATATAACAAGTCATTGTCCCAATAGATCCAGTGGGTTCCCGTGGGGTCCCCCGTGGCCTGGGCGGCCGCTTGCTGTCGGGCCCCCTCGAGGGACGGGCAGGCCTTCTGTTCTTGTTGGAACTGTCCGCGGGTGGGGCCCCCGTCGTGGCGCCACTGGGCCAGCTCGGGGATCTCGCTGAGGGAGGCGGCCTCGTCGGGGGAAAGTTCGGATGGCCCGGCCTCATCGTCAGGCTCCTCCGTGCCGGAGGAGGGTGGCAGTTCTGGACCCGCAGGCTCGACGGGGGCCGCTGCAGCGGCTGGTTGGGCGGTCATGGACCGGGTGGTGGCGCAGGCCCACTCGGGCAGCCCTAGCATCCCCAGATGCTCTCGGCGCTCCACCTGGGCCCAGGGGGAGCTCTCCAGGTCGTTCCCCAGGAGGCAGTCCACTGGAGCGTCGTCGCGGACAGTTACTTTCAGGGTGCCTGACACTCCTCCCCACTCGAAGGGGATCCGGGCCATCCGGCACATGCTTTCGGTGTTGTCCGCGGCCCGGACAGGGCATAGGACATGCGGCAGGATCTGTTCGGGGGTCACCAGGTGGCAGCGGACAGCGGTCACACTGGCCCCAGTGTCATGGAGGACTTCGGCCCGTTGCCCATTGATGGTGACCCACTGCTGGTACTTCTGGGTGTTGCTCGGGATGGGGGCTCGGGGCACCATTTCTCGGGTGCCCAGGCATACGAGTGACATGGCAGCCGGTTCCCACTCGGGGGACCCGACGTCGCGGTTTTCCTCCTCTTCTTCTCCTTCCCCCAGGGCTGCGACAGCTATTTGTCGGGGAGGGGGCCCAGCGGTCCCGTTTCGTCGGTTCACGGGGCAGGCCGGGTCGCTCGCATAGTGGCCTGTCTGTTGGCAGCCGAAGCAGGTCACTGTTGGTCGGGGTCCAGGCCTGGCGATGGGGGTCCCCCCACGGACCAGGGTCGGGGACGTGTGGTTGGCGGCTTGGCCTCGTGGCGGGCTTCGGGGCGGCCCGGCCGGGAATTCTCGACTGCGGTGGGACCCTCCTCCTCCGCCCGCTGGCGAGGAGGTCCCGTGGTACTCCGTTGGTAGTCCCCCACGGTGTTCCGGGGGACCCGGGTGTTGACCCATCGGTCGGCTTCGGCGGCGAGCTTCCGGGGCTCGGTCAGTTTGCTGTCAAGGAGGTGTTGCCTTAGTTCGACAAAGCAGTTGTTGGCGAGGTGCTCCCAGACAATGAGGTCGAACAGTTCGTTGTACAAGGTGACCTTGCTCCCTCTTATCCACCCTTCAAAGGCTCTGCTGAAGAAGTCCACGTATTCGACCCATGTGGTACCGGGGAGCTTCTTGCAGTCCCGGAAGCGCTGCCGGTACATCTCGGCTGATAGTCCGTAGCGGGTGAGTAGGGCCTCTTTCATGTGGTCGTACGAGGTCATCACCGCGTCGGGGAGTTGCAGCAGGGTATCCCGGCCCTCGCTGAGGAACCTCCCCCATAGGCCGGCACCCCAATCCTTCCGGGGTACCCGATGGGAGGTCATGGCTACCTCGTATGCTCGGAACCATTGCTGGATGTCGTCGTTTTTATAGTACTCCTTGACGACATCCTTGGGGATATGAACCTTTGGCTCGGTCAGTGGCAGAGCATCCCGGGATCCGGGGGTGCTGGTCTCCCCTGTTTTGGATTTCAGTTCGAGTTCCTTGAGGCCCCTCTCGTGCTCGAGGGTTAGCCGTTTCTCTTCTAGTTCTCGATGCCGTTTCTTTTCTTCGATTTCCTCCTGCAGCCGTAGTTGCTCCAAGGCCAACTTTTTCTCCGCCAGCAGGAGTTCACCGTCCAGCCGGAGTCGTGCGAGTTCCAATTCGTGTGTCCGGACCCTCTCCCGTTCTCGCATTTCTTCGTGGGAGAGGCCGGCTTCCGGGATGCTTCGTCCCCCATCTGCCGGGGTCATTGTCGGTGGCAGGTTTTCGTCCCGGGCCGAGGTCCCTTCGCCTTGGGGTGGAGTGGCCTCGGATTCTGCCCAGGCTTTCAGGGCTTTCTGCATTTCTTCCTTGGTGCCCAATCCTGTGGTTGGGATCCCTTTGTCCTTGCAGAATTGTTTCAATTCTTTGTTGGTGTATTCTTCCAACCTTTCTTGCTGGAAGGTTGCGGCCACGGTTGTTTCTTGGCTGCTCATGGTTCTCTTTCTTTTTCCGTCTGGTTAGGCAGCGGGTGCGTTACTTGCCTGTACGATTGCATCTGGATCGGATCCCGTCGCTGGCCACCAAATGTTGGAGGGAGGACCACCGGGGAGTCAGGGGGCCTACTCCGGGGCACCTTCCTACCGCAAAGTTATAGCCGAGCGCCGCTGAGAAGCCTCCTAGGAGAGGTCTTTCTCCTATGATCGTACTAGGCCCAGTAACACCACCACACAGGACTCCGTATCAGTTGCTTATCTAGGTACTTTATCAATAGTAGCACATTCGAAATATTTACAGGGGGATCGAGAGATCAGAAAGAGTCTCAATGTCTTTGTAGGGACAGGGTAGCGGGACAGTCTTAGTACCAGCCTGGTACGGGGAAGCTCTGCACCAGACCTTGCGTTAGGCCGAAGGTGGCTCCGGGGATCGGAGCGGCAGGTGCTGGTCTCAAAGCAGCTCGGACGTGAAGAGCCGCGACGGTGTCTGCATGGCTCGGGTGGTAGTTCTGCTTGGGTCGAGCCGCGACACAGTCAGCAGGGCTCCGGTGGTAGGTCCGCTTCGGACGAGCCACGACGAGGTCAGCCGGGCTCTGATGGCACGTTCAACAAGGTCGGGCCGCGACAGCGTCAGCAGGGCCCCAAAGGTTCGTGAAGGTCTTTAAGCACGGTGGAGCCGCGACGTAGTCAGCAGGGCTCAGAGCGTGATTCCAGGATGAGTCTTTCTCCGTAGGGTCAGCCGCGATCCGATCAGCAGGGCTCTTGACTCCGGGATACAACTGCTGTCCTGTTGCAGGGTCGCCCCAGATATAGGTCTGGAGCCCTTTGATGTCCGGACCCTTGCGCCCGGGGGGGGCGGAGAAGCCGGGTCGGGAGCGGCCAGATGCTCAGCAGGAGAGGCACCAGGCCCAGGAGAGCTGTGGGGCGATCGCACCTAGGTGTGGGAGGACGGTTGGGGGTCCCATCGATACTGCCCTCTGCCGGGTGTGGGAAAGTGTTCACGTGGTACCCCCTGGCCAGTTGTTGGTGCCTTGATGTCGGGGCTTGCTGGGGCCGAGGCCGGGTTGAGCGGGGTCACGTAGGCTGGTGCGCAGAGTCACGTACAATCCAAAATGGAGGAGCCCCGAGGTGCAGGGGACCTCGTGCGGCTTGGCGAGGGGGAACAGGACCACGCCACGAGGCCGGCTCCAACACGTATTATTTACTAGCTGCTGAGAGGGCGCCATATGTCCTTCCGCCCAAGGTGTTTTTTTGCCACGGCAGCTCACTCAACCCTCCCCCACTGCCCGCAGCATTACAGTTCCCAAACCTTTTTTTTTTAAAATGCGCTTCAAACACGCTGCTTTGATGTGTAACTGACTTGCGAATAGAAAATGGTCACCCTGCGGTCTCGTATTATTTACTAGCTGCTGAGAGGGCGCCATATGTCTTTCCGCCCAAGGTGTTATCGGAGCAAGAGCCTGCTCTGACCTCTAGATAAACTCGAAAGGGTGCATGCAGGCGCATGCACAGTACTTCTTAAGCAGCTCACCCCTGTGCAGGTGCTGCTGCTGCCGCTGATAAGAGGCGCCAGGGTGCAGGGGCTCTGCTGCTCCGGCAGGGAGGTGCACGGAAGCAGGGTATTTTCGGTGTTTATTCTGCCAAACCCATCGTGCCAATGAGACGGAGCGGCTATGTTGTGAGTGAACAGGAACAAGACACTTACATATGATGAAGACGAGTGTGCAGGGCGATCCTGAGGGAGAAGAGGACACAGTCAGACACAAAGGAGAGAAAGAAAGACATTCTTGTCCAGAGGGAGAACTAGACACACAAGGTCTGTGGGGGAGAAAGAGACCCTCAATGACACATGGGGAGATAAGACATACAGTGACATAAAGGGAGAAAAAGACCCTCGCTGACACGAAGGGAGAAAAACCATACAGTGACTAAAAGGGAGGAAAAGACCCGCACTGACACACGGGGAGACAAGCGTGCATGCCTCGCGCTAAAAGTTAAAAAAAAAAAGTTTGGAGAGGAGGAGGCAGAAGGGGGAGGGGAGAAAGGAGGGGGCCTGCACCTGTTTCCTTTGCGTTAACGAGCAGGGGCACCATATGTTTGCAAGTTAATTACAAACAAATGGTGTCAAAGCTCGCTCCCGCAAGGGAATTGCCAAACATGCACGCGTTGCCATTGAAAGCAATGCAACGCGTGCACATTTTTAGGGCAAAAACTGAATCGATTCCAAAAGGTCTCTCCTATGCAACGCATGCGCGCTGCGTAGGCGAGACCTAACAAAAGGGTGACAGCCACGGTACATATATGATAGGTACACACTCGCCAATGACCACCCGATAGCAACCGCCTTTATCTGATGAACATAAACTTAGTCAGACAAAGAGAATGTAACCTCATGCAAAAGAGAGAACGACGGATATCGCCACCCAAACTGAGTCCGCACTAACAGCAGCACACTATTCATACCAAAACCGACACCAGATAATAGAAAACTCAGCTAGAATAAAAAAAAGACATCACTGTACTTTTGATAAAGACTACCAAAAGCACAGTAAAAATATTCTAAATTCATGATACATACGTATTATATATGCAAACTCCACCTTTAAATCACACAGAACACAGTTTAGAGCAGGAAATAACCACTATCCACCTTCGAGGGAAATAAACGAACATTTAGCAATCACGCCACACTCCTGAAGAATCTCTGCCCTCCACATCTAACGAAGACAATCGTGAATACAAAGTAACTACTGCACACTGAGTCTGGTGGCTCGGTGGTCTAATGCGTTCACTCTAGGGGCCTGTGTTTGACCTCATGGTCGCAGGTTCAAATTCCGGTGGGTTCACTCAGCCTTTCATGATTCTGAGATCGATAGAATGAGTACCATTGAGTTGGGTAACAATAAGCATCTGTTATTCAGCACTAAGATTCCCACGGGTGAACATGCACTTTACAAATACACGTTATGTTATAAAGCAGTTTCCTCCACCTCTCAGCAAGACAGGAGAACTCAGACTACCAATGTGGAGTGAGGAAATGATCTGACTCTGTGCTATGGTATTCAGAACCTATAACTATTTAGCACTAGGTAGGTCAGCAAACAGTAGACTACGAAGGGTGCAATGCAATCTAAAAAAAAGCTGATGCATACTGGAACCTCAGCAAATTGCAAATTGCTCTCATACAACACCCTCCATTCTTTCTAAGCGTCTGGACTCTGAGTCAACACGTTTGACGCCTTAGTGCTTATTCACTTAAACACATTGAAGAGTGTAAAGATGTTCGCAACCTCCGTGAAGGTCGTTGCACCAACCACGAAGCTTACTAGGGCATTGGATTGCAGCACTTTCAGTCACCACATCATACGAAATGTTCTACATTCTTTTCCCTTGGTAGGTGCATTTCCTGTCCGAACTCCCCCGGCCAAGTTCCCTTTCCCGTACCTAGTCCACTTCTCCGCCCCACCACCGTTTCTCCTCCGGCTATCCACTCCTATCCTGGAAACATCGGCGCTGACGTGGCGTGACCCGCACAGGTGTGTGATATGAATCATGACGAGTAAACATAGGTGTGACAGCAGCGCGGCTGAGCGCAGGCCGGAAACGAGGCCCTTGTCTACAGACTTCAGCGGCCTCCCGAGCAAGTGAGTCTAGCACTGAGGGGGTAACCTCCCCATCCGTGCTGCGGCCTGGGAGCGTGCAGCAGCGCCACGGGCTGTAAGTCAAGTCAATGTAAGTCAGGGAGACACACTCTGGACAGCCCGGACGCACACACATATACACATCGCTGATCGCGCAAAAGCACTGTGAGCAGGAGGTTAAAAACAACAACGTGTATATTGTTTAGAGAATCGGGGCACATGTCCAAACGGAGGTAATTATTAATTGTGTACATCCCGGGGAACAGGGAGTGTCCATTAGGATTTGCCGGGCGAACCTGCAGCTAACCATCGGCTTACCCTTTAGTACTCTTGGAGCGGCCCTTGGTACCCATAAAAACAGGGTTCGTGAAGGCAGGAAGAGAAAGTACATGTGAATGAAAGCCCTTTGAACTTTCTGTAGTCCTCAGACCAACAGCAGCAAATAAAAGGCTGTTGAGACACTAAGGACGTGTCATGAGGTCAAGCTGATGTTGTCATCAGGTGTCAAGCAGTGTGTGATGTCACTTCCGCAACCCGTATTCGATCCGGTGTGAGCTTTGGCAGAATCACACGTGCCTAACTAACCCTAGTGAAAAAAACAAACGGATTGCATGGCGGCACGATGCACGTGATTGTGCGCGTGCTCGCCATGCAATCCACTTGGGCTGAAGCGCTTCCCCAAACGGATTGCATGGCGGCACGATGCACGTGATTGTGCGCGTGCTCGCCATGCAATCCACTTTTGGGAGCCCTTTGAAATGCCCCTCTTACTAGAGTCTTGCATTGCGATTGCGTAAACGCAATAGCTAGGCGAGACCTAAAAAAGGGATCAGTAAGCTCTGTCACATCTGTCATGGATCACAGCTGCTCCTTACAGAGATTTAAAACATGAGAGAGGGATCAATGTGCTCTATATAGAGCTCCGTAAAATACCTTTTGGATCTCTGCCACTAAGTAGAGCCCTCTTTCAGACCAGTAAGGGATAACTCCTGCTTGGAATATTGCTCTGATTGAACACGAATGGTCACTGTTTTTCTGTATAGAGCCCGGTCCAAATCACTAATGGGTCACTGCTGCTCAGTATAGAACTCTGTTGCATCAGTAAGGGGTCACTGCTGTTCATTATAGAACTCTGTCAGATCAGTAAGGGGTCACTGCTGATCTGTGAACACCTCTGTCGGATCAGTAAGGGATCACTGCTCCTCAGTATAGAACTCGTTCAGATCCATAAGAGGTCACTGACGCTCAGTATAGAACTCTGTCAGATCAGTAAGGGGTCACTGCTGCTCAGCATAGAACTCTGGGATCAGTAATGGGTCACTGCTGCTCAGAATAGAACTCTGTCAGATCAGTAAGGTGTCATTTGCTGCTCTGTACAGAACTCTGTCGGATCAGTTAGGGGTCACTGCTGCTCAGTATAGAACTCTGTCGATTCAGTAATTGGTCACTGCTCCTAAATATAGAACTCTGTCGGATCAGTAAGGTGTCATTGCTGCTCTGTACAGAACTCTGTCGGATCAGTAAGTTGTCACTTGCTGCTCTGTACAGAACTCTGTCGGATAAATAAGGTGCCACTGCTGCTCTGTACAGAGTGCTGTCCAATCAGTAACTGATCACTGCTGATTTGCAACGACCTCTGTCTGATCAATAATGGATTACTACTGAACTCTAAAGAGCTCAGTCCAAACAGTCCGGGATCACTCTTGATCTGTGTAGATTCTGTCCACACACATAGTTTTACAGTTGCTCTATACAGAATTCCAAAACATAAGTAATAACTAATTTCTACTCTGTATATGACTCTGTGCAATTAGTAATGGACCAGAGCATCATAACGTGTTACGGGAAGTGATTCCACCATCAAAGCCCTATCATGCAGCTCTATAGTGAAATTGCTGCCTATCCTTGTAAAGAGCTGTTACAAGATATAGTAATAGCTGTGTCTTTATCTCAAGCGTTGACACATCAGTGTGGGATCACTTCTTGTTCTCTATAGAAAGTACTCTGGAGCTTTATGTACAGCACTGTTGCATCTGCAAGAGTGACTGTTACTGTACGTAAATCTATAGCTATCAGTAGGGGCTCAGCGCTGCTTCAAACAGAGATCCATCTACTCAGTAACCAGAGGTTTATATTACAAAATATTAAACTACGGATCCTTATTTTGTCAAAGGGTTTTTGTATGTACAGAATGATGAGATTAAATCTATGTCAGGCAGGGCTACTGACACTTCCGGGATGTGCTAAAAACCATCACATTTTTGTCTTAACAGAAACCAAACGTATTCTGAAGAGCCGGAGAACAGCAACAACAAAAACAACAACTACTAGTCCAAAAACAGCAAGTACTGCTCTTGGTCCCTTTTGCAAAGTAAAGGGGGCTATCAAAGATGGAGTGTGCAGAGTTATCAATAAACTTGCAGATGGCACCTGTCAAGTGATCGAGAAAGCTGCCGATGGCATCTGTGAAGTGGGCGGAGCACTTGTTGGTTTAAGTTGCCGTTTGATTGGAGCTGTGGAGAGCATATGCCCCACCTCGACCCCTAAAAGCACACACAACGCTAGCACCCCAGGAAACCATTCTGCAATCACACCTTCAGTAACACCATTGTTTACAAATCTCTTTAAGACGATTATCAACACACCAACGTCTGCATCAGAAACCGTGACTACTTCTCCATCTCCATCTATACCACTCACGACAAGACAACATCCTGATACAGCCGGTAAAGTGGCAATCATTTCCATGCTTTCAATGTTATATTCAGCTCATTCTAGAATACAATGAATTCAAAATTAAAATGTCACCCTGATCGCTGGATCATTAGGGCTGGTGCAGCTCCCATATCCCAGATTTTAAAGCCTGGAGAGAGAACAGGGTAGACTGTTGTTAGGGAGGGGCAGCCATGGAGATGTAATTATGGCAGTGGCCCACCTTCAGCAAAGTACTCTGGTGGAAGGTTGGAGGCCCAGTGGATGAATTATAAGTGTGTCTTAGTGGCCAGCAAACCTATGTCAGGTGCATCGTACTAGCTCCCCCCTCACCTAGGGAAAAAAGACCAGCAGACTATGCTGGCTGTAGCCGTCTGTAGGAACAGTAGATGGAAAAGAAGGTGGAGACTTAACTTGTGTGTCTGTTCCCTGTCTGGTAGCATAAGTACTAGAATATGTGGCTCCAGTATCCAATGAACCCAAAGGGTCCGTATTATTCATGCCTTCGCAGCCTTTTCCATTAGTAACCTCTTCTATGTTTTGAAGGGAAAAGTGGTGCACATGCAGAACGCACACCTTGAACCAAGTCAAAGGAGTGTGCAGGCAGTGTTCCTCCTAAGCTATCCTGGCTGAAGAGAGGCAAAACCCCGAAACTGGTCACACACCACGGAGGTCGCGCTGTCCTGAGGGTAGAGATATTAACCGGCTTCTGTATTGTAACTTTTGTTTTGAGCGGGGAATTGAAAAGCATTGGTTGCACCAGGGGGAAATTGTGATTACCTGCTGACATTCGTACCTCACCATAGTAGTCTTTTTAAATTGTGACATCTGCGCCTATGAGATACACACCTTGTTTTTAAAATTCAAATTGTATTTGGGGGCTGTGTGGGGAGAATTCCCCCTGGGCTTACCTATGGCCACGATCTTTTCCGCTGCACACCCATTGTAAGAGCATTTCTGTTTCTCTAACGCGGTCTAGTGGTTGAGGGGGAGTACAGCTGCTGCACAGCAGAGCTGATTGGTTGCTAGGTGGAAGGGGGTAGCCTTAACTGCGATGCTGGAACGAACGCGCAGCAGGCGCACCGCGGGAGCGCCTAAGGCAAGCACGTCTGAGCCCAGCCGGGGCTAGGGGCCATAACCCCTGGTTCTAAGCGGAGATACTCTGCTTTTGAGTTACATTGCCTGGCCACAGGTAATCGTGGACTTAATAACAATGCCATAGCCAAACTGAGAAGTGAAAACATGGGACAGGTAGCCACACTGGTCTGAGGCCAGCACCTCATAATAACACCAGCCCGGGACAACCTCCGGGCCTAAAAATAGCTGTTTTAAATACAAGATCACTACAGAAACACCATCTGGAGATCCTCACGCTTCTCCAGGAGGGGGATATTGACATACTGGCACTAACGGAAACCTGGTTGAGTGACATCTCTGCCCCGGACATCATCGCTGCCCTTCCTGGTGACTTTGACACCCTCTGGCACAACAGGCAAGACAACAGGAGAGGGGGGGGGGATTCTTTTTAACACCAGGATCATGGCCACCAAGATCATAGCAGGGAGCATAGACAACACAGATATGCTAGGAATTAAAATCTCCTTTAAATCCTCTTGCCTCCTTCTCCTGGTAGTCTACCGCCCTCCGGCGGCAACTCCTGGGTTTAATGACTATCTCGCTGAGACCGTGTCTGATCTTAGAACATGATACCAACGACTCATGGTGATTGGAGACTTCAACCACCACTGGGACAAATACCCTAGAGAGCCATATGCCAAACAACTTGAAATGGCAATGTCCTCCATGGGGCTCTATCAATTGGTCGATCACTCAACCCACATCAAAGGGCACACTCTGGACCTGGTTTGGTCCTCTGACCCACGGGATAGGCTTATGGATATTTGGCCCTGCGCCTGGTCGGATCATTCATTGATCTCGTGTTTGGTGCCTATAGATAGCCCACTTCCACAATCTCCTCTGAAATGGAGGAAGGTGCGGAGCTGGAATAAAATTCAGGCAGAGAACTTAGTCGATACACCACAGAGGCTATCCTCACCCAATTCTGAGGTATGCAACATTGATCTAGAAAGCGTAACTCTCACTAACACCCTACAAGCTGCTATTGATCAGGTAGCTCCAGAACGTAACCAAAGAATTAGACATAAAGGCAAGGGGGCCCCCTTGTTTAACAAACAACTGAGGGAAAGGAAACAAAGCCTTCGCCAAGCCGAAAGACGGTGGCGGAAAGCTTATGACCCCGCCGAGCTAACTACTTATAAATCTCAACTTACACTATACAAAAAGGCCATCATATCTAGAAAAGCTGAGTACTATGCAGAGCGAATCACCGACGCGCCTAATATACAAAAGGAGACTTTTAAGATCTTGAAAGAACTCAGCAAAAAGTCAGATACTAACCTTGCAGTAGCACCCACCGACTGTAATGTCCTTCAGGCTTTTTTTATCCAGAAAGTAACAGATATTCTTTCAGAGATTATCACCACAAGCTCCCCGGAATTGTCCACCCCCCTACCCCCTACCGGCAATCTTCTCACCAGCTTTCCTCAACTAGACTCAAGGGCTCTCACACTCTTGGCCAATGGTGCCAAGTCAGGCACCGCTGCCGACCCATGCCCACCACGGGTCTTCAGAATGGCTTTACCTGCCTTGGAAAGCCAGATTCTCACCCTCCTGAAAAATTCCTTGCCGACTGGCCTGGTCCCTGCTAATCTGAAGGAGGCCAGAGTTACTCCTCTTTTGAAAAAAACAGGGGCAGACAGGACCGTATTAAAAAATTACAGGCCTATCTCTCAGCTTCCCTTCTTGAAGAAGGTCATGGAGAAACACGTCTTGAGGACATTTGCAGCATTCCTGGAGAAACACGAGCTTCTCCATGCCCACCAGGCAGGCTTCAGAGCCCATCATAGTACGGAGCTGGTTATGCTTTCAGTTCTGGACTTAATCTGCACCCCCCCCCCCCAGGTTTTACAGCTGTACTCGATCCCACTATTGACAGGAGCTTGCTGTGCAGTCAGTGGGAGTGAGTGGTTGGCTGGTGTACCATCCTCTGACGTAAGGCTAGACTCTAGGCATGGTGGTGCCTTCAGCAGGGCCCTCTAAGTCCAGTCACAGCCTGCAGAATGTATGGGTAACAGTACACACCACCATCTGACGGGACCAGTTTTTAAAATTGTAGGCCACCGTATTTTCCTTTGGGTGGGGGGGCGCATAATATTAACTGGAGCTCCACGATCATGTACACAATATACACGTTTGATAGGAGTGGGGATGATGCAGCAGGTGCATGCACTTTCATGGGTGTTTGTATGCACCATGTGACACTTCTAAGTGCATCTGTCTGGAATGTGCAAGGGCAGTCTGATAAAGCAGAGTACAGGACGTTTACAGTCAGGTTGATACAGGATGTGCACCTATTTACATGTGTATGTGCTTACAAAGTGCAAGAGCATTCCGCCGTAGCATTTCCATCTATGTGCATGCATGTGAGTAGTATGTGCAAGAGCTTTGACATGGAGCACATGCCTTTGTTTATAAAACAGAGTGCACAACGTGAACTGGCATTTGTATGTGCACCTCTTTACATTTATGCTAAAAAAACTGCTAGGGCATTAACTGCTATGTACGTATTCACAAAGACTGTAAAGATGTATTGTAAGTAGCATGTGCACGTATGTAAATTGAGAGTGAGAGTCATTACGATACAGCACGCGAACCTGCTTGCTAATGTGCCCAAGTCGTAGGTGCAAGGGCATTCCCGTGACCAAAGTGGTCATATTTACAATTATTTCGATAAAGTGAGCAAGCACCTGCTCTGTGTGCACGTCTTCCTGCTTACACGTTCACAATCTGCAAGGACATTTGAATGCAGCACGTGTGTGCATACATTGACTTGACACAACACTGTTTACACGATGCTCGTAAACCATGGAAACCTAGTGTCTCACTAAGGGCTGCCAACAATGTCACAACTTTATAATTGTTATAACTCCCTTCTGCTCACAGGAGTATCGTACTTACCTTTTGAAGGCAGTGCAACTTCTAGTTTGGGGGCGCTCCTCTGTGTTGCTTGTAATCTCTATTAAGATCGTTCTGGCAGCACGGTCTCTATGCTTTGAGGAGGAGTTTAGCAGATCATCTGTCTGTGACACATACATACTCGGCCAGAGCTGCCGATTTTGGAACTGGGGAACCAGGTATGAGTCTTGACCTTCAATCCAACATCCTGTTATTTTGGGCAAATCACTTTTTTTTGCAGTTTTAAATAGCGCAACCCAAAAGTATTGGAGCGCGTTACTTGAGCACCAGTTACATTACACAAGGAGGCATTCATTTTGGTAGACAAAGATAAAGTGATTTGCCCAGCTTCAAAATTGGAAGCTCTGACTATTACGCCACATCCTCTCTTTAGCCCCCGCCTAAAAACACACAAAAAGTGAATGTGTCAGTGGGTAATGTAACTGGTGCTGTATGTAACGCCCTCCGATACCGTCAAATCAAGTTTGCGCTACATAAAACTGCTAAAAAAACACCAGCTACTGGGGCTGCCCCCATTAGGTTCACCACTCACCAGCTCCGAATAAACACCCCGACTTCCTCAAACCTGCCAAAACACTGTAGGCTGCTTAACCCTGGCTCCGTTTTAGATCCTTCATTATAAGTTATAACAAGTTGGCTCCGTGGAGCAGACGGGGGGGAGGGAAAATGAAAGCGCGCTATGCGCGCGCTGTGTAACGCCAGCCTGGTGGGACAGGAGATGTGCACGCATACGGAGTGCACATCTCCGGTCCGTACGCGTGCACAGCTCCTGTCTCCCTTCGGCACAGAAAGCGGCAACAATAGATCTCGCCAAGGCAAGCAACGCGCATGCGCTGCGTCGCTAGGCGAGACCTAAACATTACTCAATACTGGGCACCGAGTGTCAATGACCAGTTGAAAAAAAAAAAATCATTTCTACAGACGAACTAAAATAAAAATAACCGAAAGCAAAGCATAAACAAAAGAAACGTAGAACACCTAACTAGCTTCAGGTTGCAAATGAATCATGTGTTTTTCTCCTCGGCCATTCTTATGACGTCCCGAATGCCAGTTGCCACCAAACGGGTCCAGCAGACACTATCTGAACCTCGTCCACTGGAATTTCAATAAGAACAACTAAATAAAACTTCTACTTAAATACATGGATAGCGAGTGAGGTATAAATAAAGTCTGTACACAACAATAATAAACTAATTGCAGCTGTGCTGCGGATGTTCTCTTCCTACGCAAACTCCCACCATGTAGGAAACGGTGAGGCACAGCCTAGCATGGGGGTGGAGGGGTAGTCTCTGAAAGCGCACGAGGCCTGCCCTCCCGCCATCTGACGCATTCCCCCGCACACCAATTGGTTCAACAATTAGGGTAGAGCTAATCTGCAGACAGAATCTGTTTGTGCCACTTTCAGGGAGATCCAGGCCTGCAGATGTCATTGTCCTGCGCCCTTCCTGCCAGGGCATTATGCTGGAAATGCTATTTCTGAAGGCACTCAGGGAAGAATGGCGGTGTTTTGTAGTGCTTTGCCGCGGGGACCTAAATGGCAGAACGGGCAGCTGCCATTTAACACTGTGCCACTAACACAGGAAGGAAAGTCCTGGGTGCATAACCGAGTCTGGTGACACTCCATTGATATATTATTGTTCTATATTAGGCCTCTTGTAAGATGCACCGTACAGAAGCCTGGTTGGCGCATTGGGGATCTAATATAAATACATGTACATGGCATAATTGGGGTGTGACGCAGCAAAGCAAACAATGCTTTTGTGAAACTGATATTAGGGTACTAAAAAGGCAATTAGTCCTTTCAAACATTTCATCAATTAAACATATGATTTTAGAGCTTCTAAAGCGCATATCCGATTACGGTACATTGCAGCGCCTTTTCATTCATAGTTTTTCTTACACGTTTCTACTTTCTGTTTTTTTATATATGGGAATTTTGGTGCTTTTATGATTTTTGTTTTGTATTATCCAGATCCATTTTCTTTCATGTCTGCCTTATTTCCACTGTCCTACCCCAATGTTCTGTTTATTTGTCCATTTCTACGTATTCTGCTGTTTAGCTCTAATTCGCACTTGTGTGCTCCGAGCAGTGGCCCTCGAGCTGAGGTCAGAGGTCAGGCCGCAGCAGGCTCCCTCTGAACAATATTTTGTTGTTTTTTTGCCACCGCAGCTCACTCACCCCTCCCCCACTGCCCGCAGCATTACAGTTCCCAAACCTTTTTTTTTTTAAATGCGCTTCAAACACGCTGCTTTGATGTGTAACTGACTTGCGAACACAAAATGGGCACCCTGCGGTCTCGTATTATTTACTAGCTGCTGAGAGGGCGCCATATGTCCTTCCGCCCAAGGTGTTATCGGAGCAAGAGCCTGCTCTGACCTCTAGATAAACTCGAAAGGGTGCATGCGGGCGCATGCCCAGTACTTCTTAAGCAGCTCACACCTGTGCAGGCGCTGCTGCTGCCGCTGATAAGAGGCGCTCGGGTGCAGGGGCTCTGCTGCTCCGGCAGGGAGGTGCACGGAAGCAGGGTATTTTCGGTGTTTAGTCTGCCAGACCCACCGTGCCAATGAGACGGAGCGGCTATGTTGTGAGTGAACAGGAACAAGACACTTACATATGATGAAGACGAGTGTCCAGGGCGATCCTGAGGGAGAAGAGGACACAGTCAGACACAAAGGAGAGCAAGAAAGACATTCTTGTCCAGAGGGAGAACTAGACACACAAGGTCTGTGGGGGAGAAAGAGACCCTCAATGACACATGGGGAGATAAGACATACAGAGCCATATGTAGGTAGCTAAATACCGGTCGGTAACGGCCGAAATTCGGTAAATATCCCGTTACCGACCGGTATTTAGTCAAGTGAGATGTAGGAGGCCAAAAACCAGTTTTCGTTAAATATGAAGCGGTAAATACCGATTCATATTTACCGACTTCTAAAATACCGATTCATATTTACCGAATACATATTTTCCGATTCGGTAAATATGAAGTGGTAATTGTGAAGTGGTAAATATGAAGTGGTAAATATGAAGTGGTAAAACGGAAAAAGACATGTAGGTAAATTCGGTAATTAAGAAATCCATGAAATTCGGTAATTAAGAGTCGGTAATTAACACAGATTGAAAGCAGGTGGTAAGCATCAACAGTGCATATAAGCAATCCCAAAATACAACAGCGTGGACAACATGGCCGCTCTGTATGTCATTGCAAGGCGCCTACGTCTACAGGCAGCAGGACTGAGGATTTGGAGACGGGAGGAACGCATCTACAGACAGCGCATCACACTCTTCCAGCTGACTGACGCAGAGATACATGAAAGGTACAGGCTACACCCACAAACCATCATGTACCTGATAAGGGACCTGCACCCACTCCTGGACCAGCCAACAAGAAGGGCGCATGCCATACCACCACATGTGCAGGTGCTCTGCAGCCTACATCTACTCGCATCTGGCAGTTACCAGGGGGTGATAGCTGCGGTGGGCGGTGTATCCCAGAGTTGCCTGTCCCGTTTCTTCAGGAAGTTCCTGGATGCCATGATGCAGAGAATGCACCACTACATCAGTTTCCCAAACACACAGGCTGAACTGCAGAAAACTAAAACTGACTTTTATCACATGGCACAGTTCCCCCATGTCATTGGCTGTATTGATGGCACACACATCCCAATCTGCCCACCAGCTGCCACTGAGCACATCTACAGGAACAGAAAGTCCACCCACTCCATCAATGTGCAGGTAATCTGCGATGCAGGGAACATCATCACTGATATTGTTGCAAAGTTTCCTGGGAGCACCCACGACTCCTACATCTTCCAGAACAGTGGGATCTACACACGACTGCTTGCCGGAGAATTTGGAGAGGGATACCTGCTAGGTAAGTAACAGTGACGCCCCATGAAACTTGCAAATCATAGTGTATTGAGGCATGTGACTGATGGTTCCCTTTTACTCACCTAGGCGACAGTGCATATGCCGTGCGGTCATTCATCCTCACTCCCTACCTACACCCATCAACCCAGAGTGAGAGACGATATAACGTGGCACACAAATCTGCACGCAACGTGGTGGAGCGCACGTTTGGACTATTGAAAAGCAGGTTCCGCTGCCTCCACAAGAGCGGAGGCGCACGCCAGTACACACCCATCAACTGCTGCAAGATCATTGCCACTTGTGCAATGCTGCACAACCTTGCCACGAAGAGAGGTACAGAGGTGGAACTAACAGATTTTGAGGACAATGACGATGAGTCAGGTCAGCCAGAGGCCAACGCAGCTGGAGTGCCAACAGCAACAGATGGGAGAGAGAGACGGGCAGAGATTACATGCAACTATTTCTGAGTAAGTAAGGGGACACAGCCAGTTGTTGGATGTCATGACGTAGTTTAATAATGCGGCACTACGCCACAACACCAAGACTATGCCATTCTGGCAACATTGCGTAATTACAAGTAGTAAGTCCAGGGTTACGTCACCCAATAGTCTTTGGCTATGCGGTGCTGCATTAATGTTTGCGGCCACGCACTACAGTGTGGGATGGCACGGATTGAGCCTCCTCACTAGTGCCAGCCCCAAGCCTGCTCCTGCATCTATCTGGGACCGGGGGTGTTATGCTGCTCCTGCTGCTGGTGTCGATGCTTTCCGCAGCATCCCCTGCACCAGTTGTGGCCGTCTGACTTGTCAATAGCACCTCAAGTGCACTTGTGACCTGCACCATCCTCCGAGACACGTCGCTGCTGCAGTGTGTCAGGCCCTCCTGCATAGACACAGAGCGCCGGCAGAGTAGTGAAGTGGCAGTTGCCAGCCGGTTGAGTGCCCTGGTGTGACTGTCTCTCCTCTGCCGTTCCCGGCGCCGTGTAGCTCTGTCTGCATCATATTTGCTGCACAACAGCTTGATGGACTGGGACATGTCCCGAATGCCCGCTGCCATGTCACCCATCCCCACCGCCATTGCGCTGATGTTCCTGTCCATGTTGACAAAAGTGGTTTTCAGTCCCCGCATATGCCGCTGAACTGACATAACTGCCTTTGTTTGCAGGTGCTGTTGCTTCAACATGTTGCCCTCGAGCCCCGAGAAGACCCCATGGCTGTCAACGTCTGCAGGTGGACTCTGTACCCGCGACCTGCGGCGCCGTCTTGCACCCGTGTGTTCTCCCTGTGAGGTGGAGGGCACAGTGGCATGGCTCCCATCCTGGGGCATAGTGTTTGGCTCCGGGCCCCTGCTGTCGTCAGATGAGGTCTCTAACGCTCGCAACCTGGCAGCAGCACGCCTCCTCGACCTCACAAATGCAGGCGGTGATGTGGCCGGTGACTCAAACATGAGTGGCGATGCTGGCTGTGGTAGAGGTGATGCTGGCTGTGGTAGTGGTGATGCGGGCTGTGGTGGTGGTGATGCTGGCTGTGGTAGTGGTGCTGCTGGCTGTGGCAATGCTCCCTGGGCAGAACTTGTGCTGGCCAGAGCTGACCTGTCTTGCCGGTGTGCCCTCTCTCCTGTAGCATGTGCAGTCCTGCGCGATGTTACATCTGTGGACAGAAATGCAACATCAGCTCAGTGTACCTGAAGCCCTGCATTGCTAGCATCACAATAAATTTATGTAACACTCTCACATTGTCCTCTGCCTGCTTTTGGCTAATGTGTGTACCATGCATTGTTGTTCTGTGCTATTCAGTTCATGGTTGGGGTTTCCCTGACTACATCTCCCATAATGCATTGCCTGTCTGCACTAACACATGGACTGGAGTGGGATACTCATTTCACAATGGGGGATGTGGGATAGGGGTAGGGGGGGCTACATTGCTGTGCATTCGTCTTACCTTGTTGGGTGGCGGCTCTGGCAGAGCTGTCGGCATCCCCAAGGCCCACGACGCTCTCGTGCTCTATTGTGGCCTCCACCAGCTCCTCCAGTTCGGTGAGGGCAGGTGCCCTGTTAATTCCACCTCCTGTCCGGTTGGCCTCCTTCTGTATTTCCCCCATCTTCCTCTTTGTGACGATCCTCAGGTCGTACCAGCGCTTTTTAAGTACCTCAATGTCCCTGGGGGTCACTCCAACAGCATTGACCTGCGCCTGGATTCCCAGCCATATATTGCGCTTCTCTGACTCTGGCACTTGCAGGGACTGCCTCCCAAACAGCTTCTGGTGCTGCTTCACCACCTCCTCCACTAGCACCTGGAGTTCCCTGGGGCTGAATTTCTGCTTCCTCCTCCTTTCCCCTCCATCTCTCTGTGTCCTCTGGCTGGACATAGTGATTTTGAGCTGCACAATCAGGCACTGGCTCCCTGCCTCTCCTCTGCACTCCCAGCCTCTGCAGGGTCTGTTGATTGTGTGCACCTGCCTGGGTGTGGCCACTTCCTGGTTGGGTGGGGTGTGGTTGCACAGGATTGGCTGTTTCATCCAGTCATGTGTTTTCGTTTTTCCGATTCGGTAAACACCGATTCGGTAAATACCACTTCGGAATTTACCGATTCGGTAAATACCACCTCGGTATTTACCGATTCGGAAAATTCCGATTCTTGAATACCGAATGTTACCGATTCGGTAATTATTACCAAATTATTACCTACATATAACTTACCGATTCATAAATACCGATTCGGTAAAGTTCGGTATTTAAGAATCGGTAAATTATATTTACCTACATGAGGCCCACAGTGACATAAAGGGAGAAAAAGACCCTCGCTGACACAACGGGAGAAAAACCATACAGTGACTAAAAGGGAGAAAAAGACCCGCACTGACACGCGGGGAGACAAGCGTCCGTGCCTCGCGCTAAAAGTAAAAAACAAAAAAGTTTGGAGAGAAGGAGGCAGAAGGGGGAGGGGAGAAAGGAGGGGGCCTGCACCTGTTTCCTTTGCGTTAACGAGCAGGGGCACCATATGTTTGCAAGTTAATTACAAACAAATGGTGTCAAAGCTCGCTCCCGCAAGGGAATCGACAAACATGCACGCGTTGCCATTGAAAGCAATGCAACGCGTGCACATTTTTAGGGCAAAAACTGAATCGATTCCAAAAGGTCTCTCCTATGCAACGCATGCGCGGTGCATAGGCGAGACCTAACAAAAGGGTGACAGCCACGGTACATATATGATAGGCACACACTCGCCAATGACCACCCGATAGCAACCGCCTTTATCTGATGAACATAAACTTAGTCAGACAAAGAGAATGTAACCTCATGCAAAAGAGATACGGATATCGCCACCCAAACTGAGTCCGTACTAATAGCAGCACACTATTCATACCAACACCGACACCAAATAATAGAAAACTCAGCTAGAATAAAAAAAAGACATCACTGTACTTTTGATGAAGACTACCAAAAGCACAGTAAAAATATTCTAAATTCATGATACATACGTATTATATATGCAAACTCCACCTTTAAAGTACACAGAACACAGTTTAGAGCAGGAAATAACCACTATCCACCTTCGAGCGAAACAAACGAACATTTAGCAATCACGCCACACTCCTGAAGAATCTCTGCCCTCCACATCTAACGAAGACAATCGTGAATACAAAGTAACTACTGCACACCGGGTCTGGTGGCTCGGTGGTCTAATGCGTTCACTCTAGGGGCCTGTGTTTGACCTCATGGTCGCAGGTTCAAATTCCGGTGGGTTCACTCAGCCTTTCATCATTCTGAGATCGATAGAATGAGTACCATTGAGTTGGGTAAAAATAAGCATCTGTTATTCAGCACTAAGATGCCCACGGGTGAACATGCACTTTACAAATACACGTTATGTTATAAAGCAGTTTCCTCCACCTCTCAGCAAGACAGGAGAACTCAGACTACCAATGTGGAGTGAGGAAATGATCTGACTCTGTGCTATGGTATTCAGAACCTATAACTATTTAGCACTAGGTAGGTCAGCAAACAGTAGACTACGAAGGGTGCAATGCAATCTAAAAAAAAGCTGATGCATACTGGAACCTCAGTAAATTGCAATTTGCTCTCATACAACACCCTCCATTCTTTCTAAGCGTCTGGACTCTGAGTCAACACATTTGACGCATTAGTGCTTATTCACTTAAACACATTGAAGAGTGTAAAGATGTTCGCAACCTCCGTGAAGGTCGATGCACCAACCACGAAGCTTACTAGGGCATTGGATTGCAGCACTTTCAGTCACCACATCATACGAAATGTTCTACATTCATTTCCCTTGGTAGGTGCATTTCCTGTCCGAACTCCCCCGGCCAAGTTCCCTTTCCCGTACCCAGTCCACTCCTCCGCCCCACCACCGTTTCTCCTCCGGCTATCCACTCCTATCCTGGAAACATTGGCGCTGACGTGGCGTGACCCGCACAGGTGTGAGATATGAATCATGACGAGTAAACATAGGTGTGACGGCAGCGTGGCTGCGCGCAGGCCGGAAACGAGGCCCTTGTCTACAGACTTCAGCGGCCTCCCGACCAAGTGAGTCTAGCACTGAGGGGGTCACCTCCCTGTCCGTGCTGCGGCCTGGGAGCGTGCAGCAGCGCCACGGGCTGAAAGCCAACTCAATGTAAGTCAGGGAGACACACTCTGGACAGCCCGGACGCACACACATATACATCACTGATCGCCCAAAAGCACTGTGAGCAGGAGGTTAAAAAAACAGACAACAACGTGTATATTGTTTGGAGAATCGGGGCACATGTCCAAACGGAGGTAATTATTCATTGTGTACATCCCGGGGAACAGGGAGTGTCCATTAGGAGTTGCCGGGCGAACCTGCAGCTAACCATCGGCTTACCCTTTAGTACTCTTGGAGCGGCCCTTGGTACCCATAAAAACAGGGTTCGTGAAGGCAGGAAGAGAAAGTACATGTGAATGAAAGCCCTTTGAACTTTCTGTAGTCCTCAGACCACCAGCAGCAAATAAAAGGCTGTTGAGACACTAAGGACGTGTCATGAGGTCAAGCTGATGTTGTCATCAGGTGTCAAGCAGTGTGTGATGTCACTTCCGCAACCCGTATTCGATCCGGTGTAAACTTTGGCAGAGTCACACGTGCCTAACTAACCCTAGCGAAAAAAAAAAACGGATTGCATGGCGGCACGATGCACGTGATTGTGCGAGTGCTCGCCATGCAATCCACTTGGGCTGAAGCGCTTCCCCAAACGGATTGCATGGCGGCACGACGCACGTGATTGTGCGCGTGCTCGCCATGCAATCCACTTTTGGGAGCACTTTGAAATGCCCCTCTTACTAGAGTCTCGCATCGCGATTGCGTAACCGCAATAGCTAGGCGAGACCTAAACAGGGATCAGTAAGCTCTGTCACATCTGTCATGGATCACAGCTGCTCCTTACAGAGATTTAAAACATGAGAGAGGGATCAATGTGCTCTATATAGAGCTCCGTAAAATACGTTTTGGATCTCTGCCACTAAGTAGAGCCCTCTTTCAGACCAGTAAGGGATAACTCCTGCTTGGAATATTGCTCTGATTGAACACGAATGGTCACTGTTGTTCTGTATAGAGCCCGGTCCAAATCACTAATGGGTCACTGCTGCTCAGTATAGAATACTGTCGGATCAGTAAGGGGTCACTGCTGCTCATTATAGAACTCTGTCAGATCAGTAAGGGGTCACTGCTGATCTGTGAACACCTCTGTCGGATCAGTAAGGGATCACTGCTCCTCAGTATAGAACTCTTTCAGATCCATAAGAGGTCACTGACGCTCAGTATAGAACTCTGTCGGATCAGTAAGGGGTCACTGCTGCTCAGTATAGAACTCTGTGGGATCAGTAATGGGTCACTGCTGCTCAGAATAGAACTCTGTCGATTCAGTAATGGGTCACTGCTCCTAAATATAGAGCTCTGTCGGATCAGTAAGGTGTCATTGCTGCTCTGTACAGAACTCTGTCGGATCAGTAAGGTGTCACTTGCTGCTCTGTACAGAACTCTATTGGATCAGTTAGGGGTCACTGCTGCTCAGTATAGAACTCTGTCGATTCAGTAATGGGTCACTGCTCCTAAATATAGAGCTCTGTCGGATAAATAAGGTGCCACTGCTGCTCTGTACAGAGTGCTGTCCAATCAGTAACTGATCATTGCTGATCTGCAATGACCTCTGTCTGATCAATAACGGATTACTGCTGATCTCTAAAGAGCTCAGTCCAAACGGTCCGGGATCACTCTTGATCTGTGTAGATTCTGTCCACACACATATTTTTACAGTTGCTCTATAGAGAATTCCAAAACATAAGTAATAACTAATTTCTACTCTGTATATGACTCTGTGCAATTAGTAATGGACCAGAGCATCATAAGGTGTTACGGGAAGTGATTCCACCATCAAAGCCCTATCATGCAGCTCTATAGTGAAATTGCTGCCTATCCTTGTAAAGAGCTGTTACAAGATATAGTAATAGCTGTGTCTTTATCTCAAGCGTTGACACATCAGTGTGGGATCACTTCTTGTTCTCTATAGAAAGTACTCTGGAGCTTTATGTACAGCACTGTTGCATCTGCAAGAGTGACTGTTACTGTACGTAAATCTATAGCTATCAGTAGGGGATCACCGCTGCTTTAAACAAAGATCCATCTACTCAGTAATCAGAGGTTTATATTACAAAATATTAAACTACGGATCCTTATTTTGTCAAAGGGTTTTTGTATGTACAGAATGATGAGATTAAATCTATGTCAGGCAGGGCTACTGACACTTCCGGGATGTGATAAAAACCATGACATTTTTGTCTTAACAGAAACCAAACGTATTCTGAAGAGCCGGAGAACAGCAACAACAAAAACAACAACAACTAGTCCAAAAACAGCAAGTACTGCTCTTGGTCCCTTTTGCAAATTAAAGGGGGTTATCAAAGATGGAGTGTGCAGAGTTATCAATAAACTTGCAGATGGCACCTGTCAAGTGATCGAGAAAGCTGCCGATGGCATCTGTGAAGTGGGTGGAGCACTTGTTGGTTTAAGTTGCCGTTTGATTGGAGCAGTGGAGAGCATATGCCCCACCTCGACCCCTAAAAGCACACCCAAGGCTATCACCCCAGGAAACCATTCAGCAATCACACCTTCAGTAACACCATTGTTTACAAATCTCTTTAAGACGATTATCAACACACAAACTTCTGCATCAGAAACCGTGACTAATTCTCCATCTCCATCTATTGCACTCACGACAAGACAACCTCCTGATACAGCCGGTAAAGTGGCAATCATTTCCATGCTTTCAATATTATATTCAGCGCATTCTAGAATACAATGAATTCAAAATTCAAATGTCACCCTGATCGCTGGAAGATTAGGGCTGGTGCAGCTCCCATATCCCAGATTTTAGAGCCTGGAGAGAGAACAGGGTAGACTGCTGTTAGGGAGGGGCAGCCATGGGGATGTAATTATGGCAGTGGCCCACCTTCAGCAAAGTACTCTGGTGAAAGGTTGGAGGCCCAGTGGATGAATTATAAGTGTGTCTTAGTGGCCGGCAAACCTATGTCAGGTGCATCGTACTAGCTCCCCCCTCACCTAGGGAAAAAAGACCAGCAGACTATTCTGGCTGTAGCCGTCTGTAGGAACAGTAGATGGAAAAGAAGGTGGAGACTTAACTTGTGTGTCTGTTCCCTGTCTGGTAGCATAAGTACTAGAATATGTGGCTCTAGTATCCAATGAACCCAAAGGGTCCGTATTATTCTTCCCTTTGCAGCCTTTTCCATTAGTAACCTCTTCTCTGTTTTGAAGGGAAAAGTGGTGCACATGCAGAACGCACACCTTGAACCAAGTCAAAGGAGTGTGCAGGCAGTGTTCCTCCTAAGCTTTCCTGGCTGAAGAGGGGCGAAACCCCGAAACTGGTCACACACCACGGAGCTCGGGCTGTCCTGAGGGTAGAGATATTAACCGGCTTCTGTATTGTAACTTTTGTTTTGAGCGGGGAATTGAAAAGCATTGGTTGCACCGGGGGGAAATTGTGATTACCTGCTGACATTCGTACCTGACCACAGTAGTCTTTTTAAATTGTGACATCTGCGCCTATGAGATACACACCTTGTTTTTAAAATTCAAATTGTATTTGGGGGCAGCGCGGGGAGAATTCCCCTGGGCTTACCTATGGCCACGATCTTTCCCGCTGCACACCCATCGTTAGAGCATTTCTGTTTCTCTAACGCGGTCTAGTGGTTGAGGGGGAGTACAGCTGCTGCACAGCAGAGCTGATTGGTTGCTAGGTGGAAGGGGGTAGCCTTAACTGCGATGCTGGAGCGATCGCGCAGCGGGCCCACCACGGGAGGGCCTAAGGCAAGCACGTCTGAGCCCAGCCGGGGCTAGGGGCCATAACCCCTGGTTCTAAGCGGAGATACTCTGCTTTTGAGTTACATTGCCTGGCCACAGGTAATCGTGGACTTAATAACAATGCCATAGCCAGACTGAGAAGTGAAAACATGAGACAGGTAGCCACACTAGTCTGAGACCAGCACCTCATAATACCACCAGCCCGGGACACCCCCGGGCCTAAAAATAGCTGTTTTAAATACGAGATCACTACAGAAACACCATCTGGAGATCCTCACGCTTCTCCAGGAGGGGGATATTGACATACTGGCACTAACGGAAACCTGGTTGAGTGACATCTCTGCCCCGGACATCATCGCTGCCCTTCCTGGTGACTTTGACACCCTCTGGCACAACAGGCAAGACAACAGGAGAGGGGGGGGGGATTCTTTTTAACACCAGGATCATGGCCACCAAGATCATAGCAGGGAGCATAGACAACACAGATATGCTAGGAATTAAAATCTCCTTTAAATCCTCTTGCCTCCTTCTCCTGGTAGTCTACGCCCTCCGGCGGCAACTCCTGGGTTTAATGACTATCTCGCTGAGACCGTGTCTGATCTTAGTACATGATACCAACGACTCATGGTGATTGGAGACTTCAACCACCACTGGGACAAATACCCTAGAGAGCCATATGCCAAACAACTTGAAATGGCAATGTCATCCATGGGGCTCTATCAATTGGTCGATCACTCAACCCACATCAAAGGGCACACTCTGGACCTGGTTTTGTCCTCTGACCCACGGGATAGGCTTATGGATATTCGGCCCTGCGCCTGGTCGGATCATTCATTGATCTCGTGTTGGGTGCCTATAGATAGCCCGCTTCCACAATCTCCTCTGAAATGGAGGAAGGTGCGGAGCTGGAATAAAATTCAGGCAGAGAACTTAGTCGATACACTACAGAGGCTATCCTCCCCCAATTCTGAAGTATGCAACATTGATCTAGAAAGCGTAACTCTCACTAACACCCTAAAAGCTGCTATTGATCAGGTAGCTCCAGAACGTAACGAAAGAATTAGACATAAAGGCAAGGGGGCCCCCTGGTTTAACAAACAACTGAGGGAAAGGAAACAAAGCCTTCGCCAAGCCGAAAGACGGTGGCGGAAAGCTTATGACCCCGCCGAGCTAACTACTTATAAATCTCAACTTACACTATACAAAAAGGCCATCATATCTAGAAAAGCTGAGTACTATGCAGAGCGAATCGCCGACGCGCCTAATATACAAAAGGAGACTTTTAAGATTTTGAAAGAACTCAGCAAAAAGTCAGATACTAACCTTGCAGTAGCACCCACCGACTGTAATGTCCTTCAGGCTTTTTTTCTCCAGAAAGTAACAGATATTCTTTTAGAGATTGAAAACACGTGTATCACCACAAGCTCCCCGGAATTGTCCACCCCCCTACCCCCTACCGGCAATCTTCTCACCAGCTTTCCTCAACTAGACTCAAGGTCTCTCACACTCTTGGCCAATGGTGCCAAGTCAGGCTCCGCTGCCGACCCATGCCCGCCACGGATCTTCAGAATGGCTTTACCTGCCTTGGAAAGCCAGATTCTCACCCTCCTGAATAATTCCTTGCCGACTGGCCTGGTCCCCCCTAATCTGAAGGAGGCCAGAGTTACTCCTCTTTTGAAAAAACCAGGGGCAGACAGGACCGTATTAAAAAACTTACAGGCCTATCTCCCAGCTTCCCTTCTTGGAGAAGGTCATGGAGAAACACGTCTTGAGGACAATTTCAGCATTCCTGGAGAAACACGAGCTTCTCCATGCCCACCAGGCAGGCTTCAGAGCCCATCATAGTACGGAGCTGGTTATGCTTTCAGTTCTGGACTTAATCTACACACCCCCACCCCCAGGTTTTACAGCTGTACTCGATCCCACTATTGACAGGAGCTTGCTGTGCAGTCAGTGGGGGTGAGTGGGTGGCTGGTGTACCATCCTCTGACGTAAGGCTAGACTTTAGGCATGGTGGGGCCTTCAGCAGGGCCCTCTAAGGCCAGTCACAGCCTGCAGAAAGTATGGGTAACAGTACACACCACCATTTGACGGGACCAGTTATTAAAATTATAGGCCACCGTATTTTCCTTAGGGTGGGGGAGCGCATAATATTAACTGGAGCTCCACGATCATGTACACAATATACACGTTTGATAGGAGTGGGGATGATGCAGCAGGTGCATGCACTTTCATGGGTGTTTGTATGCACCATGTGACACTTCTAAGTGCATCTGTCTGGAATGTGCAAGGGCAGTCTGATAAAGCAGAGTACAGGACGTTTACAGTCAGGTTGATACAGGATGTGCACCTATTTACATGTGTATGTGCTTACAAAGTGCAAGAGCATTCCGCCGTAGCATTTCCATCTATGTGCATGCATGTGAGTAGTATGTGCAAGAGCTTTGACATGGAGCACATGCCTTTGTTTATAAAACGGAGTGCACAACGTGAACTGGCATTTGTATGTGCACCTCTTTACATGTATGCTAAAAAAAACTGCTAGGGCATTAACTGCTATGTACGTATTCACAAAGACTGTAAAGATGTATTGTAAGTAGCATGTGCACGTATGTAAATTGAGAGTGGGAGTCATTACGATACAGCACGCGAACCTGCTTGCTAATGTGCCCAAGTCGTAGGTGCAAGGGCATTCCCGTGACCAAAGTGGTCATATTTACAATTATTTCGATAAAGTGAGCAAGCACCTGCTCTGTGTGCACGTCTTCCTGATTACACGTTCACAATCTGCAAGGATATTTGAATGCAGCACGTGTGTGCATACATTGACTTGACAGAACACTGTTTACACGATGCTCGTAAACCACGGAAACCTAGTGTCTCACTAAGTGCTGCCAACAATGTCACAACTTTATAATTGTTATAACTCCCTTCTGCTCACGGGAGTATCGTACTTACCTTTTGGAGGCAGTGCAACTTCCAGTTTGGGGGCGCTCCTCTGCGTTGCTTGTAATCTCTATTAAGATCGTTCTGGCAGCACGGTCTCTATGCTTTGAGGAGGAGTTTAGCAGATCATCTGTCTGTGACACATACATACTCGGCAAGAGCTGCCAATTTTGGAACTGGGAAACCAGGTATGAGTCTTGACCTTCAATCCAACATCCTGTTATCTTGGGAAATCACTTTTTTTTTAAGTTTTAGATAGCGCAACCCAAAAGTATTGGAGCGCGTTACTTGAGCACCAGTTACATTACACAAGGACACATTCATTTTGGTAGACACAGATAAAGTGATTTGCCCAGCTTCAAAATTGGAAGCTCTGACCATTACGCCACATCCTCTCTTTAGCCCCCGCCTAAAAACACACAAAAAGTGAACGTGTCATTGGGTAATGTAACTGGTGCTGTATGTAACGCCCTCCGATACCGTCAAATCAAGTTTGCGCTACATAAAACTGCTAAACAAAAAAAACTAAACAAAAAAACACCAGCTTCTGGGGGCTGCCCCCATTAGGTTTACCACTCACCAGCGCCGAATAAACACCCCGACTTCCTCAAACCTGCCACAACACTGTAGGCTGCTTAACCCTGGCTTGCAGATGTCATTGTCCTGCACCCTTCCTGCCAGGGCATTATGCTGGAAATGCTATTTCTGAAGGCACTCGGGGAAGAATGGCGGTGTTTTGTAGTGCTTTGCCGCGGGGACCTAAATGGCAGAACGGGCAGCTGCCATTTAACACTGTGCCACTAACACAGGAAGGAAAGTCCTGGGTGCATAACCGAGTCTGGTGACACTCCATTGATATATTATTGTTCTATATTAAGCCTCTTGTAAGATGCACTGTACAGAAGCCTGGTTGGCGCATTGGGGATCTAATATAAATACATTGACATGGCATAATTGCGGTGTGACGCAGCAAAGCAAACAATGCTTTTGTGAAACTGATATTAGGGTACTAAAAAGGCAATTAGTCCTTTCAAACATTTCATCAATTAAACATATGATTTTAGAGCTTCTAAAGCGCATATCCGATTACGGTACATTGCAGCGCCTTTTCATTCATCGTTTTTCTTACACGTTTCTACTTTCTGTTTTTTTATATATGGGAATTTTGGTGCTTTTATGATTTTTTTTTGTATTATGCAGATCCTTTTTCTTTTATGTCTGCCTTATTTCCGCTGCCTTACCCCGATGTTCTGTTTATTTGTCCATTTCTACGTATTCTGCTGTTTAACTCTAATTCGCACTTGTGTGCTCCGAGCAGTGGCCCTCGAGCTGAGGTCAGAGGTCGGGCCGCAGCAGGCTTCCTCTGAACAATATTTGTTGTTTTTTTGCCACGGCAGCTCACTCAACCCTCCCCCACTGCCCGCAGCATTACAGTTCCCGAACCTTTTTTTTTTTAAATGCGCTTCAAACACGCTGCTTTGATGTGTAACTGACTTGCGAATAGAAAATGGTCACCCTGCGGTCTCGTATTATTTACTAGCTGCTGAGAGGGCGCCATATGTCTTTCCGCCCAAGGTGTTATCGGAGCAAGAGCCGGCTCTGACATCTAGATAAACTCGAAAGGGTGCATGCGGGCGCATGCCCAGTACTTCTTAAGCAGCTCACACCTGTGCAGGCGCTACTGCTGCCGCTGATAAGAGGCGCCCGGGTGCAGGGGCTCTGCTGCTCCGGCAGGGAGGTGCACGGAAGCAGGGTATTTTCGGTGTTTATTCTGCCAGACCCATCGTGCCAATGAGACGGAGCGGCTATGTTGTGAGTGAACAGGAACAAGACACTTACATATGATGAAGACGATTGTCCAGGGCGATCCTGAGGGAGAAGAGGACACAGTCAGACACAAAGGAGAGAAAGAAAGACATTCTTGTCCAGAGGGAGAACAAGACACACAAGGTCTGTGGGGGAGAAAGAAACCCTCAATGATTCATGGGGAGATAAGACATACAGTGACATAAAGGGAGAAAAAGACCCTCGCTGACACGAAGGGAGAAAAACCATACAGTGACTAAAAGTGAGAAAAAGACCAGCACTGACACGCGGGGAGACAAGCGTGCGTGCCTCGCGCTAAAAGTTAAAAAAAAAAGGTTGGAGAGGAGAAGGCAGAAGGGGGAGGGGAGAAAGGAGGGGGCCTACACCTGTTTCCCTTGCGTTAACGAGCAGGGGCACCATATATTTGCAAGTTAATTACAAACAAATGGTGTCAAAGCTCGCTCCCGCAAGGGAATCGCCAAACATGCACGTGTTGCCATTGAAAGCAATGCAACGCGTGCACATTTTTAGGGCAAAATCTGAATCGAGTCCAAAAGGTCTCTCCTATGCAACGCATGCGCGCTGCGTAGGCGAGACCTAACAAAAGGGTGACAGCCACGGTACATATATGATAGGTACACACTCGCCAATGACCACCCGATAGCAACCGCCTTTATATGATGAACATAAACTTAGTCAGACAAAGAGAATGTAACCTCATGCAAAAGAGAGAACGACGGATATCGCCACCCAAACTGAGTCCGTACTAACAGCAGCACACTATTCATACCAACACCGACATCAGATAATAGAAAACTCAGCTAGAATAAAAAAAAGACATCACTGTACTTTTGATGAAGACTACCAAACGCACAGTAAAAATATTCTAAATTCATGATACATACAAATTATATATGCAAACTCCACCTTTAAAGCACACAGAACACAGTTTAGAGCAGGAAATAACCACTATCCACCTTCGAGGGAAACAAACGAACATTTAGCAGTCATGTCACACTCCTGAAGAATCTCTGCCCTCCACATCTAACGAAGACAATCGTGAATACAAAGTAACTACTGCACACCGGGTCTGGTGGCTCGGTGGTCTAATGCGTTCACTCTAGGGGTCTGTGTTTGACCTCATGGTCGCAGGTTCAAATTCCGGCGGGTTCACTCAGCCTTTCATCATTCTGAGATCGATAGAATGTGTACCATTGAGTTGGGTAACAATAAGCATCTGTTATTCAGCACTAAGATGCCCACGGGTGAACATGCACTTTACAAATACACGTTATGTTATAAAGCAGTTTCCTCCACCTCTCAGCAAGACAGGAGAACTCAGACTACCAATGTGGAGTGAGGAAATGATCTGACTCTGTGCTATGGTGTTAGATGGACCGGGAGGGTCGGCCGAGGACAAGGGGAGAGGTCTCCGGGGAGAGCCGTCTCCAGCGATCGTACAGACGAATAACTTCCCCCCCACAGAGGTACACCACACAATGATAAGGTTTAACGTTCTTTATAAGCAATCTTTAGGTACGATAGAATGGTACAAGGAGGTCAGGACTCAGGGGGTCCCCTCGATTCTAGTCTCTTGGTTGGGAAAGGGGGTAGCGGGACAGTCTTGTTACCAATCAGGTAGATGCGATGGTATGATGGATAGCTCACAATCCTCGAGCTCGGCGTTCGAGATGGACGGACCGCGGCAGCGCCAGCAGGTCCCGGTGAAGGTGGTAGTTACAACGGTCCGCGGCAGCGCCAGCAGGTCCCGGCGAGGATGGTAGCTACAACGGTCCGCGGCAGCGCCAGCAGGTCCCGACGAGGATGGTAGTTACAACGGTCCGCGGCAGCGCCAGCAGGTCCCGACGAGGATGGTAGTTACAACGGTCCGCGGCAGCGCCAGCAGGTCCCGACGAGTATGAAGGATGCAGAAGGTTGCGGCAGCGCCAGCAGGCAGGATGATAGTTCACAAGGCAGGACTACGGCAGCGCCAGTAGTCCGTCGAAGATGAGTTCTTCACGGTGTCTCTCGACTCCAGGATACAACTGCCTTCCTGCTCTGGAGCTGCCCCAGTTATAGGTCTGGCGCCCTTTGATGTCCGGACCCTCGCACTTGGAGGTCGGGAGGTCCGGGATGAGGGAGTCCAGACACCCAGCAGGGGGGTGGAGCCAGCGCCCGGGGGAGCTGGGGGCGATCGGCACCTGGCGGGGGAGAGCCATCGACACTTCTTTCTCCCATTGACCTGCCAAGTGGTCCGTTCACCTCCTGGGTGGATGGTGGTGCCGGGATGTCGGGGCCTGGCCAGGCCCAGGGTTAGGGTCGAGCTGAGGCCATGCGGCCTCGTGGTGCAGTGTCCAAGATGGCGGCCGGGCCGGGCGAGGGAGCCGGTAGTGGTTCGGCCCCATGATACAGAGATGTCCGGGGGCAGGAATCCCGTCTTGGGACGGGGTGCGGGTTGCTTCTGTGGGTAACACCTGGGGGGCCGGGGCTCGGGCCCTGTCATGCGGGGAGGGAGCAAGCCCTTCAGGTGGCCTGTCCAACATATGGTATTCAGAACCTATAACTATTTAGCACTAGGTAGGTCAGCAAACAGCAGACTACGAAGGGTGCAATGCAATCTAAAAAAAAGCTGATGCATACTGGAACCTCAGCAAATTGCAAATTGCTCTCATACAACACCCTCCATTCTTTCTAAGCGTCTGGAGTCAACACATTTGACGCCTTAGCGCGTATTCAATTAAACAACACATTGAAGAGTGTAAAGATGTTCGCAACCTCCGTGAAGGTCGATGCACCAACCACGAAGCTTACTAGGGCATTGGATTGCAGCACTTTCAGACACCACATCATACAAAATGTTCTACATTCTTTTCCCTTGGTAGGTGCATTTCCTGTCCTGACTCCCCCGGCCAAGTTCCCTTTCCCGTACCTAGTCCATTCCTCCACCCCACCACCGTTTCTCCTCCGGCTATCCACTCCTATCCTGGAAACATCGGCGCTGATGTGACGTGACCCGCACAGGTGTGAGATATGAATCATGACGGGTAAACATAGGTGTGACGGCAGCACGGCTGCAAGCAGGCCGGAAACGAGGCCCTTGTCTACAGACTTCAGCGGCCTCCCGACCAAGTGAGTCTAGCACTGAGGGGGTCACCTCCCTGTCTGTGCTGCGGCCTGGGATCGTGCAGCAGCGCCACGGGCTGAAAGCCAAGTCAATGTAAGTCAGGGAGACACACTCTGGACAGCCCGGACGCACACACATATACACATCACTGATCGCGCAAAAGCACTGTGAGGAGGAGGTTAAAAAAAATACAACAACGTGTATATTGTTTGGAGAATCGGGGCACATGTCCAAACGGAGGTAATTAATAATTGTGTACATCCCGGGGAACAGGGAGTGTCCATTAGGAGTTGCCGGGCGAACCTACAGCTAACCATCGGCTTACCCTTTAGTACTCTTGGAGCGGCCCTTGGTACCCATAAAAACAGGGCTCGTGAAGGCAGGAAGAGAAAGTACATGTGGCTGAAAGCCCTTTGAACTTTCTGTAGTCCTCACCGGTTCCCTTTCCTCTAGACCACCAGCAGCAAATAAAAGGCTGTTGAGACACTAAGGACGTGTCATGAGGTCAAGCTGATGTTGTCATCAGGTGTCAAGCAGTGTGTGATGTCACTTCCGCAACCCGTATTCGATCCGGTGTGAGCTTTGGCAGAATCACACGTTCCTAACTAACCCTAGTGAAAAAAACAAACGGATTGCATGGCGGCACGATGCACGTGATTGAGCGCGTGCTCGCCATGCAATCCACTTGGGCTGAAGCGCTTCCCCAAACGGATTGCATGGCGGCACGATGCACATGATTGTGCGCGTGCTCGCCATGTAATCCACTTTTGGGAACACTTTGAAAGGCCCCTCTTACTAGAGTCTCGCATAGTGATTGCGTAAACGCAATAGCTAGGCGAGACCTAAAAAGGGATCAGTAAGCGCTGTCACATCTGTCATGGATCACAGCTGCTCCTTACAGAGATTTAAAACATCAGAGAGGGATCAATGTGCTCTATATAGAGCTCCGTAAAATACCTTTTGGATCTCTGCCACTAAGTAGAGCCCTCTTTCAGACCAGTAAGGGATAACTCCTGCTTGGAATATTGCTCTGATTGAACACGAATGGTCACTGTTGTTCTGTATAGAGCCCGGTCCAAATCACTAATGGGTCACTGCTGCTCAGTATAGAACTCTTTTGGATCAGTAAGGGGTCACTGCTGCTCATTAAAGAACTCTGTCAGATCAGTAAGGGGTCACTGTTGATCTGTGAACACCTCTGTCGGATGAGTAAGGGATCACTGCTCCTCAGTATAGAACTCTTTCAGATCCATAAGAGGTCACTGACGCTCAGTATAGAACTCTGTCGGATCAGTAAGGGGTCACTGCTGCTCAGCATAGAACTCTGTGGGATCAGTAATGGGTCACTGCTTCTCAATATAGAACGCTGTCAGATCAGTAAGTGGTCACTTCTGCTCAGTTCAGAACTCTGTCAGATCAGTAAGGTGTCATTTCTGCTCTGTACAGAACTCTATCGGATCAGTTAGGGGTCACTGCTACTCAGTATAGAACTCTGTCGATTCAGTAATGGGTCACTGCTCCTACATATAGAACTCTGTCAGATCAGTAAGGTGTCATTGCTGCTCTGAACAGAACTCTGTCGGATCAGTAAGGTGTAATTTGCTGCTCTGTACAGAACTCTGTCGGATAAATAAGGTGCCACTGCTGCTCTGTACAGAGTGCTGTCCAATCAGTAACTGATCACTGCTGATTTGCAACGACCTCTGTCTGATCAATAATGGATTAGTGCTGATCTCTAAAGAGCTCAGTCCCAACAGTCCGGGATCACTCTTGATCTGTGTAGAGGGCTGTCCACACACATAGTTTTACAGTTGCTCTATACAGAATTCCAAAACATAAGTAATAACTAATTTCTACTCTGTATATGACTCTGTGCAATTAGTAATGGACCAGAGCATCATAACGTGTTACGGGAAGTGATTCCACCATCAAAGCCCTATCATGCAGCTCTATAGTGAAATTGCTGCCTATCCTTGTAAAGAGCTGTTACAAGATATAGTAATAGCTGTGTCTTTATCTCAAGCGTTGACACATCAGTGTGGGATCACTTCTTGTTCTCTATAGAAAGTACTCTGGAGCTTTATGTACAGCACTGTTGCATCTGCAAGAGTGACTGTTACTGTACGTAAATCTATAGCTATCAGTAGGGGCTCAGCGCTGCTTCAAACAGAGATCCATCTAATCAGTAATCAGAGGTTTATATTACAAAATATTAAACTACTGATCCTTATTTTGTCAAAGGGTTTTTGTATGTACAGAATGATGAGATTAAATCTATGTCAGGCAGGGCTACTGACACTTCCGGGATCTGCTAAAAACCATCACATTTTTGTCTTAACAGAAACCAAACGTATTCTGAAGAGCCGGAGAACAGCAACAACAAAAACAACAATTAGTCCAAAAACAGCAAGTACTGCTCTTGGTCCCTTTTGCAAATTAAAGGGGGTTATCAAAGATGGAGTGTGCAGAGTTATCAATAAACTTGCAGATGGCACCTGTCAAGTGATCGAGAAAGCTGCCGATGGCATCTGTGAAGTTGGCGGAGCACTTGTTGGTTTAAGTTGCCGTTTGATTGGAGCAGTGGAGAGCATATGCCCCACCTCGACCCCTAAAAGCACACCCAAGGCTATCACCCCAGGAAACCATTCAGCAATCACACCTTCAGTAACACCATTGTTTACAAATCTCTTTAAGACGATTATCAACACACCAACTTCTGCATCAGAAACCGTGACTACTTCTCCATCTCCATCTATTGCACTAACGACAAGACAACCTCCTGATACAGCCGGTAAAGTGGCAATCATTTCCATTTTGTCAATGTTATATTCAGAGCATTCTAGAATACAATGAATTCAAAATTCAAATGTCACCCTGATCGCTGGAAGATTAGGGCTGGTGCAGCTCCCATATCCCAGATTTTAGAGCCTGGGGAGAGAACAGGGTAGCCTGCTGTTAGGGAGGGGCAGCCATGGGGATGTATTTATGGCAGTGGCCCACCTTCAGCAAAGTACTCTGGTGGAACGGTGGAGGCCCAGTGGATGAATTATAAGTGTGTCTTAGTGGCCGGCAAACCTATGTCAGGTGCATCGTACTAGCTCCCCCCTCACCTAGGGAAAAAAGACCAGCAGACTATTCTGGCTGTAGCCGTCTGTAGGAACAGTAGATGGAAAAGAAGGTGGAGACTTAACTTGTGTGTCTGTTCCCTGTCTGGTAGCATAAGTACTAGAATATGTGGCTCTAGTATCCAATGAACCCAAAGGGTCCGTATTATTCTTCCCTTTGCAGCCTTTTCCATTAGTAACCTCTTCTCTGTTTTGAAGGGAAAAGTGGTGCACCTGCAGAACGCACACCTTGAACCAAGTCAAAGGAGTGTGCAGGCAGTGTTCCTCCTAAGCTATCCTGGCTGAAGAGGGGCGAAACCCCGAAACTGGTCACACACCACGGAGCTCGGACTGTCCTGAGGGTAGAGATATTAACCGGCTTCTGTATTGTAACTTTTGTTTTGAGCGGGGAATTGAAACGCATTGGTTGCACCGGGGAGAAATTGTGATTACCTGCTGACATTCGTACCTGACCATAGTAGTCTTTTTTTAAATTGTGACATCTGTGCCTATGAGATACACACCTTGTTTTTAAAATTCAAATTGTATTTGGGGGCAGCGTGGGGAGAATTCCCCCTGGGCTTACCTATGGCCACGATCTTTTCCGCTGCACACCCATCGTTAGAGCATTTTTGTTTCTCTAACACGGTCTAGTGGTTGAGGGGGAGTACAGCTGCTGCACAGCAGAGCTGATTGGTTGCTAGGTGGAAGGGGGTAGCCTTAACTGCGATGCTGGAGCGAACGCGCAGCGGGCGCACCGCGGGAGCGCCTAAGGCAAGCACGTCTGAGCCTGGCCGGGGCTAGGGGCCATAACCCCTGGTTCTAAGCGGAGATTCTCTGCTTTTGAGTTACATTTCCTGGCCACAGGTAATCGTGGACTTAATAACAATGCCATAGCCAGACTGAGAAGTGAAAACATGGGACAGGTAGCCACACTAGTCTGAGGCCAGCACCTCATAATAACACCAGCCCGGGACACCCTCCGGGCCTAAAAATAGCTGTTTTAAATACGAGATCACTACAGAAACACCATCTGGAGATCCTCACGCTTCTCCAGGAGCGGGATATTGACATACTGGCACTAACAGAAACCTGGTTGAGTGACATCTCCGCCCCGGACATCATCGCTGCCCTTCCTGGTGACTTTGACACCCTCTGGCACAACAGGCAAGACAACAGGAGAGGGGGGGGGGTGGAGATTCTTTTTAACACCAGGATCATGGCCATCAAGATCATAGCAGGGAGCATAGACAACACAGATATGCTAGGAATTAAAATCTCCTTTAAATCCTCTTGCCTCCTTCTCCTGGCAACTCCTGGGTTTAATGACTATCTCGCTGACACCGTGTCTGATCTTAGTACATGATACCAACGACTCATGGTGATTGGACACTTCAACCACCACTGGGACAAAAACCCTAGAGAGCCGTATGCCAAACAACTTGAAATGGCAATGTCCTCCATGGGGCTCTATCAATTGGTCGATCACTCAACCCACATCAAAGGGCACACTCTGGACCTGGTTTTGTCCTCTGACCCACGGGATAGGCTTATGGATATTCGGCCCTGCGCCTGGTCGGATCATTCATTGATCTCGTGTTGGGTGCCTATAGATAGCCCGCTTCCACAATCTCCTCTGAAATGGAGGAAGGTGCGGAGCTGGAATAAAATTCAGGCAGAGAACTTAGTCGATACACTACAGAGGCTATCCTCACCCAATTCTGAGGTATGCAACATTGATCTAGAAAGCGTAACTCTCACTAACACCCTACAAGCTGCTATTGATCAGGTAGCTCCAGAACGTAACGAAAGAATTAGACATAAAGGCAAGGGGGCCCCCTGGTTTAACAAACAATTGAGGGAAAGGAAACAAAGCCTTCGCCAAGCCGAAAGACGGTGGCGGAAAGCTTATGACCCCGCCGAGCTAACTACTTATAAATTTCAACTTACACTATACAAAAAGGCCATCATATCTAGAAAAGCTGAGTACTATGCAGAGCGAATCGCCGACGCGCCTAATATACAAAAGGAGACTTTTAAGATCTTGACATAACTCAGCAAAAAGTCAGATACTAACCTTGCAGTAGCACCCACCGACTGTAATGTCCTTCAGGCTTTTTTTCTCCAGAAAGTAACAGATATTCTTTTAGAGATTGAAAACACGCGTATCACCACAAGCTCCCCGGAATTGTCCACCCCCCTACCCCCTACCGGCAATCCTCTCACACTCTTGGCCAATGGTGCCAAGTCAGGCTCCGCTGCCGACCCATGCCCGCCACGGATCTTCAGAATGGCTTTACCTGCCTTGGAAAGCCAGATTCTCACCCTCCCGAATAATTCCTTGCCGACTGGCCTGGGCCCCGCTAATTTGAAGGAGGCCAGAGTTACTCATCTTTTGAAAAAAACAGGGGCAGACAGGACCGTATAAAAAAATTACAGGCCTATCTCCCAGCTTCCCTTCTTGGAGAAGGTCATGGAGAAACACGTCTTGAGGACATTTTCAGCATTCCTGGAGAAACACAAGCTTCTCCATGCCCACCAGGCAGGCTTCAGAGCCCATCATAGTACGTAGCTGGTTATGCTTTCAGTTCTGGACTTAATCTGCACACCCCCACCCTCAGGTTTTACAGCTGTACTCGATCCCACTATTGACAGGAGCTTGCTGTGCAGTCAGTGGGGGTGAGTGGGTGGCTGGTGTACCATCCTCTGACGTAAGGCTAGACTCTAGGCATGGTGGTGCCTTCAGCAGGGCCCTCTAAGGCCAGTCACAGCCTGCAGAAAGTATGGGTAACAGTACACACCACCATCTGACGGAACCAGTTATTAAAATTGTAGGCCACCGTATTTTCCTTAGGGTGAGGGGGCGCATAATATTAACTGGAGCTCCACGATCATGTACACAATATACACGTTTGAGAGGAGTGGGGATGATGAAGTAGGTGCATGCACTTTCATGGGTGTTTGTATGCACAATGTGACACTTCTAAGTGCATCTGTCTGGAATGTGCAAGGGCAGTCTGATAAAGCAGAGTACAGGACGTTTACAGTTAGGTTGATACAGGATGTGCACCTATTTACATGTGTATGTGCTTACAAAGTGCAAGAGCATTCCGCCGTAGCATTTCCATCTATGTGCATGCATGTGAGTAGTATGTGCAAGAGCTGCATGGAGCACAAACCTTTGTTTATAAAACGGAGTGCACAACGTGAACTGGCATTTGTATGTGCACCTCTTTACATTTATGCTAAAAAAAACTGCTAGGACATTAACTGCTATGTACTTATTCACAAAGACTGTAAAGATGTATTGTAAGTAGCATGTGCACGTATGTAAATTGAGAGTGGGAGTCATTACGATACAGCACGCGAACCTGCTTGCTAATGTGCCCAAGTCGTAGGTGCAAGGGCATTCCTGTGACCAAAGTGGTCATATTTACAATTATTTCGATAAAGTGAGCAAGCATCTGCTCTGTGTGCACGTCTTCCTGCTTACACGTTCACAATCTGCAAGGACATTTGAATGCAGCACGTGTGTGCATACATTGACTTGACAGAACACTGTTTACACGATGCTCGTAAACCACGGAAACCTAGTGTATCACTAAGTGCTGCCAACAATGTCACAACTTTATAATTGTTATAACTCCCTTCTGCTCACAGGAGTATCGTACTTACCTTTTGAAGGCAGTGCAACTTCTAGTTTGGGGGCTCTCCTCTGTGTTGCTTGTAATCTCTATTAAGATCGTTCTGGAAGCACGGTCTCTATGCTTTGAGGAGGAGTTTAGCAGATCATCTGTCTGTGACACATACATACTCGGCCAGAGCTGCCGATTTTGGAACTGGGGAACCAGGTATGAGTCTTGACCTTCAATCCAACATCCTGTTATTTTGGGCAAATCACTTTTTTTTGCAGTTTTAGATAGCGCAACCCAAAAGTATTGGAGCACGTTACTTGAGCACCAGTTACATTAACAAGGGCACATTCATTTTGGTAGACACAGATAAAGTGATTTGCCCAGCTTCAAAATTGGAAGCTCTGACCATTACGCCACATCCTCTCTTTAGCCCCCGCCTAAAAACACACCCAAAGTGAACGTGTCATTGGGTAATGTAACTGGTGCTGTATGTAATGCCCTCCGATACCGTCAAATCAAGTTTGAGCTACATAAAACTGCAAAAAAAAAACTAAACAAAAAAACACCAGCTACTGGGGGCTGCCCCCATTAAGTTCACCACTCGCCAGCTCCGAATAAACACCCCGACTTCCTCAAACCTGCCACAACACTGTAGGCTGCTTAACCCTGGCTCCGTTTTAGATCCTACATTATAAGTTATAACAAGTTGGCTCCGTGGAGCAGACGGAGGGGAGGGAAAATGAAAGCGCGCAATGCACGTGCTGTGTAACGCCAGACTGGTGGGACAGGAGATGTGCACGCATACGGAGTGCATATCTCCGGTCCGTACGCGTGCACATCTCCTGTCTCCCTTCGCACAGAAAGCGGCAACAATAGAACTCGCCAAGGCGGGCAACGCGCATGCGCTGCGTCGCTAGGCGAGACCTAAAAATTACTCATTACTGGGCACCGAGTGTGAATGACCATTTGAAAAAAAAAAAAATTCTACAGGCGAACTAAAATAAAAATAACCGAAAGCAAAGCATAAACAAAAGAAACGTAGAACACCTAACTAGCTTCAGGTTGCAAATGAATCATGTGTTTTTCTCCTCGGCCATTCTTATGATGTCCCGAATGCCAGGTGCCACCAAAAGGGTCCAGCAGAATCTATCTGAACCTCGTCCACTGGAATTTCAATAAGAACAACTAAATAAAACTTCTACTTAAATACATGGATAGCGAGTGAGGTATAAATAAAGTCTGTACACAACAATAATAAACTGATTGCAGCTGTGCTGCGGATGTTCTCTTCCTACGCAAACTCCCACCATGTAGGAAACGGTGAGGCACAGCCTAGCATAGGGGTGGAGGGGTAGTCTCTGAAAGCGCACGAGGCCTGCCCTCCCGCCATCTGACGCATTCCCCCGCACACCAATTGGTTCGACAATTAGGGTAGAGCTAATCTGCAGACAGAATCTGTTTGTGCCACTTTCAGGGAGATCCAGGCCTGCAGATGTCATTGTCCTGCGCCCTTCCTGCCAGGGCATTATGCTGGAAATGCTATTTCTGAAGGCACTCAGGGAAGAATGGCAGTGTTTTGTAGTGCTTTGCCGCGGGGACCTAAATGGCAGAACGGGCAGCTGCCATTTAACACTGTGCCACTAACACAGGAAGGAAAGTCCTGGGTGCATAACCGAGTCTGGTGACACTCCATTGATATATTATTGTTCTATTTTAAGCCTCTTGTAAGATGCACCGTACAGAAGCCTGGTTGGCGCATTGGGGATCTATTTTAAATACATGTACATGGCATAATTGTGGTGTGACGCAGCAAAGCAAACAATGCTTTTGTGAAACTGATATTAGGGTACTAAAAAGGCAATTAGTCCTTTCAAACATTTCATCAATTAAACATATGATTTTAGAGCTTCTAAAGCGCATATCCGATTACGGTTCATTGCAGCGCCTTTTCATTCATAGTTTTCCTTACACGTTTCTACTTTCAGTTTTTTTTATATATGGGAATTTTGGTGCTTTTATGATTTTTGTTTTGTATTATCCAGATCCATTTTCTTTCATGTCTGCCTTATTTCCACTGTCCTACCCCAATGTTCTGTTTATTTGTCCATTTCTACGTATTCTGCTGTTTAGCTCTAATTCGCACTTGTGTGCTCCGAGCAGTGGCCCTCGAGCTGAGGTCAGAGGTCAGGCCGCAGCAGGCTCCCTCTGAAGAATATTTGTTGTTTTTTTGCCACGGCAGCTCACTCACCCCTCCCCCACTGCCCGCAGCATTACAGTTCCCAAACTTTTTTTTTTAAATGCGGTTCAAACACGCTGTTTTGATGTGTAACTGACTTGCGAACACAAAATGGGCACCCTGCGGTCTCGTATTATTTACTAGCTACTGAGAGGGCGCCATATGTCCTTCCGCCCAAGGTGTTATCGGAGCAAGAGCCTGCTCTGACCTCTAGATAAACTCGAAAGGGTGCATGCGGGCGCATGCACAGTACTTCTTAAGCAGCTCACCCCTGTGCAGGCGCTGCTGCTGCCGCTGATAAGAGGCGCCCGGGTGCGGGGGCTCTGCTGCTCCGGCAGGGAGGTGCACGGAAGCAGGGTATTTTCGGTGTTTATTCTGCCAGACCCATCGTACCAATGAGACGGAGCGGCTATGTTGTGAGTGAACAGGAACAAGACACTTACATATGATGAAGATGAGTGTGCAGGGCGATCCTGAGGGAGAAGAGGACACAGTCAGACACAAAGGAGAGAAAGAAAGACATTCTTGTCCAGAGGGAGAACAAGACACACAAGGTCTGTGGGGGAGAAAGAGACCCTCAATGACACATGGGGAGATAAGACATACAGTGACATAATGGGAGAAAAAGACCCTCGCTGACACGAAGGGAGAAAAACCATACGGTAAATAAAAGGGAGAACAAGACCCGCACTGACACACGGGGAGACAAGCGTGCGTGCCTCGCGCTAAAAGTAAAATAAAAAGAAGTTTGGAGAGGAGGAGGCAGAAGGGGGAGGGGAGAAAGGAGGGGGCCTGCACCTGTTTCCCATGCGTTAACGAGCAGGGGCACCATATGTTTGCAAGTTAATTAGAAACAAATGGTGTCAAAGCTCGCTCCCGCATGGGAATCGCCAAACATGCACGCGTTGCCATTGAAAGCAATGCAACGCGTCCACATTTTTAGGGCAAAAACTGAATCGATTGCAAAAGGTCTCTCCTATGCAACGCATGCGCGCTGCGTAGGCGAGACCTAACAAAAGGGTGACAGCCACGGTACATATATGATAGGTACACACTCGCCAATGACCACCCGATAGCAACCGCCTTTATCTGATGAACATAAACTTAGTCAGACAAAGAGAATGTAACCTCATGCAAAAGAGAGAACAACGGATATCGCCACCCAAACTGAGTCTGTACTAACAGCAGCACACTATTCATACCAACACGGACACCAGATAATAGAAAACTCAGCTAGAATTAAAAAAAGACATCACTGTACTTTTGATGAAGACTACCAAAAGCACAGTAAAAATATTCTAAATTCATGATACATACGTATTATATATGCAAACTCCACCTTTAAAGCACAAAACATAGGTGTGACGGCAGCGCGGCCGCGCGCAGGCTGGAAACGAGGCCCTTGTCTACAGACTTCAGCGGCCTTACGACCAAGTGAGTCTAGCACTGAGGGGGTCACCTCCCTGTCCGTGCTGCGGCCTGGGAGCGTGCAGCAGCGCCACGGGCTGAAAGCCAAGTCAATGTAAGTCAGGGAGACACACTCTAGACAGCCCGGACGCTCACACATATACACATCGCTGATGGCGCAAAGCACTGTGAGCAGGAGGTTAAAAAAAAATACAACAACGTGTATATTGTTTGGAGAATCAGGGCACATGTCCAAAACGGAGGTAATTAATAATTGTGTACATCCCGGGGAACAGGGAGTGTCCATTAGGAGTTGCCGGGCGAACCTGCAGCTAACCATCGGCTTACCCTTTAGTACTCTTGGAGCGGCCCTTGGTACCCATAAAAACAGGGCTCGTGAAGGCAGGAAGAGAAAGTACATGTGGCTGAAAGCCCTTTGAACTTTCTGTAGTCCTCACCGGTTCCCTTTCCTCTAGACCACCAGCAGCAAATAAAAGGCTGTTGAAACACTAAGGACGTGTCATGTCGTCAAGCTGATGTTGTCATCAGGTGTCAAGCAGTGTGTGATGTCACTTCCGCAACCCGTATTCGATCCGGTGTGAGCTTTGGCAGAATCACACGTGCCTAACTAACCCTAGCGAAAAAAACAAACGGATTGCATGGCGGCACGATGCACGTGATTGTGCGCGTGCTCGCCCTGCAATCCACTTGGGCTGAAGCACTTCCCCAAACGGATTGCATGGCGGCACAATGCACGTGATTGTGCGCGTGCTCGCCATGCAATCCACTTTTGGGAGCACTTTGAAATGTATTTTATTTATTTATTTTTATAATTTTATATAGCGCTGAATCACCCCAAGGGGTATCTCTGCGCTTGCAACAGCAGACCATCTCGACACTAGAAAAGATGTGTTTTCATCAGCTTTCTAAATTGAAGAAGGGACATTTCTGTACGAAGATATTGGGGAAGGCTGTTCCAAAACAAAGGGGCCAGATAGGAAAAGGCCCTGCCGCCAGAACGGGCTTTTTTTATTCTAGGAACAGAAAGAAGTTTTTTTGATCCTGACCTAAGTGAGGATATAGGAGTATATGCTTTCAGTTTCCTAGCTAGATACAGGGGGCAAAGCTCATTTAGAGCCTTGAAAATCATGCAGCCTGTTTTAAATTTCACTCTTTTTTTGATTGGCAGCCAATGCAATTCATGCAGCAAAGGCAATGAAGGGGTCCTGGCCGGAGAATCAGTTACCAAACGGGCAGCCGTATTTTGGATAACCTGCAATTTATCCAATGAAGCTGCCTGAGCAGAGAGAAGAAGAGCATTGCAATAATCAATCTTGCTCATGAGCAATGCCTGAATTAAAGTCTTCCTGGTGGAAAGAGGAAGCATCGGAAAAACTCTTCTAAGTAAACTTAAAATATGATAACATGACCCAGCAATAGTGTTTACATGGGTCTGAAAGGTAAGTTTCTTATCGAGCTTAATGCCCAAATTTTTAGCTACCTCTTTAGGAGCAGGGGCTTTACCCAACTCCTCCGGCCACCAACTGGGTGACCAACAGATGTCCGCACCTCCGAACAGCAAGATCTCAGATTTCTCCGAGTTTACCTGGAGATAGTTGGTTTTCATCCAGGAGGCAATTGCCGTCATGCCCTGAGAAAATATGGTTTGAATGTCTGTACGCGTTTTGTCGAAGGTGAGGAGGAGTTGGGTATCATCTGCATAAGAGATAGGGGTAAACCCCAGATCCCTCATCAGTTTAGCCAGGGGTGTCACATAGATGTTAAACAAAGTGCCCATCTTACTAGAGTCTCGCATAGCGATTGCGTAAACGCAATAGCTAGGCGAGACCTAAAAAGGGATCAGTAAGCTCTGTCACATCTGTCATGGATTACAGCTGCCCCTTACAGAGATTTAAAACATGAGAGAGGGATCAATGTGCTCTATATGGAGCTCCGTAAAATACGTTTTTGATCTCTGCCACTAAGTAGAGCCCTCTTTCAGACCAGTAAGGGATAACTCCTGCTTGGAATATTGCTCTGATTGAACACGAATGGCCACTGTTGTTCTGTATAGAGCCCAGTCCAAATCACTAATGGGTCACTGCTGCTCAGTATAGAACTCTGTCGGATCAGTAAGGGGTCACTGCTGCTTAGTATAGAACTCTGTGGGATCAGTAATGGGTCACTGCTGCTCAGTATAGAACTCTGTCAGATCAGTAAGTGGTCACTTCTGCTCAGTTCAGAACTCTGTCAGATCAGTAAGGTGTCATTGCTGCTCTGTACAGAACTCTACCGGATCAGTTAGGGGTCACTGCTGCTCAGTATACAACTCTGTCGATTCAGTAATGGGTCACTGCTCCTAAATATACAACTCTGTCGGATCAGTAAGGTGTCATTGCTGCTCTGTACAGAACTCTGTCGGATCAGTAAGGTGTCACTTGCTGCTCTGTACAGAATTCTGTCGGATAAATAAGGTGCCACTGCTGCTCTGTACAGAGTGCTGTCCAATCAGTAACTGATCACTGCTGATCTGCAACGACCTCTGTCTGATCAATAACAGATTACTGCTGATCTGTATAGAGCTCAGTCCAAACAGTCCGGGATCACTCTTGATCTGTGTAGAGGGCTATCCACACACATAGTTTTACAGTTGCTCTATACAGAATTCCAAAACATAAGTAATAACTAATTTCTACTCTGTATATGACTCTGTGCAATTAGTAATGGCCCAGACCATCATAACGTGTTACGGGAAGTGATTCCACCATCAAAGCCCTATCATGCAGCTCTATAGTGAAATTGCTGCCTATCCTTGTAAAGAGCTGTTACAAGATATAGTAATAGCTGTGTCTTTATCTCAAGCGTTGACACATCAGTGTGGGATCACTCTTTGTTCTCTAAAGAAAGTACTCTGGAGCTTTATGTACAGCACTGTTGCATCTGCAAGAGTGACTGTTACTGTACGTAAATCTATAGCTATCAGTAGGGGCTCAGCGCTGCTTCAAACAGAGATCCATCTACTCAGTAATCAGAGGTTTATATTACAAAATATTAAACTACGGATCCTTATTTTGTCAAAGGGTTTTTGTATGTACAGAATGATGAGATTAAATCTATGTCAGGCAGGTCAACTGACACTGCCGGGATGTGCTAAAAACCATCACATTTTTGTCTTAACAGAAACCAAACGTATTCTGAAGAGCCGGAGAACAGCAACAACAAAAACAACAACAACTAGTCCAAAAACAGCAAGTACTGCTCTTGGTCCCTTTTGCAAAGTAAAGGGGGTTATCAAAGATGGAGTGTGCAGAGTTATCAATAAACTTGCAGATGGCACCTGTCAAGTGATCGAGAAAGCTGCCGATGGCATCTGTGAAGTGGGCGGAGCACTTGTTGGTTTAACTTGCCGTTTGATTGGAGCAGTGGAGAGCGTATGCCCCACCTCGACCCCTAAAAGCACACCAAAGGCTAACACCCCAGGAAACCATTCAGCAATCACACCTTCAGTAACACTATTGCTTACAAATCTCTTTAAGATGATTATCAACACACCAACGTCTGCATCAGAAACCGTGACTACTTCTCCATCTCCATCTATTCCACTCACGACAAGACAACATTCTGATACAGCCGGTAAATTGGCAATCATTTCCATTTTGTCAATGTTATATTCAAAGCATTCTAGAATACAATGAATTCAAAATTCAAATGTCACCCTTATCGCTGGAAGATTAGGGCTGGTGCAGCTCCCATATCCCAGATTTTAGAGCCTGGAGAGAGAACAGGGTAGACTGTTGTTAGGGAGGGGAAGCCATGGGGATGTATTTATGGCAGTGGCCCACCTTCAGCAAAGTACTCTGGTGGAGGGTTGGAGGCCCAGTGGATGAATTATAAGTGTGTCTTAGTGGCCAGAAAACCTATGTCAGGTGCATCGTGCTAGCTCCCCCCTCACCTAGGGAAAAAAGACCAGCAGACTATTCTGGCTGTAGCCGTCTGTAGGAACAGTAGATGGAAAAGAAGGTGGAGACTTAACTTGTGTGTCTGTTCCCTGTCTGGTAGCATAAGCACTAGAATATGTGGCTCTAGTATCCAATGAACCCAAAGGGTCTGTATTATTCATCCCTTTGCAGCATTTTCCATTAGTAACCTCTTCTCTGTTTTGAAGGGGAATGTGGTGCACATGCAGAATGCACACCTTCAACCAAGTCGAAGGAGTGTGCAGGCAGTGTTCCTCCTAAGCTATCCTGGCTGAAGAGGGGCGAAACCCTGAAACTGGTCACACACCACGGAGCTCGGGCTGTCCTGAGGGTAGAGATATTAACCGGCTTCTGTATTGTAACGTTTGTTTTGAGCGAGGAATTGAAAAGCATTGGTTGCACCGGCGGGAAATTGTGATTACCTGCTGACATTCGTACCTGACTATAGTAGTCTTTTTAAATTGTGACATCTGCGCCTATGAGATACACACCTTGTTTTTAAAATTCAAATTGTATTTGGGGGCAGCGTGGGGAGAATTCCTCTGGGCTTACCTATGGCCACGATCTTTTCCGCTGCACACCCATCGTTAGAGCATTTCTGTTTCTCTAACGCGGTCTAGTGGTTGAGGGGGAGTACAGCTGCTGCACAGCAGATCTGATTGGTTGCTAGGTGGAAGGGGGTAGCCTTAACTGCGATGCTGGAGCGAACGCTCAGCGGGCGCACCGCGGGAGCGCCTAAGGCAAGCACATCTGAGCCCGGACGGGGCTAGGGGCCATAACCCCTGGTTCTAAGCGGAGATACTCTGCTTTTGACGTTACATTGCCTGGCCACAGGTAATCATGGACTTAATAACAATGCCATAGCCAGACTGAGAAGTGAAGACATGGGACAGGTAGCCACACTAGTCTGAGGCTGAGTCTGAGCACCTCATAATCATACCAGCCCGGGACACCCCCGGGCCTAAAAATAGCTGTTTTAAATACGAGATCACTACAGAAACACCATCTGGAGATCCTCACGCTTCACCAGGAGGGGGATATTGACATACTGGCACTAACGGAAACCTGGTTGAGTGACATCTCCACCCCGGACATCATCGCTGCCCTTCCTGGTGACTTTGACACCCTCTGGCACAACAGGCAAGACAACAGGAGAGGGGGGGGTGGCGATTCTTTTTAACACCAGGATCATGGCCACCAAGATCATAGCAGGGAACATAGACAACACAGATATGCTAGGAATTAAAATCTCCTTTAAATCCTCTTGCCTCCTTCTCCTGGTAGTCTACCGCCCTCCGGCGGCAACTCCTTGGTTTAATGACTATCTCGCTTAGACCGTGTCTGATCTTAGTACATGATACCAACGACTCATGGTGATTGGAGACTTCAACCACCACTGGGACAAAAACCCTGGAGAGCCGTATGCCAAACAACTTGAAATGGCAATGTCCTCCATGGGGCTCTATCAATTGGTCGATCACTCAACCCACATCAAAGGGCACACTCTGGACCTGGTTTGGTCCTCTGACCCACGGGATAGGCTTATGGATATTCGGCCCTGCGCCAGGTCGGATCATTCATTGATCTCGTGTTGGGTGCCTATAGATAGCCCGCTTCCACAATCTCCTCTGAAATGGAGGAAGGTGCGGAGCTGGAATAAAATTCAGGCAGAGAACTTAGTCGATACACTACAGAGGCTATCCTCACCCAATTCTGAGGTATGCAACATTGATCTAGAAAGCGTAACTCTCACTAACACCCTACAAGCTGCTATTGATCAGGTAGCTCCAGAACATAACGAAAGAATTAGACATAAAGGCAAGGGGGCCCCCTGGTTTAACAAACAACTGAGGGAAAGGAAACAAAGCCTTCGCCAAGCCGAAAGACGGTGGCGGAAAGCTTATGACCCTGCCGAGCTAACTACTTATAAATCTCAACTTGCACAATACCAAAAGGCCGTCATATCTAGAAAAGCTGAGTACTATGCAGAGCGAATCGCCGACGCGCCTAATATACAAAAGTAGACTTTTAAGATCTTGAAAGAACTCAGCAAAAAGTCAGATACCAACCTTGCAGTAGCACCCACCGACTGTAATGTCCTTCAGGCTTTTTTTCTCCAGAAAGTAACAGATATTCTTTTAGAGATTGAAAACACGTGTATCACCACAAGCTCCCCGGAATTGTCCACCCCCCTTCCCCCTACCGGCAATCTTCTCACCAGCTTTCCTCAACTAGACTCAAGGGGTCTCACACTCTTGGCCAATGGTGCCAAGTCAGGCTCCGCTGCCGACCCATGCCCGCCACGGATCTTCAGAATGGCTTTACCTGCCTTGCAAAGCCAGATTCTCACCCTCCTGAATAATTCCTTGCCGACTGGCCTGGTCCCCGCTAATCTGAAGGAGGCCAGAGTTACTCCTCTTTTGAAAAAACCAGGGGCAGACAGGACCGTATTAAAAAACTTACAGGCCTATCTCCCAGCTTCCCTTCTTGGAGAAGGTCATGGAGAAACACGTCTTGAGGACATTTGCAGCATTCCTGGAGAAACACGAGCTTCTCCATGCCCACCAGGCAGGCTTCAGAGCCCATCATAGTACGGAGCTGGTTATGCTTTCAGTTCTGGACTTAATCTGCACACCCCCACCCCCAGGTTTTACAGCTGTACTCGATCCCACTATTGACAGGAGCTTGCTGTGCAGTCAGTGGGGGTAGGTGGGTGGCTGGTGTACCATTCTCTGACGTAAGGCTAGACTTTAGGCATGGTGTTGCCTTCAGCAGGGCCCTCTAAGGCCAGTCACAGCCTGCAGAAAGTATGGGTAACAGTACACACCACCATCTGACGGGACCAGTTATTAAAATTATAGGCCAACGTATTTTCCTTAGGGTGGGGGAGCGCATAATATTAACTGGAGCTCCACGATCATGTACACAATATACACGTTTGATAGGAGTGGGGATGATGCAGCAGGTACATGCACTTTCATGGGTGTTTGTATGCACCATGTGACACTTCTAAGTGCATCTGTCTGGAATGTGCAAGGGCAGTCTGATAAAGCAGAGTACAGGACGTTCACAGTCAGGTTGATACAGGATGTGCACCTATTTACATGTGTATGTGCTTACAAAGTGCAAGAGCATTCCACCGTAGCATTTCCATCTATGTGCATGCATGTGAGTAGTATGTGCAAGAGCTTTGACATGGAGCACATGCCTTTGTTTATAAAACGGAGTGCACAACGTGAACTGGCATTTGTATGTGCACCTCTTTACATTTATGCAAAAAAAAACTGCTAGGGCATTAACTGCTATGTACGTATTCACAAAGACTGTAAAGATGTATTGTAAGTAGCATGTGCACGTATGTAAATTGAGAGTGGGATTCATTACGATACAGCACGCGAACCTGCTTGCTAATGTGCCCAAGTCGTAGGTGCAAGGGCATTCCCGTGACCAAAGTGGTCATATTTACAATTATTTCGATAAAGTGAGCAAGCACCTGCTCTGTGTGCACGTCTTCCTGCTTACACGTTCACAATCTGCAAGGACATTTGAATGCAGCAGGTGTGTGCATACATTGACTTGACAGAACACTGTTTACACGATGCTCGTAAACCACGGAAACCTAGTGTATCACTAAGTGCTGCCAACAATGTCACAACTTTATAATTGTTATAACTCCCTTCTGCTCACGGGAGTATCGTACTTACCTTTTGGAGGCAGTGCAACTTCCAGTTTGGGGGCGCTCCTCTGTGTTGCTTGTAATCTCTATTAGGATCGTTCTGGAAGCACGGTCTCTATGCTTTGAGGAGGAGTTTAGCAGATCATCTGTCTGTGACACATACATACTCGGCCAGAGCTGCCGATTTTGGAACTGGGGAACCAGGTATGAGTCTTGACCTTCAATCCAACATCCTGTTATTTTGGGCAAATCACTTTTTTTTGCAGTTTTAGATAGCGCAACCCAAAAGTATTGGAGCGCGTTACTTGAGCACCAGTTACATTACACAAGGACACATTTATTTTGGTAGACACAGATAAAGTGATTTGCCCAGCTTCAAAATTGGAAGCTCTGACCATTACGCCACATCCTCTCTTTAGCCCCCGCCTAAAAACACACAAAAAGTGAACGTGTCATTGGGTAATGTAACTGGTGCTGTATGTAACGCCCTCCGATACCGTCAAATCAAGTTTGCGCTACATAAAACTTCTAAAAAAAAAAACTAAACAAAAAAACACCAGCTACTGGGGGCTGCCCCCATTAGGTTCACCACTTGCCAACTTCGAATAAACACCCCGACTTCCTCAAACCTGCCACAACACTGTAGGCTGCTTAACCCTGGCTCCGTTTTAGATCCTACATTATATGTTATAACAAGTTGGCTCCGTGGAGCAGACGGGGGAGGGAAAATGAAAGCGCGCAATGCGCGCGCTGTGTAACGCCAGCCTGGTGGGACAGGAGATGTGCACGCATACGGAGTGCACATCTCCGGTCCGTACGCGTGCACATCTCCTGTCTCCCTTCAGCACAGAAAGCGGCAACAATAGATCTCGCCAAGGCGAGCAACGCGCACGCGCTGTGTCGCTAGGCGAGACCTAAAAATTACTCATTACTGGGCACCGAGTGTGAATGACCAGTTGAAAAAAAAATAATCATTTCTACAGGCGAACTAAAATAAAAATAACCGAAAGCAAAGCATAAACAAAAGAAACGTAGAACACCTAACTAGCTTCAGGTTGCAAATGAATCATGTGTTTTTCTCCTCGGCCATTCTTATGACGTTCCGAATGCCAGGTGCCACCAAACGGGTCCAGCAGACACTATTTGAACATCGTCCACTGGAATTTCAATAAGAACAACTAAATAAAACTTCTACTTAAATACATGGATAGCGAGTGAGGTATAAATAAAGTCTGTACAAAACAATAATAAACTAATTGCAGCTGTGCTGCGGATGTTCTCTTCCTACGCAAACTCCCACCATGTAGGAAACGGTGAGGCACAGCCTAGCATGGGGGTGGAGGGGTAGTCTCTGAAAGCGCACGAGGCCTGCCCTCCCGCCATCTGACGCATTCCCCCGCACACCAATTGGTTCGACAATTAGGGTAGAGCTAATCTGCAGACAGAATCTGTTTGTGCCACTTTCAGGGAGATCCAGGCCTGCAGATGTCATTGTCCTGCGCCCCTCCTGCCAGGGCATTATGCTGGAAATGCTATTTCTGAAGGCACTCGAGGAAGAATGGCGGTGTTTTGTAGTGCTTTGCCGCGGGTACCTATATGGCAGAACGGGCAGCTGCCATTTAACACTGTGCCACTTACACAGGAAGGAAAGTACTGGGTGCATAACCGAGTCAGGTGACACTCCATTGATATATTATTGTTCTATATTAAGCCTCTTGTAAGATGCACTGTACAGAAGCCTGGTTGGCGCATTGGGGATCTAATATAAATACATGTACATGGCATAATTGTGGTGTGACGCAGCAAAGCAAACAATGCTTTTGTGAAACTGATATTAGGGTACTAAAAAGGCAATTAGTTCTTTCAAACATTTCATCAATTAAACATATGATTTTAGAGCTTCTAAAGCGCATATCCGATTACGGTACATTGCAGCGCCTTTTCATTCATAGTTTTTCTTCAACGTTTCTACTTTCTGTTTTTTTATATATGGGAATTTTGGTGCTTTTATGATTTTTGTTTTGTATTATCCAGATCCATTTTCTTTCATGTCTGCCTTATTTCCACTGCCTTACCCCGATGTTCTGTTTATTTGTCCATTTCTACGTATTCTGCTGTTTAGCTCTAATTCGCACTTGTGTGCTCCGGGCAGTGGCCCTCGAGCTGAGGTCAGAGGTCGGGCCGCAGCAGGCTTCCTCTGAACAATATTTGTTGTTTTTTTGCCACGGCAGCTCACTCACCCCTCCCCCACTGCCCGCAGCATTACAGTTCCCAAACTTTTTTTTTTTAAATGCGCTTCAAACACGCTGCTTTGATGTGTAACTGACTTGCGACCACAAAATGGGCACCCTGCGGTCTCGTATTATTTACTAGCTGCTGAGAGGGCGCCATATGTCCTTCCGCCCAAGGTGTTATCGGAGCAAGAGCCGGCTCTGACCTCTAGATAAACTCGAAAGGGTGCATGCGGGCGCATGCCCAGTACTTCTTAAGCAGCTCACCCCTGTGCAGGCGCTGCTTCTGCCGCTGATAAGAGGCGCTCGGGTGCAGGGGCTCTGCTGCTCCGGCAGGGAGGTGCACGGAAGCAGGGTATTTTCGGTGTTTATTCTGCCAGACCCATCGTGCCAATGAGACGGAGCGGCTATGTTGTGAGTGAACAGGAACAAGACACTTACATATGATGAAGATGAGTGTGCAGGGCGATCCTGAGGGAGAAGAGGACACAGTCAGACACAAAGGAGAGAAAGAAAGACATTCTTGTCCAGAGGGAGAACAAGACACACAAGGTCTGTGGGGGAGAAAGAGACCCTCAATGACACATGGGGAGATAAGACATACAGTGACATAAAGGGAGAAAAAGACCCTCGCTGACAAGAAGGGAGAGAAACCATACAGTGACTAAAAGGGAGAAAAAGACCCGCACTGAAACGCGGGGAGACAAGCGTGCGTGCCTCGCGCTAAAAGTAAAAAAAAAAAAAGTTTGGAGAGGAGGAGGCAGAAGGGGGAGGGGAGAAAGGAGGGGGCCTGCACCTGTTTCCCTTGCGTTAACGAGCAGGGGCACCATATGTTTGCAAGTTAATTACAAATAAATGGTGTCAAAGCTCGCTCCCGCAAGGGAATCGCCAAACATGCATGCGTTGCCATTGAAAGCAATGCAACGCGTGCACATTTTTAGGGCAAAAACTGAATCGATTCCAAAAGGTCTCTCCTATGCAACGCATGCACGCTGCGTAGGCGAGACCTAACAAAAGGGTGACAGCCATGGTACATATATGATAGGTACACACTCGCCAATGACCACCCAATAGCAACCGCCTTTATCTGATGAACATAAACTTAGTCTGACAAAGAGAATGTAACCTTTTGCAAAAGAGAGAACGACGGATATCGCCACCCAAACTGAGTCCGTACTAACAGCAGCACACTATTCATACCAACACCGACACCAGATAATAGAAAACTCAGCTAGAATAAAAAAAAGACATCACTGTACTTTTGAATATTCTAAATTCATGATACATACGTATTATATATGCAAACTCCACCTTTAAAGCACACAGAACACAGTTTAGAGCAGGAAATAACCACTATCCACCTTCGAGGGAAACAAACGAACATTTAGCAATCACGCCACATGTTGGACTTGGCCCTTTTCCCTGAATTCTTTCGTTTTTTTACTTCTCCCAAGATGGCTGCCACAGGCCCCTGCTACTGCAGAGTGGTCTTTATTAGTAGCACCCTAGCTGCCAGGAGCTGGCTGGGACCCCACAACAATGTTGCGACACCAGCCCGCCTTGTTTGTCCCATAGGTAGAATGGGGAAGCTCCTGGAATGTGCTGAAACCTTCTAGAAGGGAGGTGTGGTTTTTACTTTTGCCGCCTTGGCTAGAGGTCACCTGACCTAGGGCTACTTAAGTGAGGGAGGGAACTTTTTCTAGTCTGTTGGCCAGTGGGGTAAAGCAGAGCTGGAGAATCCACGCAGGAGTGTAGGCGGTAGGGCCTAGCCAGGGACTTATGCCTCTGAGAGTGACAGGATTTAGGTGCTGCCTCTTAAGTGAGTGAGGGATCCTGTAAAGCCCACTGATCTTGCCCAGTAGTAGGAGGACCCAGGGAACCTCTGCCCAGCCTGACTAGGAAGGGCCTAGTCGCCAACTCACTCCCTACCCCCCAGGAACAGAACCCCCAAGGGCGCCAGAGACACCTGTGCCATTAAGACTTTATAGAACTACTGATTACTGGAACTGAATGCTGTGACTTCGTGTCAAAACTGAACCCTGAAACTAGATGCCAAGCTGATTGTGGAATTGCTGGGGATCGACCAGGTATTAGCGCTGTGACCCCTGCGCCCCCTGACCTGGCCTGGGATCCCCTGCAGCAAGCCCCGTTGAGCGCGGAACTCTCCACTTGATTTGCCCCCCCCCTGGCGCGGGGGCTAGAGCGCACTCACCGTCGCGGCCCGGAAGCCTGAAGTGTGCCCCCTCATCGGGGCGAGGCCCGCGGAGAAGCCCGGGGCCCCGTCGCTGCCGTCGCAGCTGCTGGGAGAGGTGCGTGAGGCCGTGGCCAACCCCCGTCGCGGAAGAATCGACTGCAGAGTCCGGAGCTGGGTTGGAGGCCTCAAGACGTCGTGATCAAGGTAAGCCGGGAGGCTTGGGACGGACCCCGGTGCGCCCCCTATCGACCGGGAGCAGCACCGCACCCTGAGACCCTGGTTCCCCTCCGTGGGAGTCCCCCGTTAGCCCAGAACTGTGACACCCCTCCGAGGGATTGCCCCTCTCTGCAAGACTGTCAAGGAGCGTTGTGCCCCACGAACTGCACCGGAGTACGAGAGGCTCGCTCCTTAAGAGTATCGTTGTGCTCCGTGAACTGCTCCAAAGTGCCGGATGCCGGTACATTACGAGCGGCGCCGTGGTTATATGCTCCGCTCACCACGGCCCCGTTCTGAAGTATTCCTTGTTACTGATTACGAGTAGCGTTATGTTCTAATGCCCCGTCCTGAAGTATTCACTGCTTACTGGTTACGAGTGGCGCTATGTTCTAATGCTCTGCTCGGAAGTATTCACTGCTTAATGGTTACGAGTGGCGCTATGTTCTAATGCTCTGCTCTGAAGTATTCCCTGCTTAAAGATTACGAGTGGCGCTATGTTTTAAAGGCTCTGCTCTGAAGTGTTCACTGATTAAAGGTTATGAGGAGCGTTATGATCGTAGGCTCTCCTCAGGAGTCCAATGCTCAGTTCTTACGAGTAGTGCTGTGTTCGTCAGATTTTTCCCGAGGTGTACCAGGCCCGCTTAGCGCATATAGCGCGGTAATCGCCACTGAGGCGCTACAGGTACCCGAAGTAGCGGTAGGCCCGCGAGGTCTGCCCTGGGTCCCTGCTCGCCCCCAGGAGTGGCGCTACAATCCCCAAACCCTACCACGGGGAGTAAGATATACAAGGGTGGCCCAGAGCCTCCAGGGAAAATACTGGTGAATATCATACTGGTGAATATCATACTGGTGAATATCATACTGGTGAATATCATGCTAGTGAATATTGTGCTGGCGAATCAAATGCTAACATAAGTGAAGCTTGCCATTGTCATCTCATGAATTGCATTTATATCTCATGAATTGCAGTTATATCTCATGAATTGCATTTATATCTCATGAATTGCAGTTATATCTCATGAATTGCATTTATATCTCATGAATTGCATTTATATCTCCTGAATTGCATTTATATCTCATGAATTGCATTTATATCTCATGAACTGCATTTACCTCGAACTGCTTGGATAAACTTGAGTGATTTGCATAAAATTCTACAGTGTGGCGTCCCTTATTGTGTGCGTTCCTTGCTTCAGTGGATGCGCGTGTTGTATGGTCGCTTTACACACAAGCCCTTGGGTGCCCAGCCGCTCGTGTCACGTTACCCCCTTAGGGCCTGGAGACCCCAGGTCTTACATTGTTGGCGAGCGGTGGGATATTAGGACCTGTGACCATACAGCACCCTTCCGTGAAGCGGAGGGCTCCACAATTAAACACCTCTTGTTTCAAAGCTCTGCAACTATTAATTGCTGCATTTATTGACTCCACTGTCCAGGCTGAGGGTGTAGAAGTCTGGTTAGCTTGTAACTGTCACCCATATCCTAGGAATTTCTTCCTTAGTATCTAGGTCCCCACCTGTCACGATGGAATTCCGGTTAGCTGACCTCGAGGGGTACACTGTAAGGCAACTGAGAGAGTTCGGGCAGGGGATGGGGGTGCCTGGGGTGCGGAGGGCCAAAGGACCGGAGCTCCGTACCGCCATAAGGGCATGGGTAGAGGCCCACCCAGACGGGAGAGAGGATGAGGAACAGGAGGCGCCAGCTGCACCTCAGGAGGAGAGCGCCCAGGAAGTCCTAGACATACTTAATGTGGATGTGTCCGAAAATGTGCCCCCAGGGAGACGGTCTGGGGCCAGTAGTAGGACAGGGTCTAGGAGGAGCGCATCTCCAGAGGAATACGAGGACAGGAGGGAGGAGAGGCAGCTGAAGTGGGAGCTAGCGAAATTGGAACATGAAAGGGAAAACAAGAGATGGGCAATGGAAGAAAAGAAGATGGCGCACGAGCTTCAGCTGAAGGAGTTGGAGCTGCGCGCCCTCCAGTTAAATGCGTCCAATAAGGACAATGGTGGCAGCGTACCAAGAGATCCCCAAGAGCCAAAATTACCTAAGGATGATATCGCCAGGGTGTCTGAGGAGGCATGGGGGAGTGACCCTGAAGGGGGTGGTGCAGGGATCTTCCAACCCAGCGAGGTGGGAGAGGTGGCGAATAGCCCAGCTAGGTCCCCGGGAAAAGAGAGGGTTGTAGGGCCTCACGTCCTATCCAAAGGAAGGAGTGAGACGGGGAGGTGTCTCAAGGTGCCCCAACCGCAGTCTCAGGGCCTGGGGAGTTCCATAAGGGAGCCCCAGGTTGGGAGCCTAGGCTGTCCTGATGTGCCGCCCGGTGAGGGGGAGCCCCTAGTGTCAGGAGGACCCGGGGCATCTGTAATCAGAGCTCCTGAGGTTCTGGGGTTGGCCCAGTTGCAGGGTTTAGATCCTGGGCTGGGATGCCAGGTTCAGGGATTGCCTGACCTGACGGGTGGGACATCTGTTAGCAGTGTCCCCCCAGAATTGACTTCCAGGGGTACTTTTCCCGTTGGGAGGGTGCGGAACTCTGGAAGGGGGTGCAGAGGGAGGAAGGTCTCGCCTCGGGCACCGGCCCAGCCTAAGGGTTTAGACCCTAGGTTGGGGAACCAGTTGAAGGGTCAAGGCCCTGGACTGGGGAGAGAGTGGTGGTCTGAGGGTGCCTCGCATAGGGTGAGGAACCCCAGAAGGAGAGTTAGGGGGAGGAGAGCCTCGCCCCTGATGGCTGGTCAGCCTGAGGGTGCGGACCCCAGGTGGAAGGACCAGTGGCAGTTTGGGACTGCAAGGAGGAGGAGAGGAGTGGTTAACGGGCACTACAGGCCTGGGGCTACTGCCCCCCACTCTGCAAGACCACACGGGCCAGAGACATCTGGGTGGCCTAGGGGCCGGTCCTGGCCACAACCAGCTAGGGAGCCCCAGTGGGGTGGCTTCGTTGGTCCAGGGAGGTTTGAGAGGGAACCATCGGGTTCCAGAAGGGAGGAGAACCTGCAGGTGCTCCTGCAGTTGCGGGCCTGCGTCCACCTTTTCTCGCCCCAAGCAGGGAAGCCCATCAAGGCATTGATCGGTCTACCCTGGCTTTTGGCTGGAAGGGGGTTGTGTTGGACTTGGCCCTTTTCCCTGAATTTTTTCGTTTTTTACTTCTCCCAAGATGGCTGCCACAGGCCCCTGCTACTGCAGAGTGGTCTTTATTAGTAGCACTCTAGCTGCCAGGAGCTGGCTGGGACCCCACAACAATGTTGCGACACCAGCCCGCCTTTTTTGTCCCATAGGTAGAATGGGGAAGCTCCTGGAATGTGCTGGAACCTTCTAGAAGGGAGGTGGGGTTTTTACTTTTGCCGCCTTGGCTAGAGGTCACCTGACCTAGGGCTACTTAAGTGAGGGAGGGAACTTTTACTAGTCAGTTGGCCAGTGGGGTAAAGCAGAGCTGGTGAATCCACGCATGAGTGTAGGCGGTAGGGCCTAGCCAGGGACTTATGCCTCTGAGAGTGACAGGATTTGGTACTGCCTCTTAAGTGAGTGAGGGATCCTGTAAAGCCCACTGATCTTGCCCAGTAGTAGGAGGACCCAGGGAACCTCTGCCCAGCCTGACTAGGAAGGGCCTAGTTGCCAACTCACTCCCTACCCCCCAGGAACAGAACCCCCAAGGGCGCCAGAGACACCTGCGCCATTAAGACTTTATAGAACTACTGATTACTGGAACCGAATGCTGTGACTTCGTGTCAAAACTGAACCCTGAAACTAGATGCCAAGCTGATTGTGGAATTGCTGGGGATCGACCAGGTATTAGCGCTGTGACCCCTGCGCCCCCTGACCTGGCCTGGGATCCCCTGCAGCAAGCCCCGTTGAGCGCGGAACTCTCCGCTTAATTTGACCTCCCCCACTGGCGCGGGGGCTAGAGCGCGCTCACCGTTGCGGCCCGGGAGCCTGAAGTGTGCCCCCTCATCGTGGCGAGGCCCGCGGAGAAGCCCAGGGCCCCGTCGCTGCCGTCGCAGCTGCTGGGAGAGGTGCGTGAGGCCGTGGCCGGCCCCCGTCGCGGAAGAATCGACTGCGGAGTCCGGAGCTGGGTTGGACGCCTCAAGACGTCATGATCAAGGTAAGCCGGGAGGCTTGGGACGGACCCCGGTGCGCCCCCTATCGACCGGGAGCAGCACCGCACCCTGAGACCCTGGTTCCCCTCCCTGGGAGTCCCCCGTTAGCCCAGAACTGTGACACCCCTCCGAGGGATTGCCCCTTTCTGCAAGACTGTCAAGGAGCGTCGTGCCCCACGAACTGCACCGGAGTACGAGAGGCTCGCTCCTTAAGAGTATCGTTGTGCTCCGTGAACTGCTCCAAAGTGCCGGATGCCGGTACATTACGAGCGGCGCCGTGGTTGTATGCTCCGCTCACCACGGCCCCGTTCTGAAGTATTCCTTGTTACTGATTACGAGTAGCATTATGTTCTAATGCCCCGTCCTGAAGTATTCACTGCTTACTGGTTACGAGTGGCGCTATGTTCTAATGCTCTGCTCGGAAGTTTTCACTGCTTACTCTCCTCAGGAGTCCAATGCTTAGTTCTTACGAGTAGTGCTGTGTTCGTCAGATTTGTCTCGAGGTGTACCAGACCCGCTTAGCGCGTATAGCGCGGTAATCGACACTGAGGCGCTACAGGTACCCGAAGTTGTGGTAGGCCCGCGAGGTCTGCCCTGGGTCCCTGCTCGCCCCCAGGAGTGTCGCTACAATCTCCAAACCCTACCACGGGGAGTAAGATATACAAGGGTGGCCCAGAGCCTCCAGGGAAAATACTGGTGAATAAATTACTGGTGAATATCATACTGGTTGTAGGAGAGTGGAATCTGACTAATGGTTGCCCCCAACTTTTTGCCTGGTATTTAAGTGGTTTTTGACTAGTCTGGCTGGGATCCTGCTACCAGGGCTGCAGCACTTATTGTGCCACCCTGGGACAGCCACCCAAACTGACACCACCAGACCACTACTGTAGTCTGGGTAAGGTGGTGCTAGCACCCCTTACAGGGATGTAGGTACCCTATGTCCCATACCATTACAACACATATACTCTCATAGGCCACCCCTATGGCAGGCCCTGTTAATCCTACAGGGCTGGGTGCTGAGGTATGTGTGAGGGGGGACCCCTACGTGAGTAGGACCTCTCTGCAACCTTCGTAAAACCGTTACTGGGTTGTTTGTAGTGTAGCCATACCATATACTCTTAACCGCATTATAAGTGAATCGCGTCATCGCGATAACTTGAGAATGGCTACACAGAACCATATCGTGTTTGGTGTCAAACATGAAGGAATCATACCCCCTGTCCAGCCATGGGCATGGGGGCACGATTCCCCCTTGCTAGGAGGGTGATATGGGAAAAGCGGTAGAATTTAGACACCAATTTAAAAGTGCACATGTACCACAAAATGGCTACTGTCCGCCACCTACACGACTCTGGCTGGCTGTTGCTGGGGAAAACCCCAGCCTCGCCATCTGGACAATAGGGCTCCTGTGGCAGGGAGGTACCAGCACCTCCCCAGACAGGATAATGTGGATTGGAACAGGGTGGGTGCACCAAATGTCCTTTCAGAGTTGCACGTAGGCAGCTGCAGAGCCCCAATTCTGCATACACCGCCTGGAACCGGTTCAGGGGCATCCTGCCCCTCGCCCAGGCGGGAAACACACAAAGGGGAGTGGGTGTAGCCACCCTTTCCCGCCTCTACTCTGATTGGTAGGCTCTATTTTGGACCATCCCCTAATCTTGGGGATATATGGGAATAACTTTGCCCTAGAGCATTAGATTCGTCCAGAACTTCACAGAACTGACCTTCGACGAGCTGCTGCCCAGCTGACTGAAGAAATCTCCCTTGGGATAAAGGAGTTATCCCCCTGCTTGGCAGGCACCTAAAAGACTGCAAGATACCCTGTTGGAACTTCGCTGCTCTCACGAACTTCGACGCCTTCCATCAACCTTGAGGTGGGTCTCCAGTGCATCCCAGAGTCCTGTGAGCGTGCCCAGCAAGCCTGAGCACCGTGGACCACGTGGGTGCCGAGATGCCTGCATACCCCGAGACCCCGGCCACCTCTTGCATAGCACCCGACCCCGACCAGTGGGGAAGTAGTGCTTTGGCCCATTTCTGAGCCAACCTTCAAGCAGCATCCGTGCCAAAGCTCAGCTCCCTAGTCCGCTCCGGTGGTCCGTGGGAGCCCTTTTACGCACTCCATTTTGCTGCCCTCCGCGGTCCCTTGTCTCTCGACTTGTGGGCCCTGACGGAGTGAAACCTATCTTTCCAAGAGTTCTCCTGGTTGCTCCAGGCCTGCTCTGCGCTCCCTACAAAGGTGACCACCTTCAGACCTCGTGGGTCTGCACCAGCAGCAGCTTTGTTCATCTTGCGTGGGTTGCGGTTGCCAATGCTTAGTGGATCCAATCGGGACACTAACACCGCAGCGACCCTCAGCCGACGTGGGACAGTCGCCCTCCAGAAGCTGGCCTTCCTTGAAGCCTCCCGGAGCCCGTGACTGCAGAGCCCAGCTGTACCTTCGACACCTGAAGCACCCGACATCCACGAGCTCCTTCCTGTGAGCTCCCTGGTCACTTTGCTGTGACCCAGACTCTGTCCCCTCTGCTTTCAGGTTAATCTTTATCTTCTCTTCAACTTTAATCTTCACGACTTCAACAACGCTTTCAGCTAGCAGCAGTTTGGACTACTTTTCCATAGAAAATCAGCCCGCGACCCGACACCAGAATCGACCTATGCACCCGGCTTCCCTGGGGCAGGTAACAGTGGTACTTTGGTACTCCAGTGGTGGTGGGCTCTCCAAAGCCTTAAGTCTCAAGCCTTAACTTTGTACTGTTGCTAGAAGTGTCCTTAAACTTTAAATATTCAACCGCGACATTCTCCATAGGCTAACATTGCGATCCCGATAGCAGCTCTTTGCACAGCACGCGTCTCCCGTGGGTCCCCTTCCTCTTAACTGTGGGTGGATTCTGAAGGGGCAAGCGATCCTGAATGCCCTAGGCATTGCCTGTATAATTGTCGTGGTTCTTATACCACTATTTTAGTATATGGTTTGGTCCCCCGCTGGGGCCCATTGATTTCTGTGCTATTTATTGTGTTTATAAATGCTTGTTTGAATTGTAACTTTGCCACTAGCCACATAAAGTGACTGTGGGATTCTGTCTAGAATAAATACATATATTTTATATATACACCTGTGTGGGCTACTCTTTCATTTGGTTATTCAAGAGGTTATTATGGTAAAACAATAAGCTTAACACTCCTTCAAGACTTAGCCTGAAGGCTGCTCTCCACAGCTACCACTAGGATAGCTTTCTTTAAAGGTTGTCTTAAACCTATCATCAATAGGAGTCGAATTGGACTGGTGCAAGGTGTCCCTATAACTAGGAACAGCATATGCCAGGCCAACTTCTCACACTGGTGAATATCATACTGGTGAATATCATGCTAGTGAATATTGTGCTGGCCAATCAAATGCTAACATAAGTGAAGCTTGCCATTGTCATCTCATGAATTGCATTTATATCTCATGAATTGCAGTTATATCTCATGAATTGCATTTATATCTCATGAATTGCAGTTATATCTCATGAATTGCATTTATATCTCCTGAATTGCATTTATATCTCATGAACTGCATTTACCTCGAACTGCTTGGATAAACTTGAGTGATTTGCATAAAATTCTACAGTGTGGCGTCCCTTATTGTGTGCGTTCCTTGCTTCAGTGGATGCGCGTGTTGTATGGTCGCTTTACACACAAGCCTTTGGGTGCCCAGCCGCTCGTGTCACGTTACCCCCTTAGGGCCTGGAGACCCCAGGTCTTACACCACACTCCTGAAGAATCTCTGCCCTCCACATCTAACGAAGACAATCGTGAATACAAAGTAACTACTGCACACCGGGTCTGGTGGCTCGGTGGTCTAATGCGTCACTCTAGGGGCCTGTGTTTGACCTCATGGTCGCAGGTTCAAATTCCGGCGGGTTCACTCAGCCTTTCATTATTCTGAGATCGATAGAATGAGTACCATTGAGTTGGGTAACAATAAGCATCTGTTATTCAGCACTAAGATGCCCACGGGTGAACATGCACTTTACACATACACGTTATGTTATAAAGCAGTTTCCTCCACCTCTCAGCAAGACAGGAGAACTCAGACTACCAATGTGGAGTGAGGAAATGATCTGACTCTGTGCTATGGTATTCAGAACCTATAACTATTTAGCACTAGGTAGGTCAGCAAACAGTAGACTATGAAGGGTGCAATGCAATCTAAAAAACAGCTGATGCATACTGGAACCTCAGCAAATTGCAAATTGCTATCATACAACACCCTTCATTCTTTCTAAGCGTCTGGAGTCAACACATTTGACGCCTTAGTGCGTATTCACTTAAACAACACATTGAAGAGTGTAAAGATGTTCGCAAACTCCGTGAAGGTCGATGCACCAACCACGAAGCTTACTAGGGCATTGGATTGCAGCACTTTCAGACACCACATCATACGAAATGTTCTACATTCTTTTCCCTTGGTAGGTGCATTTCCTGTCCTGACTCCCCCGGCCAAGTTCCCTTTCCCGTACCTAGTCCACTCCTCCACCCCACCACCGTTTCTCCTCCGGCTATCCACTCCTATCCTGGAAACATCGGCGCTGATGTGACGTGACCCGCACAGGTGTGAGATATGTGTGGGCTACTCTTTCATTTGGTTATTCACGAGGTTATTATGGTAAAACAATAAGCTTAACACTCCTTCAAGACTTAGCCTGAAGGCTGCTCTCCACAGCTGCCACTAGGATAGCTTTCTTTAAAGGTTGTCTTAAACCTATCATCAATAGGAGTCGAATTGGACTGGTGCAAGGTGTCCCTATAACTAGGAACAGCATATGCCAGGCCAACTTCTCACATTGGTGTGCAGCGGTTGGATTCAAGCTTGCCATTGTTTTACCAGATAACAAATTGAATTTCTAAAGTGAAAGCCACTTGGTACCAAAGGTACATATAAATTCAAGCTAGAATACAATAAGTTCTACTGAACTTAGAGTTGTGTGTAGAGGGTTTAGCACACCTTGACTACAACTCAAGAGAGGGTTCAGTAGGCCACACTTAGTGTAGGTAGATACATCACTACACTAAACATGTCTTCAGGTGCAGGTGCCACTAAGGCTATGGAAGGACCCCACAGGGTCCCAGTTGATAAGTATGATCATCTCTCCTTTGCTGAGCTCAGGGAGATGTGCACCCTTAGAAAACTGAAGACAAACAAAGGTGCCAACACCCAACGTCTCAGGGAAATCCTGCTCATAGCAGACTTTATGAAGTCCATAGGGTCCAGAGGAACAGACAGAGTGGGTGGGCATCCATCAGAAGAGGACACTCCCAGAGTGGACTCTGATGAGGACCAGGAAGAGGATGAAAGTCCTGACCTGGAAGAAACAAACCACTCACAACATGGAGGTGAAGGCCCAAGAGGCACTCCCTCCATCCCTAGTGGGAGAGTGGTGGGTCCAAGAAGGAACAGATCCCCCTCAGTGGGATCCAACCATTCTCAGAGATCCAAAGGGTCCTCTGCCTCTTCTCAGAGAAGAGAATCCTTCCATGAGAGGAAATGCAGACTGATCAAATTTGAGTAGGCTAAGCTTCAGCTTAAAAGAGAACAGTTAGCATTAGACAGGGAAGCCCTGGAGCTTCAGAAAGCTTCAAAGAAGTGGGGTCTAGAGACCCGTGGTGGCAGTGATGAAACCCCTAGAGTTAGAGAGAAAGTCCCTGACAATATGAACCTCCACAAGATTGTGCCCCCCTATCAGAATGGGGATGATATCCACAAATGGATATCTGCTCTTGAAAGGGCCTGTAGAGTACAGAGGGTCCCAGTAGAGCAGTGGGCAGCAATCCTGTGGCTCTCCTTTTCAGATAAAGGTAGAGACAAGCTCCTCTCTGTAAGAGAAGAGGATGCTGATGATTATTATATCTTGAAAGCTGCTTTAATAGATGGGTTTGGCTTAACCACTGATCAATACAGACTTAAGTTCAGAGACACCCAGAAAGCACAGAATCAAGATTGGGTAGACTTTGTGGATTGTGCGACCAAGGCACTGGAAGGTTGGTTAAATGGCAGTAAAGTTAATGATTATCAAGGATTGTATAATCTCATTATGAGGGAGCAGATTCTTAATAATTGTCAAAACCAACTTTTACACCAGCACCTGGTGGACTCTGATCTGACCTCTCCCCAAGAATTTGGAAAGAAGGCAGACAAATGGGTCAGAACCAGGATTAGGCCTAAGAACCAAGTTGGTGACCAGAAGAAGGATTCCACTAAGCCCAAAGAGAAAGGTGGGGATGATAAACAAGAAAAGTCCTCTGAAGGGCCCCAAAAACCCAGTGCTGGGGGGGGTCCCAAAATACTTCCTCTAATAACAAGAAACCATATTGCCATGTGTGTAAGCAACCTGGCCACTGGAAAACTGACTCCAGCTGTCCTAAGAATGGCAATAAAGAAAATGTTCCTCCAAAACCAGCTCCAACACCTCCTGTTACTACTAGTAGTAATCCCCCAGGCGGTGGGAGTGCACCCAAAAATTTAGTTGGGATTTCTTGGGGAACTCAGGGGGACTCTGGCCTATCCAGGTCCCCTACTCAAGCAACTATGGTCTGTGATGGTGGCATGGGGTTTGCCAACTTTACCATGAGCCCCAGTATTTTGGGCAGGTACAGACAAGAACCAATAATCAATGGTCAGAAGGCTGTGGCCTATAAGGACACAGGGGCCAGTGTCACCATGGTGACCAAGAGGCTAGTGCCCATAGAACAGCTTTTACCTGGATTTAGCTACCAGGTGACCAACATAGATGGAATCAGGACAGATCATCCCATGGCAGTGATAAATCTCAGCTGGGGAGGGGTCACTGGCCCCAAGAGAGTGGCAGTGTCCCCAAACTTGCCTGTAGATTGTCTACTGGGGAATGATCTGGAAATCTCAGCCTGGGCTGAGGTTGACCACAAGGCCCATTTGAAAATGGTAGGAATCCCTGAGAGAGTGGATGAGACCCTGAGGGCCTCACCTCCACCCCAGGAGAAAATAGAAAGAGTGAAGCCTGAAACTATGGATCACTCTACCCAAACAGAGAGCATAGGGGAGGAGGAGCAGTCTTCCCCCCACCAGACTACAGGTAAAGGTCCAGTTTCTCAGGGAACTGATCCTGCCCCTTGTGAAGTAACTGCCCCAGAAGTGGACAGGCCTGGCCTGCCCACCTCTCTGATGGCAGGGGACCCTTCCAAGGTGGTACCCAGTCTGGAGCAGGTATCCTGCCCCTCTCTACCCTGCCTCAGTCAGCCCAGGGCTGCAGAGGTCAGGGAGGTCAGTGGACCCTTATTGGGCCCCTGCCCAGAGGAACCCCCTCATCAACAGATTAGGGACACCCAGCCGAGTAGTTTCAGCCAGGTGAATATTCCTCTACAAACTGAGGGATCCCCCTTACCCTTAGGTATAGGCACCCCTCAAATGGATGATGTTGAGCACAGGGAAACCTGGGGCATAGTTGCCCCAAACCTTCCAGTGCCCTCCACTATTCCAGCCAAAGGGATCCAACCCCCAGCTGTAGGCAGCCAGAGGTTGACCCTTAGGGCCAGATATGACACAGTCCTGGGCAGAAAGGCTTCCATAGTGGCCAGTGATCTGAGGAGGTTGAGACCAACCCAAGTAGGGTCTCACTTCCAGACTCAGACACCCCACCAGCCCACCTCTGACCCAAAAACCAATACAGGTAATTTTCCTAGACTTTGGAGAAACTCTAGAACCCCTTGGGGTAGGATTTCCCAAGTGGACCATGACACAGGGATCAACCATGTTAGTACAGGTTCTTCCTTATATGGCCACTCAGGAAATAAAGGCTTATCTGGACAAGGTTAGCCTTATCTCCTTTCGTTTGGGGGGGTGGGGGGTTATGTAGGAGAGTGGAATCTGACTAATGGTTGCCCCCAACTTTTTGCCTGGTATTTAAGTGGTTTTTGACTAGTCTGGCTGGGATCCTGCTATCCAGGACCCCAGCCTATCTGCTTTCTCCCTAAAACTGATGTAAAGTACTCTAGGTACAAACCTAATTGGATGCTGGGCATGCCCTACCAGTCCCTTGTAGATGGTACCCTAGGTACCCAGGGCATGGGTCCCCCAGTAGGCCTACCAGGGCTGCAGCACTTATTGTGCCACCCTGGGACAGCCACCCAAACTGACACCACCAGACCACTACTGTAGTCTGGGTAAGGTGGTGCTAGCACCCCTTACAGGGATGTAGGTACCCTATGTCCCATACCATTACAACACATATACTCTCATAGGCCACCCCTATGGCAGGCCCTGGTAATCCTACAGGGCTGGGTGCTGAGGTATGTGTGAGGGGGGACCCCTACGTGAGTAGGACCTCTCTGCAACCTTCGTAAAACCGTTACTGGGTTGTTTGTAGTGTAGCCATACCATATACTCTTAACCGCATTATAAGTGAATCGCGTCATCGCGATAACTTGAGAATGGCTACACAGAACCATATCGTGTTTGGTGTCAAACATGAAGGAATCATACCCCCAGTCCAGCCATGGGCATGGAGGCACGATTCCCCCTTGCTAGGAGGGTGATTTGGGAAAAGCGGTAGAATTTAGACACCAATTTAAAAGTGCACATGTACCACAAAATGGCTACTGTCCGCCACCTACACGACTCTGGCTGGCTGTTGCTGGGGAAAACCCCAGCCTCGCCATCTGGACAATAGGGCTCCTGTGCCAGCACCTCCCCAGACAGGATAATGTGGATTGGAACAGGGTGGGTGCACCAAATGTCCTTTCAGAGTTGGACGTAGGCAGCTGCAGAGCCCCAATTCTGCATACACCGCCTGGAACCGGTTCAGGGGCATCCTGCCCCTCGCCCAGGCGGGAAACACACAAAGGGGAGTGGGTGTAGCCACGCTTTCCCGCCTCTACTCTGATTGGTAGGCTCTATTTTGGACCATCCCCTAATCTTGGGGATATATGGGAATAACTTTGCCCTAGAGCATTAGATTCGTCCAGAACTTCACAGAACTGACCTTCGACGAGCTGCTGCCCAGCTGACTGAAGAAATCTCCCTTGGGATAAAGGAGTTATCCCCCTGCTTGGCAGGCACCTAAAAGACTGCAAGATACCCGGTTGGAACTTCGCTGCTCTCACGAACTTCGACGCCTTCCATCAACCTTGAGGTGGGTCTCCAGTGCATCCCAGCGTCCTGTGAGCGTTGCCAGCAAGCCTGAGCACCGTGGACCACGTGGGTGCCGAGATCCCTGCATACCCTGAGACCCCAGCCACCTCTTGCATAGCACCCGACCCCGACCAGTGGGGAAGTAGTGCTTTGGCCCATTTCTGAGCCAACCTTCAAGCAGCATCCGTGCCAAAGCTCAGCTCCCTAGTCCGCTCCGGTGGCCCGTGGGAGCCCTTTTACGCACTCCATTTTGCTGCCCTCCGCGGTCCCTTGTCTCTCGACTTGTGGGCCCTGACGGAGGAAAACCTATCTTTCCAAGAGTTCCCCTGGTTGCTCCAGGCCTGCTCTGCGCTCCCTGCAAAGGTGAGCACCCTCAGACCTCGTGGGTCTGCACCAGCAGCTGCTTTGTTCATCTTGCGTGGGTTGCGGTTGCCAATGCTTAGTGGATCCAATCGGGACACTAACACCGCAGCGACCCTCAGCCTACGTGAGACAGTTGCCCTCCAGAAGCTGGCCTTCCTTGAAGCCTCCCGGAGCCCGTGACTGCAGAGCCCAGCTGTACCTTCGACACCTGAAGCACCCGACATCCACGAGCTCCTTCCTGTGAGCTCCCTGGTCACTTTGCTGTGACCCAGACTCTGTCACCTCTGCTTTCAGGTTCATCTTTATCTTCTCTTCAACTTTAATCTTCACGACTTCAACGACGCTTTCAGCTAGCAGCAGTTTGGACTACTTTTCCATAGAAAATCAGCCCGCGACCCGACACCAGAATCGACCTATGCACCCGGCTTCCCTGGGGCAGGTAACAGTGGTACTTCGGTACTCCAGTGGTGGTGGGCTCTCCAAAGCCTTAAGTCTCAAGCCTTAACTTTGTACTGTTGCTAGAAGTGTCCTTAAACTTTAAATATTCAACCGCGACATTCTCCATAGGCTAACATTGCGATCCCGATAGCAGCTCTTTGCACTGCACGCGTCTCCCGTGGGTCCCCTTCCTCTTAACTGTGGGTGGATTCTGAAGGGGCAAGCGATCCTGAATGCCCTAGGCATTGCCTGTAGAATTGTCGTGGTTCTTATACCACTATTTTAGTATATGGTTTGGTCCCCCCCTGGGGCCCATTGATTTCTGTGCTATTTATTGTGTTTATAAATGCTTGTTTGAATTGTAACTTTGCCACTAGCCACATAAAGTGACTGTGGGATTCTGTCTAGAATAAATACATATATTTTATATATATACCTGTGTGGGCTACTCTTTCATTTGGTTATTCAAGAGGTTATTATGGTAAAACAATAAGCTTAACACTCCTTCAAGACTTAGCCTGAAGGCTGCTCTCCACAGCTACCACTAGGATAGCTTTCTTTAAAGGTTGTCTTAAACCTATCATCAATAGGAGTCGAATTGGACTGGTGCAAGGTGTCCCTATAACTAGGAACAGCATATGCCAGGCCAACTTCTCACACTGGTGAATATCATACTGGTGAATATCATGCTAGTGAATATTGTGCTGGCCAATCAAATGCTAACATAAGTGAAGCGTGCCATTGTCATCTCATGAATTGCATTTATATCTCATGAATTGCAGTTATATCTCATGAATTGCATTTATATCTCATGTATTGCAGTTATATCTCATGAATTGCATTTATATCTCCTGAATTGCATTTATATCTCATGAACTGCATTTACCTCGAACTGCTTGGATAACCTTGAGTGATTTGCATAAAATTCTACAGTGTGGCGTCCCTTATTGTGTGCGTTCCTTGCTTCAGTGGATGCGCGTGTTGTATGGTCGCTTTACACACAAGCCTTTGGGTGCCCAGCTGCTCGTGTCACGTTACCCCCTTAGGGCCTGGAGACCCCAGGTCTTACACCACACTCCTGAAGAATCTCTGCCCTCCACATCTAACGAAGACAATCGTGAATACAAAGTAACTACTGCACACCGGGTCTGGTGGCTCGGTGGTCTAATGCGTTCACTCTAGGGGCCTGTGTTTGACCTCATGGTCGCAGGTTCAAATTCCGGCGGTTTCACTCAGCCTTTCATCATTCTGAGATCGATAGAATGAGTACCATTGAGTTGGGTAACAATAAGCATCTGTTATTCAGCACTAAGATGCCCACGGGGGAACATGCACTTTACACATACACGTTATGTTATAAAGCAGTTTCCTCCACCTCTCTGCAAGACAGGAGAACTCAGACTACCAATGTGGAGTGAGGAAATGATCTGACTCTGTGCTATGGTATTCAGAACCTATAACTATTTAGCACTAGGTAGGTCAGCAAACAGTAGACTACGAAGGGTGCAATGCAATCTAAAAAACAGCTGATGCATACTGGAACCTCAGCAAATTGCAAATTGCTATCATACAACACCCTTCATTCTTTCTAAGCGTCTGGAGTCAACACATTTGACGCCTTAGTGCGTATTCACTTAAACAACACATTGAAGAGTGTAAAGATGTTCGCAAACTCCGTGAAGGTCGATGCACCAACCACGAAGCTTACTAGGGCATTGGATTGCAGCACTTTCAGACACCACATCATACGAAATGTTCTACATTCTTTTCCCTTGGTAGGTGCATTTCCTGTCCTGACTCCCCCGGCCAAGTTCCCTTTCCCGTACCTAGTCCACTCCTCCACCCCACCACCGTTTCTCCTCCAGCTATCCACTCCTATCTTGGAAACATCGGCGCTGATGTGACGTGACCCGCACAGGTGTGAGATATGAATCATGACGGGTAAACATAGGTGTGATGGCAGCGCGGCTGCGTGCAGGCCGGAAACGAGGCCCTTGTCTACAGACTTCAGCGGCCTCCCGACCAAGTGAGTCTAGCACTGAGGGGGTCACCTCCCTGTCCGTGCTGCGGCCTGGGAGCGTGCAGCAGCGCCACGGGCTGAAAGCCAAGTCAATGTAAGTCAGGGAGACACACTCTAGACAGCCCGGACGCTCACACATATACACATCGCTGATGGCGCAAAGCACTGTGAGCAGGAGGTTAAAATAAATACAACAACGTGTATATTATTTGGAGAATCGGGGCACATGTCCAAACGGAGGTAATTAATAATTGTGTACATCCCGGGGAACAGGGAGTGTCCATTAGGAGTTGCCGGGCGAACCTGCAGCTAACCATCGGCTTACCCTTTAGTACTCTTGGAGCGGCCCTTGGTACCCATAAAAACAGGGCTCGTGAAGGCAGGAAGAGAAAGTACATGTGGCTGAAAGACCTTTGAACTTTCTGTAGTCCTCACCGGTTCCCTTTCCTATAGACCACCAGCAGCAAATAAAAGGCTGTTGAGACACTAAGGACGTGTCAAGAGGTCAAGCTGATGTTGTCATCAGGTGTCAAGCAGTGTGTGATGTCACTTCCGCAACCCGTATTCGATCCGGTGGGAGCTTTGGCAGAATCACACGTGCCTAACTAACCCTTGGGAAAAAAACAAACGGATTGCATGGCGGCACGATGCACGTGATTGTGCGCGTGCTCGCCATGCAATCCACTTGGGCTGAAGCGCTTCCCCAAACGGATTGCATGGCGGCACGATGCACGTGATTGTGCGTGTGTTCGCCATGCAATCCACTTTTGGGAGCACTTTGAAATGCCCCTCTTACTAGAGTCTCGCATCGCGATTGCGTAAACGCAATAGCTAGGCGAGACCTAAAAAGAGATCAGTAAGCTCTGTCACATCTGTCATGGATCACAGCTGCTCCTTACAGAGATTTAAAACATGAGAGAGGGATCAATGTGCGCTATACAGAGCTCCGTAAAATACGTTTTGGATCTCTGCCACTAAGTAGAGCCCTCTTTCAGACCAGTAAGGGATAACTCCTGCTTGGAATATTGCTCTGATTGAACACGAATGGTCACTGTTGTTCTGTATAGAGCCCGGTCCAAATCACTAATGGGTCACTGCTGCTCAGTATAGAACTCAGTCAGATCAGTAAGGGGTCACTGCTGATCTGTGAACACCTCTGTCGGATCAGTAAGGGATCACTGCTCCTCAGTATAGAACTCTTTCAGATCCATAAGAGGTCACTGACGCTCAGTATAGAACTCTGTCGGATCAGTAAGGGGTCACTGCTGCTCAGCATAGAACTCTGTGGGATCAGTAATGGGTCACTGCTGCTCAGTATAGAACTCTGTCAGATCAGTAAGTGGTCACTTCTGCTCAGTTCAGAACTCTGTCAGATCAGTAAGGTGTCATTGCTGCTCTGTACAGAACTCTATCGGATCAGTTAGGGGTCACTGCTGCTCAGTATAGAACTCTGTCGATTCAGTAATGGGTCACTGCTCCTAAATATAGAACTCTGTCGGATCAGTAAGGTGTCATTGCTGCTCTGTACAGAACTCTGTCGGATCAGTAAGGTGTCACTTGCTGCTCTGTACAGAACTCTGTCGGATAAATAAGGTGCCACTGCTGCTCTGTACAGAGTGCTGTCCAATCAGTAACTGATCACTGCTGATCTGCAACGACCTCTGTCTGATCAATAACGGATTACTGCTGATCTCTAAAGAGCTCAGTCCAAACGGTCCGGGATCACTCTTGATCTGTGTAGAGTGCTGTCCACACACATAGTTTTACAGTTGCTCTATACAGAATTCCAAAACATAAGTAATAACTAATTTCTACTCTGTATATGACTCTGTGCAATTAGTAATGGACCAGAGCATCATAACGTGTTACGGGAAGTGATTCCACCATCAAAGCCCTATCATGCAGCTCTATAGTGAAATCGCTGCCTATCCTTATAAAGAGCTGTTACAAGATATAGTAATAGCTGTGTCTTTATCTCAAGCGTTGACACATCAGTGTGGGATCACTTCTTGTTCTCTATAGAAAGTACTCTGGAGCTTTATGTACAGCACTGTTGCATCTGCAAGAGTGACTGTTACTGTACGTAAATCTATAGCTATCAGTAGGGGCTCACCGCTGCTTTAAACAGAGATCCATCTACTCATTAATCAGAGGTTTATATTACAAAATATTAAACTATGGATCCTTATTTTGTCAAAGGGTTTTTGTATGTACAGAATGATGAGATTAAATCTATGTCAGGCAGGGCTACTGACACTTCCGGGATGTGCTAAAAACCATCACATTTTTGTCTTAACAGAAACCAAACGTATTCTGAAGAGCCGGAGAACAGCAACAACAAAAACAACAACAACTAGTCCAAAAACAGCAAGTACAGCTCTTGGTCCCTTTTGCAAAGTAAAGGGGGCTATCAAAGATGGAGTGTGCAGAGTTATCAATAAACTTGCAGATGGCACCTGTCAAGTGATCGAGAAAGCTGCCGATGGCATCTGTGAAGTGGGTGGAGCACTTGTTGGTTTAAGTTGCCGTTTGATTGGAGCAGTGGAGAGCATATGCCCCACCTCGACCCCTAAAAGCCGACACAACGCTAGCACCCCAGGAAACCATTCTGCAATCAAACTCTCAGTAACACCATTGTTTACAAATCTCTTTAAGACGATTATCAACACACCAACTTCTGCATCAGAATCCGTGACTACTTCTCCATCTCCATCTATACCACTCACGACAAGACAACATCCTGATACAGCCGGTAAAGTGGCAATCATTTCCATTTTGTCAATGTTATATTCAGCGCATTCTAGAATACAATGAATTCAAAATTCAAATGTCACCCTGATCGCTGGAAGATTAGGGCAGGTGCAGCTCCCATATCCAGGTTTTAGAGCCTGGAGAGAGAACAGGGTAGACTGCTGTTAGGGTGGGTCAGCCATGGGGATGTATTTATGGCAGTGGCCCACCTTCAGCAAAATACTCTTGTGGAAGGGTGGAGGCCCAGTGGATGAATTATAAGTGTGTCTTAGTGGCCGGCAAACCTATGTCAGGTGCATCGTGCTAGCTCCCCCTCTCCTAGGGAAAAAAGACCAGCAGACTATTCTGGCTGTAGCCGTCTGTAGGAACAGTAGATGGAAAAGAAGGTGGAGACTTAACTTGTGTGTCTGTTCCCTGTCTGGTAGCATAAGTACTAGAATATGTGGCTCTAGTATCCAATGAACCCAAAGGGTCCGTATTATTTTTGCCTTTGCAGCCTTTTCCATTAGTAACCTCTTCTATGTTGTGAAGGGAAAAGTGGTGCACATGCAGAACGCACACCTTGAACGAAGTCAAAGGAGTGTGCAGGCAGTGTTCCTCCTAAGCTATCCTGGCTGAAGAGGGGCAAAACCCCGAAACTGGTCACACACCACGGAGGTCGCGCTGTCCTGAGGGTAGAGATATTAACCGGCTTCTGTATTGTAACTTTTGTTTTGAGCGGGGAATTGAAAAGCATTGGTTGCACCGGGGGGAAATTGTGATTACCTGCTGACATTCGTACCTGACCATAGTAGTCTTTTTAAATTGTGACATCTGCGCCTATGAGATACACACCTTGTTTTTAAAATTCAAATTGTATTTGGGGGCAGCGTGGGGAGAATTCCCCTGGGCTTACCTATGGCCACGATCTTTCCCGCTGCACACCCATCATAAGAGCATTTCTGTTTCTCTAACGCGGTCTAGTGGTTGAGAGGGAGTACAGCTGCTGCACAGCAGAGCTGATTGGTTGCTAGGTGGAAGGGGGTAGCCTTAACTGCGATGCTGGAGCGATCGCGCAGCGGGACCACCACGGGAGTGCCTAAGGCAAGCACGTCTGAGCCCGGCCGGGGCTAGGGGCCATATCCCCTGGTTCTAAGCGGAGATACTCTGCTTTTGAGTTACATTGCCTGGCCACAGGTAATCGTGGACTTAATAACAATGCCATAGCCAGACTGAGAAGTGAAAACATGAGACAGGTAGCCACACTAGTCTGAGGCCAGCACCTCATAATACCACCAGCCCGGGACACCCCCGGGCCTAAAAATAGCTGTTTTAAATACAAGATCACTACAGAAACACCATCTGGAGATCCTCACGCTTCTCCAGGAGCGGGATATTGACATAATGGCACTAACGGAAACCTGGTTGAGTGACATCTCCACCCCAGACATCATCGCTGCCCTTCCTGGTGACTTTGACACCCTCTGGCACAACAGGCAAGACAACAGGAGAGGGGGGGATTCTTTTTAACACCAGGATCATGGCCACCAAGATCATAGCAGGGAGCATAGACAACACAGATATGCTAGGAATTAAAATCTCCTTTAAATCCTCTTGCCTCCTTCTCCTGGTAGTCTACCGCCCTCCGGCGGCAACTCCTGGGTTTAATGACTATCTCGCTGAGACCGTGTCTGATCTTAGTACATGATACCAACGACTCATGGTGATTGGAGACTTCAACCACCAATGGGACAAAAACCCTAGAGAGCCGTATGCCAAACAACTTGAAATGGCAATGTCCTCCATGGGGCTCTATTAATTGGTCGATCACTCAACCCACATCAAAGGGCACACGCTGGACCTGGTTTGGTCCTCTGACCCACGGGATAGGCTTATGGATATTTGGCCCTGCGCCTGGTCGGATCATTCTTTGATCTCGTGTTGGGTGCCTATAGATAGCCCGCTTCCACAATCTCCTCTGAAATGGAGGAAGGTGCGGAGCTGGAATAAAATTCAGGCAGAGAACTTAGTCGATACACTACAGAGGCTATCCTCACCCAATTCTGAAGTATGCAACATTGATCTAGAAAGCCTAACTCTCACTAACAAGCTGCTATTGATCAGGTAGCTCCAGAACGTAACGAAAGAATTAGACATAAAGGCAAGGGGGCCCCCTGGTTCAACAAACAACTGAGGGAAAGGAAACAAAGCCTTTGCCAAGTCGAAAGACGGTGGCGGAAAGCTTATGACCCCGCCAAGCTAACTACTTATAAATCTCAACTTACACTATACAAAAAGGCCATCATATCTAGAAAAGCTGAGTACTATGCAGAGCGAATCGCCAACGCGCCTAATATACAAAAGGAGACTTTTAAGATCTTGAAAGAACTCAGCAAAAAGTCAGATACTAACCTTGCAGTAGCACCCACTGACTGTAATGTCCTTCAGGCTTTTTTTCTCCAGAAAGTAACAGATATTCTTTTAGAGATTGAAAACACGCGTATCACCACAAGCTCCCCGGAATTGTCCACCCCCCTAGCCCCTACCGGCAATCTTCTCACCAGCTTTCCTTAACTAGACTCAAGGGCTCTCACACTCTTGGCCAATGGTGCCAAGTCAGGCTCCGCTGCCGACCCATGCCCGCCACGGATCTTCAGAATGGCTTTACCTGCCTTGGAAAGCCAGATTCTCACCCTCCTGAATAATTCCTTGCCGACTGGCCTGGTCCCCGCTAATCTGAAGGAGGCCAGAGTTACTCCTCTTTTGAAAAAACCAGGGGCAGACAGGACCGTATTAAAAAACTTACAGGCCTATCTCCCAGCTTCCCTTCTTGGCGAAGGTCATGGATAAACACGTCTTGAGGACAATTTCAGCATTCCTGGAGAAACACGAGCTTCTCCATGCCCACCAGGCAGGCTTCAGAGCCCATCATAGTACGGAGCTGGTTATGCTTTCAGTTCTGGACTTAATCTGCACGCCCCCACCCCCAGGTTTTACAGCTGTACTCGATCCCACTATTGACAGGAGCTTGCTGTGCAGTCAGTGGGGGTGAGTGGGTGTCTGGTGTACCATCCTCTGACGTAAGGCTAGACTCTAGGCATGGTGTTGCCTTCAGCAGGGCCCTCTAAGGCCAGTCACAGCCTGCAGAAAGTATGGGTAACAGTACACACCACCATTTGACGGGACCAGTTATTAAAATTGTAAGCCACCGTATTTTCCTTAGGGTGGGGGAGCGCATAGTATTAACTGGAGCTCCACGACCATGTACACAATATACACGTTTGATAGGAGTGGGGATGATGCAGCAGGTGCATGCACTTTCATGGGTGTTTGTATGTACCATGTGACACTTCTAAGTGCATCTGTCTGGAATGTGCAAGGGCAGTCTGATAAAGCAGAGTACAGGACGTTTACAGTCAGGTTGATACAGGATGTGCACCTATTTACATGTGTATGTGCTTACAAAGTGCAAGAGCATTCCGCCGTAGCATTTCCATCTATGTGCATGCATGTGAGTATTATATGCAAGATCTTTGACATGGAGCACATGCCTTCGTTTATAAAACGGAGTGCACAACGTGAACTGGCATTTGTATGTGACCTCTTTACATTTATGCTAAAAAAAAACTGCTAGGGCATTAACTGCTATGTACGTATTCACAAAGACTGTAGAAATGTATTGTAAGTAGCATGTGAACGTATGTAAATTGAGAGTGGGAGTCATTACGATACAGCACGCGAACCTGCTTGCTAATGTGCCCAAGTCGTAGGTGCAAGGGCATTCCCGTGACCAAAGTGGTCATATTTACAATTATTTCGATAAAGTGAGCAAGCACCTGCTCTGTGTGCACGTCTTACTGCTTACACGTTCACAATCTATAAAGACATTTGAATGCAGCACGTGTGTGCATACGTTGACTTGACAGAACACTTTTTACACGATGCTCGTAAACCACGGAAACCTAGTGTCTCACTAAGTGCTGCCAACAATGTCACAACTTTATAATTGTTATAACTCCCTTCTGCTCACGGGAGTATCGTACTTACCTTTTGGAGGCAGTGCAACTTCCAGTTTGGGGGCGCTCCTCTGCGTTGCTTGTAATCTCTATTAAGATCGTTCTGGCAGCACGGTCTCTATGCTTTGAGGAGGAGTTTAGCAGATCATCTGTCTGTGACACATACATACTCGGCCAGAGCTGCCGATTTTGGAACTGGGGAACCAGGTATGAGTCTTGACCTTCAATCCAACATCCTGTTATTTTGGGAAATCACTTTTTTTGCAGTTTTAGATAGCGCAACCCAAAAGTATTAGAGCGCGTTACTTGAGCACCAGTTACATTACACAAGGAGGCATTTATTTTGGTAGACACAGATAAAGTGATTTGCCCAGCTTCAAAATTGGAAGCTCTGACCATTACGCCACATCCTCTCTTTAGCCCCCCCTAAAAACACACAAAAAGTGAACGTGTCATTGGGTAATGTAACTGGTGCTGTATGTAACGCCCTCCGATACCGTCAAATCAAGTTTGTGCTACATAAAACTGCTAAAAAAAAAAACTAAACAAAAAAACACCAGCTACTGGGGGCTACCCCCATTAGGTTCACCACTCGCCAGCGCCGAATAAACACCCCGACTTCCTCAAACCTGCCACAACACTGTAGGCTGCTTAACCCTGGCTCCGTTTTAGATCCTACATTATAAGTTATAACAAGTTGCTCTGTGGAGCAGACGGGGGGGGAGGGAAAATGAAAGCGCGCAATGCGCACGCTGTGTAACGCCAGCCTGGTGGGACAGGAGATGTGCACGCATACGGAGTGCACATCTCCGGTCCGTACGCGTGCACATCTCCTGTCTCCCTTCGGCACAGAAAGCGGCAACAATAGATCTCGTCAAGGCGCGCAACGCGCATGCGCTGCGTCGCTAGGCGAGACCTAAAAATTACTCATTACTGGGCACCGAGTGTGAATGACCAGTTGTAAAAAAAAAAAATTCTACAGGCGAACTAAAATAAAAATAACCGAAAGCAAAGCATAAACAAAAGAAACGTAGAACACCTAACTAGCTTCAGGTTGCAAATGAATCATCTGTTTTTCTCCTCGGCCATTCTTATGACGTCCCGAATGCCAGTTACCACCAAAAGGGTCCAGCAGAAACTATCTGAACCTCGTCCACTGGAATTTCAATAAGAACAACTAAATAAAACTTCTACTTAAATACATGGATAGCGAGTGAGGTATAAATAAATTCTGTACACAACAATAATAAACTAATTGCAGCTGTGCTGCGGATGTTCTCTTCCTACGCAAACTCCCACCATGTAGGAAACGGTGAGGCACAGCCTAGCATGGGGGTGGAGGGGTAGTCTCTGAAAGCGCAAGAGGCCTGCCATCCCGCCATCTGGCGCATTCCCCCGCACACCAATTGGTTCGACAATTAGGGTAGAGCTAATCAGCAGACAGAATCTGTTTGTGCCACTTTCTGGGAGATCCAGGCCTGCAGATGTCATTGTCCTGCGCCCTTCCTGCCAGGGCATTATGCTGGAAATGCTATTTCTGAAGGCACTCAGGGAAGAATGGCGGTGTTTTGTAGTGCTTTGCCGCGGGGACCTAAATGGCAGAACGGGCAGCTGCCATTTAACACTGTGCCACTAACACAGGAAGGAAAGTCCTGGGTGCATAACCGAGTCTGGTGACACTCCATTGATATATTATTGTTCTATATTAGGCCTCTTGTAAGATGCACCGTACAGAAGCTTGGTTGGCGCATTGGGGATCTAATATAAATACATGTACATGGCATAATTGTGGTGTGACGCAGCAAAGCAAACAATGCTTTTGTGAAACTGATATTAGGGTACTAAAAAGGCAATTAGTCCTTTCAAACATTTCATCAATTAAACATATGATTTTAGAGCTTCTAAAGCGCACATCCGATTACGGTACATTTCAGCGCCTTTTCATTCATAGTTTTTCTTACACGTTTCTACTTTCTGTTTTTTTATATATGGGAATTTTGGTGCTTTTATGATTTTTTTTGTATTATCCAGATCCATTTTCTTTCATGTCTGCCTTATTTCCGCTGCCTTACCCCGATGTTCTGTTTATTTGTCCATTTCTACGTATTCTGCTGTTTAGCTCTAATTTGCACTTATGTGCTCCGAGCAGTGGCCCTCGAGCTGAGGTCAGAGGTCGGGCCGCAGCAGGCTTCCTCTGAACAATATTTGTTGTTTTTTTGCCACCGCAGCTCACTCACCCCTCCCCCACTGCCCGCAGCATTACAGTTCCCAAACCTTTTTTTTTTAAATGCGCTTCAAACACGCTGCTTTGATGTGTAACTGACTTGCGACCACAAAATGGGCACCCTGCGGTCTCGTATTATTTACTAGCTGCTGAGAGGGCGCCATATGTCTTTCCGCCCAAGGTGTTATTGGAGCAAGAGCCGGCTCTGACCTCTAGATAAACTCGAAAGGGTGCATGCGGGCGCATGCCCAGTACTTCTTAAGCAGCTCACACCTGTGCAGGCGCTGCTGCTGCCGCTGATAAGAGGCGCCTGGGTGCAGGGGCTCTGCTGCTCCGGCAGGGAGGTGCACGGAAGCACGGTATTTTCGGTGTTTAGTCTGCCAGACCCACCGTGCCAATGAGACGGAGCGGCTATGTTGTGAGTGAACAGGAACAAGACACTTACATATGATGAAGACGAGTGTCCAGGGCGATCCTGAGGGAGAAGAGGACACAGTCAGACACAAAGGAGAGAAAGAAAGACATTCTTGTCCAGAGGGAGAACAAGACACACAAGGTCTGTGGGGGAGAAAGAGACCCTCAATGATTCATGGGGAGATAAGACATACAGTGACATTGTGGTAAATAATTTAATTACCGGGACTTAATTTGATACAGAAACATAATAAATATAGCTCAGTAAATAAGAGGCAGAATCCGTGGTATTAGAGGTTCGGAATGGGCTTTATTCCAATGGTCGATTCGAATCGGTTGCTCCAAGTTCCATCACCACGAAGGTTCAGGAAGTGAAGTACATACGTTATTGACAATCAATCACTTTTATACAATAGGCATTACAGTGAAGCAAATGCAAGAGGCGTAACAATTGATAGTGTGGATAATATATTCATGCGTAGCAAAAAGTAGGCGTAACTGGGAGTGACTAGGGAACGTCATCAGGTGTGATGTCTTAATAGGGTGGTTCCATGAAAGAATTTCACAATGTCAGCAGAAATACTTGGCAGAGATGCGCGCGCAGCCGCATGACGTGTGATTGACGTGCAACTAGGGGGTGAAGGGGACTTGACATTTAGCTCTACATGTGGCGACAGAAGTCTGGAGGGTCAAGTCAACCTAATCCCAAATCATATCTAACATCCTATGTTTAAAGAACTATGTTATCCAAAAGAGAGGTCTTCTTAGAGTAGAATCTTATTCTATACTGACTATACTGACTGTTAGTGCGTGTACAAGCGTCTAAGTGTCTACACTAGATGCGTGGGCAGAAATCTTCCATAGTAATAGGGCTATGAATTACTTGCATAAAGACAGAGAAGCCGGGCCTTTTGCTCGGTAGCTGGAAGAATGTTTACTTAAACTACTAGACAGGAATGCATCGGGCAGGGAACGGAGCAGATAATTTCGAAGGTGAAATACAGTTTTTGGCAGGCAGCAGGCTGATGTCAGGCTTCGTGAGCCGCGCAGAGAATGAGACAAAGTTCATGGTCACAGATGCAGGTTCAGACTGGAGCTTCAGAGGCAGAAGACAAGAAGAGTTTGATGACAGAATCAGGGCCTACTTGCCTGGACTGTAAAATGGCATAAGTGAACCATATAAAGCCGGTGGCCTTTCATACTTAGGAATGGAATATCCGGCCTATTCATGGCGGATCTGAAAGAGGACATGTTGACGGTGGACGCACATGTGTTTGCGTCTTCATAACTGGAACTGGAGGGAACATACATGTACTTATGATTCATACATGAAACCGTTGGGGTCCAAGATAGGGGACATAACTGATCAGAAAAATCCATATTTCCACATTCCCTCCTTGTCCCCTACTTGCCCGTTAAGAGATATCAATCTTCATCAATCCGTTGATCTGTTCATATAGCATCATTTGTTCTTCTTTTTTCTTCTGGGATGACTGAAATCTTGGTGGTGGAATACACGATGTGGCACACAGACCACAGATCGCTGGTCCACATTGTAGACATAGACAGCAACTGAATAGTATGAGAAGGCCAATACCTAGGAAGGATAGGACCTTCCATCCAAAGGTAGATAATACACTCCAAAACCAACCGGACCAAGTCCAGGTGCCTGGATTCTGGTGTATCTGGCTTACAATCTTATGAAGGCGAGTTATGGCTTTATATACAGATGGCGAATTTTCTGGTATAAAAATGCAACAGCTTGATCCGATGACCCTACAAGCTCCGCCCCTATCGGCCAGGATGACGTCAAGGACAAGACGATTTTGAAGCACAACAATCCGCATAGCAGACTGCTCTTCTGTTAAATTGCCTAAGGCGGAAATAGTTTCGTTCACTACTGCTTCAAGGGTTCTAGTTAATCTACGTATCAGCTTACTATTAGTAACGGTACCTATATAGGGAAAGAGACCTTTATTGAAATCTGTGTATTTTTCCCATGCTGTTTCAGTGTAATCGACTATCGGGAGATCTCTCCTTACTCTATTATATACTAAATGAGTATTTCTGTGATAATCAGGAGGAGCTAGGAAAACAGGTGGCAAAAGAAATCCAATGTAGCAAGTACCATCCCAATCTAGAGGCAAACGTACATATGCCGTCTGACCACATATGAAATAGGAATGGCGGGAAGCTCTAAATGTAGACTTGCCTTGATCACTAAATTCTACTACAGTGGTGCATCTACTATGGCCCAGATGTATGGAACCATTCTTTCTTACACATAATTCACCTTTTACTGGAAAAATTGACATAGCGGGCAAAATTGGAGTAGCTTCGGATTCGACATTTAGGATCATAAGATTAAGCGTAAAATTACCTAATCCATACACTTCATTTTCTAGATCAGTTCCTGTACTCTGGGGAAGTCCCTCCTTGTTAGGATAGCAGACCTTAAGTAAAACTAAGTTCAAATTTCCCCATACCCAGTTATCTTGATAAACTGCAGAATTCGAATCTAGGGAATTAATTAAGCTAAACCATGCTCCACAGGAGCCGTTGTGTGTGAACGGATAGGGAAAAAGAGGTAGAATTCCTTTATAATTCTGATAGGGAGGGAGTCGGCCACATATCCAACAATTTGTAGCATTGCTAACTTGATGGGAATGATGTAACATACTAATAAACGTGTTATTGCGCAGCGCAAATCTATAAGACAACTCAAGCGGAGGTAATTCACTAAAAGAATGTTCAGCAGTAACATTGTAAACATGTCTAGAAATAGGATAATATATGTGCAACAATATACTTGCAGTAATTATTAAAAGACATAAGAAAAACAAAATTAATAACGTCACTGTGCAATGACTACGCAGTGATTTACAGTACGCCTGTCGTTTCAACATTTTTCGGGTGTATTCTCTATTCAGGTCCAAGGGATACATGTCAGAGACAATTCAACCGCTTCACCTCGGAGAGGACTTAAACAATCAAATTGCTTGACTGATTAGACCTGAGTTTTAGTTTATAATGTTCGGAATTACTCTTTTCAACAAAAGGAAGTTTTGAGTCAATGGGTGAAGACACACAAGGTGTGGTATTCACATCCGAGGGTAGTCCATGGAATTTCTTGATATGAGTTGAATGTATCCAGCCTTTCCTGCCTTCGATCTTCACGGCTGTCCTTGTGGTGAGCAAGACCAGCTGCGGCGACTTCCACCTAGGATCCAGCTGAGTCTTTCGATCAAAGTTCCTCACTAGGACCAGGTCGCCTGGAATTACGTCATGGGGTTTCACCTCAGTGTTGTCAGGAAAAGCTGCAGCTACCTGTGAACGACAAGATTGTAGTGCAGACATCAAGGAAGCCAAGTAATCTGTCAGCATATTACAGTCAATATCAGTTATTTTGCGTGGTATAGGCGTCCCCCACATATTTGGTGGTCTGCCAAAGATCACCTCATACGGGGATAGCCCTGTTCGAGAGTGTGCTACCATTCTCATGTAAAAGAGTGCAACTGGTAATGCTACTACCCAGTCGACACCTTTCTCTCTGCATATTTTGGACAATCTAATTTTCAGGACCTGATTATGTCTTTCTACGAGACCTGCTGCCTCGGGGTGTCGGACACAGTGGAACTTCCACTGATAACCTAACAAAAGTGAAACGTGTTTCATTAATTCGGATGAGAACGGCTGGCCGTTATCTGAGTAAACAACACGTGGTAAACCGTATCGTGGGAAGAATTCTCGAACTAACTGCTTGGCAGTAGTCGGGGCAGTGTAATCTGAAACCGGGTATGCCTCTGTCCAACGGGACAGAGCACAGACAACTACGAGAACATATTTGAATCCTCGACATCGTTCCATCTGGATATAATCCATCTGGAGGACTTCAAAAGGGTGATCAGGAGGCTGAAATCCACCCTGTTCTACGGGAACGCTTTTTCCTGGGTTGAACTGACAACAGATCATACAGGTACGAACATTTTGTTTAGCTGCTGCTCGTAAATGTTTATTGAACCAAATGTGTTGAATGCTATCTAGCATAGCTTTTTCTCCTAGATGCGCTGGACTATGTACAGTATTGATTATAACTTGGACCATTGAATCAGGAAGGAACCACACAGATTTTTCCTTCGTCATCCATCCCTGATCCGTTTGGATCCCTCCTAATTCAGTCCATTTCTTTATTTCCTCTGATGTAGCATGTGTCTGTATATCAATTACGTCAAGAGTAGGATCTTTAATCGTCATACAATGTGTTGGCGTCGGAACTATTGTCTTTGTCATGTCGGATGTTGGAGTTTGAGCAGTCTGTTTAGCTGTTCTGTCAGCTAGATCATTGCCTTGAGAAATGATATCAGTAACTTTCGTATGAGCTTTACATTTCATAATTGATATTGCAGTGGGTAGATGTATCGCATCTAATAAGGCATGAATGAGGGGTCCGTGCTGAATGTGGGCACCGTGAGAAGTTAAATAACCTCTCTCTCGCCACAGCACGCCGAAGTCATGTACAACTCCGAATGCATAACGTGAATCAGTGTATATGTTGACTTTTTTATTTGTGGCTTGAATACAGGCTTGTGTCAGAGCGATGAGCTCTGCGGCTTGAGCTGACAAGGTATTTATGCAATTTGTTTCAATGATTTCTGTATCTGTTGTGACTGCATAAGCGGCCACTAGTTCTCCTGTGCCTGTTCTCATACATGAACCATCTACATACAACGTCAGGTCTGGGTCTGACAATGGGACATCGGTTAAGTCTTGTCTGGGTTTCGTCGTGATAGTGATAACTTCAATACAGTCATGAGCTAGTGGGTCTGTTCCGATTACAGGTAAAAGTGTGGCAGGATTCAATGTGTTACAACGTCTGATTTCTATATGTGGCTGAAACAATGTTAATTCGTACCCTGTAAGTCGCGCTATAGTCAAGTGTTGTGTTTGCGTTCTATTTACAAGGACCTCTACTGCATGTGGTACTTGAACTGTCAATGGATGTCCTAACACTATGGCATCGCTTTGTCTGATTGCTAAAGCTGTTGCTGCCACTGATTTCAGGCATGCAGGCAAAGCCTGAGCTACGGGATCTAATGTACTAGAAAAATAAGCACATGGTTTGTGTGCTCCTGCTTGTTCCTGTGTGAGTACTGACAAGGCAGTACCTTCGCGTTCTGTAACAAAGAGTGTAAACTGCTTATGGTAACATGGTGTTGCTAAAACAGGTGCTTGACATAAGGCTGTCTTTAAGCTTTCAAAAGCTTGTGTATGTTCCTGAGTCCAAGGGAGAACAGTCGATGTGGCTGCCTCCTGTGTTGTCAACTGAATGAGTGGTTTTGCTAGAAATGCATACTGAGGGATCAACTGCCTACAATATGAAGTGAGGCCTATGAAAGCCCGCACCTCCTTTTGTGTCTTGGGTATTGGCATGTTAGCTATTAACTGAATGCGGTCGGGTGTAAGCTGCCTTCCCTCCTTGGACAGCGAGTGTCCAAGATAAACAACTCGCTGGACACAGAATTGCAGCTTAGAAGGGGACACCTTGTGCCCCTTTTCGGCTAGAAATTGTAAAACTGTCAGTGATGCTTGCTCACATTCGCGTTCGCTTCTAGCGGTGATCAGCAGATCATCGACATATTGAAGCAAGGCAGTGTTGACTGGCATGTGGATACTGTTGAGTTCTCGTTTCAGTGCTTGGCTATAGATGCTGGGGCTTTCTGTAAATCCTTGAGGTGCGCGTGAGAATTTAAAGCTACGTCCATTTAAACTAAATCCGAACAAGTATTGGCTTTCCGGATCTATAGGGACGCTGAAAAAGGCATTTTTGAGATCAATTACAGTAAAGAACGTTGCTTCGGAATCAATAGCTGTCAGTAATGATGAGATATCTGGGACCACAGGGAATTGTGGCACAATGCATTTGTTCAATTCGCGCAGATCAATAACCAATCGATATACTGGCGGGGCCTTAGGATCTGTTCGTTTAAGAATCGGAATTATCGGGGAATTACATACATTGGAGTCCGTTTCCACAACCACTCCTTGGGCGATGAGCTCGTCAATGATTTGCAGTAATGCCACTACAACATCTGGTGGTAACTTGTATTGTCGCATTCGTGGTAGTACCACTCCTGCCTTTAGTGTAACTCGAAATGGTGTAATATTCATGCAACCAACATCAGTAGGGCCTTGTGCCCATAGATGTGTAGGTAAAGTCTGCAGTCGGGGATCCATGTCTCTACACACATAGTGACCTTTAAAATCACGTAAAAACAATCTTACTCCTTCCGGAGAACAACATATTATAGCTCCTAGAGCTTTCAGTGTTTTTATACCTAACAAGTTTTCTGGACATGATTTAGTAAGCAATAAATCTGTAGTTCGGGTCAAAGGTCCTATCGTAAGTGGAAGAGGCTGTGATACTTCATTAACAATAGGTTTTCCTGAAAAACCAAGGGAAATATTCTGTGAGCCTGAGAGGGGTGCCCCTGGAACTTCACTACGTTTTATGGTTGTTCGACTTGCCCCTGTATCGAGTAAAAATTTGCTATCTTGGCCTAACAATTCACTGTGTACATAAGGTCCTTCTTGGTCTACAGGGACCTCAATAAGGGGTAAGTCAACTTCCCTCTCTAGGCTGGTTCATGCGTATCGTTGATAATCAGGATAGTCATACTGTGCGGTCTGGTACAGCTGTCGTGTCGTGGTTTGTGTGGCAGCAACAGGCAGCGCTGGTGCAGCTGGCACAAACTGTATAGACTGTGGTGGAACTGGCATGGACTGTGCATGCTGCGGGGCTCCTTGTTCATTCTGATCCTGTCTAGGTGGCCGTGGTCTGTCTTTTGTATTACCTATGGCGATATTATGTTTTAAAACTGGACAATCATGTACGTAATGACCTGGCTGTTTACAATAGTTGCATGTCCCTTTTACAGGACCTGCCGAAACACTAGACTGTGTCGTACCCTTTTTATGTCCTTCAGCTGGAACTGTCTGAGAGACTAGCATTTTCATTTTCGTGTCTTTCATGCGTCTTTGTTCATGTTCTTGTTCCTCTCTAATTCTATTGTGATGGTACTGTAACATTTGTAACATTTGTGATGGGGTGTTACCTTGCCAGGTACTCTCGAATTTTAATACTCTATTCTTCACTTGAGGCAAGGAATTTTCAACTAATTTTGTCACAAACAGATGTGGGTATGACTCGCTACTTGCTTTTATGCCACTATTTATACCAAAACATTTTTCAAATCGGGCATAGAAATCACTAGTGTCTTCATCTTGCTTCTGTTTACAGGCTGAAATTGTACCCCAGTCTTCCTTTTTCGTAGTTAATAAACGTGGCAGTACCTGTACTAGTAAACCTGGTAGTGCTTTAGTTTTATCCCCAAGTCCTGCTCCTGCAGTTCGGGCCTTTTCTTCTGCTTCTAATGCTGACCATTCTATCTTTTGGTCTCCCACCTCCCACTCTTTTTCCTTGAGTTTTCATAAATGCCAGCAGGCATTAATACCTTCAATATTGTCATAATGTCGGGATAGGTATATTCTCCCATGAGTAACATGTCTTTAATTTCTCGGTGGAAACCCGCTGGGTCTTTGTCATGACTGGGTACCACTTTCTTCATTTGTAACAATTCTATTTTCGATATGGGCGTATATACAAATACACGTTTGAACTCATTGTCCTCGCCTTTTATTGGGTGTACTTCTCGTAAGGGATTCTGTCTGTCCATGTAATACGTAGTTCTTTCCTTAATGGGCAGTGAGACATGTTCTGGGCATACAAAAAGAATGTACTGCTTTCTTGATTCTAGTATTTCTTTAATTAACTTAGTACCTGAACCTCTCCATCTATTCGTGAGTAATTCAGTCAGTATTTCATGTAAAGGACCAGGATCTGAATGCTGACTCTGATATAGTATAAGGAGTTGTTGAATCATATAAATCCCAGCTAAACGCTGTTCATCTGGGGTGAGATTCAAAAATGTGTGTGCTACTGTATCATCACCATACATTCCGGGGCTGTCAACCCATTGAACGGGTGACCTGGCTAATTCTTGTTCATCCATAGAATCGAGAAAATGATAACCCCTTCGTTCTCGGAGTAATTTGTCAGCGGCTTGGAACGAATGCTCGGGGGACCTTATATTTATTATAGGTGTTTGGAAATTCCTGTTATTATCTGGACATATCGGACGTATCGGGTCAATAAAACATCTAGTACTATTACAAGATCTTCCTCTACCTACATAGGCTATGGTGTCTGACTGTCCTGCGGGCAGTCCTGATCCTTCCTCCTCGCTTTGTTCGAACTGGTCTACCGCTAATCTTTCTTCGTGTAGGCGTTCTATTTCTTTACGGATCTTTCGGCACATGGCTATTATACAATTTTGCTTATCATGTCTCCCTTCTGATATATTCTGGCTCCATCTGGTAAGAATTTGCATTGCTTCCGGGTCTACCCCCGGTCGGTCTTGATTTCTGATCACACAATTTATGAGGAAACGTAACAGTTCCCCCTGTATCTCCACTTTCTGATATTCCATAGCTCTGTTAATACATTCAGAATCTCGCCCTGTTTGGACAAAATGATATATATTATCTAGATGCGCAGTCATTCCTGGTAACTTCCCTAAATACACTGCGGCTCGTCTGATACGTAATGATGCCATGATCATTTCGTCCTCTTTGCCGGGCACAGGGTCATATCTACAATCTACAAGAAGTTCCTTAAGCGTGCGGGCATTTATGAGTTTGGGGGTACGTGAATGTGCTGATTCTTGAAAGGTAAGTTTATTCACTCTGGGTGGCGTAGAAAAAATATTAGTAGCACCTCCCGTAGCCCCATCTGGGGTATCGGGCGTGAAAGGATTCGTTGAACGCGACACAGCAACTATAGGTGTGGACACAGCTATAGAAGTAGCTGTAGGAATAGATGTAGAAACAGATGTGCTTGCCGGAACTTGTGTCAGGATTTGTTGCTGTAGAGATACAGATACTGGATCTTGGCGTTGAACCTCCCTGGCAGGCGGTCTATGTGGGGCGGGATTAGCATACTCGGGAGCTGCGTCATCTAAATATGAGGAAAGAAAAACATCTTCTGCGGTTCTAGGATGCCCCTTAGGATGCATTTTTATTGGAAACAATGGGGGTGGCAAGTCTTTTTGTATTTCCGGAGTAGCCTTAGGTAATCCCTCGGCCAGGAGGGGATACATACCATTCATAAGGGCATTTCTTTGTCTGTCTATTTGTTCTGATTTCACTCGTGTACCTTCTTCAATTAATAGATTTTCTCGGACTCTATTTGAATTCTCTTTATTTTTCTCTTCCTGTCGGAGCGCCTTTTCTGTACGTCTATGAGATTCTTTACGCCATAACTCAACGGCGTCTTTCTGTGACTGTCTGACTTTCCTTTTCCATAACTCTTCTTCTACTTTCATGATGCACTCTGCATCCCAGGTCCCAGCTGCGGGCCACCTCTGACTTTCTGGTAATTCCTTGGTATAGTCTACCCATAAATCAAGAAACAATATAGCGTCTAAGCCATGTTTATGATACATGAAGTACCCTGGAGTGTCCCTAGGAGGAATAGGAACGGCTTCTTCGAGTACCCCTTTTCTAGTTGTGATCTGTCTTAATTTCGAAAAGAGCGGCATATTGAGAACTGAACTGATACTTGATTTTGAACAAACTTAATACAAATAAACACAATAATGAACAGTCATTCACACCACAATATGCAGAACGTATTTAAAACATTTAACATTTAACATTTAACTGAGCAACAATGATGATAACGATCTAAGAAAACTTAATCACTAAACATAATACTCGACTTTAACTGAATTGTTCTGAATTTATATATACTTGATATACTAGATATACTGCTAAACAGTACAGATACACTGCTGAAACAGTGCAGACCGGATTTGTGTACCCAAACCCGTCTTGACCGGCACAACCTATGTGCACGTCAGAACGCCTCCCCAGTAATGGTACTCACCGGGTAGCTCGGAAACGGAAGGCCTCGGAAACTGAACTGAACTTGAACCGGACTGGACTCGACTCGAACACTTCGGAAACTGGACTCGACTCGGGACTTCGGAAACTGGTGGGCCTCTGTATACCTCGGATCTTGCTCTCTCAGCTAGGCTCTGGTCGGGATACTTCGCACTTCTCACCGCCTCGTCTGGGTGTTGATCGCAGCCTCAGTCGCCCCCGCTTGACCGGAGGGAGATACAGGAAATCCTGCTGGTACGCGTTGTTGTCCGTCCAGCTGTGGCAGGAGACCGGGCCTGCAACGCACCGCCGGCGCGTGAGATGAGAAAGTGTCCCTATTCGGGCGCCATTCATGTGGTAAATAATTTAATTACCGGGACTTAATTTGATACAGAAACATAATAAATATAGCTCAGTAAATAAGAGGCAGAATCCGTGGTATTAGAGGTTCGGAATGGGCTTTATTCCAATGGTCGATTCGAATCGGTTGCTCCAAGTTCCATCACCACGAAGGTTCAGGAAGTGAAGTACATACGTTATTGACAATCAATCACTTTTATACAATAGGCATTACAGTGAAGCAAATACAAGAGGCGTAACAATTGATAGTGTGGATAATATATTCATGCGTAGCAAAAAGTAGGCGTAACTGGGAGTGACTAGGGAACGTCATCAGGTGTGATGTCTTAATAGGGTGGTTCCATGAAAGAATTTCACAATGTCAGCAGAAATACTTGGCAGAGATGCGCGCGCAGCCGCATGACGTGTGATTGACGTGCAACTAGGGGGTGAAGGGGACTTGACATTTAGCTCTACATGTGGCGACAGAAGTCTGGAGGGTCAAGTCAACCTAATCCCAAATCATATCTAACATCCTATGTTTAAAGAACTATGTTATCCAAAAGAGAGGTCTTCTTAGAGTAGAATCTTATTCTATACTGACTATACTGACTGTTAGTGCGTGTACAAGCGTCTAAGTGTCTACACTAGATGCGTGGGCAGAAATCTTCCATAGTAATAGGGCTATGAATTACTTGCATAAAGACAGAGAAGCCGGGCCTTTTGCTCGGTAGCTGGAAGAATGTTTACTTAAACTACTAGACAGGAATGCATCGGGCAGGGAACGGAGCAGATAATTTCGAAGGTGAAATACAGTTTTTGGCAGGCAGCAGGCTGATGTCAGGCTTCGTGAGCCGCGCAGAGAATGAGACAAAGTTCATGGTCACAGATGCAGGTTCAGACTGGAGCTTCAGAGGCAGAAGACAAGAAGAGTTTGATGACAGAATCAGGGCCTACTTGCCTGGACTGTAAAATGGCATAAGTGAACCATATAAAGCCGGTGGCCTTTCATACTTAGGAATGGAATATCCGGCCTATTCATGGCGGATCTGAAAGAGGACATGTTGACGGTGGACGCACATGTGTTTGCGTCTTCATAACTGGAACTGGAGGGAACATACATGTACTTATGATTCATACATGAAACCGTTGGGGTCCAAGATAGGGGACATAACTGATCAGAAAAATCCATATTTCCACAACATACATGGAGAAAAAGACCCTCGCTGACACGAAGGGAGAAAAACAATACAGTGACTAAAAGGGAGAAAAAAACCAGCACTGACACGCGGGGAGACAAGCGTGCGTGCCTCGCGCTAAAAGTAAAAAAAAAAAAGTTTGGAGAGGAGAAGGCAGAAGGGGGAGGGGAGAAAGGAGGGGGCCTACACCTGTTTCCCTTGCGTTAACGAGCAGGGGCACCATATCTTTGCAAGTTAATTACAAACAAATGGTGTCAAAGCTCGCTCCCGCAAGGGAATCGCCAAACATGCACGTGTTGCCATTGAAAGCAATGCAACGCGTGCACATTTTTAGGGCAAAAACTGAATCGAGTCCAAAAGGTCTCTCCTATGCAACGCATGCGCGCTGCGTAGGCGAGACCTAACAAAAGGGTGACAGCCACGGTACAGATATGATAGGTACACACTCGCCAATGACCACCCGATAGCAACCGCCTTTATCTTATTAACATAAACTTAGTCAGACAAAGAGAATGTAACCTCATGCAAAAGAGAGCACGACGGCTATCGCCACCCAAACTGAGTCCGTACTAACAGCAGCACACTATTCATACCAACACCGACACCAGATAATAGAAAACTCAGCTAGAATAAAAAAAATACATCACTGTACTTTTGATGAAGACTACCAAACGCACAGTAAAAATATTCTAAATTCATGATACATACGCATTATATATGCAAACTCCACCTTTACAGCACACAGAACACAGTTTAGAGCAGGAAATAACCACTATCCACCTTCGAGGGAAACAAACGAACATTTAGCAATCACGTCACACTCCTGAAGAATCTCTGCCCTCCACATCTAACGAAGACAATCGTGAATACAAAGTAACTACTGCACACCGGGTCTGGTGGCTCGGTGGTCTAATGCGTTCACTCTAGGGGTCTGTGTTTGACCTCATGGTCGCAGGTTCAAATTACGGCGGGTTCACTCAGCCTTTCATCATTCTGAGATCGATAGAATGAGTACCATTGAGTTGGGTAACAATAAGCATCTGTTATTCAGCACTAAGATGCCCACGGGTGAACATGCACTTTACAAATACACGTTATGTTATAAAGCAGTTTCCTCCACCTCTCAGCAAGACAGGAGAACTCAGACTACCAATGTGGAGTGAGGAAATGATCTGACTCTGTGCTATGGTATTCAGAACCTATAACTATTTAGCACTAGGTAGGTCAGCAAACAGTAGACTACGAAGGGTGCAATGCAATCTAAAAAAAAGCTGATGCATACTGGAACCTCAGCAAATTGCAAATTGCTCTCATACAACACCCTCCATTCTTTCTAAGCGTCTGGAGTCAACACATTTGACGCCTTAGTGCGTATTCACTTAAACAACACATTGAAGAGTGTAAAGATGTTCGCAACCTCTGTGAAGGTCGATGCACCAACCACAAAGCTTACTAGGGCATTGGATTGCAGCACTTTCAGACACCACATCATACAAAATGTTCTACATTCTTTTCCCTTGGTAGGTGCATTTCCTGTCCTGACTCCCCCGGCCAAGTTCCCTTTCCCGTACCTAGTCCATTCCTCCACCCCACCACCGTTTCTCCTCCGGCTATCCACTCCTATCCTGGAAAATCGGCGCTGATGTGGCGTGACCCGCACAGGTGTGAGATATGAATCATGACGGGTAAACATAGGTGTGACGGCAGCACGGCTGCACGTAGGCCGGAAACGAGGCCCTTGTCTACAGACTTCAGCGGCCTCCCGACCAAGTGAGTCTAGCACTGAGGGGGTCACCTCCCTGTCTGTGCTGCGGCCTGGGAGCGTGCAGCAGCGCCACGGGCTGAAAGCCAAGTCAATGTACGTCAGGGAGACACACTCTGGACAGCCTGGACGCACACACATATACACATCGCTGATCGCGCAAAAGCACTGTGAGGAGGAGGTTAAAAAAAATACAACAACGTGTATATTGTTTGGAGAATCGGGGCACATGTCCAAACGGAGGTAATTAATAATTGTGTACATCCCGGGGAACAGGGAGTGTCCATTAGGAGTTGCCGGGCGAACCTACAGCTAACCATCGGCTTACCCTTTAGTACTCTTGGAGCTGACCTTGGTACCCATAAAAACAGGGCTCGTGAAGGCAGGAAGAGAAAGTACATGTGGCTGAAAGCCCTTTGAACTTTCTGTAGTCCTCACCGGTTCCCTTTCCTCTAGACCACCAGCAGCAAATAAAAGGCTGTTGAGACACTAAGGACGTGTCATGAGGTCAAGCTGATGTTGTCATCAGGTGTCAAGCAGTGTGTGATGTCACTTCCGCAACCCGTATTCGATCCGGTGTGAGCTTTGGCAGAATCACACATGCCTAACTAACCCTAGCGAAAAAAACAAACGGATTGCATGGCGGCACGATGCACGTGATTGTGCGCGTGCTCGCCATGCAACCCACTTGGGCTGAAGCGCTTCCCCAAACGGATTGCATGGCGGCACGATGCACATGATTGTGCGCGTGCTCGCCATGCAATCCACTTTTGGGACCACTTTGAAATGCCCCTCTTACTAGAGTCTCGCATAGTGATTGCGTAAACGCAATAGCTAGGCGAGACCTAAACAGGGATCAGTAAGCGCTGTCACATCTGTCATGGATCACAGCTGCTCCTTACAGAGATTTAAAACATCAGAGAGGGATCAATGTGCTCTATATAGAGCTCCGTAAAATACCTTTTGGATCTCTGCCACTAAGTAGAGCCCTCTTTCAGACCAGTAAGGGATAACTCCTGCTTGGAATATTGCTCTGATTGAACACGAATGGTCACTGTTGTTCTGTATAGAGCCCGGTCCAAATCACTAATGGGTCACTGCTGCTCAGTATAGAACACTTTTGGATCAGTAAGGGGTCACTGCTGCTCATTAAAGAACTCTGTCAGATCAGTAAGGGGTCACTGTTGATCTGTGAACACCTCTGTCGGATCAGTAAGGGATCACTGCTCCTCAGTATAGAACTCTTTCAGATCCATAAGAGGTCACTGACGCTCAGTATAGAACTCTGTCGGATCAGTAAGGGGTCACTGCTGCTCAGCATAGAACTCTATGGGATCAGTAATGGGTCACTGCTTCTCAATATAGAACTCTGTCAGATCAGTAAGTGGTCACTTCTGCTCAGTTCAGAACTCTGTCAGATCAGTAAGGTGTCATTGCTGCTCTGTACAGAACTCTATCGGATCAGTTAGGGGTCACTGCTGCTCAGTATAGAACTCTGTCGATTCAGTAATGGGTCACTGCTCCTACATATAGAACTCTGTCGGATCAGTAAGGTGTAATTTGCTGCTCTGTACAGAACTCTGTCGGATAAATAAGGTGCCACTGCTGCTCTGTACAGAGTGCTGTCCAATCAGTAACTGATCACTGCTGATTTGCAACGACCTCTGTCTGATCAATAATGGATTAGTGCTGATCTCTAAAGAGCTCAGTCCAAACAGTCCGGGATCACTCTTGATCTGTGTAGAGGGCTGTCCACACACATAGTTTTACAGTTGCTCTATACAGAATTCCAAAACATAAGTAATAACTAATTTCTACTCTGTATATGACTCTGTGCAATTAGTAATGGACCAGAGCATCATAACATGTTACGGGAAGTGATTCCACCATCAAAGCCCTATTATGCAGCTCTATAGTGAAATTGCTGCCTATCCTTGTAAAGAGCTGTTACAAGATATAGTAATAGCTGTGTCTTTATCTCAAGCGTTGACACATCAGTGTGGGATCACTTTTTGTTCTCTATAGAAAGTACTCTGGAGCTTTATGTACAGCACTGTTGCATCTGCAAGAGTGACTGTTACTGTACGTAAATCTATAGCTATCAGTAGGGGCTCAGCGCTGCTTCAAACAGAGATCCATCTAATCAGTAATCAGAGGTTTATATTACAAAATATTAAACTATGCATCCTTATTTTGTCAAAGGGTTTTTGTATGTACAGAATGATGAGATTAAATCTATGTCAGGCAGGGCTACTGACACTTCCGGGATCTGCTAAAAACCATCACATTTTTGTCTTAACAGAAACCAAACGTATTCTGAAGAGCCGGAGAACAGCAACAACAAAAACAACAATTAGTCCAAAAACAGCAAGTACTGCTCTTGGTCCCTTTTGCAAATTAAAGGGGGTTATCAAAGATGGAGTGTGCAGAGTTATCAATAAACTTGCAGATGGCACCTGTCAAGTGATCGAGAAAGCTGCCGATGGCATCTGTGAAGTGGGCGGAGCACTTGTTGGTTTAAGTTGCCGTTTGATTGGAGCAGTGGAGAGCATATGCCCCACCTCGACCCCTAAAAGCACACCCAAGGCTATCACCCCAGGAAACCATTCAGCAATCACACCTTCAGTAACACCATTGTTTACAAATCTCTTTAAGACGATTATCAACACACCAACTTCTGCATCAGAAACCGTGACTACTTCTCCATCTCCATCTATTGCACTAACGACAAGACAACCTCCTGATACAGCCGGTAAAGTGGCAATCATTTCCATTTTGTCAATGTTATATTCAGAGCATTCTAGAATACAATGAATTCAAAATTCAAATGTCACCCTGATCGCTGGAACATTAGGGCAGGTGCAGCTCCATTATCCCAGATTTTAGAGCCTGGAGAGAGAACAGGGTAGCCTGCTGTTAGGGAGGGGCAGCCATGGGGATGTATTTATGGCAGTGGCCCACCTTCAGCAAAATACTCTTGTGGAAGGGTGGAGGCCCAGTGGATGAATTATAAGTGTGACTTAGTGGCCGGCAAACCTATGTCAGGTGCATCGTGCTAGCTCCCCCCTCACCTAGGGAAAAAAGACCAGCAGACTATTCTGGCTGTAGCCGTCTGTAGGAACAGTAGATGGAAAAGAAGGTGGAGACTTAACTTGTGTGTCTGTTCCCTGTCTGGTAGCATAAGTAGTAGAATATGTGGCTCTAGGATCCAATGAACCCAAAGGGTCCGTATTATTCATGCCTTCGCAGCCTTTTCCATTAGTAACCTCTTCTCTGTTTTGAAGGGGAAAGTGCTGCACATGCAGAACGCACACCTTGAACCAAGTCAAAGGAGTGTGCAGGCTGTGTTCCTCCTAAGCTATCCTGGCTGAAGAGGGGCGAAACCCCGAAACTGGTCACACACCACGGAGCTCGGGCTGTCCTGAGGGTAGAGATATTAACCGGCTTCTGTATTGTAACTTTTGTTTTGAGCGGGGAATTGAAACGCATTGGTTGCACCGGGGGGAAATTGTGATTACCTGCTGACATTCGTACCTGACCACAGTAGTCTTTTTTAAAATTGTGACATCTGCGCCTATGAGATACACACCTTGTTTTTAAAATTCAAATTGTATTTGGGGGCAGCGTGGGGAGAATTCCCCCTGGGCTTACCTATGGCCACGATCTTTTCCGCTGCACACCCATCGTTAGAGCATTTTTGTTTCTCTAACACGGTCTAGTGGTTGAGGGGGAGTACAGCTGCTGCACAGCAGAGCTGATTGGTTGCTAGGTGGAAGGGGGTAGCCTTAACTGCGATGCTGGAGCGAACGCACAGCGGGCGCACCGCGGGAGCGCCTAAGGCAAGCACGTCTGAGCCCGGCCGGGGCTAGGGGCCATAATACCTGGTTCTAAGCGGAGATTCTCTGCTTTTGAGTTACATTTCCTGGCCACAGGTAATCGTGGACTTAATACCAATGCCATAGCCAGACTGAGAAGTGAAAACATGGGACAGGTAGCCACACTAGTCTGAGGCCAGCACCTCATAATAACACCAGCCCGGGACACCCTCCGGGCCTAAAAATAGCTGTTTTAAATACGAGATCACTACAGAAACACCATCTGGAGATCCTCACGCTTCTCCAGGAGGGGGATATTGACATACTGGCACTAACGGAAACCTGGTTGAGTGACATCTCCGCCCCGGACATCATCGCTGCCCTTCCTGGTGACTTTGACACCCTCTGGCACAACAGGCAAGACAACAGGAGAGGGGGGGGGGGTGGAGATTCCTTTTAACACCAGGATCATGGCCACCAAGATCATAGCAGGGAGCATAGGCAACACAGATATGCTAGGAATTAAAATCTCCTTTAAATCCTCTTGCCTCCTTCTCCTGGTAGTCTACCGCCCTCCGGCGGCAACTCCTGGGTTTAATGACTATCTCGCTGACACCGTGTCTGATCTTAGTACATGATACCAACGACTCATGGTGATTGGACACTTCAACCCCCACTGGGACAAAAACCCTAGAGAGCCGTATGCCAAACAACTTGAAATGGCAATGTCCTCCATGGGGCTCTATCAATTGGTCGATCACTCAACCCACATCAAAGGGCACACTCTGGACCTGGTTTTGTCCTCTGACCCACGGGATAGGCTTATGGATATTCGGCCCTGCGCCTGGTCGGATCATTCTTTGATCTCGTGTTGGGTGCCTATAGATAGCCCGCTTCCACAATCTCCTCTGAAATGGAGGAAGGTGCGGAGCTGGAATAAAATTCAGGCAGAGAACTTAGTCGATACACTACAGAGGCTATCCTCACCCAATTCTGAGGTATGCAACATTGATCTAGAAAGCGTAACTCTCACTAACACCCTACAAGCTGCTATTGATCAGGTAGCTCCAGAACGTAACGAAAGAATTAGACATAAAGGCAAGGGGGCCCCCTGGTTTAACAAACAACTGAGGGAAAGGAAACAAAGCCTTCGCCAAGCCGAAAGACGGTGGCGGAAAGCTTATGACCCCGCCGAGCTAACTACTTATAAATTTCAACTTACACTATACAAAAAGGCCATCATATCTAGAAAAGCTGAGTACTATGCAGAGCGAATCGCCGACGCGCCTAATATACAAAAGGAGACTTTTAAGATCTTGACATAACTCAGCAAAAAGTCAGATACTAACCTTGCAGTAGCACCCACCGACTGTAATGTCCTTCAGGCTTTTTTTCTCCAGAAAGTAACAGATATTCTTTTAGAGATTGAAAACACGCGTATCACCACAAGCTCCCCGGAATTGTCCACCCCCCTACCCCCTACCGGCAATCTTCTCACCAGCTTTCCTCAACTAGACTCAAGGGCTCTCACACTCTTGGCCAATGGTGCCAAGTCAGGCTCCGCTGCCGACCCATGCCCGCCACGGATCTTCAGAATGGCGTTGCCTGCCTTGGAAAGCCAGATTCTCACCCTCCCGAATAATTCCTTGCCGACTGGCCTGGTCCCCGCTAATTTGAAGGAGGCCAGAGTTACTCATCTTTTGAAAAAACCAGGGGCAGACAGGACCGTATGAAAAAATTACAGGCCTATCTCCCAGCTTCCCTTCTTGGAGAAGGTCATGGAGAAACACGTCTTGAGGACATTTTCAGCATTCCTGGAGAAACACGAGCTTCTCCATGACCACCAGGCAGGCTTCAGAGCCCATCATAGTATGTAGCTGGTTATGCTTTCAGTTCTGGACTTAATCTGCACACCTCCACCCCCAGGTTTTACAGATGTACTCGATCCCACTATTGACAGGAGCTTGCTGTGCAGTCAGTGGGGGTGAGTGGGTGGCTGGTGTACCATCCTCTGACGTAAGGCTAGACTCTAGGCATGGTGGTGCCTTCAGCAGGGCCCTCTAAGGCCAGTCACAGCCTGCAGAAAGTATGGGTAACAGTACACACCACCATCTTACGGGACCAGTTATTAAAATTGTAGGCCACCGTATTTTCCTTAGTGTGAGGGGGCGCATAATATTAACTGGAGCTCCACGATCATGTACACAATATACACGTTTGAGAGGAGTGGGGATGATGAAGTAGGTGCATGCACTTTCATGGGTGTTTGTATGCACAATGTGACACTTCTAAGTGCATCTGTCTGGAATGTGCAAGGGCAGTCTGATAAAGCAGAGTACAGGACGTTTACAGTTAGGTTGATACAGGATGTGCACCTATTTACATGTGTATGTGCTTACAAAGTGCAAGAGCATTCCGCCGTAGCATTTCCATCTATGTGCATGCATGTGAGTAGTATGTGCAAGAGCTTTGACATGGAGCACATGCCTTTGTTTATAAAACGGAGTGCACAACGTGAACTGGCATTTGTATGTGCACCTCTTTACATTTATGCTAAAAAAAACTGCTAGGGCATTAACTGCTATGTACTTATTCACAAAGACTGTAAAGATGTATTGTAAGTAGCATGTGCACGTATGTAAATTGAGAGTGGGAGTCATTACGATACAGCACGCGAACCTGCTTGCTAATGTGCCCAAGTCGTAGGTGCAAGGGCATTCCTGTGACCAAAGTTGTCATATTTACAATTATTTCGATAAAGTGAGCAAGCACCTGCTCTGTGTGCACGTCTTCCTGCTTACACGTTCACAATCTGCAAGGACATTTGAATGCAGCACGTGTGTGCATACATTGACTTGACAGAACACTGTTTACACGATGCTCGTAAACCACGGAAACCTAGTGTATCACTAAGTGCTGCCAACAATGTCACAACTTTATAATTGTTATAACTCCCTTCTGCTCACAGGAGTATCGTACTTACCTTTTGAAGGCAGTGCAACTTCTAGTTTGGGGGCTCTCCTCTGTGTTGCTTGTAATCTCTATTAAGATCGTTCTGGAAGCATGGTCTCTCTGCTTTGAGGAGGAGTTTAGCAGATCATCTGTCTGTGACACATACATACTCGGCCAGAGCTGCCGATTTTGGAACTGGGGAACCAGGTATGAGTCTTGACCTTCAATCCAACATCCTGTTATTTTGGGCAAATCACTTTTTTTTGCAGTTTTAGATAGCGCAACCCAAAAGTATTGGAGCGCGTTACTTGAGCACCAGTTACATTAACAAGGGCACATTCATTTTGGTAGACACAGATAAAGTGATTTGCCCAGCTTCAAAATTGGAAGCTCTGACCATTACGCCAAATCCTCTCTTTAGCCCCCGCCTAAAAACACACACAAAGTGAACGTGTCATTGGGTAATGTAACTGGTGCTGTATGTAATGCCCTCCGATACCGTCAAATCAAGTTTGAGCTACATAAAACTGCAAAAAAAAAAATCTAAACAAAAAAACACCAGCTACTGGGGGCTGCCCCCATCAGGTTCACCACTCGCCAGCTCCGAATAAACACCCCGACTTCCTCAAACCTGCCACAACACTGTAGGCTGCTTAACCCTGGCTCCGTTTTAGATCCTACATTATAAGTTATAACAAGTTGGCTCCGTGGAGCAGACGGGGGGGAGGGAAAATGAAAGCGCGCAATGCGCGTGCTGTGTAACGCCAGACTGGTGGGACAGGAGATGTGCACGCATACGGAGTGCATATCTCCGGTCCGTACGCGTGCACATCTCCTGTCTCCCTTCGCACAGAAAGCGGCAACAATAGAACTCGCCAAGGCGGGCAACGCGTATGCGCTGCGTCGCTAGGCGAGACCTAAAAATTACTCATTACTGGGCACCGAGTGTGAATGACCATTTGAAGAAAAAAAAATTCTACAGGCGAACTAAAATAAAAATAACCGAAAGCAAAGCATAAACAAAAGAAACTTAGAACACCTAACTAGCTTCAGGTTGCAAATGATTCATGTGTTTTTCTCCTCGGCCATTCTTATGACGTCCCGAATGCCAGGTGCCACCAAAAGGGTCCAGCAGAAACTATCTGAACCTCGTCCACTGGAATTTCAATAAGAACAACTAAATAAAACTTCTACTTAAATACATGCATAGCGAGTGAGGTATAAATAAAGTCTGTACACAACAATAATAAACTAATTGCAGCTGTGCTGCGGATGTTCTCTTCCTACGCAAACTCCCACCATGTAGGAAACGGTGAGGCACAGCCTAGCATAGGGGTGGAGGGGTAGTCTCTGAAAGCGCACGAGGCCTGCCCTCCCGCCATCTGACGCATTCCCCCGCACACCAATTGGTTCGACAATTAGGGTAGAGCTAATCTGCAGACAGAATCTGTTTGTGCCACTTTCAGGGAGATCCAGGCCTGCAGATGTCATTGTCCTGCGCCCTTCCTGCCAGGGCATTATGCTGGAAATGCTATTTCTGAAGGCACTCGGGGAAGAATGGCGGTGTTTTGTAGTGCTTTGCCGCGGGGACCTAAATGGCAGAACGGGCAGCCGCCATTTAACACTGTGCCACTAACACAGGAAGGAAAGTCCTGGGTGCATAACCGAGTCTGGTGACACTCCATTGATATATTATTGTTCTATTTTAAGCCTCTTGTAAGATGCACCGTACAGAAGCCTGGTTGGCGCATTGGGGATCTAATTTAAATACATGTACATGGCATAATTGTGGTGTGACGCAGCAAAGCAAACAATGCTTTTGTGAAACTGATATTAGGGTACTAAAAAGGCAATTAGTCCTTTCAAACATTTCATCAATTAAACATATGATTTTAGAGCTTCTAAAGCGCATATCCGATTACGGTACATTGCTGCGCCTTTTCATTCATAGTTTTCCTTACACGTTTCTACTTTCAGTTTTTTTTATATATGGGAATTTTGGTGCTTTAATGATTTTTGTTTTGTATTATCCAGATCCATTTTCTTTCATGTCTGCCTTATTTCCACTGTCCTACCCCAATGTTCTGTTTATTTGTCCATTTCTACGTATTCTGCTGTTTAGCTCTAATTCGCACTTGTGTGCTCCGAGCAGTGGCCCTCGAGCTGAGGTCAGAGGTCAGGCCGCAGCAGGCTCCCTCTGAAGAATATTTGTTGTTTTTTTGCCACGGCAGCTCACTCACCCCTCCCCCACTGCCCGCAGCATTACATTTCCCAAACTTTTTTTTTTTAAATGCGGTTCAAACACGCTGCTTTGATGTGTAACTGACTTGCGAACACAAAATGGGCACCCTGCGGTCTCGTATTATTTACTAGCTACTGAGAGGGCGCCATATGTCCTTCCGCCCAAGGTGTTATCGGAGCAAGAGCCTGCTCTGACCTCTAGATAAACTCGAAAGGGTGCATGCGGGCGCATGCACAGTACTTCTTAAGCAGCTCACCCCTGTGCAGGCGCTGCTGCTGCCGCTGATAAGAGGCGCCCGGGTGCAGGGGCTCTGCTGCTCCGGCAGGGAGGTGCACGGAAGCAGGGTATTTTCGGTGTTTATTCTGCCAGACCCATCGTACCAATGACACGGAGCGGCTATGTTGTGAGTGAACAGGAACAAGACACTTCCATATGATGAAGATGAGTGTGCAGGGCGATCCTGAGGGAGAAGAGGACACAGTCAGACACAAAGGAGAGAAAGAAAGACATTCTTGTCCAGAGGGAGAAAAAGACACACAAGGTCTGTGGGGGAGAAAGAGACCCTCAATGACACATGGGGAGATAAGACATACAGTGACATAATGGGAGAAAAAGACCCCCGCTGACACGAAGGGAGAAAAACCATACGGTAAATAAAAGGGAGAACAAGACCCGCACTGACACACGGGGAGACAAGCGTGCGTGCCTCGCGCTAAAAGTAAAATAAAAAGAAGTTTGGAGAGGAGGAGGCAGAAGGGGGAGGGGAGAAAGGAGGGGGCCTGCACCTGTTTCCCATGCGTTAACGAGCAGGGGCACCATATGTTTGCAAGTTAATTAGAAACAAATGGTGTCAAAGCTCGCTCCCGCATGGGAATCGCCAAACATGCACGCGTTGCCATTGAAATCAATGCAACGCGTGCACATTTTTAGGGCAAAAACTGAATCGATTCCAAAAGGTCTCTCCTAAGCAACGCATGCGCGCTGCGTAGGCGAGACCTAACAAAAGGGTGACAGCCACGGTACATATATGATAGGTACACACTCGCCAATGACCACCCGATAGCAACCGCCTTTATCTGATGAACATAAACTTAGTCAGACAAAGAGAATGTAACCTCATGCAAAAGAGAGAACAACGGATATCGCCACCCAAACTGAGTCTGTACTAACAGCAGCACACTATTCATACCAACACGGACACCAGATAATAGAAAACTCAGCTAGAATTAAAAAAAGACATCACTGTACTTTTGATGAAGACTACCAAAAGCACAGTAAAAATATTCTAAATTCATGATACATACGTATTATATATGCAAACTCCACCTTTAAAGCACAAAACATAGGTGTGACGGCAGCGCGGCCGCGCGCAGGCCGGAAACGAGGCCCTTGTCTACAGACTTCAGCGGCCTTACGACCAAGTGAGTCTAGCACTGAGGGGGTCACCTCCCTGTCCGTGCTGCGGCCTGGGAGCGTGCAGCAGCGCCACGGGCTGAAAGCCAAGTCAATGTAAGTCAGGGAGACACACTCTACACAGCCCGGACGCTCACACATATACACATCGCTGATGGCGCAAAGCACTGTGAGCAGGAGGTTAAAAAAAAATACAACAACGTGTATATTGTTTGGAGGATCGGGGCACATGTCCAAAATGGAGGTAATTAATAATTGTGTACATCCCGGGGAACAGGGAGTGTCCATTAGGAGTTGCCGGGCGAACCTGCAGCTAACCATCGGCTTACCCTTTAGTACTCTTGGAGCGGCCCTTGGTACCCATAAAAACAGGGCTCGTGAAGGCAGGAAGAGAAAGTACATGTGGCTGAAAGCCCTTTGAACTTTCTGTAGTCCTCACCGGTTCCCTTTCCTCTAGACCACCAGCAGCAAATAAAAGGCTGTTGAAACACTAAGGACGTGTCATGTCGTCAAGCTGATGTTGTCATCAGGTGTCAAGCAGTGTCTGATGTCACTTCCGCAACCCGTATTCGATCCGGTGTGAGCTTTGGCAGAATCACACGTGCCTAACTAACCCTAGCGAAAAAAACAAACGGATTGCATGGCGGCACGATGCACGTGATTGTGCGCGTGCTCGCCCTGCAATCCACTTGGGCTGAAGCACTTCCCCAAACGGATTGCATGGCAGCACAATGCACGTGATTGTGCGCGTGCTCGCCATGCAATCCACTTTTGGGAGCACTTTGAAATGTATTTTATTTATTTATTTTTATAATTTTATATAGCGCTGAATCACCCCAAGGGGTATCTCTGCGCTTGCAACAGCAGACCATCTCGACACTAGAAAAGATGCGTTTTCATCAGCTTTCTAAATTGAAGAAGGGACATTTCTGTACGAAGATATTGGGGAAGGCTGTTCCAAAACAAAGGGGCCAGATAGGAAAAGGCCCTGCCGCCAGAACGGGCTTTTTTTATTCTCGGAACAGAAAGAAGTTTTTTTGATCCTGACCTAAGTGAGGATATAGGAGTATATGCTTTCAGTTTCCTAGCTAGATACAGGGGGCAAAGCTCATTTAGAGCCTTGAAAATCATGCAGCCTGTTTTAAATTTCACTCTTTTTTTGATTGGCAGCCAATGCAATTCATGCAGCAAAGGCAATGAAGGGGTCCTGGCCGGAGAATCAGTTACCAAACGGGCAGCCGTATTTTGGATAACCTGCAATTTATCCAATGAAGCTGCCTGAGCAGAGAGAAGAAGAGCATTGCAATAATCAATCTTGCTCATGAGCAATGCCTGAATTAAAGTTTTCCTGGTGGAAAGAGGAAGCATCGGAAAAACTCTTCTAAGTAAACTTAAAATATGATAACATGACCCAGCAATAGTGTTTACATGGGTCTGAAAGGTAAGTTTCTTATCGAGCTTAATGCCCAAATTTTTAGCTACCTCTTTAGGAGCAGGGGCTTTACCCAACTCCTCCGGCCACCAACTGGGTGACCAACAGATGTCTGCACCTCCGAACAGCAAGATCTCAGATTTCTCCGAGTTTAAGTGGAGATAGTTGGTTTTCATCCAGGAGGCAATTGCCGTCATGCCCTGAGAAAATATGGTTTGAATGTCTGTACGCGTTTTGTCGAAGGTGAGGAGGAGTTGGGTATCATCTGCATAAGAGATAGGGGTAAACCCCAGATCCCTCATCAGTTTAGCCAGGGGTGTCACATAGATGTTAAACAAAGTGCCCCTCTTACTAGAGTCTCGCATCGCGATTGCGTAAACTCAATAGCTAGGCGAGACCTAAAAAGGGATCAGTAAGCTCTGTCACATCTGTCATGGATTACAGCTGCCCCTTACAGAGATTTAAAACATGAGAGAGGGATCAATGTGCTCTATATGGAGCTCCGTAAAATACGTTTTTGATCTCTGCCACTAAGTAGAGCCCTCTTTCAGACCAGTAAGGGATAACTCCTGCTTGGAATATTGCTCTGATTGAACACGAATGGTCACTGTTGTTCTGTATAGAGCCCAGTGCAAATCACTAATGGGTCACTGCTGCTCAGTATAGAACTCTGTCGGATCAGTAAGGGGTCACTGCTGCTTAGTATAGAACTCTGTGGGATCAGTAATGGGTCACTGCTGCTCATATAGAACTCTGTCAGATCAGTAAGTGGTCACTTCTGCTCAGTTCAGAACTCTGTCAGATCAGTAAGGTGTCATTGCTGCTCTGTACAGAACTCTATCGGATCAGTTAGGGGTCACTGCTGCTCAGTATACAACTCTGTCGATTCAGTAATGGGTCACTGCTCCTAAATATAGAACTCTGTCGGATCAGTAAGGTGTCATTGCTGCTCTGTACAGAACTCTGTCGGATCAGTAAGGTGTCACTTGCTGCTCTGTACAGAATTCTGTCGGATAAATAAGGTGCCACTGCTGCTCTGTACAGAGTGCTGTCCAATCAGTAACTGATCACTGCTGATCTGCAACGACCTCTGTCTGATCAATAACAGATTACTGCTGATCTGTATAGAGCTCAGTCCAAACGGTCCGGGATCACTCTTGATCTGTGTGGAGTGCTGTCCACGCACATATTTTTACAGTTGCTCTATAAAGAATTCCAAAACATAAGTAATAACTAATTTCTACTCTGTATATGACTGTGCAATTAGTAATGGCCCAGACCATCATAACGTGTTACGGGAAGTGATTCCACCATCAAAGCCCTATCATGCAGCTCTATAGTGAAATTGCTGCCTATCCTTGTAAAGAGCTGTTACAAGATATAGTAATAGCTGTGTCTTTATCTCAAGCGTTGACACATCAGTGTGGGATCACTCCTTGTTCTCTATAGAAAGTACTCTGGAGCTTTATGTACAGCACTGTTGCATCTGCAAGAGTGACTGTTACTGTACGTAAATCTATAGCTATCAGTAGGGGCTCAGCGCTGCTTCAAACAGAGATCCATCTACTCAGTAATCAGAGGTTTATATTACAAAATATTAAACTACGGATCCTTATTTTGTCAAAGGGTTTTTGTATGTACAGAATGATGAGATTAAATCTATGTCAGGCAGGTCAACTGACACTGCCGGGATGTGCTAAAAACCATCACATTTTTGTCTTAACAGAAACCAAACGTATTCTGAAGAGCCGGAGAACAGCAACAACAAAAACAACAACAACTAGTCCAAAAACAGCAAGTACTGCTCTTGGACCCTTTTGCAAAGTAAAGGGGGTTATCAAAGATGGAGTGTGCAGAGTTATCAATAAACTTGCAGATGGCACCTGTCAAGTGATCGAGAAAGCTGCCGATGGCATCTGTGAAGTGGGCGGAGCACTTGTTGGTTTAACTTGCCGTTTGATTGGAGCAGTGGAGAGCGTATGCCCCACCTCGATCCCTAAAAGCACACCAAAGGCTAACACCCCAGGAAACCATTCAGCAATCACACCTTCAGTAACACCATTGCTTACAAATCTCTTTAAGACGATTATCAAGACACCAACGTCTGCACCAGAAACCGTGACTACTTCTCCATCTCCATCTATACCACTCACGACAAGACAACATTCTGATACAGCCGGTAAATTGGCAATCATTTCCATTTTGTCAATGTTATATTCAAAGCATTCTAGAATACAATGAATTCAAAATTCAAATGTCACCATTATCGCTGGAAGATTAGGGCTGGTGCAGCTCCCATATCCCAGATTTTAGAGCCTGGAGAGAGAACAGGGTAGACTGTTGGTAGAGAGGGGAAGCCATGGGGATGTATTTATGGCAGTGGCCCACCTTCAGCAAAGTACTCTGGTGGAGGGTTGGAGGCCCAGTGGATGAATTATAAGTGTGTCTTAGTGGCCAGAAAACCTATGTCAGGTGCATCGTGCTAGCTCCCCCCTCACCTAGGGAAAAAAGACCAGCAGACTATTCTGGCTGTAGCCGTCTGTAGGAACAGTAGATGGAAAAGAAGGTGGAGACTTAACTTGTGTGTCTGTTCCCTGTCTGGTAGCATAAGTACTAGAATATGTGGCTCTAGTATCCAATGAACCCAAAGGGTCTGTATTATTCATCCCTTTGCAGCATTTTCCATTAGTAACCTCTTCTCTGTTTTGAAGGGGAATGTGGTGCACATGCAGAATGCACACCTTCAACCAAGTCGAAGGAGTGTGCAGGCAGTGTTCCTCCTAAGCTATCCTGGCTGAAGAGGGGCGAAACCCCGAAATTGGTCACACACCACGGAGCTCGGGCTGTCCTGAGGGTAGAGATATTAACCGGCTTCTGTATTGTAACGTTTTTTTTGAGCGAGGAATTGAAAAGCATTGGTTGCACCGGGGGGAAATTGTGATTACCTGCTGACATTCGTACCTGACTATAGTAGTCTTTTTAAATTGTGACATCTGCGCCTATGAGATACACACCTTGTTTTTAAAATTCAGATTGTATTTGGGGGCAGCGTGGGGAGAATTCCTCTGGGCTTACCTATGGCCACGATCTTTTCCGCTGCACACCCATCGTTAGAGCATTTCTGTTTCTCTAACGCGGTCTAGTGGTTGAGGGGGAGTACAGCTGCTGCACAGCAGATCTGATTGGTTGCTAGGTGGAAGGGGGTAGCCTTAACTGCGATGCTGGAGCGAACGCGCAGCGGGCGCACCGCGGGAGCGCCTAAGGCAAGCACGTCTGAGCCCCGACGGGGCTAGGGGCCATAACCCCTGGTTCTAAGCGGAGATACTCTGCTTTTGACGTTACATTGCCTGGCCACAGGTAATCGTGGACTTAATAACAATGCCATAGCCAGACTGAGAAGTGAAGACATGGGACAGGTAGCCACACTAGTCTGAGGCTGAGTCTGAGCACCTCATAATAACACCAGCCCGGGACACCCTCCGGGCCTAAAAATAGCTGTTTTAAATACGAGATCACTACAGAAACACCATCTGGAGATCCTCACGCTTCACCAGGAGGGGGATATTGACATACTGGCACTAACGGAAACCTGGTTGAGTGACATCTCTGCCCCGGACATCATCGCTGCCCTTCCTGGTGACTTTGACACCCTCTGGCACAACAGGCAAGACAACAGAAGAGGGGGGGGTGGCGATTCTTTTTAACACCAGGATCATGGCCATCAAGATCATAGCAGGGAACATAGACAACACAGATATGCTAGGAATTAAAATCTCCTTTAAATCCTCTTGCCTCCTTCTCCTGGTAGTCTACCGCCCTCCGGCGGCAACTCCTTGGTTTAATGACTATCTCGCTTAGACCGTGTCTGATCTTAGTACATGATACCAACGACTCATGATGATTGGAGACTTCAACCACCACTGGGACAAAAACCCTAGAGAGCCGTATGCCAAACAACTTGAAATGGCAATGTCCTCCATGGGGCTCTATCAATTGGTCGATCACTCAACCCACATCAAAAGGCACACTCTGGACCTGGTTTGGTCCTCTGTCCCACGGGATAGGCTTATGGATATTCGGCCCTGCGCCTGGTCGGATCATTCATTGATCTCGTGTTGGGTGCCTATAGATAGCCCGCTTCCACAATCTCCTCTGAAATGGAGGAAGGTGCGGAGCTGGAATAAAATTCAGGCAGAGAACTTAGTCGATACACTACAGAGGCTATCCTCACCCAATTCTGAGGTATGCAACATTGATCTAGAAAGCGTAACTCTCACTAACACCCTACAAGCTGCTATTGATCAGGTAGCTCCAGAACGTAACGAAAGAATTAGACATAAAGGCAAGGGGGCCCCCTGGTTTAACAAACAACTGAGTGAAAGGAAACAAAGCCTTCGCCAAGCCGAAAGACGGTGGCGGAAAGCTTATGACTCCGCCGAGCTAACTACTTATAAATCTCAACCTGCACAATACAAAAAGGCCGTCATATCTAGAAAAGCTGAGTACTATGCAGAGCGAATCGCCGACGCGCCTAATATACAAAAGTAGACTTTTAAGATCTTGAAAGAACTCAGCAAAAAGTCAGATACCAACCTTGCAGTAGCACCCACCGACTGTAATGTCCTTCAGGCTTTTTTTCTCCAGAAAGTAACAGATATTCTTTTAGAGATTGAAAACACGTATATCACCACAAGCTCCCTGGAATTGTCCACCCCCCTTCCCCCTACCGGCAATCTTCTCACCAGCTTTCCTCAACTAGACTCAAGGGGTCTCACACTCTTGGCCAATGGTGCCAAGTCAGGCTCCGCTGCCGACCCATGCCCGCCACGGATCTTCAGAATGGCTTTACCTGCCTTGCAAAGCCAGATTCTCACCCTCCTGAATAATTCCTTGCCGACTGGCCTGGTCCCCGCTAATCTGAAGGAGGCCAGAGTTACTCCTCTTTTGAAAAAACCAGGGGCAGACAGGACCGTATTAAAAAACTTACAGGCCTATCTCCCAGCTTCCCTTCTTGGAGAAGGTCATGGAGAAACACGTCTTGAGGACAATTTCAGCATTCCTGGAGAAACACGAGCTTCTCCATGACCACCAGGCAGGCTTCAGAGCCCATCATAGTACGGAGCTGGTTATGCTTTCAGTTCTGGACTTAATCTGCATCCCCCACCCCCAGGTTTTACAGCTGTACTCGATCCCACTATTGACAGGAGCTTGCTGTGCAGTCAGTGGGGGTGAGTGGGTGGCTGGTGTACCATCCTCTGACGTAAGGCTAGACTTTAGGCATGGTGGGGCCTTCAGCAGGGCCCTCTAAGGCCAGTCACAGCCTGCAGAAAGTATGGGTAACAGTACACACCACCATCTGACGGGACCAGTTATTAAAATTATAGGCCACCGTATTTTCCTTAGGGTGGGGGAGCGCATAATATTAACTGGAGCTCCACGATCATGTACACAATATACACGTTTGATAGGAGTGGGGATGATGCAGCAGGTGCATGCACTTTCATGGGTGTTTGTATGCACCATGTGACACTTCTAAGTGCATCTGTCTGGAATGTGCAAGGGCAGTCTGATAAAGCAGAGTACAGGACGTTCACAGTCAGGTTGATACAGGATGTGCACCTATTTACATGTGTATGTGCTTACAAAGTGCAAGAGCATTCCGCCGTAGCATTTCCATCTATGTGCATGCATGTGAGTAGTATGTGCAAGAGCTTTGACATGGAGCACATGCCTTTGTTTATAAAACGGAGTGCACAACGTGAACTGGCATTTGTATGTGCACCTCTTTACATGTATGCTAAAAAAACTGCTAGGGCATTAACTGCTATGTACGTATTCACAAAGACTGTAAAGATGTATTGTAAGTAGCATGTGCACGTATGTAAATTGAGAGTGGGAGTCATTACGATACAGCACGCGAACCTGCTTGCTAATGTGCCCAAGTCGTAGGTGCAAGGGCATTCCCGTGACCAAAGTGGTCATATTTACAATTATTTCGATAAAGTGAGCAAGCACCTGCTCTGTGTGCACGTCTTCCTGCTTACACGTTCACAATCTGCAAGGACATTTGAATGCAGCAGGTGTGTGCATACATTGACTTGACAGAACACTGTTTACACGATGCTCGTAAACCACGGAAACCTAGTGTCTCACTAAGTGCTGCCAACAATGTCACAACTTTATAATTGTTATAACTCCCTTCTGCTCACGGGAGTTTCGTACTTACCTTTTGGAGGCAGTGCAACTTCCAGTTTGGGGGCGCTCCTCTGTGTTGCTTGTAATCTCTATTAAGATCGTTCTGTAAGCACGGTTTCTATGCTTTGAGGAGGAGTTTAGCAGAGTATCTGTCTGTGACACATACATACTCGGCCAGAGCTGCCGATTTTGGAACTGGGGAACCAGGTATGAGTCTTGAACTTCAATCCAACATCCTGTTATTTTGGGCAAATCACTTTTTTTTGCAGTTTTAGATAGCGCAACCCAAAAGTATTGGAGCGCGTTACTTGAGCACCAGTTACATTAACAAGGGCACATTCATTTTGGTAGACACAGATAAAGTGATTTGCCCAGCTTCAAAATTGGAAGCTCTGACCATTACGCCACATCCTCTCTTTAGCCCCCGCCTAAAAACACACAAAAAGTGAACGTGTCATTGGGTAATGTAACTGGTGCTGTATGTAACGCCCTCCGATACCGTCAAATCAAGTTTGCGCTACAAAAAACTTCTAAAAAAAAAAACTAAACAAAAAAACACCAGCTACTGGGGGCTGCCCCCATTAGGTTCACCACTTGCCAACTTCGAATAAACACCCCGACTTCCTCAAACCTGCCACAACACTGTAGGCTGCTTAACCCTGGCTCCGTTTTAGATCCTACATTATATGTTATAACAAGTTGGCTCCGTGGAGCAGACGGGGGAGGGAAAATGAAAGCGCGCAATGCGCGCGCTGTGTAACGCCAGCCTGGTGGGACAGGAGATGTGCACGCATACGGAGTGCACATCTCCGGTCCGTACGCGTGCACATCTCCTGTCTCCCTTCAGCACAGAAAGCGGCAACAATAGATCTCGCCAAGGCGAGCAACGCGCACACGCTGTGTCGCTAGGTGAGACCTAAAAATTACTCATTACTGGGCACCGAGTGTGAATGACCAGTTGAAAAAAAAATTATAATTTCTACAGGCGAACTAAAATAAAAATAACCGAAAGCAAAGCATAAACAAAAGAAACGTAGAACACCTAACTAGCTTCAGGTTGCAAATGAATCATGTGTTTTTCTCCTCGGCCATTCTTATGACGTCCCGAATGCCAGTTGCCACAAAACGGGTCCAGCAGACACTATCTGAACCTCGTCCACTGGAATTTCAATAAGAACAACTAAATAAAACTTCTACTTAAATACATGGATAGCGAGTGAGGTATAAATAAAGTCTGTACACAACAATAATAAACTAATTGCAGCTGTGCTGCGGATGTTCTCTTCCTACGCAAACTCCCACCATGTAGGAAACGGTGAGGCACAGCCTAGCATGGGGGTGGAGGGGTAGTCTCTGAAAGCGCACGAGGCCTGCCCTCCTGCCATCTGACGCATTCCTCCGCACACCAATTGGTGCGACAATTAGGGTAGAGCTAATCTGCAGACAGAATCTGTTTGTGCCACTTTCAGGGAGATCCAGGCCTGCAGATGTCATTGTCCTGCGCCCCTCCTGCCAGGGCATTATGGTGGAAATGCTATTTCTGAAGGCACTCGAGGAAGAATGGCGGTGTTTTGTAGTGCTTTGCCGCGGGTACCTATATGGCAGAACGGGCAGCTGCCATTTAACACTGTGCCACTTACACAGGAAGGAAAGTACTGGGTGCATAACCGAGTCAGGTGACACTCCATTGATATATTATTGTTCTATATTAAGCCTCTTGTAAGATGCACTGTACAGAAGCCTGGTCGGCGCATTGGGGATCTAATATAAATACATGTACATGGCATAATTGTGGTGTGACGCAGCAAAGCAAACAATGCTTTTGTGAAACTGATATTAGGGTACTAAAAAGGCAATTAGTTCTTTCAAACATTTCATCAATTAAACATATGATTTTAGAGCTTCTAAAGTGCATATCCGATTACGGTACATTGCAGCGCCTTTTCATTCATAGTTTTTCTCACAAGTTTCTACTTTCTGTTTTTTTATATATGGGAATTTTGGTGCTTTTATGATTTTTGTTTTGTATTATCCAGATCCATTTTCTTTCATGTCTGCCTTATTTCCACTGCCTTACCCCGATGTTCTGTTTATTTGTCCATTTCTACGTATTCTGCTGTTTAGCTCTAATTCGCACTTGTGTGCTCCGAGCAGTGGCCCTCGAGCTGAGGTCAGAGGTCGGGCCGCAGCTGGCTTCCTCTGAACAATATTTGTTGTTTTTTTGCCACGGCAGCTCAATCACCCCTCCCCCACTGCCCGCAGCATTACAGTTCCCAAACTTTTTTTTTTTAAATGCGCTTCAAACACGCTGCTTTGATGTGTAACTGACTTGCGACCACAAAATGGGCACCCTGCGGTCTCGTATTATTTACTAGCTGCTGAGAGGGCGCCATATGTCCTTCCGCCCAAGGTGTTATCGGAGCAAGAGCCGGCTCTGACCTCTAGATAAACTCGAAAGGGTGCATGCAGGCGCATGCCCAGTACTTCTTAAGCAGCTCACCCCTGTGCAGGCGCTGCTGCTGCCGCTGATAAGAGGCGCTCGGGTGCAGGGGCTCTGCTGCTCCGGCAGGGAGGTGCACGGAAGCAGGGTATTTTCGGTGTTAATTCTGCCAGACCCATCGTGCCAATGAGACGGAGCGGCTATGTTGTGAGTGAACAGGAACAAGACACTTACATATGATGAAGATGAGTGTGCAGGGCGATCCTGAGGGAGAAGAGGACACAGTCAGACACAAAGGAGAGCAAGAAAGACATTCTTGTCCAGAGGGAGAACAAGACACACAAGGTCTGTGGGGGAGAAAGAGACCCTCAATGACACATGGGGAGATAAGACATACAGTGACATAAAGGGAGAAAAAGACCCTCACTGACAAGAAGGGAGAAAAACCATACAGTGACTAAAAGGGAGAAAAAGACCCGCACTGACACTCGGGGAGACAAGCGTGCGTGCCTCGCGCTAAAAGTTAAAAAAAAAAAAGTTTGGAGAGGAGGAGGCAGAAGGGGGAGGGGAGAAAGGAGGGGGCCTGCACCTGTTTCCCTTGCGTTAACGAGCAGGGGCACCATATGTTTGCAAGTTAATTACAAATAAATGGTGTCAAAGCTCGCTCCCACAAGGGAATCGCCAAACATGCATGCGTTGCCATTGAAAGCAATGCAACGCGTGCACATTTTTAGGGCAAAAACTGAATCGATTCCAAAAGGTCTCTCCTATGCAACGCATGCGCGCTGCGTAGGCGAGACCTAACAAAAGGGTGACAGCCATGGTACATATATGATAGGTACACACTCGCCAATGACCACCCAATAGCAACCGCCTTTATCTGATGAACATAAACTTAGTCAGACAAAGAGAATGTATCCTTTTGCAAAAGAGAGAACGACGGATATCGCCACCCAAACTGAGTCCGTACTAACAGCAGCACACTATTCATACCAACACCGACACCAGATAATAGAAAACTCAGCTAGAATAAAAAAAAGACATCACTGTACTTTTGAATATTCTAAATTCATGATACATACGTATTATATATGCAAACTCCACCTTTAAAGCACACAGAACACAGTTTAGAGCAGGAAATAACCACTATCCACCTTCGAGGGAAACAAACGAACATTTAGCAATCACGCCACATGTTGGACTTGGCCCTTTTCCCTGAATTTTTTCGTTTTTTACTTCTCCCAAGATGGCTGCCACAGGCCCCTGCTACTGCAGAGTGGTCTTTATTAGTAGCACTCTAGCTGCCAGGAGCTGGCTGGGACCCCACAACAATGTTGCGACACCAGCCCGCCTTTTTTGTACCATAGGTAGAATGGGGAAGCTCCTGGAATGTGCTGGAACCTTCTAGAAGGGAGGTGGGGTTTTTACTTTTGCCGCCTTGGCTAGAGGTCACCTGACCTAGGGCTACTTAAGTGAGGTAGGGAACTTTTACTAGTCAGTTGGCCAGTGGGGTAAAGCAGAGCTGGAGAATCCACGCAGGAGTGTAGGCGGTAGGGCCTAGCCAGGGACTTATGCCTCTGAGAGTGACAGGATTTAGGTGCTGCCTCTTAAGTGAGTGAGGGATCCTGTAAAGCCCACTGATCTTGCCCAGTAGTAGGAGGACCCAGGGAACCTCTGCCCAGCCTGACTAGGAAGGGCCTAGTCGCCAACTCACTCCCTACCCCCCAGGAACAGAACCCCCAAGGGCGCCAGAGACACCTGCGCTATTAAGACTTTATAGAACTACTGATTACTGGAACCGAATGCTGTGACTTCGTGTCAAAACTGAACCCTGAAACTAGATGCCAAGCTGATTGTGGAATTGCTGGGGATCGACCAGGTATTAGCGCTGTGACCCCTGCGCCCCCTGACCTGGGATCCCCTGCAGCAAGCCCCGTTGAGCGCGGAACTCTCCGCTTAATTTGACCTCCCCCCCTGGCGCGGGGGCTAGAGCGCGCTCACCGTCGCGGGCCGGGAGCCTGAAGTGTGCCCCCTCATCGTGGCGAGGCCCGCGGAGAAGCCCGGGGCCCCGTCGCTGCCGTCGCAGCTGCTGGGAGAGGTGCGTGAGGCCGTGGCCGGTCCCCGTCGCGGAAGAATCGACTGCGGAGTCCGGAGCTGGGTTGGACGCCTCAAGACGTCATGATCAAGGTAAGCCGGGAGGCTTGGGACGGACCCCGGTGCGCCCCCTATCGACCGGGAGCAGCACCGCACCCTGAGACCCTGGTTCCCCTCCCTGGGAGTCCCCCGTTAGCCCAGAACTGTGACACCCTTCCGAGGGATTGCCCCTTTCTGCAAGACTGTCAAGGAGCGTTGTGCCCCACGAACTGCACCGGAGTACGAGAGGCTCGCTCCTTAAGAGTATCGTTGTGCTCTGTGAACTGCTCCAAAGTGCCGGATGCCGGTACATTACGAGCGGCGCCGTGGTTGTATGCTCCGCTCACCACGGCCCCGTTCTGAAGTATTCCTTGTTACTGATTACGAGTAGCGTTATGTTCTAATGCCCCGTCCTGAAGTATTCACTGCTTACTGGTTACGAGTGGCGCTATGTTCTAATGCTCTGCTCAGAAGTTTTCACTGCTTACTGGTTACGAGTGGCGCTATGTTCTAATGCTCTGCTCTGAAGTATTCCCTGCTTAAAGATTATGAGTGATGCTATGTTCTAAAGGCTCTGCTCTAAAGTGTTCACTGATTAAAGGTTACGAGGAGCGTTATGATCGTAGGCTCTCCTCAGGAGTCCAATGCTTAGTTCTTACGAGTAGTGCTGTGTTCGTCAGATTTGTCCCGAGGTGTACCAGGCACACTTAGCGCGTATAGCGCGGTAATCGCCACTGAGGCGCTACAGGTACCCGAAGTAGTGGTAGGCCCGCGAGGTCTGCCCTGGGTCCCTGCTCGCCCCCAGGAGTGGCGCTACAATCTCCAAACCCTACCACGGGGAGTAAGATATACAATGGTGGCCCAGAGCCTCCAGGGAAAATACTGGTGAATAAAATACTGGTGAATATCATACTGGTTGTAGGAGAGTGGAATCTGACTAATGGTTGCCCCCAACTTTTTGCCTGGTATTTAAGTGGTTTTTGACTAGTCTGGCTGGGATCCTGCTATCCAGGACCCCAGCCTATCTGCTTTCTCCCTAAAACTGATGTAAAGTACTCTAGGTACAAACCTAATTGGATGCTGGGCATGCCCTACCAGTCCCTTGTAGATGGTACCCTAGGTACCCAGGGCATGGGTCCCCCAGTAGGCCTACCAGGGCTGCAGCACTTATTGTGCCACCCTGGGACAGCCACCCAAACTGACACCACCAGACCACTACTGTAGTCTGGGTAAGGTGGTGCTAGCACCCCTTACAGAGATGTAGGTACCCTATGTCCCATACCATTACAACACATATACTCTCATAGGCCACTCCTATGGCAGGCCCTGGTAATCCTACAGGGCTAGGTGCTGAGGTATGTGTGAGGGGGGACCCCTACGTGAGTAGGACCTCTCTGCAACCTTCGTAAAACCGTTACTGGGTTGTTTGTAGTGTAGCCATACCATATACTCTTAACCGCATTATAAGTGAATCGCGTCATCGCGATAACTTGAGAATGGCTACACAGAACCATATCGTGTTTGGTGTCAAACATGAAGGAATCATACCCCCAGTCCAGCCATGGGCATGGGGGCACGATTCCCCCTTGCTAGGAGGGTGATATGGGAAAAGCGGTAGAATTTAGACACCAATTTAAAAGTGCACATGTACCACAAAATGGCTACTGTCCGCCACCTACACGACTCTGGCTGGCTGTTGCTGGGGAAAACCCCAGCCTCGCCATCTGGACAATAGGGCTCCTGTGGCAGGGAGGTGCCAGCACCTCCCCAGACAGGATAATGTGGATTGGAACAGGGTGGGTGCACCAAATGTCCTTTCAGAGTTGCACGTAGGCAGCTGCAGAGCCCCAATTCTGCATACACCGCCTGGAACCGGTTCAGGGGCATCCTGCCCCTCGCCCAGGCGGGAAACACACAAAGGGGAGTGGGTGTAGCCACCCTTTCCCGCCTCTACTCTGATTGGTAGGCTCTATTTTGGACCATCCCCTAATCTTGGGGATATATGGGAATAACTTTGCCCTAGAGCATTAGATTCGTCCAGAACTTCACAGAACTGACCTTCGACGAGCTGCTGCCCAGCTGACTGAAGAAATCTCCCTTGGGATAAAGGAGTTATCCCCCTGCTTGGCAGACACCTAAAAGACTGCAAGATACCCGGTTGGAACTTCGCTGCTCTCACGAACTTCGACGCCTTCCATCAACCTTGAGGTGGGTCTCAACTGCATCCCAGAGTCCTGTGAGCGTGCCCAGCAAGCCTGAGCACCGTGGACCACGTGGGTGCCGAGATCCCTGCATACCCCGAGACCCCGGCCACCTCTTGCATAGCACCCGACCCCGACCAGTGGGGAAGTAGTGCTTTGGCCCATTTCTGAGCCTAGCTTCAACCAGCATCCGTGCCAAAGCTCAGCTCCCTAGTCCGCTCTGGTGGCCCGTGGGAGCCCTTTTACGCACTCCATTTTGCTGCCCTCCGTGGTCCCTTGTCTCTCGACTTGTGGGCCCTGATGGAGTGAAACCTATCTTTCCAAGAGTTCCCCTGGTTGCTCCAGGCCTGCTCTGCGCTCCCTGCAAAGGTGAGCACCCTCAGACCTCGTGGGTCTGCACCAGCAGCAGCTTTGTTCATCTTGCGTGGGTTGCGGTTGCCAATGCTTAGTGGATCCAATCGGGACACTAACACCGCAGCGACCCTCAGCCGACGTGGGACAGTCGCCCTCCAGAAGCTGGCCTTCCTTGAAGCCTTCCGGAGCCCGTGACTGCAGAGCCCAGCTGTACCTTCGACACCTGAAGCACCCGACATCCACGAGCTCCTTCCTGTGAGCTCCCTGGTCACTTTGCTGTGACCCAGACTCTGTCCCCTCTGCTTTCAGGTTCATCTTTATCTTCTCTTCAACTTTAATCTTCACGACTTCAACGACGCTTTCAGCTAGCAGCAGTTTGGACTACTTTTCCATAGAAAATCAGCCCGCGACCCGACACCAGAATCGACCTATGCACCCGGCTTCCCTGGGGCAGGTAACAGTGGTACTTCGGTACTCCAGTGGTGGTGGGCTCTCCAAAGCCTTAAGTCTCAAGCCTTAACTTTGTACTGTTGCTAGAAGTGTCCTTAAACTTTAAATATTCAACCGCGACATTCTCCATAGGCTAACATTGCGATCCCGATAGCAGCTCTTTGCACTGCACGCGTCTCCCGTGGGTCCCCTTCCTCTTAACTGTGGGTGGATTCTGAAGGGGCAAGCGATCCTGAATGCCCTAGGCATTGCCTGTAGAATTGTCGTGGTTCTTATACCACTATTTTAGTATTTGGTTTGGTCCCCCCCTGGGGCCCATTGATTTCTGTGCTATTTATTGTGTTTATAAATGCTTGTTTGAATTGTAACTTTGCCACTAGCCACATAAAGTGACTGTGGGATTCTGTCTAGAATAAATACATATATTTTATATATACACCTGTGTGGGCTACTCTTTCATTTGGTTATTCAAGAGGTTATTATGGTAAAACAATAAGCTTAACACTCCTTCAAGACTTAGCCTGAAGGCTGCTCTCCACAGCTACCACTAGGATAGCTTTCTTTAAAGGTTGTCTTAAACCTATCATCAATAGGAGTCGAATTGGACTGGTGCAAGGTGTCCCTATAACTAGGAACAGCATATGCCAGGCCAACTTCTCACATTGGTGTGCAGCGGTTGGATTCAAGCTTGCCATTGTTTTACCAGATAACAAATTGAATTTCTAAAGTGAAAGCCACTTGGTACCAAAGGTACATATAAATTCAAGCTAGAATACAATAAGTTCTACTTAACTTAGAGTTGTGTGTAGAGGGTTTAGCACACCTTGACTACAACTCAAGAGAGGGTTCAGTAGGCCACACTTAGTGTAGGTAGATACATCACTACACTAAACATGTCTTCAGGTGCAGGTGCCACTAAGGCTATGGAAGGACCCCACAGGGTCCCAGTTGATAAGTATGATCATCTCTCCTTTGCTGAGCTCAGGGAGATGTGCACCCTTAGAAAACTGAAGACAAACAAAGGTGCCAACACCCAACGTCTCAGGGAAATCCTGCTCATAGCAGACTTTATGGAGTCCATAGGGTCCAGAGGAACAGACAGAGTGGGTGGGCATCCATCAGAAGAGGACACTCCCAGAGTGGACTCTGATGAGGACCAGGAAGAGGATGAAAGTCCTGACCTGGAAGAAACAAACCACTCACAACATGGAGGTGAAGGCCCAAGAGGCACTCCCTCCATCCCTAGTGGGAGAGTGGTGGGTCCAAGAAGGAACAGATCCCCCTCAGTGGGATCCAACCATTCTCAGAGATCCAAAGGGTCCTCTGCCTCTTCTCAGAGAAGAGAATCCTCCCATGAGAGGAAATGCAGACTGATCAAATTTGAGCAGGCTAAGCTTCAGCTTAAAAGAGAACAGTTAGCATTAGACAGGGAAGCCCTGGAGCTTCAGAAAGCTTCAAAGAAGTGGGGTCTAGAGACTCCTGGTGGCAGTGATGAAACCCCTAGAGTTAGAGAGAAAGTCCCTGACAATAGGAACCTCCACAAGATTGTGCCCCCCTATCAGAATGGGGATGATATCCACAAATGGATATCTGCTCTTGAAAGGGCCTGTAGAGTACAGAGGGTCCCAGTAGAGCAGTGGGCAGCAATCCCGTGGCTCTCCTTTTCAGATAAAGGTAGAGACAAGCTCCTCTCTGTAAGAGAAGAGGATGCTGATGATTATTATATCTTGAAAGCTGCTTTAATAGATGGGTTTGGCTTAACCACTGATCAATACAGACTTAAGTTCAGAGACACCCAGAAAGCACAGAATCAAGATTGGGTAGACTTTGTGGATTGTGCGACCAAGGCACTGGAAGGTTGGTTAAATGGCAGTAAAGTTAATGATTATCAAGGATTGTATAATCTCATTATGAGGGAGCAGATTCTTAATAATTGTCAAAAACCAACTTTTACACCAGCACCTGGTGGACTCTGATCTGACCTCTCCCCAAGAATTTGGAAAGAAGGCAGACAAATGGGTCAGAACCAGGATTAGGCCTAAGAACCAAGTTGGTGACCAGAAGAAGGATTCCACTAAGCCCAAAGAGAAAGGTGGGGATGATAAACAAGAAAAGTCCTCTGAAGGGCCCAAAAAACCCAGTGCTGAGGGGGGTCCCAAAATACTTCCTCTAATAACAAGAAACCATATTGCCATGTGTGTAAGCAACCTGGCCACTGGAAAACTGACTCCAGCTGTCCTAAGAATGGCAATAAAGAAAATGTTCCTCCAAAACCAGCTCCAACACCTCCTGTTACTACTAGGAGTGCACCCAAAAATTTAGTTGGTATTTCTTGGGGAACTCAGGGGGACTCTGGCCTATCCAGGTCCCCTACTCAAGCAACTATGGTCTGTGATGGTGGCATGGGGTTTGCCAACTTTACCATGAGCCCCAGTATTTTGGGCAGGTACAGACAAGAACCAATAATCAATGGTCAGAAGGCTGTGGCCTATAAGGACACAGGGGCCAGTGTCACCATGGTGACCAAGAGGCTAGTGCCCATAGAACAGCCTTTACCTGGATTTAGCTACCAGGTGACCAACATAGATGGAATCAGGACAGATCATCCCATGGCAGTGATAAATCTCAGCTGGGGAGGGGTCACTGGCCCCAAGAGAGTGGCAGTGTCCCCAAACTTGCCTGTAGATTGTCTACTGGGGAATGATCTGGAAATCTCAGCCTGGGCTGAGGTTGACCACAAGGCCCATTTGAAAATGGTAGGAATCCCTGAGAGAGTGGATGAGACCCTGAGGGCCTCACCTCCACCCCAGGAGAAAATAGAAAGAGTGAAGCCTGAAACTATGGATCACTCTACCCAAACAGAGAGCATAGGGGAGGAGAAGCAGTCTTCCCCCCACCAGACTACAGGTAAAGGTCCAGTTTCTCAGGGAACTGATCCTGCCCCTTGTGAAGTAACTGCCCCAGAAGTGGACAGGCCTGGCCTGCCCACCTCTCTGATGGCAGGGGACCCTTCCAAGGTGGTACCCAGTCTGGAGCAGGTATCCTTCCCTCTCTACCCTGCCTCAGTCAGCCCAGGGCTGCAGAGGTCAGGGAGGTCAGTGGACCCTTATTGGGCCCCTGCCCAGAGGAACCCCCTCATCAACAGATTAGGGACACCCAGCAGAGTAGTTTCAGCCAGGTGAATATTCCTCTACAAACTGAGGGATCCCCCTTACCCTTAGGTATAGGCACCCCTCAAATGGATGATGTTGAGCACAGGGAAACCTGGGGCATAGTTGCCCCAAACCTTCCAGTGCCCTCCACTATTCCAGCCAAAGGGATCCAACCCCCAGCTGTAGGCAGCCAGAGGTTGACCCTTAGGGCCAGATATGACACAGTCCTGGGCAGAAAGGCTTCCATAGTGGCCAGTGATCTGAGGAGGTTGAGACCAACCCAAGTAGGGTCTCACTTCCAGACTCAGACACCCCACCAGCCCACCTCTGACACAAAAACCAATACAGGTAATTTTCCTAGACTTTGGAGAAACTCTAGAACCCCTTGGGGTAGGATTTCCCAAGTGGACCATGACACAGGGAGCAACCATGTTAGTACAGGTTCTTCCTTATATGGCCACTCAGGAAATAAAGGCTTATCTGGACAAGGTTAGCCTTATCTCCTTTCGTTTGGGGGGGGGGGGTTATGTAGGAGAGCGGAATCTGACTAATGGTTGCCCCCAACTTTTTGCCTGGTATTTAAGTGGTTTTTGACTAGTCTGGCTGGGATCCTGCTATCCAGGACCCCAGCCTATCTGCTTTCTCCCTAAAACTGATGTATAGTACTCTAGGTACAAACCTAATTGGATGCTGGGCATGCCCTACCAGTCCCTTGTAGATGGTACCCTAGGTACCCAGGGCATGGGTCCCCCAGTAGGCCTACCAGGGCTGCAGCACTTATTGTGCCACCCTGGGACAGCCACTCAAACTGACACCACCAGACAACTACTGTAGTCTGGGTAAGGTGGTGCTAGCACCCCTTACAGGGATGTAGGTACCCTATGTCCCATACCATTACAACACATATACTCTCATAGGCCACCCCTATGGCAGGCCCTGGTAATCCTACAGGGCTAGGTGCTGAGGTATGTGTGAGGGGGGACCCCTACGTGAGTAGGACATCTCTGCAACCTTCGTAAAACCGTTACTGGGTTGTTTGTAGTGTAGCCATACCATATACTCTTAACCGCATTATAAGTGAATCGCGTCATCGCGATAACTTGAGAATGGCTACACAGAACCATATCGTGTTTGGTGTCAAACATGAAGGAATCATACCCCCAGTCCAGCCATGGGCATGGGGGCACGATTCCCCCTTGCTAGGAGGGTGATATGGGAAAAGCGGTAGAATTTAGACACCAATTTAAAAGTGCACATGTACCACAAAATGGCTACTGTCCGCCACCTACACGACTCTGGCTGGCTGTTGCTGGGGAAAACCCCAGCCTCGCTATCTGGACAATAGGGCTCCTGTGGCAGGGAGGTGCCAGCACCTCCCCAGACAGGATAATGTGGATTGGAACAGGGTGGGTGCACCAAATGTCCTTTCAGAGTTGCACGAAGGCAGCTGCAGAGCCCCAATTCTGCATACACCGCCTGGAACCGGTTCAGGGGCATCCTGCCCCTCGCCCAGGCGGGAAACACACAAAGGGGAGTGGGTGTAGCCACCCTTTCCCGCCTCTACTCTGATTGGTAGGCTCTATTTTGGACCATCCCCTAATCTTGGGGATATATGGGAATAACTTTGCCCTAGAGCATTAGATTCGTCTAGAACTTCACAGAACTGACCTTCGACGAGCTGCTGCCCAGCTGACTGAAGAAATCTCCCTTGGGATAAAGGAGTTATCCCCCTGCTTGGCAGGCACCTAAAAGACTGCAAGATACCCGGTTGGAACTTCGCTGCTCTCACGAACTTCGACGCCTTCCATCAACCTTGAGGTGGGTCTCCAGTGCATCCCAGAGTCCTGTGAGCGTGCCCAGCAAGCCTGAGCACCGTGGACCACGTGGGTGCCGAGATCCCTGCATACCCTGAGACCCCGGCCACCTCTTGCATAGCACCCGACCAGTGGGGAAGTAGTGCTTTGGCCCATTTCTGAGCCAACCTTCAAGCAGCATCCGTGCCAAAGCTCAGCTCCCTAGTCCGCTCCGGTGGCCTGTGGGAGCCCTTTTATGCACTCCATTTTGCTGCCCTCCGCGGTCCCTTGTCTCTCGACTTGTGGGCCCTGATGGAGGAAAATCTATCTTTCCAAGAGTTCCCCTGGTTGCTCCAGGCCTGCTCTGCGCTCCCTGCAAAGGTGAGCACCCTCAGACCTCGTGGGTCTGCACCAGCAGCTGCTTTGTTCATTTTGCGTGGGTTGCGGTTGCCAATGCTTAGTGGATCCAATCGGGACACTAACACCGCAGTGACCCTCAGCCGACGTGAGACAGTCGCCCTCCAGAAGCTGGCCTTCCTTGAAGCCTCCCGGAGCCCGTGACTGCAGAGCCCAGCTGTACCTTCGACACCTGAAGCACCCGACATCCACGAGCTCCTTCCTGTGAGCTCCCTGGTCACTTTGCTGTGACCCAGACTCTGTCCCCTCTGCTTTCAGGTTCATCTTTATCTTCTCTTCAACTTTAATCTTCACGACTTCAACGACGCTTTCAGCTAGCAGCAGTTTGGACTACTTTTCCATAGAAAATCAGCCCGCGACCCGACACCAGAATCGACCTATGCACCCGGCTTCCCTGGGGCAGGTAACAGTGGTACTTCGGTACTCCAGTGGTGGTGGGCTCTCCAAAGCCTTAAGTCTCAAGCCTTAACTTTGTACTGTTGCTAGAAGTGTCCTTAAACTTTAAATATTCAACCGCGACATTCTCCATAGGCTAACATTGCGATCCCGATAGCAGCTCTTTGCACTGCACGCGTCTCCCGTGGGTCCCCTTCCTCTTAACTGTGGGTGGATTCTGAAGGGGCAAGCGATCCTGAATGCCCTAGGCATTGCCTGTAGAATTGTTGTGGTTCTTATACCACTATTTTAGTATATGGTTTGGTCCCCCCCTGGGGCCCATTGATTTCTGTGCTATTTATTGTGTTTATAAATGCTTGTTTGAATTGTAACTTTGCCACTAGCCACATAAAGTGACTGTGGGATTCTGTCTAGAATAAATACATATATTTTATATATATACCTGTGTGGGCTACTCTTTCATTTGGTTATTCAAGAGGTTATTATGGTAAAACAATAAGCTTAACACTCCTTCAAGACTTAGCCTGAAGGCTGCTCTCCACAGCTACCACTAGGATAGCTTTCTTTAAAGGTTGTCTTAAACCTATCATCAATAGGAGTCAAATTGGACTGGTGCAAGGTGTCCCTATAACTAGGAACAGCATATGCCAGGCCAACTTCTCACACTGGTGAATATCATACTGGTGAATATCATGCTAGTGAATATTGTGCTGGCCAATCAAATGCTAACATAAGTGAAGCTTGCCATTGTCATCTCATGAATTGCATTTATATCTCATGAATTGCAGTTATATCTCATGAATTGCATTTATATCTCATGAATTGCAGTTATATCTCATGAATTGCATTTATATCTCCTGAATTGCATTTATATCTCATGAACTGCATTTACCTCGAACTGCTTGGATAACCTTGAGTGATTTGCATAAAATTCTACAGTGTGGCGTCCCTTATTGTGTGCGTTCCTTGCTTCAGTGGATGCGCGTGTTGTATGGTCGCTTTACACACAAGCCTTTGGGTGCCCAGCCGCTCGTGTCACGTTACCCCCTTAGGGCCTGGAGACCCCAGGTCTTACACCACACTCCTGAAGAATCTCTGCCCTCCACATCTAACGAAGACAATCGTGAATACAAAGTAACTACTGCACACCGGGTCTGGTGGCTCGGTGGTCTAATGCGTTCACTCTAGGGGCCTGTGTTTGACCTCATGGTCGCAGGTTCAAATTCCGGCGGGTTCACTCAGCCTTTCATCATTCTGAGATCGATAGAATGAGTACCATTGAGTTGGGTAACAATAAGCATCTGTTATTCAGCACTAAGATGCCCACGGGGGAACATGCACTTTACACATACACGTTATGTTATAAAGCAGTTTCCTCCACCTCTCAGCAAGACAGGAGAACTCAGACTACCAATGTGGAGTGAGGAAATGATCTGACTCTGTGCTATGGTATTCAGAACCTATAACTATTTAGCACTAGGTAGGTCAGCAAACAGTGGACTACGAAGGGTGCAATGCAATCTAAAAAACAGCTGATGCATACTGGAACCTCAGCAAATTGCAAATTGCTATCATACAACACCCTTCATTCTTTCTAAGCGTCTGGAGTCAACACATTTGACGCCTTAGTGCGTATTCACTTAAACAACACATTGAAGAGTGTAAAGATGTTCGCAATCTCCGTGAAGGTCGATGCACCAACCACGAAGCTTACTAGGGCATTGGATTGCAGCACTTTCAGACACCACATCATACGAAATGTTCTACATTCTTTTCCCTTGGTAGGTGCATTTCCTGTCCTGACTCCCCCGGCCAAGTTCCCTTTCCTGTACCTAGTCCACTCCTCCACCCCACCACCGTTTCTCCTCCGGCTATCCACTCCTATCCTGGAAACATCGGCGGTGACGTGGCGTGACCCGCACAGGTGTGAGATATGAATCATGACGGGTAAACATAGGTGTGATGGCAGCGCGGCTGCGTGCAGGCCGGAAACGAGGCCCTTGTCTACAGACTTCAGCGGCCTCCCGACCAAGTGAGTCTAGCACTGAGGGGGTCACCTCCCTGTCCGTGCTGCGGCCTGGGAGCGTGCAGCAGCGCCATGGGCTGAAAGCCAAGTCAATGTAAGACAGGGAGACACACTCTGGACAGCCCGGACACACACACATATACACATCGCTGATCGCGCAAAAGCACTGTGAGCAGGAGGTTAAAATAAATACAACAACGTGTATATTATTTGGAGAATCGGGGCACATGTCCAAACGGAGGTAATTAATAATTGTGTACATCCCGGGGAACAGGGAGTGTCCATTAGGAGTTGCCGGGCGAACCTGCAGCTAACCATCGGCTTACCCTTTAGTACTCTTGGAGCGGCCCTTGGTACCCATAAAAACAGGGCTCGTGAAGGCAGGAAGAGAAAGTACATGTGGCTGAAAGACCTTTGAACTTTCTGTAGTCCTCACCGGTTCCCTTTCCTATAGACCACCAGCAGCAAATAAAAGGCTGTTGAGACACTAAGGACGTGTCAAGAGGTCAAGCTGATGTTGTCATCAGGTGTCAAGCAGTGTGTGATGTCACTTCCGCAACCCGTATTCGATCCGGTGGGAGCTTTGGCAGAATCACACGTGCCTAACTAACCCTTGGGAAAAAAACAAACGGATTGCATGGCGGCACGATGCACGTGATTGTGCGCATGCTCGCCATGCAATCCACTTGGGCTGAAGCGCTTCCCCAAACGGATTGCATGGCGGCACGATGCACGTGATTGTGCGCGTGCTCGCCATGCAATCCACTTTTGGGACCACTTTGAAATGCCCCTCTTACTAGAGTCTCGCATCGCGATTGCGTAAATGCAATAGCTAGGCGAGACCTAAAAAGGGATCAGTAAGCTCTGTCACATCTGTCATGGATCACAGCTGCTCCTTACAGAGATTTAAAACATGAGAGAGGGATCAATGTGCTCTATACAGAGCTCCGTAAAATACGTTTTGGATCTCTGCCACTAAGTAGAGCCCTCTTTCAGACCAGTAAGGGATAACTCCTGCTTGGAATATTGCTCTGATTGAACACGAATGGTCACTGTTGTTCTGTATAGAGCCCGGTCCAAATCACTAATGGGTCACTGCTGCTCAGTATAGAACTCTGTCAGATCAGTAAGGGGTCACTGCTGATCTGTGAACACCTTTGTCGGATCAGTAAGGGATCACTGCTCCTCAGTATAGAACTCTTTCAGATCCATAAGAGGTCACTGACGCTCAGTATAGAACTCTGTCGGATCAGTAAGGGGTCACTGCTGCTCAGCATAGAACTCTGTGGGATCAGTAATGGGTCACTGCTGCTCAATATAGAACTCTGTCAGATCAGTAAGTGGTCACTTCTGCTCAGTTCAGAACTCTGTCAGATCAGTAAGGTGTCATTGCTGCTCTGTACAGAACTCTATCGGATCAGTTAGGGGTCACTGCTACTCAGTATAGAACTCTGTCGATTCAGTAATGGGTCACTGCTCCTAAATATAGAACTCTGTCGGATCAGTAAGGTGTCATTGCTGCTCTGTACAGAACTCTGTCGGATCAGTAAGGTGTCATTTGCTGCTCTGTACAGAACTCTGTCGGATCAGTTAGGGGTCACTGCTGCTCAGTATAGAACTCTGTCGATTCAGTGATGGGTCACTGCTCCTAAATATAGAACTCTGTCGGATCAGTAAGGTGCCACTGCTGCTCTGTACAGAGTGCTGTCCAATCAGTAACTGATCACTGCTGATCTGCAGCGACCTCTGTCTGATCAATAACGGATTACTGTTGATCTCTAAAGAGCCCAGTCCAAACAGTCCGGGATCACTCTTGATCTGTGTAGAGTGCTGTCCACACACATAGTTTTACAGTTGCTCTATACAGAATTCCAAAACATAAGTAATAACTAATTTCTACTCTGTATATGACTCTGTGCAATTAGTAATGGACCAGAGCATCATATCGTGTTACGGGAAGTGATTCCACCATCAAAGCCCTATCATGCAGCTCTATAGTGAAATTGCTGCCTATCCTTGTAAAGAGCTGTTACAAGATATAGTAATAGCTGTGTCTTTATCTCAAGCGTTGACACATCAGTGTGGGATCACTTCTTGTTCTCTATAGAAAGTACTCTGGAGCTTTATGTACAGCACTGTTGCATCTGCAAGAGTGACTGTTACTGTACGTAAATCTATAGCTATCAGTAGGGGCTCACCGCTGCTTTAAACAGAGATCCATCTAATCAGTAATCAGAGGTTTATATTACAAAATATTAAACTACGGATCCTTATTTTGTCAAAGGGTTTTTGTATGTACAGAATGATGAGATTAAATCTATGTCAGGCAGGGCTACTGACACTTCCGGGATGTGCTAAAAACCATCACATTTTTGTCTTAACAGAAACCAAACGTATTCTGAAGAGCCGGAGAACAGCAACAACAAAAACAACAATTAGTCCAAAAACAGCAAGTACTGCTCTTGGTCCCTTTTGCAAATTAAAGGGGGTTATCAAATATGGAGTGTGCAGAGTTATCAATAAACTTGCAGATGGCACCTGTCAAGTGATCGAGAAAGCTGCCGATGGCATCTGTGAAGTGGGTGGAGCACTTGTTGGTTTAAGTTGCCGTTTGATTGGAGCAGTGGAGAGCATATGCCCCACCTCGACCCCTAAAAGCACACCCAAGGCTATCACCCCAGGAAACCATTCAGCAATCAAACCCTCAGTAACACCGTTGTTTACAAATCTCTTTAAGACGATTATCAACACACCAACTTCTCCATTAGAAACCGTGACTACTTCTCCATCTCCATCTATACCACTCACGACAAGACAACATCCTGATACAGCCGGTAAAGTGGCAATCATTTCCATGCTTTCAATATTATATTCAGCGCATTCTAGAATACAATGAATTCAAAATTCGAATGTCACCCTGATCGCTGGAAGATTAGGGCTGGTGCAGCTCCCATATCCCAGATTTTAAAGCCTGGAGAGAGAAAAGGGTAGACTGCTGTTAGGGAGGGGCAGCCATGGGGATGTAATTATGGCAGTGGCCCACCTTCAGCAAAGTACTCTGGTGGAAGGTTGGAGGCCCAGTGGATGAATTATAAGTGTGTCTTAGTGGCCAGCAAACCTATGTCAGGTGCATCGTACTAGCTCCCCCCTCACCTAGGGAAAAAAGACCAACAGACTATGCTGGCTGTAGCCATCTGTAGGAACAGTAGATGGAAAAGAAGGTGGAGACTTAACTTGTGTGTTTGTTCTCTGTCTGGTAGCATAAGCACTAGAATATGTGGCTCCAGTATCCAATGAACCCAAAGGGTCTGTATTATTCATGCCTTCGCAGCCTTTTCCATTAGTAACCTCTTCTCTGTTTTGAAGGGGAAAGTGCTGCACATGCAGAACGCACACCTTGAACCAAGTTGAAGGAGTGTGCAGGCTGTGTTCCTCCTATTGTCAATGAAGGGCATACAAACATTTAACACAACTAATAGGGTACTTTGCTTTAATTTGACCCTTTCCTCTAAACCCTTCACTTTAGGTCAACAAGGAATAATAGCAAAAAGCAAAATTAACATCATTCCTACGGATAGCCTTGTGAGAAATGTGAAGTGTCTCCACTGCCCTATATACAACTCCCTTCCCAGCATAGGTGATCTATGTTGCTTGTCTATTACCTGATCACTGCACCTTTACAAAACTAAAGGGCACATCTGCAACAGTGTTTGTAATTGCGTCTCCTCAGTTCAAAAAGGGATCAGTAAGCTCTGTCACAACTGTCATGGATCACAGCTGCTCCTAACAGAGGTTTAAAACATCAGAGCGGGATCACATGTGATCTAAATCGAGCTCTGTAATATCCCTTTTGGATCTCTGCCCCTAAGTAGAGCCCTCTTTCAGATCAGTAAAGAATTTCTCCTGCTTGGAATATTGCTCTGACCAAACATGAATGGTCACTGTTGTTCTGTATGGAACCCCATCCAATTCACTAAGGGGTCAATGCTGCTCAGTATAGAACTGTGTCTGATTAGTAAGGGGTCACTGCTGCTCAGTATAGAACTCTGTCAGATCACTAAGGGGTCATTGCTGCTCAGTATATAATTCTGCCAGACCAGTAAGGTGTCATTTCTGCTCTGTACACAACTCTGTTGGATCAGTAAGGGGTCACTGCTGCTCAGTATAGAACTATGTCAGATCAGTAAGGGGTCACTGCTGCTCAATATAGAATTCTGTCGGATCAGTAAGGGGTCACTGCTGCTCAGTATACAACTCTGTCGGATCAGTAAGGGGTCTCTCCTGCTCAGTATAGAACTCTGGTGGATCAGTAATGGGTCACTGCTGCTCAGTATAGAACTCTGTCGGCTCAGTAAGTGATCACTTCTGCTCAGTATAGAACTCTGTCAGATCAGTAAGGTGTCATTGCTGCTCTGTACAGAACTCTGTCAGATCAGTAATGGGTCACTGCTGCTCAGTATAGAACTCTGTCAGATCAGTAAGGGGTCACTGCTGCTTAGTATAGAACTCTGTCAGATCAGTAAGGGGTCACTGCTGCTCAGTATAGAACTCTGTCAGATCAGTAAGGGGTCACTGCTGCTCAGTATAGAACTCTGTCGGATCAGTAAGTGGTCATTGCTGCTCTGTACAGAACTCTGTGGGATCAGTAAGAGGTCACAGCTGCTCAGTATAGAACTCTGTTGGATCAGTATAAGGTCACTGCTGCTCAGTATAGAACTCTGTCGGATCAGTTAGGGGTCACTACTGCTCTGTACAGAACTCTGTTGGATCAGTTAGGGGTCACTACTGCTCTGTACAGAACTATGTTGGATCAGTATAAGGTCACTGCCGCTCAGTATAGAACTCTGTGGGATCAGTAAGGTGTCATTGCTGCTCTGTACAGAGTGCTGCCCAATCAGTAACGGATCACTGCTGATCTGTAAAGACCTCTGTCTGACCATTAACAGATTACTTCTGATCTGTATAGAGCTTAGTCCAAACAGTAAGGAATCACTCTTGATCTGTGCAGAGTGCTGTCCACACACATAGTTTTAGAGTTGCTCTATACAGAATTCCAAAACATAAGTGATAACTCGTTTCTACTCTGTATATGTGCAATTAGAAATGGGCCAGAGCATCATAACGTTTTACAGAAATTGATTCCACCATCAAAAGCCCTATCATGCATCTCTACAGTGAAATTGCTGCATGTCAGGGTAAAGAGCTGTTACAAGATTTAGGAATATCTGTGCCTCTATCTCAAGCGTTGACACATCAGTGTGGGATCACTTCTTGTTCTTCATAGAAATTTCTCTGGAGCTTTAGATACAGCACTGTCACATCTGTAAGAATGAGAAGCTAATACAAATTAATAGCCAAGGTAAACCAAGGAAAAATAGGATTCACACTGAACTATACCAAAAGCCAATGGCAAGAAATTCCTTGTTGAGCTACCATAGTTTTCATCCTCGGGCCCTTCTGACTAACTTACCAGTAGGTCAATTCCTCAGATTGAGGAGAAATTGTACTGAGTTGGCCAACTATCATAAACATGCCATCAAGCTGAGTGAGGAACTGGCTGCAAGACATTACCCAGCACAATTGATTAAAAGAGCCTCCAAAAGAGCACGTAACAATGATAGAGGGGCTCTTTTAGAAACCTACACTAAAACAAAAATGGAAAGATTGGTGTGTGTCACAACTTTTAGTAATTTCATTGTAAATGTCAAAAGGGCGATCAACAAGAACTGGCATATACTTAATACTGGGAAGTTGATACTAGATCCCCCCCTTTTTGCACTGAAACGTAGCAGTAATTTACAAGACCTGATGGTACACACCAGACCCAGAACTACTGCCTGTCAGAGTAGACAATCGACTTTGTGGAATTTGGAGCCCGTGATTGGTCATTTTCCATGTGGATCCTGTTCAGTATGTCCTTTTACACGACATTTGACAGAAGTTGACATTTTATCAGGTAAACCTTGGAAATTGAATAGCCATACCAATTGTAATACAAGTGGGGTGATCTATATGATCACGTGCCCTTGCTCCCTAATCTACATTGGTATGACTTGCCGCAAAGTACGCCACAGGATTACTGAACACCGCAGTACTTTTCGGTGCAGAAAATCTAATACACGTATGACTAAACACTATCTAGAGAAAGGACACACAGAGAATGACCTTCAATGGGTCATCACTGATAAACCCCATTATGATGTCAATATGGGACCTCTGGACAGTGTTTTATTTCACCGCGAACAGCGATGGGTTTTTCGTACAAAGAGACACATGACAGGTTTAAATGAAGACATTCCTTGGGGTTCGGTGTAACATCAGTTTGTCCTACCCTCCTGCCTGTTCTTTTTGTTTCCGTCTGGTGTACGCATATATATGGTATAATCCCCTATACCTGTGCGATACAAATCTACTCTGAGAAAAGGTTAAATAGCCCTGACCAGACATATGTCGCTGTGCTGACTTGACTATATTAATTGTATTCATTACCACATTCATATAGAAGATACAGACGAAAGTATGGTATATCACACCAGTGGCATCTTTATATTTTTATATCGTCAAAGGCCTATGTTTCTATGAGATGTGTGGCGATTATAGCTCTATGTAATTCACTCAATATATACAATATCTTCATATTGTGGGCGATATTAATATGATGCCAATATATACACACATATATGAGGATTGATTCTTGTAAAGACGCATGACTGTGAAAGCGCCTGCTCCTTCGTTCCATTAATGGTTCTCCCATAGCTGGGTAGTTCTATTGTGTTTCCAGAACTACATTTCCCATGACTCTCCCGACCCGGAGGTGAATGACGACACTTCCGGGTCTGAATCACTGACGGAGAAGATAGTTGGAGATAAAATCGTACAGGAGCGTGTTATCTCTCCCCTTTGGTTGTTGCTACCAATGGAAGGACACAGGATAACCTGAGGTAACGGGGTTGAGACTAATTTGGGTAGCGTTTGAAAGCGTAGTACGTAACGAGCCCCCATTTTGCTTTTAGAACTTTGACGACTCACTCCTGACATCTTACAAAACGACGCGCTTAGCGATTCCAGTGCCTGGGGCCAGGATGTATACAATTTGAGCCATTTGGGCGCTTAATGAGGGCAATGCTTTCTGACTATGACGAACACACACTACTGATGTATACGATCTGATATATTGTATATGGATCATGTTTATGCAAATAGTTACAGATTCATGACATATTCTTTTTTAAACATACGATATGGATTAGAAAAGACCATTGTCCTTTTTAAATATTTATCATTTGAGTTATGAATACTTACAAGTAAAGAGTTTTAATCGTACCTGTTATGTTCTGTGCACTTTTGGAGGATTTAGTCTGAGCTGTCTCTTCTTTGTTTTTTGTTTTACCCTCAGTAATCTGTGATCTGAGGCAATACTCCCATAAAGGTGGAGGTAAATTAAAATTACCCTTTAGGTGAGTTATTTGATGTCTATCTAGACGTTTTTTTTTAGTTGTTTTCAAAATTCACGTGTGTAGTTTGGTATCACGTGTGTGGTGTTTTGAAGGGAGTTAACAATGGTTGGAATTGATAACGAACTTGATATTCATGTTTGTTTTCTATAGACACTGGACCGGACTGCAGCTGGTGCCATTGACATAAACGACCATAACAATTAAGTATGGTTTTTATTCCATTTTACACTAACTTTGTAGCAGAGTGACAACGTTGGAGGTCCTGATGAATGCCGCGAACTCGTAGTCATCTGGCAGAAACATGTTGACCATTTACGATTAGGACATTATTTCAGTCCTTTACAACTTTCTTTTTAACCCTAGCCCATGGGGACATTTATTAAATTGATCTTTGTCACCCAGTAGCTAGTTTTAATGCACTTTTCTTCTTTATTTACACTCTGCCCCTCACTCCCACTGCCTAAATTGGTATCCTTATAAAACACCTCACGTGCCTCTCTTCTGTTTTTCGAGAGTTGTAGCCCACACTGTATACCTTGCAGTTGCAGTGTGCAAGAGGGGACCCAATGATGAAGCATGTCACCTTTGGGTGAGTGAGGGTTCTCGTCTTTAAAAGAAAAGATTCCCTTCTCGTTTGTTTCGGTCTATTTTTCCTTGGTTTACCTTTGCTATTAATTTGTATTAGCATCTCATTACTTCTTGTGAGAAATATAGTTTGGAGTGGTGATGTGGATGCGCTTATTCACTCCAATTGTTATGAACCCTCTAGTGCGATATATATATAGTACGGCATATGCTGTGGGTTTTTATACGTTAGTTCTTCTTGCACAGACTGGACTGGCCTCCTCCTTTGCACAGGGCATTTATATGCTTTTTAGATTTGAGGAATTTCTCATTTCTTTCACTCTTATATGTGATATCTACATTTTATAGGACATTAGGTATTTTTTCACTACACCATGCTTGTTTTGTAAATGCACACTTTTTGACATGACGGAATATACAGGACTGGCCTTTGACGAAGATACAGTACAAGCAATACTAGATACACCCAGTATACTTGATACACACATTTCACAAACTTTCTCCAACTCAGAAGAATGGACCAAACTTAGCAACATTAAAAAACAACAAGTAAGAACTATTCAACATGCTGCTATTCTAACTGAGTACCTTAGAGGTAATATTGCTTTCCCTGGCCTCATTGTATAAGAAACAGCGGATTTATTACTCATTGAAATTCAATCTCTAGAAACACAACTTAAAACAGGTATACAGATTTCTGCCTACAAAAAGAAGTTAGATGAAATTTCTAAAAATCTGAATGTTTTGAAAGACGACCTGGTCAAATGCAAAACTGGCAAACTAAAGAAAGATCTTGATAGATTTACTCTAGATAAGGTGTACCCTTATATCACAGATGGTTATCAGACAAATCTTAATAAAAAGATAAATAAGAAAGGTACACGTGGTTGGCGTAGAGATACTGACGAGTGGACTTCAAACTCGGATGAGTGGAGTGATTCCATCGATTCAGATATTGAACAAACTACTTTCCGTCAACCCAGGAGAGGCAGAGGGAGGGGTAGAGGTTTCCCATATCCACTAAATCAACAAGCACCTTGGTGGCCGCCACAACCACTACCTCTTTAAAATCCATGTCCACCCTATGGGGGCCCTTCTTACCAACCTTTTTGGGCCAGGACAGAGGACGAAGAGGACGAAGGAGAGGCAACAGAGGACAGACTCTGGAGGCTCCACGGGTCAATTGGGACCCATCACTAGAACAGAGGACCACGAGGAGCATGACAGCATCCACGAGCGAGCCAACAACCTGATTGTCAACTTGAGTAGTAAAACACTCACACAATTGGAGAAATGTGTTCTGTCCAAGGGTCTAGGTTTTGTACCCACCAAACTTGGAGATGATTTTATGATACACAAAGAGTTAGCTGAATTGTTTCGCAAAATACGTCTTTGTTTTTTCTTCATTGAATTTGAAAGAGAGACATCTATCCAGAGTTTGAATACAGGACTTAGAAATAAATCTACATATGTGCCTACATCACAACAGGTTCCATCAGAAGTCCTTACTTTTGAAAAGGCAGTTTTGAAAGACTATGAATCAGGTCTTAGCCAGATAAATAAAGTGTTTTGTAATTTATCAAATGCAAAGAGACATTGTGTCTCCACTTTGGGCAATGATCCTCTTTTCACGATTAAACCAGCAGACAAGGGGGGAGCAACGGTGATCTTTGATTCTGTGGTGTATCGAGAGGAATGTCTTAGACAACTTAATAATCAAACTTTTTATACACGTATTGCACAAGATCCAACTAGACGTTTGCAACAACGGATTGAGTCACTGGTGGAAGAGGGGAAAGAGACAGGTTGGATAACAAAGAATGAGGCTGAGTTTTTGGTACAGAAACATCCGAAAATATCAGCCTTTTATATCCTTACCAAAATACATAAACATCAACGACCCCCACCTGGAAGACCATTTGTGTCTGGAATTGGTTCTATTCTAGAACCCTTGTCCAAATTTGTAGACCATTTTCTCCGACCGATTGTGTCCCAGATGCCATCCTATTTACAGGATACGAAACATGTGCTCTCCTGCCTTGAAACTATTAGCTTTGATCCCCATTGTCAATTGATGGCTACCTAAAATGTGGAGGCATTATATACAAACATACCTCAAGATGATACGCTTGGGACGATAAGTGAACTTCTGAACAGCAATCTACGTGATGATCAGACTCCCAATGATTTTGTTATGCGTTGTGCTACTTTAGCACTCAAGGAGAATTTTTTCAGTTTTGAAGGGAACCTGTTTTGGCAAACCACCAGTACTTCCATGGGGAGTACCTGTGCACCTAGCATGGCTAATCTTTACATGCATGGGTTTGAGACTAAACATATTTACCCACAGGAAAATCCTTTCTACAGTAAACTTAAATTATGGAAGCGCTACATAGATGATATCCTGGCCATCTGGGAAGGTGACCAGGAATCTCTAATGATTTTTTCAGACTGGCTTAACAGACGGGATGGTAACCTTAGGTTTACTGGTGAAAGTAACAACTCCTCCATTGCTTTTTGGGATTTAAGACTATATCCTAAGGATGGGAGGGTTCACACTGAACTATACCAAAAGCCAATGGCAAGAAATTCCTTGTTGAGCTACCATAGTTTTTATCCTCGGGCCCTTCTGACTAACTTACCAGTAGGTCAATTCCTCAGATTGAGGAGAAATTGTACTGAGTTGGCCAACTATCATAAACATGCCATAATGCTGAGTGAGGAACTGGCCGCAAGACATTACCCAGCACAATTGATTAAAAGAGCCTCCAAAAGAGCACGTAACAATGATAGAGGGGCTCTTTTAGAAACCTACACTAAAACAAAAATGGAAAGATTGGTGTGTGTCACAACTTTTAGTAATTTCATTGTAAATGTCAAAAGGGCGATCAACAAGAACTGGCATATACTTAATACTGGGAAGTTGATACTAGATCCCCCCCTTTTTGCACTGAAACGTAGCAGTAATTTACAAAACCTGATGGTACACACCAGACCCAGAACTACTACCTGTCAGAGTAGACAATCGACTTTGTGGAATTTGGAGCCCATGATTGGTCATTTTCCATGTGGATCCTGTTCAGTATGTCCTTTTACACGACATTTGACAGAAGTTGACATTTTATCAGGTAAACCTTGGAAATTGAATAGCCATACCAATTGTAATACAAGTGGCGTGATCTATATGATCACGCGTCCTTACTCCCTAATCTACATTGGTATGACTTGCCGCAAAGTACGCCACAGGATTACTGAACACCGCAGTACTTTCCGGTGCAGAAAATCTAATACACGTATAACTAAACACTATCTAGAGAAAGGACACACAGAGAATGACCTTCAATGGGTCATCACTGATAAACCCCATCATGATGTCAATATGGGACCTCTGGACAATGTTTTATTTCACCGCGAACAGCGGTGGGTTTTTCGTACAAAGAGTCACATGACAGGTTTAAATGAAGACATTCCTTGGGGTTCGGTGTAACATCAGTTTGTCCTACCCTCCTGCCTGTTCTTTTCGTATCCGTCTGGTGTACGCATATATAGGGTATAATCCCCTATACCTGTGCGATACAAATATACTCTGAGAAAAGGTCGAATAGTCCTGACCAGACATATGTTGCTGTGTTGACCTGATTATATTAATTGTATTCATTACCTCATTCATATAGAATACACAGAGGAATGTATGGTATATCACACCAGTGGCATCTTTATATTTTTATATTGTCCAAGGCCTATGTTTCTATGAGATGTGCGAACTCGTAGTCATCTGGCAGAAACATGTTGAGCATTGACGATTAGGACATTATTTCAGTGCTTTATCACTTTTTTTTTTAACCCTAGCCCATGGGGACATTTATTACATTGATTTTTGTCACCCAGTAACTAGTTTTAATACACTTTTCTTCTTTATTTGCACTCTGCCCCTCACTCCCACTGCCTAAATTGGTATCCGTATAAAACACCTCACGCTCCTCTCTTCTTTTTTCGAGAGTTGTAGCCCACACTGTATACCTTGCGGTTGAGGTGTGCAAGAGGGGACCCAATGATGAAGCATGTCACCTTTGGGTGAGTGAGGGTTCTCGTCTTTAAAAGAAAAGATTCCCTTCTCGTTTTTTTCTGTCTATTTTTCCCTGGTTTACCTTGGCTATTAATTTGTATTAGCATCTCATTACTTCTAGTGAGAAATATTTTTCGGAGTGGTGATGTGGATGCGCTTATTCACTCCAATTGTTATGAACCCTCTGGTGCGATATACATCTGTAAGAATGACTGTTACTGTACGTAAAGCTATAACTATCAGTAAGGGTTCACTGCTGCTTCAAACAGAGATTCATCTCATCAGTAATCAGAGTTTTTTATTACAAAATATTAAACTATGCATCCTTATATTTATCAAAGTGTTTTTGAATGTACAAAATAATGAGAGCACATCTATGTTAGGCAGGGCAACTGACACTTCCTGGATCTGATAAAAACCATCACATTTTTGTCCTAAAAGAAACCAAATTCATCCTGAAGAGCCGGACAACAAGAACCACAAAAACAACAACTAGTCCAAAAACAGCAAGTACAGCTCTTGGTCCCTTTTGCAAAGTAAAGGGGGCTATCAAAGATGGAGTGTGCAAAGTTATCAATAAACTTGCAGATGGCACCTGTCAAGTGATCGAGAAAGCTGCAGATGGCATCTGTGAAGTGGGCCGAGCACTTGTTGGTTTAAGTTGCCGTTTGATTGGAGCAGTGGAGAGCATATACCCTACCTCAACCCCTAAAAGCACACACAACGCTAGCACCCCAGGAAACCATTCTGCAATCAACCCCTCAGTTACACCATTATTTACAAATCTCTTTAAGACGATTATCAACACACCAACTTCTGCATCAGAAACCATGACTCCTTCTCCATCTCCATCTATACCACTCACCACAAGACAACCTCCTGATACAGCCGGTAAAATGGCAATCATTTCCATGTTTTTAATATTATATTCAGCACGTTCTAGAATACAATGAATTCAAAATTCAAATGTCACCCTGTTCGCTGGAAGATTAGGGCTGGTGCAGCTCCCATATCCAGATTTTAAAGCCTGGAGAGAGAACAGGGTATACTGCTGGTAGGGAAGGGCAGCCATGGGGATGTAATTATGGCAGTGGCCCACCTTCAGCAAAGTATTCTGGTGGAAGGTTGGAGACCCAGTGGATGAATTATAAGTGTGTCTTAGTGGCTGGCAAACCTTTGTCAGGGGCATCGTTCTAGCTCCCCCCTCACCTAGGGAAAAAAGACCAGCAGACTATTCTGGCTGTAGCCGTCTGTAGGAACAGTAGTTGGAAAAGAAGGTAGAGACTTAACTTGTGTGTCTGTTCCCTGTCTGGTAGCATAAGTACTAGAATATGTGGCTCCAGTATCCAATGAACCCAAAGGGTCTGTATGATTCATGCCTTTGCAGCCTTTTCCATTAGTAACCTCTTCTCTGTTTTGAAGGGGAATGTGGTGCACATGCAGAACGCACACCTTGAACCAAGTTGAAGGAGTGTGCAGGCTGTGTTCCTCCTATTGTCAATATTTATTTATTTATTTATTTATAGCATTTTTAGAGCGCACTGCAACCCTACGGGCATCCTGGTGCTAGGTACATATAGCTGAGAACCCTGTAGAACAGAAGAGGACAGTGGACAAGAGCAACTAGGTTTTTTGGTAGATTTTTTTTGGGAAGAGCCATGTTTTCACCTTTTTGCGAAAGGCCGTCAATTCATTTGTTTTCCTGAAGTCAATAGGGAGATTGTTCCATAATTGAGCTGCAGCTGTACTGAAGGCTCTTCCCCCACAGGTGGCTTTCTTGATCCTAGGAAGGCTGATAAGATTTGAAGATGAGGATCGAAGAGACCGGGTGGGCTCATACCAGTTAAATTTATTTTGGAGTGGTCGGGGGCCTAGCCCATGAACTGCCCTAAAGACAATACATAAAGATTTGAAACAGATCCTCTGGTATATGGGCAGCCAGTGGAGATCGGCCAGAGCAAGAGTGGTGGAAGATCTTCGTTCCCGGGAGAGTGCCAGTTTGGCTGCAGCCGCCTGGATGCTTTGAAGTCTGGAGATGAGATAGGCAGGGGATTCCAGCAAAAGGGCATTACCGTAGTCCAGGCGGCTGAGGATGGTACTGCTAACTATTTTAGCTCTAGTCTGAGGGGGCAGGAGAGGTAGCAGCTTTCGCAATCCTCGCAATAAGGCAAGGCAGCTGCCAACCTGCTTGTTGACGTTAGTCTCAAGGCTCAGGCTGTTGTTAATAGTGACTCCGAGGTTCCTCACTGATTTCACTGGGGCAGGCGAGTCTCCTAGCAACTGAGGCCAGAAGTCTGTAGGTAGAGTTTTGGGGATTCTTCCCACTACGCAATGCAGTATTTCAGTTTTGTCACTGTTAAATTGTAGTGAGTTCTGGTTTAGCCAGAGTGGCATTTCCAGCATGCAAGTGTGGAAGGTCTCCAATGAGTTTGCATGGGCTCCATCAACAGAGATCATTAGCTGAGTGTCATCAGCGTAATTTGTCACGCTGATGTCATGGCTTTTGATGATCTTCATCAGGGGTTGCATATAAATGTTAAAGAGTATGGGACTAATAGCAGACCCCTGTGGGACCCCATGCGGGACTTTAATGAACTCTGATTGGTATGGAGGGATGGCTACTGCCTGCCATCTATCCGTCAGGTAGGAGCAGAACCAGTCAAGCGCGACTCCTCCGACTCCGATGTTCTTTAGTCTTTTTATCAGGATGTCGTGGTTCACCGTATCGAATGCGGCGGACAGGTCCAGCAGAATCAGAATTGCCGATTCTCCCCTGTCCGCCCTCATTCGTAGGTCATCCATGACTGTCAGCAAAGCTGACTCTGTTCCATGAGCTGGTCTGAAACCAAATTGCTCCTCTTCCAGGATGTTGTTAGTTTCTAGGAAGAGGGCAAGGGATCTGCTGACCCATCGCTCTATGATCTTTATCGGGTATGGTAGGAGGGATATTGGTCGGTAGTTCTTTTGGCAGTTTGGGTCCAGGTTTGGTTTCTTCAATAACGGGGTAACAACCGCCAGTTTCCAATTTCTTGGTACGGAGCCTGTATAGAGAGATTGATTACAAAGCTGATGCAGAGCTGGGAGGATATCATCCTCGAAATTCTTAACTATTCTATGGGGAAGAGGGTCTAGAGGGGATCCTGATGACGTGTTAAGGGCTATTCTAAGAAATTCCTGTTCTGAGGGGACCACAACATTTTCCAAAATGGCGTTAGGAAAAGGGTTTCTAGCATATTCCCCCTTCTCATCTCTGTTCGCTTGATTGCTATTGTCCTGCATTATGGGGATAGACTTACTATTCATTCCCTCGACAATTTTACTGATTTTTTCCTGAAAGAAAATTGCTAGGCCGTCACAGAGTTCTTGTGAGGGCTTGATTTGGCTGTCAGCACAAGCAGGATGAGAGAGCTCTCTGATAATCTTGAAGGTGTCGCGGGGCTTATTAGAGCTTTTGGAAATTAGGTCTGCAAAATAGCATATTTTGGCTGAGATAATTTCCTTCTTATATTGTATGATAGTGAGCCTCCATCGCACTTTCTCCAGTTCTGAGTAATTTTTCCTCCAGAGCTTCTCCGTCTTTTTACAAGTGTTTTTCAGTTCTTTCAGTTTGTCCGTATACCAGGGTGCGGAGGGTTTTCCCCTTTTCTTGATTGTTTTCAGCGGTATGATATCATCAAGTTTCTTAGTTATCTCATTACATAATGAGAGATAGTTTGTAGTGACGTCGTTCTCTAAATTGAACGAGGTCCAGACCTGACGAAAGTCAGACTTTCCTTCCTCTTTCCTTTTCAGCAGGTTCCTCCAGTCACGCCCAATAAAGGTTCTGGTCTGTGCCCTTGCGGGTCCTGTGTAGGTCAGGATATGGATATTAAATATGAGGAGGTAATGATCTGACCAACCTACTGGAAGAGTTGCATCCATGGTCAAAAGATCTTCTGCCGCGAAAATTAAGTCCAGTGTGTTTCCCTGTATGTGTGTGGGGGTAGTTATCCACTGTTTCAGCCCCAGATTATAACAGGATTGAGTGATGTTATACAAGGCTGTGCGTTATTGGTCATTGTCCCATAGATTAAAATCACCCAGTATTAGCAGCCTGCTATGAGAGACTGAAATATTATTTATGACAGTGATCAGTTCCTGCTGTTGTGAGGCATTAAAATACCCCGGTGTCCTATAGCAAATTAGGCCCGTAAGACAATGTTCGGAATCATGTTTTATGGAGATCCCGAGGATTTCGACACAAAAGACAGTATCAACGTCCAGAGTAGTAATGTTTAGTTCCTCCCTTAAAATGATCCCCAAGCCTCCTCCTCGCCCTGTGTTTCTGGGTTTATGAATTATCTTATATCCTGCAGGACATGCTGGACCTAGCTCTGATTCTGTTCCCGCAGCCATCCATGTCTCGGTTAGGAAAAGAATGTCTAAGTTATTGGACTCAACGAAAAGCTGTATTTCAGTAGCATGTTTCGAAAGGGATCTGACGTTTAGAAGTCCGCTAATTAATTTTCCCTTAGTGCTGAGCTTAGGCCCCGCGTAGGTTGGTGAAAAGTGAATCATGTCAGAGGTTGGGTTAGAATTCAATAGCGATTTAGGGAGGAGGGGATTAATGTTTGGTAGCCGTCCTTGGCAATTGGGGCATAAATATTTGTCCTTGTATATTATATTGGGGACTAAACGTGGGCACTCGGCTATATCTGCCAGTGGATTCAGTAGCATAAGTGTTTCCCTACTATATCTGAGTACCTCAAGGGACGATGTTGGACGAATAAGGGTGGGCGCCCTAGGCCCGGCCTCGGCGTGGACGAGCGCAGACGAGCTTGCCTTAAGTGCGCCTTCGGCACGCAATCGTCGCGCCCGCTGCGCTTCCGGTAGGGACACATGCTTTATGGTAATGGAGGATGAGGACAAGGGGGGCGTGGCTATGATTGTGGGCGTGCCTCTGGCGACCGGCCAATCACGTCGAAAGCCCTGCCTGCGTCAGCGTTCAATCTGCTGATCGGGGGAACTAGTGCAGGTACGGTGAATAAAGCAAGTTATTAGCAATTAATTTTTAAAAAACACTCTGTTCCCTGCTCCTGGCTGTGCCTCAGGAGATCCAGCTATAGAAACGCCGCGCTCGAGATCAGCGCGCGTTTTAAAGCGAAGGGGGCGTGGCTAGGGTTGTGGGCGTGCCTCTGGCGACCGGCCAATCACGTCGAAAGCCCTGCCTGCGTCAGCGTTCAATCTGCTGATCGGGGGAACTAGTGCAAGTACGGTGAATAAAGCAAGTTATTAGAAATTTAATTTTTAAAAAACACTCTGTTCCCTGCTCCCGGCTGTGCCTCAGGAGATCCAGCTATAGAAAGGAATACAAACATTTAACACAACTAATAGGGTACTTTGCTTTAGTTTGACCCTTTCCTCTAAACCTTTCACTTTAGGTCAACAAGGAATAATGGCAAAAAGAAAAATTAACATCATTACTACGGATAACCATGTGCGAAATGTGAAGTATCTCCACTGCCCTATATACAACTCCCTTCCTAGCATAGGTGATCTCTGTTGCTTTTCTATTACCTGATCACTGCACCTTTACAAAACTAAAGGGCACATCTGCAACAGTGTTTGTAATTGCGTCTCCTCAGTTCAAAAAGGGATCAGTAAGCCCTGTCACATCTGTCGTGGATCACAGCTGCTCCTAACAGAGGTTTAAAATATCAGAGAGGGATCACATGTGATCTACATAGAGCTCCGTAAAATTCGTTTTGGATCTCTGCCCCTAAGTAGAGCCCTCTTTCAGATCAGTAAAGAATTTCTCCTGCTTGGAATATTGTTCTGACCGTACACGAATGGTCACTGTTGTTCTGTATGGAACCCCATCCAATTCACTAAGGGGTCACTGCTGCTCAGAATAGAACTCTGTCGGATCAGTAAGGTGTCACTGCTGCTCAGTATAGAACTCTGTCAGATCAGTAAGGTCTCATTGCTGGTCTCTACAGAACTCTGTTGGATTAGTAAGGGGTCACTGCTGCTCAGTATAGAACTCTGTCGGATCAGTAAGGGGTCAGTGCTGCTCAGTATATAACTCTGTCAGATCACTAAGGGGTCAATGCTGCTGAGTATAGAACTGTGTCTGATTAGTAACGGGTCACTGCTGCTCATTATAGAACTCTGTCGGATCAGTAAGGTGTCACTGCTGCTCTGTCCTGGGTGCTGTCCAATCAGTAACTAATCACTTCTGATCTCTTTCTGATGAATAATGGATTACTGCTGATCTGCATAGAGCTCAGTCCAAACAGTAAGGGATCACTCTTGATCTGTGTAGAGTGTCATCCACACAGATAGTTTTACAGTTGCTCTTCACAGAATTCCAAAACATAAGTAACAACTCGTTTCTACTCTGTATATGACTTGATGGAATTAGTAATGGGCCAGAGCATCCTAACGTTTTACAGAAATTGATTCCACCATCAAAATACCTATCATGCCTCTCTATAGTGAGATTGCTGCATATCCGTGTGCTGTTACAAGACTTAGGAATATCTATGCCTCTATCTCAAGCATTGACGCATCAGTGTGGGATCACTTCTCGTTCTCTATAGAAAGCTCTCTGGAATTTCATATACAGCAGTGTGGTATATAAAGCTATTGCTATCAGTAAGGGCTCACCGCTGCTCCAAACAGAGATACATCTCATCAGCAATCAGAGTTTTATATAATAAAATATTAAACTATGCATCCTAATTTTGTCAAAGGGTTTTTGTATGTGCTGAATAATGAGAGCACATCTATGTCAGACAGGGCTACTGACACTTCCGGCATCTGCTAAAAACCATCACATTTGTGTCTCAACAGAAACCAAACTCATCGTTAAGAACTCTGTCAGATCAGTAAGGTGTCATTGCTGCTACAGAACTCTGTGGGGTCAGTAAGGGGTCACTGCAGCTCAGTATAGAACTCTGTGGGATCAGTAAGGGGTCACTGCAGCTCAGTATAGAGCTTTGTCGGATCAGTGAGGGGTCACTGCTGCTCTGAACAGAACTCTGTGGGATCAGTAAGGTGCCACTGCTGCTCTGTACAGAGTGCTGCCCAATCAGTAACTGATCACTGCTGATTTGTAAAGACCTCTGTCTGATCAATAACGGATTACTGCTGATCTGTATAGAGCTCAGTCCAAACTGTAAGGGATCACTCTTGATGTGTGCAGAGGGCTGTCCACACACATCGTTTTACAGATGCTCTATACAGAATTCCAAATCATAAGTGATAACTCATTTCTACTCTGTATATGACTCTGTGCAATTATTAATGGCCCGGAGTATCATAAGTTGTTACGGGAATTGATTCCACCATCAAAAGCCCTATCATGCATCTCTATAGTGAAATTGCTGCATATCCGTGTGAAGAGCTATTACAAGATTTAGGAATATCTGTGCCACTATCTCAAGTGTTAACACATCAGTGTGGGATCACTTCTTGTTCTCTATAGAAAGTTCTCTGGAGCTTTAGATACAGCACTGTCGCATCTGCAAGAGTGACTGTTACTGTACGTAAAGCTATTGCTATCAGTAAGGGCTCACCGCTGTTTCAAACAGAGATACATCTCATCAGTTATCAGAGTTTTATATTACAAAATATTAAACTATGCATCCTAATTTTGTCAAAGGTGTTTTGTATGTACAGAATAATGAGAGCACATCTACGTTAGGCAGGGCAACTGACACTTCCTGGATCTGATAAAAACCATCACATTTTTGTCCTAACAGAAACCAAATTCATCCTGAAGAGCCGGACAACAAGAACAACGAAAACAACAACTACTAGTCCAAAAACAGCAAGTACTGCTCTTGGTCCCTTTTGCAAAGTAAAGGGGGTTATCAAAGATGGAGTGTGCAGAGTTATCAATAAACTTGCAGATGGCACCTGTCAAGTGATCGAGAAAGCTGCCGATGGCATCTGTGAAGTGGGTGGAGCACTTGTTGGTTTAAGTTGCCGTTTGATTGGAGCAGTGGAGAGCATATGCCCCACCTCGACCCCTAAAAGCCGACACAACGCTAGCACCCCAGGAAACCATTCTGCAATCACACCTTCAGTAACACCATTGTTTACAAATCTCTTTAAGACGATTATCAACACACCAACGTCTGCATCAGAAACCGTGACTACTTCTCCATCTCCATCTATTGCACTAACGACAAGACAACATCCTGATACAGCCGGTAAAGTGGCAATCATTTCCATGCTTTCAATGTTATATTCAGCGCATTCTAGAATACAATGAATTCAAAATTAAAATGTCACCCTGATCGCTGGAAGATTAGGGCTGGTGCAGCTCCCATATCCGGATTTTAAAGCCTGGAGAGAGAACAGGGTAGACTGTTGTTAGGGAGGGGCAGCCATGGGGATGTAATTATGGCAGTGGCCCACCTTCAGCAAAGTACTCTGGTGGAAGGGTGGAGGCCCAGTGGATGAATTATAAGTGTGTCTTAGTGGCCAGCAAACCTATGTCAGGTGCATCGTGCTAGCTCCCCCCTCTCCTAGGGAAAAAAGACCAGCAGACTATGCTGGCTGTTGCCTTCTGTAGGAACAGTAGATGGAAAAGAAGGTGGAGACTTAACTTGTGTGTCTGTTCCCTGTCTGGTAGCATAAGTACTAGAATATGTGGCTCTAGGATCCAATGAACCCAAAGGGTCCGTATTATTCATGCCTTCGCAGCCTTTTCCATTAGTAACCTCTTCTATGTTTTGAAGGGGAAAGTGGTGCACATGCAGAACGCACACCTTGAACCAAGTCAAAGGAGTGTGCAGGCTGTGTTCCTCCTATTGTCAATGAAGGGCATACAAACATTTAACACAACTAATAGGGTACTTTGCTTTAGTTTGACCCTTTCCTCTAAACCTTTCACTTTAGGTCAACAAGGAATAATAGCAAAAAGCAAAATTAACATCATTCCTACGGATAACCATGTGCGAAATGTGAAGTATCTCTACTGCCCTATATACAACTCCCTTCCTAGCATAGGTGATCTCTGTTGCTTTTCTATTACCTGATCACTGCACCTTTACAAAACTAAAGGGCACATCTGCAACAGTGTTTGTAATTGCGTCTCCTCAGTTCAAAAAGGGATCAGTAAGGTCTGTCACATCTGTCATGGATCACAGCTGCTCCTAACAGAGGTTTAAAACATCAGAGAGGGATCACATGTGATCTACATAGAGCTCCGTAAAATTCGTTTTCGATCTCTGCCCCTAAGTAGAGCCCTCTTTCAGATCAGTAAGGGATTACTCCGGCTTGGAATATTGTTCTGACCGTACACAAATGGTCACTGTTGTTCTGTATGGAACCCCGTCCAATTCACTAAGGGGTCACTGCTGCTCATTATAGAACTCTGTCAGATCAGTAAGGGGTCACTGCTGATCTGTGAACACCTCTGTCGGATCAGTAAGGGATCACTGCTCCTCAGTATAGAACTCTTTCAGATCCATAAGCGGTCACTGACGCTCAGTATAGAACTCTGTCGGATCAGTAAGGGGTCACTGCTGCTCAGTATAGAACTCTGTCGGATCAGTAAGGGATCACTGCTGCTCAGAATAGAACTCTGTCGGATCAGTAAGGTGTCACTGCTGCTCAGTATAGAACTCTGTCGGATCAGTAAGGTGTCACTGCTGCTCTGTCCTGGGTGCTGTTCAATCGGTAACTAATCACTTCTGATCTCTTTCTGATGAATAATGGATTACTGCTGATCTGCATAGAGCTCAGTCCAAACAGTAAGGGATCACTCTTGATCTGTGTAGAGTGTCGTCCACACAGATAGTTTTACAGTTGCTCTTCACAGATTTCCAAAACATAAGTAATAACTCGTTTCTACTCTGTATATGACTTGATGGAATTAGTAATGGGCCAGAGCATCCTAACGTTTTACAGAAATTGATTCCACCATCAAAATACCTATCATGCATCTCTTTAGTGAAATTGCTGCATATCCGTGTGCTGTTACAAGACTTAGGAATATCTATGCCTCTATCTCAAGCATTGATGCATCAGTGTGGGATCACTTCTTGTTCTCCATAGAAAGCTCTCTGGAGTTTCATATACAGCAGTGTGGTATATAAAGCTATTGCTATCAGTAAGGGCTCACCGCTGCTCCAAACAGAGATACATCTCATCAGTAATCAGAGTTTTCTATTATAAAATATTAAACTATGCATCCTAATTTTGTCAAAGGGTTTTTGTATGTGCTGAATAATGAGAGCACATCTATGTCAGACAGGGCTACTGACACTTGCGGCATCTGCTAAAAAGCATCACATTTGTGTCTCAACAGAAACCAAACTCATCGTTAAGAACTCTGTCCGATCAGTAAGGTGTCATTGCTGCTACAGAACTCTGTGGGGTCAGTAAGGGGTCATTGCTGCTACAGAACTCTGTGGGATCAGTAAGGGGTCACTGCAGCTCAGTATAGAGCTCTGTGGGATCAGTATTAAGTCACTGCAGCTCAGTATAGAGCTCTGTGGGATCAGTAAGGGGTCACTGCTGCTCAGAATAGAGCTCTGTTGGATCAGTGAGGGGTCACTGCTGCTCAGAATAGAGCTCTGTTGGATCAGTGAGGGGTCACTGCTGCTCTGTACAGAACTCTGTGGGATCAGTAAGGTGTCATTGCTGCTCTGTACAGAGTGCTGCCCAATCAGTAACTGATCACTGCTGATTTGTAAAGATCTCTGTCTGATCAATAACGGATTACTGCTGATCTGTATAGAGCTCAGTCCAAACTGTAAGGGATCACTCTTGATGTGTGCAGAGGGCTGTCCACACACATCGTTTTACAGATGCTCTATACAGAATTCCAAAACATAAGTGATAACTCATTTCTACTCTGTATATGACTCTGTGCAATTATTAATGGCCCAGGGTGTCACAGGTTGTTACGGGAATTGATTCCACCATCAAAGGCCCTGTCATGCATCTCTATAGTGAAATTGCTGCATATCCGTGTGAAGAGCTATTACAAGATTTAGGAATATCTGTGCCTCTATCTCAAGCTTTAACACATCAGTGTGAGATCACTTCTTGTTCTCTATAGAAAGTTCTCTGGAGCTTTAGATACAGCAATGTCGCATCTGCAAGAGTGACTGTTACTGTACGTAAAGCTATTGCTATCAGTAAGGGCTCACCGCTGTTTCAAATAGAGATACATCTCATCAGCAATCAGAGTTTTATATTACAAAATATTAAACTATGCATCCTAATTTTGTCAAAGGTCTTTTGTATGTACAGAATAATGAGAGCACATCTATGTTAGGTAGGGCAACTGACACTTCCTGGATCTGATAAAAACCATCACATTTTTGTCCTAACAGAAACCAAATTCATCCTAAAGAGCCGGACAACAAGAACAACAAAAACAAAAACTACTAGTCCAAAAACAGCAAGTACTGCTCTTGGTCCCTTTTGCAAAGTAAAGGGGGCTATCAAAGATGGAGTGTGCAAAGTTATCAATAAACTTGCAGATGGCACGTGTCAAGTGATTGTGAAAGCTGCCGATGGCATCTGTGAAGTGGGTGGAGCACTTGTTGGTTTAAGTTGCCGTTTGATTGGAGCAGTGGAGAGCATATGCCCCACCTCGACCCCTAAAAGCCGACACAACGCTAGCACCCCAGGAAACCATTCGGCAATCAAACCCTCAGTAACACCATTGTTTACAAATCTCTTTAAGACGATTATCAACACACCAACGTCTGCATCAGAAACCGTGACTACTTCTCCATCTCCATCTATTGCACTAACGACAAGACAACCTCCTGATACAGCCGGTAAAGTGGCAATCATTTCCATGCTTTCAATATTATATTCAGCACATTCTAGAATACAATGAATTCAAAATTCAAATGTCACCCTGATCGCTGGGAGATTAAGGCTGGTGCAGCTCCCATATTCGGATTTTAGAGCCTGGAGAGAGAACAGGGTAGACTGCTGTTAGGAAGGGGCAGCCATGGGGATGTAATTATGGCAGTGGCCCACCTTCAGCAAAGTCCTCTGGTGGAAGGGTGGAGGCCCAGTGGAAGAATTATAAGTGTGTCTTAGTGGCCAGCAAACCTATGTCAGGTGCATCGTGCTAGCTCACCCCTCACCTAGGGAAAAAAGACCAGCAGACTATTCTGGCTGTAGCCGTCTGTAGGAACAGTAGATGGAAAAGAAGGTGGAGACTTAACTTGTGTGTTTGTTTCCTGTCTGGTAGCATAAGTACTAGAATATGTGGCTCTAGGATCCAATGAACCCAAAGGGTCCGTATTATTCATCCCTTTGCAGCCTATTCCATTAGTAACCTCTTCTATGTTTTGAAGGGGAAAGTGCTGCACATGCAGAACGCACACCTTGAACCAAGTTGAAGGAGAGTCCAGGCTGTGTTCCTCCTATTGTCAATGAAGGGCATACAAATATTTAACACAACTAATAGGGTACTTTGCTTTAGTTTGACCCTTTCCTCTAAACCTTTCACTTTAGGTCAACAAGGAATAATGGCAAAAAGCAAAATTAACATCATTACTACGGATAACCATGTGCGAAATGTGAAGTATCTCTACTGCCCTATATACAACTCCCTTCCTAGCATAGGTGATCTCTGTTGCTTTTCTATTACCTGATCACTGCACCTTTACAAAACTAAAGGGCACATCTGCAACAGTGTTTGTAATTGCATCTCATCAGTTCAAAAAGGGATCAGTAAGCTCTGTCACATCTGTCATGGATCACAGTTGCTCCTTACAGAGGTTTAAAACACCAGAGAGGGATAACATGTGATCTACATAGAGATCCGTAAAATCCGTTTTGGATCTCTGCCCCTAAGTAGAGCCCTCTTTCAGATCAGTAAAGAATTTCTCCTGCTTGGAATCTTGTTCTGACCGAACACGAATGGTCACTGTTGTTCTGTATGGAATCCCATCCAATTCACTAAGGGGTCACTGCTGCTCAGTATAGAACTCTGTCGGATCAGTAAGGTGTCACTGCTGCTCAGTATAGAACTCTGTCAGATCAGTAAGGTCTCATTGCTGGTCTCTACAGAACTCTGTTGGATTAGTAAGGGGTCACTGCTTCTCAGTATAGAATTCTGTTGGATCAGTAAGGGGTCATTGCTGCTCACTATAGAACTGTGTCTGATCAGTAAGGTGTCACTGCTGCTCTGTCCTGGGTGCTGTCCAATCAGTAACTAATCACTGCTGATCTCTGTCTGATGAATAACGGATTACTGCTAGTCTGCATAGAGATCAGTCCAAACAGTAAGGGATCACTCTTGATCTGTGTAGAGTGTCGTCCACACAGATAGTTTTACAGTTGCTCTTCACAGATTTCCAAAACATAAGAAATAACTCGTTTCTACTCTGTATATGACTTGATGGAATTAGTAATGGGCCAGAGCATCCTAACGTTTTACAGAAATTGATTCCACCATCAAAAGACCTATCATGCCTCTCTATAGTGAAATTGCTGCATATCCGTGTGCTGTTACAAGACTTAGGAATATATATGCCTCTATCTTAAGCATTGATGCATCAGTGTGGGATTACTTCTTGTTCTCTATAGAAAGCTCTCTGGAGTTACATATACGGCACTGTGGTATATAAAGACATTGCTATCAGTAGGGGCTCACCGCTGCTTAAAACAGAGATACATCTCATCAGTAATCAGAGTTTTCTATTATAAAATATTAAACTATGCATCCTAATTTTGTCAAAGGGTTTTTGTATGTGCTGAAAAATGAGAGCACATCTATGTCAGACAGGGCTACTGACACTTCCGGCATCTGCTAAAAATCATCACATTTTTGTCTCAACAGAAACCCAACTCATCGTTAAGATCTCCGTTGGATCATGAAGGACTGGGCAAATTTTAAGACCCAGCGGTGCCAGGGGACAACACCTGAGACCTTCGGGGTTCACCTGTTTTGGCGTACAAAACAAACAGAGACACGGGACTCATCCTCTGGCATCAAAAGATCGTCTTTAATGACTGCAGTCAGGAACAGAAGTCACAGAAGTATCATACGAGATAGATTCTACGGAGACTGCTCGATTTGTACAAAGCAGGTCGCTCCTTAAATACTGAATATTATGCCTCGGGCAAACATTCCTACAAGTTTACAATTATTCCCGTTTCTGTATTCCAAACAATAAGTTCACACAACATCACATTCCCATCTCCAGGTGTCCGGCCTTCAATCACACAATTCTGACATCCCTCTATTGAAAGGCCGGACCGCCCCATAATAACATTGGTCACCTCCTCATCATAAAAAGCTAGAGGGAAATACAGGGACAGATGCAGAAAATAGAAGAGTCAGATAAGACATATTCGTAGGCAAATAAAAGAAGCGTGGTCTATTGTATCAGGGTCAGTAATCTTGCTCAAGCAGGACAAGACAGAAAACCGGTGTGGCAGGGTCAGCTTCGGGCGGCAGAGTCAGCTTTCGCCAAGTCATGCGGAATTCAGCAGAACGTGTACTAAGGAATACGTGTCCTCGTGAGGTTACCTAAACAGGGTCATCGCTCGGACATCGCCCATTCACTCACTATGTGAGGGCAATGATACAAAATGGACGTCATGCACAAAATGAAACCCGTGGGTGTGAACACGAAAACCAGCAATATATGACAAATCCTTCAGTGCAGCGTTGCGAAAACACTCGCCCATACTAAACTCATCATTTGCGATTCACTAATACCAAAATCGTCACGGTACCATTAGTTCCAAAACACGGGTTCAGTTTTCACGGAACCTCAGACCCTCCTTTTGCCCTTACATAGGCAAGCACTAATCGATATCTGAGTCGATACCTATTTTCATCAAATCACTGAGGTGTTGCTGAAGCATCATCCTTTCCATCAGTACCTCTCTAGTAACAAGCGGCCTTCTCATACATGTCGCAGCACAAAGGCCACTTAAGGCAGGACCACACTGGACACAGAGACAGTACAAAAACAGGAGAACTAAAACAACTTCAATGACCATCAGAATCTTCCATCCCCACGCAGATAATAGATTCCAAACCCATCCAGTTAGCGACCACTCTCCTTCATCCACATGTATAGAATCAGAAATCTTATGCAATTTGGAAATGGCCTCATAAACTGTCAGAGCATTATCCGGAATGAAAACACAGCAACTCGATCGGATCACTTTACATACTCCACCTCGATCTGCAAGTACAACGTCTAGAACCATACGATTCTGCAACGTCATAAGGTGATCCGCTTGAAGCTCAGCTGTCAAGTTACCAAGGGCACCAGCCGTTACATTAACAGTGGATTCAACTACACAAGTCAGTTGTCTCAGGTTCCTACTATTGACCATAGGTCCCCAAAACGGCAGGAAACCCATGAAGAGGTCTCCCACTTCCTGACCAGCAGTATCCTCCTGAAAAACAACACCTCTTACAACTCTAGTCTTGTGATAATCAGAGGCAGCAGTAAATGTCGGCGGTAGTAAGTTAGCAACATAACATGTTCCCAAAAAATCAGGGGGCAACCATGTGTATGCTCGATCATAACAGACAAAGTATGTACCCTTGGCAGCCAAAAACGCAGGGGAAGACTGTGATGGGAAAACGTACGTTTCAGTACAGTCACTCTTCCCTAGCTGAGCTCTCGGATTCTGACCATTGCCTTGCAAACAAAAACGACCTAAGTGGGGTACGACCCAAATCGGAGACGAACTCTTATGCTGTTTCTCGCCCAGACTAACGCTATACCCAGTCGCATTCCAACCCACATAAGCTCGCAACTCATCCTTGGGAATGGATGAATATGCATCGATATCTCTACTCATATCGGCAACTCCTCTTACCAAGGCTTTATTGCTGGAGCTATATTTTGTGGAGTGCGGTGGTCGCGGGGGATAGGTCTCAAGTGCAAAAAGGAACATAGTCTGGAATGCCCACGATGACCCATTATAGCTAAAAGGCAGAACTAGATACGGGATACCCTTATCAGCGGTATGCGGCATCAAACCACACACCCAGCAATTAGTCATATTCATCACTAGTTGGTGTTGGTGCAGGAGTTGAATAAATGAATTGTTTACAAACTCAGAACGTCTAGCTTGTTCGTGTTCAGGCAGAGGGTGGAAGGAATGCGAAGAAGCAGTAGTAGCAGAAAAAGAAAAATGAGGAGGCACCGTAGACATAGCAGGTACAAAAATTAACTGGATACCAAAAACAATTCCACCCACCAGAGTTATCAAGACAATCAAAAACATTAGGGCACACTGGATCAGGAAACATTTGTTGTGCAATATTTCATGCAATTTCACTTTACGCTTAATCACAGTATTAACACCTCGCAGCTCAGGAAGCTCCATCCTCTACTCGAGCCGTCCGCGGCGGTTGGTTTGTACCTGTTCAGAAATGCGTCCGTTAGCCTTGGGAGTTCCCAAAAACCAACCGGGGAAACCGACCTAGTGTCTGGTAACCTGCAAATCAAAACTAGGCACACGTCACGGCCCTACGGCGAACCCGGATGGCCGGTTCAAGAACACACCTACAGCAAACTTCCTGGCTGAGGAGAATACAATTGTCCAAAAACGAGTTGTCAGGGCATAGGAGGCAAAAGAAAACAAAAAAAAAAAGGTATTCACTTTATTAGTCCTTGGAATGGGAGCGTAAAGTGTAACGATGTCTTCCAGGTTGTGTCTGCTCTTCGAACAAAGGACCAGATGACAAAACAGTGTTCAATTGTTCAGGTGAATGTTTGAATGGAGTAATGTTCGGATCCAGGGGCAAAGGCACAGTTCCAGGTGGAGCAGCAGTGTTCTTCAGTTTAGCTGACTCAAGACTTTTGAATCGTGCATCGCTGAACGGGACAAGCCTAGGAACACACTCTGTCTCAGAACTGCCAATTCCCTGTCTAATCCACTTGTCATACGGTAAAGGAAGCGGTACACGCTTCGTATGGGCAGCGTGCACCCAATGCTTTCTTCCAGCCAATCGAACAGCAGTCCGTGTCGACAACAGGACCTTGAACGGTCCAATATATCTTGGCTCCAAGTTTCTGGATTTCCCAAAGTTCTTTACGACAACGAAATCGCCAGGCTGTAACTTGTGTCCTGGTCCCTCTGTTGGTTTTGGCAGAGCCTCAAAAACCTGTTGATGAATGGCACTTAGTTTAGCAGTCAAGTCATAAAGGTAATCGATCAACATGGGATATTCGAGCTGGGTAAATTCCTTAGGTCTAGGGACTCCCCAAACGTTCGCAGGACGACCAAACACAATTTCATACGGGCTAAGCCCTACTCGAGAGTGAACAGTCGCCCCAGTGGACAGAAGAGCCAAAGGCAATGCATCTGGCCATGACAATCCAGTAGTTGTTTGGATCTTGGCTAACTTCAATTTCAGAGTCCCGTTATAACCCTCAACAAGACCTGCGGACTGTGGATGATTTGCACTATGGAACTTCTGCCTAATCCCCAAACCCATACACACACTTGTGGTAAATAAAATTCCTTTACCGGGACTGAATTTGATACGGAATCATAATAAAATAGCTCAGTAAAATGAGAGGCAGAATCCGTGATATTAGAGTTTCGGAATGGGCTTTATTCCAATGATCGATTATAATCGGATGCTCCAAGTTCCATCACCACGGGGGTTCAGGAAGTGAAGTACATACTTTATTGACAAGAAGTAACTTTTATAATACATACATTACAATGAAGCGAATGCAGTAGGCGTAACAATTCATAAGGAAATTGACGTTTTTCCTGCGTAACCGAAAATGGGTGTAATAAGGAATGAAAAAGGAACATGATTGGTTATGATGTCATACATAGGTGGATCTATAAGATAATACTTGGCATAGATGCGCGCGCAGCAGCATGACGTGTAATTGACGTGTAACTAGGGGGTGAAGGGGACTTGACATTAGCTCTACATGTGGAGACGAAAAGTCTGGGGGGTCAAGTCAACCTAATCCCAAATCATATCTAACATCCTATGTTTAAAGAACTATGTTATCCACAAAAGAAGGACTCTCGGACCGAATCTATTCTATACTGACTGTGCGTGCGTGTACAAGCGTCTAAGTGTCTACACTGAATGCGAGGGGGTAGGAATTATTCCATGGTAACAGGGCTATGAATTACTTGCATGAGGACAGAGAAGCCGGGCCTTTTGCTTGGTATCTGGAAGAATGTTTACTTAAGCTACTAGGCAGGAATGCATCGGCTGAGGGGGAAGCAGATAATTCGAAGGTGAAATACAGTTCTTGGCAGAGAATAGGCTGATGTCAGGCTTCGTGAGCCGCGCAGAGAATGAGACAATGTTCATGGTCACAGATGCAGGATCAGACTGGAGCTTTCAGAGGCAGAAGGCAAGAAGAGTTTGATGACAGAATCAGGGCCTACTTGCCTGGACTGTAAAATGGCATAAGTGAACCATATAAAGCCGGTGGCCTTTCATATTTAGGAATGTAATATCCGGCCTATTCATGGCGGATCTGACAGAGGACATGTTGACGGTGGACGCACATGTATTTGCGTCTTCATAACTGGAACTGGAAGAAACATACATGTACTTGTGACATGCACATAGAACCGTTGGGGTCCAAGATAGGGGACATAATCTGACCAGGAAAATCCACATTTCCACATTCCCTCCTTGTCCCCTACTTGCCCTTCAAGAGATATCAATCTTCATCAATCCATTGATCTGTTCATGTAGCATCATTTGGTCTTCTTTCTTCTTCCGTGATCTTGAATGAAATCTTGGTGGTGGAATACACGATGTGGCACACAGACCACAGATCGCTGGTCCACATTGTAGACATAGACAGCAACTGAATAGTATGAGAAGGCCAATACCTAGGAAGGATAAAACTCTCCATCCCCAGGCTGATATCACACTCCAAAACCAACTGGACCAAGTCCAAGTGCCTGGGTTCTGGTGTATCTGGTTTACAATCTTATGAAGGCGAGTGATGGCTTTATATACAGATGGCGAATTTTCTGGTATGAATACGCAGCAGCTTGATCCGATGACCCTACAAGCTCCGCCCCTATCAGCCAGGATGACGTCAAGGACAAGACGATTTTGAAGCACAACAATCCGCATAGCAGACTGCTCTTCCGTTAAATTGCCTAAGGCGGAAATAGTCTCATTCACTACTGCTTCAAGGGTTCTAGTTAATCTACGTATCAGCTTACTATTAGTAACAGTACCTATATAGGGAAAGATACCTTTATTAAAATCTACATACTTGTCCCATGCTGTCTCAGTGTAATCGACAATGGGGAGATCTCTCCGCTCTCTGTTGTGTACTAAATGAATATTTCTGTAATAGTCAGGAGGAGCTAGGAAAACAGGTGGCAAAAGGAATGCAATGTAGCAGGTACCATCCCAATCTAGAGGTAGACGCATATATGCCGTCTGACCACATATAAAGTAGGAGTGGCGAGAAGCTCTAAATGAAGATTTTCCTTGATCACTGAATTCTACTATAGTAGTGCATTTACTATGGCCCATATGTATGGAACCAACCTTTCTTACACACAATTCACCCTTTGCTGGGAATACTGACATGGTGGGTAAGACTAGTTCAACTTCGGATACGACATTTAGAATCATGAGATTAGGTGTAAAATTACCTAATCCATATACTTCATTTTCTAGATCAGTTCCTGTTCTTTTGGGGCGACCCTCCTTGTCAGGGTAGCAGACCTTGAGTAAAACTAGGTTCAGGTTTCCCCATATCCAATGATCTTGGTAAACTGCGGTGTCTGAGTCTATGGAATTGATTAAACTAAACCATGCTCCACAGGAGACATTATGTGTAAATGGATGTGGAAAGAAAGGCAGGACTCCTTCATAATTCTGATAGGGAGGGAGTCGGCCACACACCCAACAATTGGTGGCATTACTAGTCTGATGGGAATGATGTAACATACTAATGAAAGTGTTATTGCGCAGCGCAAGTCTATAAGACAATTCATGCGGAGGTAAGTCACTAAAAGAATGTTCAGCAATAACATTATAAACGTGTCTAGAAATAGGGTAATATATGTGCAACAACATACTTGTAATAATTATTAAAAGACTCAATAAAAACAGAATTAATAATGTCACTATACAGTGGCTACGCAGTGATTTACAATACGCCTGTCGTTTCAACATTTTCCGGGTATTTTCTCTACTCAGGTCCAAGGGATACATGTCAGAGACAATTCGACCGCTTCACCTTGGAGAGGACTTAAACAATCAAATTGCTCGACTTGTTGGGCCTAAGCTTTAGTTTGTAGTTTTCAGAGTCATTTGGTTCAACAAAAGGAAGTTTTGAATCAGTCTGTGAGGGAGTGCAGGGCACAATGTCTATATCCGAGGATAGTCCATGAAATTTCTTGATATGACTTGAATGAATCCAGCCCTTGCGGCCCTCGAGCTTCACGGCTGTCCTTGTGGTCAGCAGGACCAACTTGGGTGATTTCCACCTGGGCTCCAGCTGAGTCTTTCGGTCGAAATTCCTCACAAAGACAAGATCACCCGGAACAACGTCATGGGGTTTCACTTCAGTGTTGTCGGGAAAGGCTGCAGCTACCTGTGAACGACAAGATTGTAGTGCAGACATCAAGGAAGCCAAGTAATCTGTCAGCATATTACAGTCAATATCAGTTATTTTGCGTGGTATAGGCGTCCCCCACATATTCGGTGGTCTGCCGAAGATCACCTCATACGGGGATAGCCCTGTTCGAGAGTGTGCTACCATTCTCATGTAAAAGAGTGCAACGGGCAACGCTACTACCCAGTCGACACCTTTCTCTCTGCATATTTTGGACATTCTGATTTTCAGTATCTGGTTATGTCTTTCTACGAGACCTGCTGCCTCAGGGTGTCGGACACAGTGGAATTTCCACTGATATCCTAACAGAAGTGAAACGTGTTTCATTAATTCGGATGAGAACGGCTGGCCGTTATCTGAGTGAACAGCACGTGGTAAACCGTATCGTGGGAAGAATTCTCGAACCAACTGTTTGGCAGTAGTCGGGGCAGTGTAATCTGAAACCGGGTATGCCTCTGTCCAACGGGACAGAGCGCAGACAACTACAAGAACATATTTGAATCCTCGACATCGTTCCATCTGGATATAATCCATCTGGAGTACTTCAAAAGGGTGATGAGGAGGATGAAATCCACCCTGTTCTACGGGAACGCTTTTTCCTGGGTTAAACTGACAACAGATCATACAGGTACGGACCTTTTGTTTGGCTGCTGCTCGTAAATGTTTATTGAACCAAATGTGTTGAATGCTGTCTAGCATAGCTTTTTCTCCTAGATGTGCTGGACTATGTATAGTGTTAATTATAACTTGGACCATTGAATCAGGAAGGAACCATACAGACTTTTCCTTCATCATCCATCCTTGGTCCGTTTGGATCCCTCCTAATTCAGTCCATTTCTTTATTTCGTCTGGTGTAGCATGTGTCTGTATGTCAATTACGTCAAGAGTAGGATCTTTAACTGTCATACAATGTGTCGGTGTCGGGACTATTGTCTTTGTCATGTCGGGGGTTTGAGTTTGAGCAGTCTGTTTAGCTGTTCTGTCGGCTAGATCATTGCCTTGGGAAATGATATCAGTAATCTTCGTATGAGCCTTACATTTCATAATTGATATTGCAGTGGGTAGATGTATTGCATCTAATAAGGCATGAATGAGGGGTCCGTGCTGAATGTGGGCACCGTGGGAAGTTAAATAACCTCTCTCTCGCCACAGCACGCCGAAGTCATGTACAACTCCGAATGCATAACGTGAGTCAGTGTATATGTTGACTTTTTTATTCGTGGCTTGAATACAGGCTTGTGTCAGAGCGATGAGCTCTGCGGCTTGAGCTGACAAGGTATTTATACGATTAGTTTCAATGACTTCAGTATCTGTTGTGACTGCGTAGGCGGCTACTAACTCTCCTGTACTTGTTCTCATGCATGAACCATCTACATACAAGGTCAGGTCTGGATCTGACAATGGGACATCGGTTAAGTCTTGTCTGGGTTTTGTTGTTATTGTAATAACTTCAATACAGTCATGAGCTAGTGGGTCTGTTCCGATTACAGGTAAAAGTGTGGCAGGATTCAATGTGTTACAGCGTCTGATTTCTATATGTGGCTGAAACAATGTAAGTTCGTACCCTGTAAGTCGTGCTATAGTCAAGTGTTGTGTTTGCGTTCTATTTACAAGAACCTCTACTGCGTGTGGTACTTGAACTGTCAATGGATGTCCTAACACTATGGCATCGCTTTGTCTGATTGCTAAAGCTGTCGCTGCCACTGATTTCAGGCATGCAGGCAAAGCCTGAGCTACGGGATCTAATGTACTAGAAAAATAAGCACATGGTTTGTGTGCTCCTGCTTGTTCCTGTGTGAGTACTGACAAGGCAGTACCTTCGCGTTCTGTAACAAAGAGTGTAAACTGTTTTCTGTAACATGGTGTTGCTGATACGGGTGCTTGACATAAAGCTTTCTTTAGGCTTTCAAAAGCTTGTGTGTGTTCCTGAGTCCAAGGGAGAACAGTCGGTGTGGCTGCCTCCTGTGTGGTTAACTGAATGAGTGGTTTTGCTAGAAATGCGTATTGAGGGATCCACTGCCTGCAATATGACGTGAGGCCTATGAAAGCTCGTACTTCCTTTTGTGTCTTGGGTATTGGCATGTTAGCTATTAACTGAATGCGGTCGGGTGTAAGCTGCCTTCCCTCCTTGGACAGCGAGTGTCCAAGATAAACAACTCGCTGGACACAGAATTGCAGCTTAGAAGGGGACACCTTGTGCCCCTTTTCGGCTAGAAATTGTAAAACTGTCAGTGATGCTTTTTCACATTCCGGTTCGCTTCTCGCGGTGATCAGCAGATCATCGACGTATTGAAGCAAGGCAGTGTTAACTGGCATGTGGATACTGTCAAGTTCTCGTTTCAGTGCTTGGCTATAGATGCTGGGGCTTTCTGTAAATCCTTGAGGTGCGCGTGAGAATTTAAAGCTGCGCCCATTTAAACTAAATCCGAACAAATATTGGCTTTCCGGATCTATTGGGACGCTGAAAAAGGCATTCTTGAGATCAATTACAGTAAAGAATGTTGCTTCGGAATCAATAGCTGTCAATAATGACGAGATATCTGGGACCACAGGAAATTGTGGCACAATGCATTTGTTTAACTCGCGCAGGTCAATAACCAATCGATATACTGGCGGGGCTGTAGGGTCTGTTCGTTTAAGAACTGGAATTATCGGTGAATTACATACATTGGAGTCTGTTTCTACAACTACTCCTTGGGCAATTAGCTCGTCAATGATTTGTAGTAAAGCCACTACAGCATCTGGTGGTAACTTGTATTGTCGCATTCGTGGTAGCACCACTCCTGCCTTTAGTGTTACTCGATATGGTGTAATATTCATGCAACCAACATCAGTAGGGCCTTGTGCCCATAGATGTGTAGGTAAAGTCTGCAGTCGGGGATCCATGTCTCTAGATACATAGTGACCTTTAAAATCACGTAAAAACAACCTTACTCCTTCCGGAGAACAACATATTATGGCTCCTAGGGCTTTCAACGTTTTTATTCCTAACAAGTTTTCTGGACATGATTTAGTAAGCAATAAATCTGTAGTTCGGGTCAGAGGTCCTATCGTAAGTGGAAGAGGCTGTGATACTTCATTAACAATAGGTTTTCCCGAAAAACCAAGGGAAATATTCTGAGAGCCTGAGAGGGGTGCCCCTGGAACTTCACTACGTTTTATAGTTGTTCGACTTGCCCCTGTATCGAGTAAAAATTTTCTATCTTGACCTAATAATTCACTATGTACATAAGGTCCTTCTTGATCTACCGGAATCTCGATAAGGGGTAAGTCAACTTCCCTCTCTAGGCTAGTTCATGCGTAACGTTGATACTCAGGATATTCATACTGTGCAGTCTGATACATTTGTCTTGTTGTGGTCTGTGTGGCAGCAGCAGGCAACGGTGGTGCAGCTGGCACAAACTGTATTGGCTGTTGTGCGGCTGGCATGGCCTGGGCATGCTGCATAGCTCCTTGTTCATTCTGATCTTGTCTTAGTGGCCGTGATCTTTCTTGTGTTTTACCTATGGCGATATTATGTTTTAAAACTGGACAATCGTGTACGTAATGACCTGGCTTTTTACAATAATTGCATGTCCCTTTTACAGGTCCTGCTGAATCGGAATGTGTCATACCCTTTTTATGTCCTTCAGCTGGAACTGTCTGGGAAACTAGCATTTTCATTTTTGTGTCTTTCATGCGTCTGTGTTCATGTTCTTGTTCCTCTCTAATTCTATTGTGATGATACTGTAACATTTGTAACATTTGTGATGGGGTGTTACCTTGCCAGGTACTCTCGAATTTTAATACTCTATTCTTTACTGGGGGCAGGGCATTTTCTACTAATTTTGTTACAAACAGATGCGGGTATGATTCGCTACTTGCTTTTATGCCACTATTTATACCAAAACATTTCTCGAATCGGGCATAGTAATCACTAGTGTCTTCATCTTGCTTCTGTTTACAGGCTGAAATTGTACCCCAATCTTCCTTTTTCGTAGTTAATAAACGTGGCAGTACCTGTACTAGTAGACCTGGTAGTGCTTTAGTTTTGTCCCCAAGCCCCGAACCTGGACCTCGGGCCCTTTCTTCTGCTTCTAATGCTGACCATTCTATCTTTTGGTCTCCTACCTCCCACTCTTTTTCCTTGAGTTTTTCATAAATGCCAGCAGGCATCAATACCTTTAATATTGTCATAATGTCGGGATAGGTATACTCTCCCATGAGTAACATGTCTTTAATTTCTCGGTGAAAACCCGCTGGATCTTTGTCATGACTGGGTACCACTTTCTTCATTTGTAACAGTTCTATTTTTGATATGGGCGTATATACAAATACGCGCCTAAACTCATTGTCCTCGCCTTTTATTGGGTGTACTTCTCGTAAGGGATTCTGTCTATCCATGTGATACGTGGTTCTTTCCTTGCCGGGCAATGAGACATGCTCTGAGCATACAAAAAGAATATACTGCTTTCTTGATACTAGAATTTCTTTAATTAATTTAGTACCTGGACCTCTCCATTTATTCATAAGCAATTCAGTCAATATGTCAGGTAAGGGACCAGGGTCCGAATGCTGACTCTGATATAGTATAATGAGTTGTTGAATCATATAAATCCCAGCTAACCTCTGCTCATCTGGGGTGAGATTCAAAAATGTGCGTACTACTGTAGCATCACTATATTTTCCGGGACTGTCCACCCAATGGACAGCTGCCCTGGCTAAATCTTGTTCATCCATAGAATCGAGAAAATGATAACCCCTTCGTTCTCGGAGTAGTTTGTCGGCAGTTTGGAACGAATGCTCGTTAGACCTTATATTAATTATAGGTATTTGGAAATTCTTGTTATTATCTGGACATATCGGACGTATTGAGTCAGTATGACATCTAATCTGATTTCTATTACAAGATCTTCCTCTACCTACATAGGCTATGGTGTCCGACTGTCCTGCGGGCGGTCCTGACCCTTCTTCCTCGCTTTGTTCGAACTCGTCTGCCTCTAATCTCTCTTCGTGTAGGCGTTCTATTTCTTTACGGATCTTTCGGCACATGGCTATTATACAATTTTGCTTATCGTGTCTCCCTTCTGATATATTCTGGCTCCATCTTGTAAGAATTTGCATTGCATCCGGGTCTACCCCCGGTCGGTCTTGATTTCTGATCACACAGTTTATGAGGAAACGTAACAGTTCCCCCTGTATCTCTACTTTCTGGTATTCCATAGCTCTGTTAATACATTCTGGATCTCGCCCTGTTTGAACAAAATGATATATTTTATCTAGATGCGCAGTCATTCCTGGTAACTTCGCTAAATACCCTGCGGCTCGTCTGATACGTAATGATGCCAGGATCATTTCGTCCTCTTTACCGAGCACCGGGTCATATCTACAATCTATAAGAAGTTCCTTAAGCGTACGATCACTTACGAATTTGGGTGTACGTGAATGCGCTGACTCTTGAAAAATACGTTTATTTATTCTAGGTGGCGTAGAAAAAATATTGGTAGCACCTCCCGTGGCCCCATCTGGGGCGTCGGGTGTGAAAGGATTCGTCGAACGTGACACAGCAACTATAGGTGTGGATACAGCTATAGAAGTAGCTGTAGGAACGGATGCAGAAACAGATGTGCTTGCCGGAACTTGTGACTCGATTTGTTGCTGTAGGGATACGGGTGCTGGATCTTGGCGTTGGACCTCCCTGGTATGCGGTCTATGTGGGGCGGAATTAGCATACTCGGGAGCTGCGTCATCTAAATATGAGGAAAGAAAAACATCTTCTGCGGTTCTAGGATGCCCCTTAGGATGTACCTTAATTGGGAATAATGGGGGTGGCAAGTCTTTCGGTATCTCTGGGGTAGCCTTTGGTAATCCTTCGGCTAGAAGGGGATACATACCATTCATGAGGGCATTTCTTTGTCTATCTACTTGTTCTGATTTCACTCGGATACCTTCCTCAATTAATAGATTGTCTCGAACTTTATTTGAACTTTCTTTACTCTTCTCTTCCTGTCTACGTGCTTTTTCCGTACGTCTATGAGATTCTTTACGCCATAACTCAACGGCGTCTTTCTGTGACTGTCTGACTTTCCTTTTCCATAACTCTTCCTCGACTTTCATGATGCACTCTGCATCCCAGGTCCCCGCTGCGGGCCACCTCTGACTTTCTGGCAATCCCTTGGTGTAGTCTACCCATAAATCAAGAAATAATATAGCGTCTAAGCCATGTTTGTGATACATGAAGTGCCCTGGAGTATCCCTAGGAGGAATAGGGACGGCTTCTTCAAGTACCCCTTTTCTAGTAGTGATCTGTCTTAATTTCGAAAAGAGCGGCATATTGACAACTGATCTGATACTTAATCTTGAACACACTTAATACAAAAGCACACTAATGAACAACCATTCATACCACAATATGCAGGACGTTTAACACATTAAACATTGAACATTAAGCATTTTTTAACCTTTAAAATAAACAACAATGATGATCGTCTGCATAACTGATCACCAAGCATAATTCTTGACAATAACTAGATACTTCGGAATACTTGATATACTGCTAAACAGTACAGATACACTGCTAAAACAGTGCAGACCGGATTTGTGTACCCAAACCCGTCTTGACCGGCACAACCTATGTGCACGTCAGAAATGCCTCCCCAGTAATGGTACTCACCGGGTAGCTTCGGAAACGGAAGGCCTCGGTAACTTGAACTTGAACCGGACTGGACTCGACTCGACTCGTCGGAAACTGGGCTTGACTTCGAACTGGTGGGTCTCTGTATACCTCGGATCTTGCTCTCTCAGCTAGGCTCTGGTCGGGATACTTCGCACTTCTCACCGCCTCGTCTGGGTGTTGATCGCAGTCTCAGTCGCCCCTGCTTGACCGGAGGGAGATACAGGAAATCCTGCTGGTACGCGTAATTGTCCGTCCAGCTGTGGCAGGAGACCGGGCCTACAACTCACCGCCGGCGCGTGAGATGAGAAAGTGTCCCTGTTCGGGCGCCATCATGTGGTAAATAAAATTCCTTTACCGGGACTGAATTTGATACGGAATCATAATAAAATAGCTCAGTAAAATGAGAGGCAGAATCCGTGATATTAGAGTTTCGGAATGGGCTTTATTCCAATGATCGATTATAATCGGATGCTCCAAGTTCCATCACCACGGGGGTTCAGGAAGTGAAGTACATACTTTATTGACAAGAAGTAACTTTTATAATACATACATTACAATGAAGCGAATGCAGTAGGCGTAACAATTGATAAGGAAATTGACGTTTTTCCTGCGTAACCGAAAATGGGTGTAATAAGGAATGAAAAAGGAACATGATTGGTTATGATGTCATACATAGGTGGATCTATAAGATAATACTTGGCATAGATGCGCGCGCAGCAGCATGACGTGTAATTGACGTGTAACTAGGGGGTGAAGGGGACTTGACATTAGCTCTACATGTGGAGACGAAAAGTCTGGGGGGTCAAGTCAACCTAATCCCAAATCATATCTAACATCCTATGTTTAAAGAACTATGTTATCCACAAAAGAAGGACTCTCGGACCGAATCTATTCTATACTGACTGTGCGTGCGTGTACAAGCGTCTAAGTGTCTACACTGAATGCGAGGGGGTAGGAATTATTCCATGGTAACAGGGCTATGAATTACTTGCATGAGGACAGAGAAGCCGGGCCTTTTGCTTGGTATCTGGAAGAATGTTTACTTAAGCTACTAGGCAGGAATGCATCGGCTGAGGGGGAAGCAGATAATTCGAAGGTGAAATACAGTTCTTGGCAGAGAATAGGCTGATGTCAGGCTTCGTGAGCCGCGCAGAGAATGAGACAATGTTCATGGTCACAGATGCAGGCTCAGACTGGAGCTTTCAGAGGCAGAAGGCAAGAAGAGTTTGATGACAGAATCAGGGCCTACTTGCCTGGACTGTAAAATGGCATAAGTGAACCATATAAAGCCGGTGGCCTTTCATATTTAGGAATGTAATATCCGGCCTATTCATGGCGGATCTGACAGAGGACATGTTGACGGTGGACGCACATGTATTTGCGTCTTCATAACTGGAACTGGAAGAAACATACATGTACTTGTGACATGCACATAGAACCGTTGGGGTCCAAGATAGGGGACATAATCTGACCAGGAAAATCCACATTTCCTACCTAATCTCATGATTCTAAATGTCGTATCCGAAGTTGAACTAGTGACGTTAGGGAGGGAGTCGGCCACACACCCAACAATTGGTGGCATTACTAGTCTGATGGGAATGATGTAACATACTAATGAAAGTGTTATTGCGCAGCGCAAGTCTATAAGACAATTCATGCGGAGGTAAGTCACTAAAAGAATGTTCAGCAATAACATTATAAACGTGTCTAGAAATAGGGTAATATATGTGCAACAACATACTTGTAATAATTATTAAAAGACTCAATAAAAACAGAATTAATAATGTCACTATACAGTGGCTACGCAGTGATTTACAATACGCCTGTCGTTTCAACATTTTCCGGGTATTTTCTCTACTCAGGTCCAAGGGATACATGTCAGAGACAATTCGACCGCTTCACCTTGGAGAGGACTTAAACAATCAAATTGCTCGACTTGTTGGGCCTAAGCTTTAGTTTGTAGTTTTCAGAGTCATTTGGTTCAACAAAAGGAAGTTTTGAATCAGTCTGTGAGGGAGTGCAGGGCACAATGTCTATATCCGAGGATAGTCCATGAAATTTCTTGATATGACTTGAATGAATCCAGCCCTTGCGGCCCTCGAGCTTCACGGCTGTCCTTGTGGTCAGCAGGACCAACTTGGGTGATTTCCACCTGGGCTCCAGCTGAGTCTTTCGGTCGAAATTCCTCACAAAGACAAGATCACCCGGAACAACGTCATGGGGTTTCACTTCAGTGTTGTCGGGAAAGGCTGCAGCTACCTGTGAACGACAAGATTGTAGTGCAGACATCAAGGAAGCCAAGTAATCTGTCAGCATATTACAGTCAATATCAGTTATTTTGCGTGGTATAGGCGTCCCCCACATATTCGGTGGTCTGCCGAAGATCACCTCATACGGGGATAGCCCTGTTCGAGAGTGTGCTACCATTCTCATGTAAAAGAGTGCAACGGGCAACGCTACTACCCAGTCGACACCTTTCTCTCTGCATATTTTGGACATTCTGATTTTCAGTATCTGGTTATGTCTTTCTACGAGACCTGCTGCCTCAGGGTGTCGGACACAGTGGAATTTCCACTGATATCCTAACAGAAGTGAAACGTGTTTCATTAATTCGGATGAGAACGGCTGGCCGTTATCTGAGTAAACAGCACGTGGTAAACCGTATCGTGGGAAGAATTCTCGAACCAACTGTTTGGCAGTAGTCGGGGCAGTGTAATCTGAAACCGGGTATGCCTCTGTCCAACGGGACAGAGCGCAGACAACTACAAGAACATATTTGAATCCTCGACATCGTTCCATCTGGATATAATCCATCTGGAGTACTTCAAAAGGGTGATGAGGAGGATGAAATCCACCCTGTTCTACGGGAACGCTTTTTCCTGGGTTAAACTGACAACAGATCATACAGGTACGGACCTTTTGTTTGGCTGCTGCGCGTAAATGTTTATTGAACCAAATGTGTTGAATGCTGTCTAGCATAGCTTTTTCTCCTAGATGTGCTGGACTATGTATAGTGTTAATTATAACTTGGACCATTGAATCAGGAAGGAACCATACAGACTTTTCCTTCATCATCCATCCTTGGTCCGTTTGGATCCCTCCTAATTCAGTCCATTTCTTTATTTCGTCTGGTGTAGCATGTGTCTGTATGTCAATTACGTCAAGAGTAGGATCTTTAACTGTCATACAATGTGTCGGTGTCGGGACTATTGTCTTTGTCATGTCGGGGGTTTGAGTTTGAGCAGTCTGTTTAGCTGTTCTGTCGGCTAGATCATTGCCTTGGGAAATGATATCAGCAATCTTCGTATGAGCCTTACATTTCATAATTGATATTGCAGTGGGTAGATGTATTGCATCTAATAAGGCATGAATGAGGGGTCCGTGCTGAATGTGGGCACCGTGGGAAGTTAAATAACCTCTCTCTCGCCACAGCACGCCGAAGTCATGTACAACTCCGAATGCATAACGTGAGTCAGTGTATATGTTGACTTTTTTATTCGTGGCTTGAATACAGGCTTGTGTCAGAGCGATGAGCTCTGCGGCTTGAGCTGACAAGGTATTTATACGATTAGTTTCAATGACTTCAGTATCTGTTGTGACTGCGTAGGCGGCTACTAACTCTCCTGTACTTGTTCTCATGCATGAACCATCTACATACAAGGTCAGGTCTGGATCTGACAATGGGACATCGGTTAAGTCTTGTCTGGGTTTTGTTGTTATTGTAATAACTTCAATACAGTCATGAGCTAGTGGGTCTGTTCCGATTACAGGTAAAAGTGTGGCAGGATTCAATGTGTTACAGCGTCTGATTTCTATATGTGGCTGAAACAATGTAAGTTCGTACCCTGTAAGTCGTGCTATAGTCAAGTGTTGTGTTTGCGTTCTATTTACAAGAACCTCTACTGCGTGTGGTACTTGAACTGTCAATGGATGTCCTAACACTATGGCATCGCTTTGTCTGATTGCTAAAGCTGTCGCTGCCACTGATTTCAGGCATGCAGGCAAAGCCTGAGCTACGGGATCTAATGTACTAGAAAAATAAGCACATGGTTTGTGTGCTCCTGCTTGTTCCTGTGTGAGTACTGACAAGGCAGTACCTTCGCGTTCTGTAACAAAGAGTGTAAACTGTTTTCTGTAACATGGTGTTGCTAAAACGGGTGCTTGACATAAAGCTTTCTTTAGGCTTTCAAAAGCTTGTGTGTGTTCCTGAGTCCAAGGGAGAACAGTCGGTGTGGCTGCCTCCTGTGTGGTTAACTGAATGAGTGGTTTTGCTAGAAATGCGTATTGAGGGATCCACTGCCTGCAATATGACGTGAGGCCTATGAAAGCTCGTACTTCCTTTTGTGTCTTGGGTATTGGCATGTTAGCTATTAACTGAATGCGGTCGGGTGTAAGCTGCCTTCCCTCCTTGGACAGCGAGTGTCCAAGATAAACAACTCGCTGGACACAGAATTGCAGCTTAGAAGGGGACACCTTGTGCCCCTTTTCGGCTAGAAATTGTAAAACTGTCAGTGATGCTTTTTCACATTCCGGTTCGCTTCTCGCGGTGATCAGCAGATCATCGACGTATTGAAGCAAGGCAGTGTTAACTGGCATGTGGATACTGTCAAGTTCTCGTTTCAGTGCTTGGCTATAGATGCTGGGGCTTTCTGTAAATCCTTGAGGTGCGCGTGAGAATTTAAAGCTGCGCCCATTTAAACTAAATCCGAACAAATATTGGCTTTCCGGATCTATTGGGACGCTGAAAAAGGCATTCTTGAGATCAATTACAGTAAAGAATGTTGCTTCGGAATCAATAGCTGTCAATAATGACGAGATATCTGGGACCACAGGAAATTGTGGCACAATGCATTTGTTTAACTCGCGCAGGTCAATAACCAATCGATATACTGGCGGGGCTGTAGGGTCTGTTCGTTTAAGAACTGGAATTATCGGTGAATTACATACATTGGAGTCTGTTTCTACAACTACTCCTTGGGCAATTAGCTCGTCAATGATTTGTAGTAAAGCCACTACAGCATCTGGTGGTAACTTGTATTGTCGCATTCGTGGTAGCACCACTCCTGCCTTTAGTGTGACTCGATATGGTGTAATATTCATGCAACCAACATCAGTAGGGCCTTGTGCCCATAGATGTGTAGGTAAAGTCTGCAGTCGGGGATCCATGTCTCTAGATACATAGTGACCTTTAAAATCACGTAAAAACAACCTTACTCCTTCCGGAGAACAACATATTATGGCTCCTAGAGCTTTCAGGGTTTTAATTCCTAGCAAGTTTTCTGGACATGATTTAGTAAGCAATAAATCTGTAGTTCGGGTCAGAGGTCCTATCGTAAGTGGAAGAGGCTGTGATACTTCATTAACAATAGGTTTTCCCGAAAAACCAAGGGAAATATTCTGAGAGCCTGAGAGGGGTGCCCCTGGAACTTCACTACGTTTTATAGTTGTTCGACTTGCCCCTGTATCGAGTAAAAATTTTCTATCTTGACCTAATAATTCACTATGTACATAAGGTCCTTCTTGATCTACCGGAATCTCGATAAGGGGTAAGTCAACTTCCCTCTCTAGGCTAGTTCATGCGTAACGTTGATACTCAGGATATTCATACTGTGCAGTCTGATACATTTGTCGTGTTGTGGTCTGTGTGGCAGCAGCAGGCAACGGTGGTGCAGCTGGCACAAACTGTATTGGCTGTTGTGCGGCTGGCATGGCCTGGGCATGCTGCATAGCTCCTTGTTCATTCTGATCTTGTCTTAGTGGCCGTGATCTTTCTTGTGTTTTACCTATGGCGATATTATGTTTTAAAACTGGACAATCGTGTACGTAATGACCTGGCTTTTTACAATAATTGCATGTCCCTTTTACAGGTCCTGCTGAATCGGAATGTGTCATACCCTTTTTATGTCCTTCAGCTGGAACTGTCTGGGAAACTAGCATTTTCATTTTTGTGTCTTTCATGCGTCTGTGTTCATGTTCTTGTTCCTCTCTAATTCTATTGTGATGATACTGTAACATTTGTAACATTTGTGATGGGGTGTTACCTTGCCAGGTACTCTCGAATTTTAATACTCTATTCTTTACTGGGGGCAGGGCATTTTCTACTAATTTTGTTACAAACAGATGCGGGTATGATTCGCTACTTGCTTTTATGCCACTATTTATACCAAAACATTTCTCGAATCGGGCATAGTAATCACTAGTGTCTTCATCTTGCTTCTGTTTACAGGCTGAAATTGTACCCCAATCTTCCTTTTTCGTAGTTAATAAACGTGGCAGTACCTGTACTAGTAGACCTGGTAGTGCTTTAGTTTTGTCCCCAAGCCCCGAACCTGGACCTCGGGCCCTTTCTTCTGCTTCTAATGCTGACCATTCTATCTTTTGGTCTCCTACCTCCCACTCTTTTTCCTTGAGTTTTTCATAAATACCAGCAGGCATCAATACCTTTAATATTGTCATAATGTCGGGATAGGTATACTCTCCCATGAGTAACATGTCTTTAATTTCTCGGTGAAAACCCGCTGGATCTTTGTCATGACTGGGTACCACTTTATTCATTTGTAACAGTTCTATTTTTGATATGGGCGTATATACAAATACGCGCCTAAACTCGTTGTCCTCGCCTTTTATTGGGTGCACTTCTCGTAAGGGATTCTGTCTATCCATGTGATACGTGGTTCTTTCCTTGCCGGGCAATGAGACATGCTCTGAGCATACAAAAAGAATATACTGCTTTCTTGATACTAGAATTTCTTTAATTAATTTAGTACCTGGACCTCTCCATTTATTCATAAGCAATTCAGTCAATATGTCAGGTAAGGGACCAGGGTCCGAATGCTGACTCTGATATAGTATAATGAGTTGTTGAATCATATAAATCCCAGCTAACCTCTGCTCATCTGGGGTGAGATTCAAAAATGTGCGTACTACTGTAGCATCACTATATTTTCCGGGACTGTCCACCCAATGGACAGCTGCCCTGGCTAAATCTTGTTCATCCATAGAATCGAGAAAATGATAACCCCTTCGTTCTCGGAGTAGTTTGTCGGCAGTTTGGAACGAATGCTCGTTAGACCTTATATTAATTATAGGTATTTGGAAATTCTTGTTATTATCTGGACATATCGGACGTATTGAGTCAGTATGACATCTAATCTGATTTCTATTACAAGATCTTCCTCTACCTACATAGGCTATGGTGTCCGACTGTCCTGCGGGCGGTCCTGACCCTTCTTCCTCGCTTTGTTCGAACTCGTCTGCCTCTAATCTCTCTTCGTGTAGGCGTTCTATTTCTTTACGGATCTTTCGGCACATGGCTATTATACAATTTTGCTTATCGTGTCTCCCTTCTGATATATTCTGGCTCCATCTTGTAAGAATTTGCATTGCATCCGGGTCTACCCCCGGTCGGTCTTGATTTCTGATCACACAGTTTATGAGGAAACGTAACAGTTCCCCCTGTATCTCTACTTTCTGGTATTCCATAGCTCTGTTAATACATTCTGGATCTCGCCCTGTTTGAACAAAATGATATATTTTATCTAGATGCGCAGTCATTCCTGGTAACTTCGCTAAATACCCTGCGGCTCGTCTGATACGTAATGATGCCAGGATCATTTCGTCCTCTTTACCGAGCACCGGGTCATATCTACAATCTATAAGAAGTTCCTTAAGCGTACGATCACTTACGAATTTGGGTGTACGTGAATGCGCTGACTCTTGAAAAATAAGTTTATTTATTCTAGGTGGCGTAGAAAAAATATTGGTAGCACCTCCCGTGGCCCCATCTGGGGCGTCGGGTGTGAAAGGATTCGTCGAACGTGACACAGCAACTATAGGTGTGGACACAGCTATAGAAGTAGCTGTAGGAACGGATGCAGAAACAGATGTGCTTGCCGGAACTTGTGACTCGATTTGTTGCTGTAGGGATACGGGTGCTGGATCTTGGCGTTGGACCTCCCTGGTATGCGGTCTATGTGGGGCGGAATTAGCATACTCGGGAGCTGCGTCATCTAAATATGAGGAAAGAAAAACATCTTCTGCGGTTCTAGGATGCCCCTTAGGATGTACCTTAATTGGGAATAATGGGGGTGGCAAGTCTTTCGGTATCTCTGGGGTAGCCTTTGGTAATCCTTCGGCTAGAAGGGGATACATACCATTCATGAGGGCATTTCTTTGTCTATCTACTTGTTCTGATTTCACTCGGATACCTTCCTCAATTAATAGATTGTCTCGAACTTTATTTGAACTTTCTTTACTCTTCTCTTCCTGTCTACGTGCTTTTTCCGTACGTCTATGAGATTCTTTACGCCATAACTCAACGGCGTCTTTCTGTGACTGTCTGACTTTCCTTTTCCATAACTCTTCCTCGACTTTCATGATGCACTCTGCATCCCAGGTCCCCGCTGCGGGCCACCTCTGACTTTCTGGCAATCCCTTGGTGTAGTCTACCCATAAATCAAGAAATAATATAGCGTCTAAGCCATGTTTGTGATACATGAAGTGCCCTGGAGTATCCCTAGGAGGAATAGGGACGGCTTCTTCAAGTACCCCTTTTCTAGTAGTGATCTGTCTTAATTTCGAAAAGAGCGGCATATTGACAACTGATCTGATACTTAATCTTGAACACACTTAATACAAAAGCACACTAATGAACAACCATTCATACCACAATATGCAGGACGTTTAACACATTAAACATTGAACATTAAGCATTTTTAACCTTTAAAATAAACAACAATGATGATCGTCTGCATAACTGATCACCAAGCATAATTCTTGACAATAACTAGATACCTCGGAATACTTGATATACTGCTAAACAGTACAGATACACTGCTAAAACAGTGCAGACCGGATTTGTGTACCCAAACCCGTCTTGACCGGCACAACCTATGTGCACGTCAGAAATGCCTCCCCAGTAATGGTACTCACCGGGTAGCTTCGGAAACGGAAGGCCTCGGTAACTTGAACTTGAACCGGACTGGACTCGACTCGACTCGTCGGAAACTGGGCTTGACTTCGAACTGGTGGGTCTCTGTATACCTCGGATCTTGCTCTCTCAGCTAGGCTCTGGTCGGGATACTTCGCACTTCTCACCGCCTCGTCTGGGTGTTGATCGCAGTCTCAGTCGCCCCTGCTTGACCGGAGGGAGATACAGGAAATCCTGCTGGTACGCGTAATTGTCTGTCCAGCTGTGGCAGGAGACCGGGCCTACAACTCACCGCCGGCGCGTGAGATGAGAAAGTGTCCCTGTTCGGGCGCCATCATGTGGAAATGTGGATTTTCCTGGTCAGATTATGTCCCCTATCTTGGACCCCAACGGTTCTATGTGCATGTCACAAGTACATGTATGTTTCTTCCAGTTCCAGTTATGAAGACGCAAATACATGTGCGTCCACCGTCAACATGTCCTCTGTCAGATCCGCCATGAATAGGCCGGATATTACATTCCTAAATATGAAAGGCCACCGGCTTTATATGGTTCACTTATGCCATTTTACAGTCCAGGCAAGTAGGCCCTGATTCTGTCATCAAACTCTTCTTGCCTTCTGCCTCTGAAAGCTCCAGTCTGAGCCTGCATCTGTGACCATGAACATTGTCTCATTCTCTGCGCGGCTCACGAAGCCTGACATCAGCCTATTCTCTGCCAAGAACTGTATTTCACCTTCGAATTATCTGCTTCCCCCTCAGCCGATGCATTCCTGCCTAGTAGCTTAAGTAAACATTCTTCCAGATACCAAGCAAAAGGCCCGGCTTCTCTGTCCTCATGCAAGTAATTCATAGCCCTGTTACCATGGAATAATTCCTACCCCCTCGCATTCAGTGTAGACACTTAGACGCTTGTACACGCACGCACAGTCAGTATAGAATAGATTCGGTCCGAGAGTCCTTCTTTTGTGGATAACATAGTTCTTTAAACATAGGATGTTAGATATGATTTGGGATTAGGTTGACTTGACCCCCCAGACTTTTCGTCTCCACATGTAGAGCTAATGTCAAGTCCCCTTCACCCCCTAGTTACACGTCAATTACATGTCATGCTGCTGCGCGCGCATCTATGCCAAGTATTATCTTATAGATCCACCTATGTATGACATCATAACCAATCATGTTCCTTTTTCATTCCTTATTACACCCATTTTCGGTTACGCAGGAAAAACGTCAATTTCCTTATCAATTGTTACGCCTACTGCATTCGCTTCATTGTAATGTATGTATTATAAAAGTTACTTCTTGTCAATAAAGTATGTACTTCACTTCCTGAACCCCCGTGGTGATGGAACTTGGAGCATCCGATTATAATCGATCATTGGAATAAAGCCCATTCCGAAACTCTAATATCACGGATTCTGCCTCTCATTTTACTGAGCTATTTTATTATGATTCCGTATCAAATTCAGTCCCGGTAAAGGAATTTTATTTACCACAATTTCCTGTGGTCCCAGATATCTCGTCATTATTGACAGCTATTGATTCCGAAGCAACATTCTTTACTGTAATTGATCTCAAGAATGCCTTTTTCAGCGTCCCAATAGATCCGGAAAGCCAATATTTGTTCGGATTTAGTTTAAATGGGCGCAGCTTTAAATTCTCACGCGCACCTCAAGGATTTACAGAAAGCCCCAGCATCTATAGCCAAGCACTGAAACGAGAACTTGACAGTATCCACATGCCAGTTAACACTGCCTTGCTTCAATACGTCGATGATCTGCTGATCACCGCGAGAAGCGAACCGGAATGTGAAAAAGCATCACTGACAGTTTTACAATTTCTAGCCGAAAAGGGGCACAAGGTGTCCCCTTCTAAGCTGCAATTCTGTGTCCAGCGAGTTGTTTATCTTGGACACTCGCTGTCCAAGGAGGGAAGGCAGCTTACACCCGACCGCATTCAGTTAATAGCTAACATGCCAATACCCAAGACACAAAAGGAAGTACGAGCTTTCATAGGCCTCACGTCATATTGCAGGCAGTGGATCCCTAAATACGCATTTCTAGCAAAACCACTCATTCAGTTAACCACACAGGAGGCAGCCACACCGACTGTTCTCCCTTGGACTCAGGAACACACACAAGCTTTTGAAAGCCTAAAGAAAGCTTTATGTCAAGCACCCGTTTTAGCAACACCATGTTACAGAAAACAGTTTACACTCTTTGTTACAGAACGCGAAGGTACTGCCTTGTCAGTACTCACACAGGAACAAGCAGGAGCACACAAACCATGTGCTTATTTTTCTAGTACATTAGATCCCGTAGCTCAGGCTTTGCCTGCATGCCTGAAATCAGTGGCAGCGACAGCTTTAGCAATCAGACAAAGCGATGCCATAGTGTTAGGACATCCATTGACAGTTCAAGTACCACACGCAGTAGAGGTTCTTGTAAATAGAACGCAAACACAACACTTGACTATAGCACGACTTACAGGGTACGAACTTACATTGTTTCAGCCACATATAGAAATCAGACGCTGTAACACATTGAATCCTGCCACACTTTTACCTGTAATCGGAACAGACCCACTAGCTCATGACTGTATTGAAGTTATTACAATAACAACAAAACCCAGACAAGACTTAACCGATGTCCCATTGTCAGATCCAGACCTGACATTGTATGTAGATGGTTCATGCATGAGAACAAGTACAGGAGAGTTAGTAGCCGCTTACGCAGTCACAACAGATACTGAAGTCATTGAAACTAATCGTATAAATACCTTGTCAGCTCAAGCCGCAGAGCTCATCGCTCTGACACAAGCCTGTATTCAAGCCACGAATAAAAAAGTCAACATATACACTGACTCACGTTATGCATTCGGAGTTGTACATGACTTCGGCGTGCTGTGGCGAGAGAGAGGTTATTTAACTTCCCACGGTGCCCACATTCAGCACGGACCCCTCATTCATGCCTTATTAGATGCAATACATCTACCCACTGCAATATCAATTATGAAATGTAAGGCTCATACGAAGATTACTGATATCATTTCCCAAGGCAATGATCTAGCCGACAGAACAGCTAAACAGACTGCTCAAACTCAAACCCCCGACATGACAAAGACAATAGTCCCGACACCGACACATTGTATGACAGTTAAAGATCCTACTCTTGACGTAATTGACATACAGACACATGCTACACCAGACGAAATAAAGAAATGGACTGAATTAGGAGGGATCCAAACGGACCAAGGATGGATGATGAAGGAAAAGTCTGTATGGTTCCTTCCTGATTCAATGGTCCAAGTTATAATTAACACTATACATAGTCCAGCACATCTAGGAGAAAAAGCTATGCTAGACAGCATTCAACACATTTGGTTCAATAAACATTTACGAGCAGCAGCCAAACAAAAGGTCCGTACCTGTATGATCTGTTGTCAGTTTAACCCAGGAAAAAGCGTTCCCGTAGAACAGGGTGGATTTCATCCTCCTCATCACCCTTTTGAAGTACTCCAGATGGATTATATCCAGATGGAACGATGTCGAGGATTCAAATATGTTCTTGTAGTTGTCTGCGCTCTGTCCCGTTGGACAGAGGCATACCCGGTTTCAGATTACACTGCCCCGACTACTGCCAAACAGTTGGTTCGAGAATTCTTCCCACGATACGGTTTACCACGTGCTGTTCACTCAGATAACGGCCAGCCGTTCTCATCCGAATTAATGAAACACGTTTCACTTCTGTTAGGATATCAGTGGAAATTCCACTGTGTCCGACACCCTGAGGCAGCAGGTCTCGTAGAAAGACATAACCAGATACTGAAAATCAGAATGTCCAAAATATGCAGAGAGAAAGGTGTCGACTGGGTAGTAGCGTTGCCCGTTGCACTCTTTTACATGAGAATGGTAGCACACTCTCGAACAGGGCTATCCCCGTATGAGGTGATCTTCGGCAGACCACCGAATATGTGGGGGACGCCTATACCACGCAAAATAACTGATATTGACTGTAATATGCTGACGGATTACTTGGCTTCCTTGATGTCTGCACTACAATCTTGTCGTTCACAGGTAGCTGCAGCCTTTCCCGACAACACTGAAGTGAAACCCCATGACGTTGTTCCGGGTGATCTTGTCTTTGTGAGGAATTTCGACCGAAAGACTCAGCTGGAGCCCAGGTGGAAATCACCCAAGTTGGTCCTGCTGACCACAAGGACAGCCGTGAAGCTCGAGGGCCGCAAGGGCTGGATTCATTCAAGTCATATCAAGAAATTTCATGGACTATCCTCGGATATAGACATTGTGCCCTGCACTCCCTCACAGACTGATTCAAAACTTCCTTTTGTTGAACCAAATGACTCTGAAAACTACAAACTAAAGCTTAGGCCCAACAAGTCGAGCAATTTGATTGTTTAAGTCCTCTCCAAGGTGAAGCGGTCGAATTGTCTCTGACATGTATCCCTTGGACCTGAGTAGAGAAAATACCCGGAAAATGTTGAAACGACAGGCGTATTGTAAATCACTGCGTAGCCACTGTATAGTGACATTATTAATTCTGTTTTTATTGAGTCTTTTAATAATTATTACAAGTATGTTGTTGCACATATATTACCCTATTTCTAGACACGTTTATAATGTTATTGCTGAACATTCTTTTAGTGACTTACCTCCGCATGAATTGTCTTATAGACTTGCGCTGCGCAATAACACTTTCATTAGTATGTTACATCATTCCCATCAGACTAGTAATGCCACCAATTGTTGGGTGTGTGGCCGACTCCCTCCCTATCAGAATTATGAAGGAGTCCTGCCTTTCTTTCCACATCCATTTACACATAATGGCTCCTGTGGAGCATGGTTTAGTTTAATCAATTCCATAGACTCAGACACCGCAGTTTACCAAGATCATTGGATATGGGGAAACCTGAACCTAGTTTTACTCAAGGTCTGCTACCCTGACAAGGAGGGTCGCCCCAAAAGAACAGGAACTGATCTAGAAAATGAAGTATATGGATTAGGTAATTTTACACCTAATCTCATGATTCTAAATGTCGTATCCGAAGTTGAACTAGTCTTACCCACCATGTCAGTATTCCCAGCAAAGGGTGAATTGTGTGTAAGAAAGGTTGGTTCCATACATATGGGCCATAGTAAATGCACTACTATAGTAGAATTCAGTGATCAAGGAAAATCTTCATTTAGAGCTTCTCGCCACTCCTACTTTATATGTGGTCAGACGGCATATATGCGTCTACCTCTAGATTGGGATGGTACCTGCTACATTGCATTCCTTTTGCCACCTGTTTTCCTAGCTCCTCCTGACTATTACAGAAATATTCATTTAGTACACAACAGAGAGCGGAGAGATCTCCCCATTGTCGATTACACTGAGACAGCATGGGACAAGTATGTAGATTTTAATAAAGGTATCTTTCCCTATATAGGTACTGTTACTAATAGTAAGCTGATACGTAGATTAACTAGAACCCTTGAAGCAGTAGTGAATGAGACTATTTCCGCCTTAGGCAATTTAACGGAAGAGCAGTCTGCTATGCGGATTGTTGTGCTTCAAAATCGTCTTGTCCTTGACGTCATCCTGGCTGATAGGGGCGGAGCTTGTAGGGTCATCGGATCAAGCTGCTGCGTATTCATACCAGAAAATTCGCCATCTGTATATAAAGCCATCACTCGCCTTCATAAGATTGTAAACCAGATACACCAGAACCCAGGCACTTGGACTTGGTCCAGTTGGTTTTGGAGTGTGATATCAGCCTGGGGATGGAGAGTTTTATCCTTCCTAGGTATTGGCCTTCTCATACTATTCAGTTGCTGTCTATGTCTACAATGTGGACCAGCGATCTGTGGTCTGTGTGCCACATCGTGTATTCCACCACCAAGATTTCATTCAAGATCACGGAAGAAGAAAGAAGACCAAATGATGCTACATGAACAGATCAATGGATTGATGAAGATTGATATCTCTTGAAGGGCAAGTAGGGGACAAGGAGGGAATGTGGAAATGTGGATTTTCCTGGTCAGATTATGTCCCCTATCTTGGACCCCAACGGTTCTATGTGCATGTCACAAGTACATGTATGTTTCTTCCAGTTCCAGTTATGAAGACGCAAATACATGTGCGTCCACCGTCAACATGTCCTCTGTCAGATCCGCCATGAATAGGCCGGATATTACATTCCTAAATATGAAAGGCCACCGGCTTTATATGGTTCACTTATGCCATTTTACAGTCCAGGCAAGTAGGCCCTGATTCTGTCATCAAACTCTTCTTGCCTTCTGCCTCTGAAAGCTCCAGTCTGAGCCTGCATCTGTGACCATGAACATTGTCTCATTCTCTGCGCGGCTCACGAAGCCTGACATCAGCCTATTCTCTGCCAAGAACTGTATTTCACCTTCAAATTATCTGCTTCCCCCTCAGCCGATGCATTCCTGCCTAGTAGCTTAAGTAAACATTCTTCCAGATACCAAGCAAAAGGCCCGGCTTCTCTGTCCTCATGCAAGTAATTCATAGCCCTGTTACCATGGAATAATTCCTACCCCCTCGCATTCAGTGTAGACACTTAGACGCTTGTACACGCACGCACAGTCAGTATAGAATAGATTCGGTCCGAGAGTCCTTCTTTTGTGGATAACATAGTTCTTTAAACATAGGATGTTAGATATGATTTGGGATTAGGTTGACTTGACCCCCCAGACTTTTCGTCTCCACATGTAGAGCTAATGTCAAGTCCCCTTCACCCCCTAGTTACACGTCAATTACACGTCATGCTGCTGCGCGCGCATCTATGCCAAGTATTATCTTATAGATCCACCTATGTATGACATCATAACCAATCATGTTCCTTTTTCATTCCTTATTACACCCATTTTCGGTTACGCAGGAAAAACGTCAATTTCCTTATCAATTGTTACGCCTACTGCATTCGCTTCATTGTAATGTATGTATTATAAAAGTTACTTCTTGTCAATAAAGTATGTACTTCACTTCCTGAACCCCCGTGGTGATGGAACTTGGAGCATCCGATTATAATCGATCATTGGAATAAAGCCCATTCCGACAAACTCACTTCCATTATCCGACCATACAATCCGTGGCATGCCGAACCTAGGGAAGAACTCTTTGAGAAGGACTTTGGCTGTAGACAGGGCTGTATTATCTTTAAAGGGGTAGGCTGCGATCCATCGTGAAAATGCACAAACTACAACAAGGACATACTTAAGGTTGTTACACCTTTCCATATGAATGAAATCTAATTGAATTATCTCAAAGGGACAAGTCGCGGGAGCAAAATGACCAGCTGGAGTTGGAGTTCCCTTGCCAGGATTATGCATCAGGCACACCATGCAATTCTTAACCACCCTCTCCGCACACTTAGAAATTCCATCATTCTTCCATACTGGGGCCAACAACTTGCAAATTCCTTTCGCACTAATGTGTGCCATTCCATGTGCCATTGTAACTACTGCAAGCACATACGCATCGGGTAACATCCATCTCTGATGTTCAGACAGATCAATCCAACAACCAGTCAAATCCAATTTACCCATACTTTCTTCCCACACATTCTTCTCACTCTCAGTAGCCTCCTTCTGAATTGACTTCACACTCTCAATCGTATTTTCACACATTCCAGCATCCGTAACCCATCTTGCAGAACTTGCAACATACATTCGACTCATCATGTTCTTTGCCGTCTCTTTCGCAACCTCATCTGCAAACGCATTACCACGACCAACATCATCCGTAACCTTCCGATGCGCACTACACTTCACAATCGCAACTTGCTTTGGCAAAGTAAGTGATTCCAGAAGCTCATTCACCAATTGTCCATGCTGTATTTTTGTCCCGTGGGACGTCAAAAATCCTCTCTCTTTCCATAATCGTCCAAAACTGTGTGCAACACCAAACGCATACTGACCGTCGGTAAACACATTCACTCTCTTTCCCTCGGCCAAGACACATGCTCTCGTCAACGCAATCAACTCTGCAGCTTGTGCAGAATTCTGACTTACTCTCGCAGTCTCAACAATCGTAATCAATGTCGTCACAGCATACGCAGCAGTCACATCACCATTCGGCAACTTAAAGCACGAACCATCCACATACAAAGTACCATCCGGATCTGACAACGGGGTATCTTTCAAATCAATCCGACCCTTTGTTTCTTCTTCAGTTCGCAAACAACAATCATGTGATTCTGAATCACTCGACTCTACAGTAGTCGGCAACAATGTGGCTGGATTCAACACACTACATTTTTTAATCTGGATATGGCTTGCCAAGAGTGTCAGCTCATAGCCTGACAACCTAGCACTCGTAAGATGTTGAGTTTTCGTCCTGTTCAATAGATTATCTACTGCATGTGGAACCATTACCACTAACATATTATCCATGACCAGACCAGCAGACTGTCGAATAGACACAGCAGCTGCCGCTGTCGCTCTAAGACAACTCGGCAATGCTCTTGCTACTGGATCTAAAGTCGAAGAAAAATACGCACACGGACGCTGTTTATCACCAAATTGTTGCGTCAACACACTCAACGCACAACCCTCTCTTTTGTGAACGTATAGTGTAAACGGCTTACTGTAGTCGGGAGTACCCAACACAGGAGCTGAACACAACGCATTGCGTAACTCAGAAAAACTCTTCTGACAGTCATCAGACCAAGGCAGAAGATTCGAAACATCTTTGCACGTGAGAGCTCACAAAGACTTTGCTAACAAGGAAACATTTGGGATCCATTGTCTGCAGTATGATGTGATACCTAAAAAGGCACGTACTTCTCTTTGAGTGCTTGGCACAGTCATTTGAGCAATTGCTCTAATTCTTTCCGGGGTCAACCTTCTTCCCTCCTTTGACAAGAGATGACCTAAGTAGGTTACTTCTTGGCAACAATATTGTAACTTAGAAGGTGACACCTTATGATGTAAATCAGATAAATGCTGTAGCAAGGAAATCGTAGCGGCTTTGCAAGTTGCCTTGTCATCAGCAGCTACTAAAAGATCATCTACGTACTGGATCAGAGCAGCACCAACAGGTAACACAAAGGTATCAAGCTGGCTTTTCAGAGCCTGACTATATATCGAAGGACTCTCACAATAACCTTGAGGTGCGCGCTTGAATCTAAAGCCACGACCACCCAAGGAGAAACCAAAAATGTCCCTACTCTCTTCTGCTATCGGGATGCTAAAGAAGGCATTCTTCAAGTCAATCACCGAGAACCAGGCAGCTGAAGCAGGAATCAATGTCAATAAAGCTGTAATGTCGGGAACCACAGGAAACTGTGGAACCACAATCTTGTTCACTTCTCTAAGATCAATTACAAACCGATACACAGGAGGTTGGGAAGAATCGATACATTTCAAAATCGGTAAAACAGGACTATTACACACGTTACCTCGTGTTTCTTCAATCACACCCTTCTGGATCAAATCATGGATGATCGCTAAGAGTGCTCGTTCACCATCGCTCGAAATTCGATATTGCGGAATTCAAGGTAATCTGACATTCGGTCTAAGCTGAACAACATATGGAGGAATTTCCAAAAGACCCACATCATTTGGACCCGTAGCCCAAAGAGATTCAGGGAGTGAACGCAATTCTGGTGGAAGTCTATCTGTCGACACATACATAGGAGAGATCACTTTCCTACCCAATGTAAGTTGTACTCCCGAAGGGGAACAATGCAACGTCGCATACAATCGTTTCAACAGGTCCAAACCCAAGTTCTCACCACAACCAGTAGTCAAAATCAACGGTGCTTCTAACTCACATGGTACAATTGAAAGGGACAAAGGACTAGAGACTGGATTACGAACAGGGGCGCCAGAAAATCCTACTGAGACATTCGTTAAGCCAGACAAAGGTGCGCCAGGGAGTTTAGAATGTATGATTGAACTTTTTGCCGCACCAGTATCCAACAGAAAAGGCTCAACCACACTTGATATAGCTACTGAAACGTAAGGCCCACTCAGATCGACTGGAACTGACACTACTCCCTCTCTTTGTCCATGGCTCTCGACACAGTAATCAGCTACATGGTACTGTGGAGATCTACCAGATTGCACCTTCGATTGATCAAAACAATTAAGAGAACTCTGTGACGGAAGAGAACGCTCATTCTGAGAAAACGCAACACCACGTCCTCTACCTCTAGAGACTTGTTGAAAACCACCACGACCTCTCTGAACTGGCACACCATTCATACGTTGTCGCAAAACAGGGCACTCGTTCTTATAATGACCCTCTTCCTTGCAGTATGCACATTGATTCAATCCTAACAAGGGCCGAGAAGCGAAATACTCCGGTCTCAGTGGTACTTTCGGGAACTGTGTCTGTTGCTGAAATTGCGAATGTTGCTGCGAATCATTCTGATTCGAGCGAGGCGGATACGCCTACTGCAACAACACCTTTGTCTTCAAGTCCTTCGTTTTCTTTTCTACTCGTTCCTTTTCTTCCTCATCTCTGTTCTCGTAATATTGGGCTGTAGCTAGAATCTGAGCCGTTGAAGAAACAGCCCAAGCACTTTCTGAGTCTTTCAATTTGTTGCACAAGTCAGGCAACAAGTTAAACACGAATTTATCGACAAATAGTCTCTGGCCTCCCTCCGAACTCATGTCTTGACCACTGTGGTCCACAAAAGTCTCTTCAAATTGCGTGAAAAAGTTGGACACACTTTCAACCTTCTTCTGCTTACAAGCCGACAATTTATCCCAGTTAACTCTCAACGCTGGCATCAAAGTCTTCATCAAATTAACTATCCTATTCGGTAACTCCGCTACTAGGAGCTCAGGCTTTGCACCTCCTACTTGGAGAGCATCCACAGCTAAAATAGCCGTCCAGGTACCACCTAACTCGTTCGGATGATCCTCATGGCGGATCTTTGCCCGTATCGGTTGTGGCACTACATTGCCAAACAACATCTCAATATCTGCAATGTTCATAATACAAGCGTCCACTGTCTGGGACAATTCCTTATAGTAACCAGCAGGATTCTTACGTGGGTCTGGCAAAGTCTGTTTTAATGCTAATACTTCAGACCTTTTCCATGGGACATGTATCCAAACTCTCTGAAAATGTGCTGGAGCGGCCTGAATACCTCTCCCTGCATCAGCCTGTACCGCATCACGCCATACTGGCGGGACCTCTCTCATAGGATACTGTCCTAACGCCTTCGTTGCCGAAGAATCATTCGCAAACAAAGCTCTAGAGGGTAGTACAGACCTATAGGCAAGAAGCCGTTCTAACGCATGTCTAGCTTCAGAACCCACTATCATACCTTTTGCAAATTGACTCTGGAGTTCGAGCATTTCAGTAGGGGCTGAGTCTAATTCGTCGTTGTTGGAAAGGCGTTCGCCGGAGGGGGGTCGATACACGTCTTGTCCACCCCTTTGACCCACCTCTCCCAAGTAGGCCGAACCAGGCGCGCACACCCTGAGCTTACACTACGAACAGAGTGACACCACACGTATTCTTTGTAGGACGATAGGTTCTTTTATCGAAGGTTTCAAGGGATCTTTATGATCCAAGGTGTAAGTAGTACATCAGCGGCATAAGATACTACAAATCGGTGGTAGGGAAATGGGGGTAGCGGGACAGTCTTTGAATGTAGTGTCTCTGCAAAGTACCCTGCGGATAGCTCACAATCCTCGAGCTGGAGGGTGTTGTTTCTCTGGGCGATCTCTTGCCAATTCGTCCTCGAGGGGAGAGCCGCGAGTCACTCAGCAGGCACAGGTAGTCGGAGTTCGGGAGCCGCGATCTCGTCAGCAGGGCTCAGATGGTTCAATGGCTGGGGGCCGCGAGTAACTCAGCAGGCCCAGGTGGTTCGGAGTTCGGGAGCCGCGATCTCGTCAGCAGGGCTCAGATGGTTCAATGGCTGGGGGCCGCGAGTCACTCAGCAGGCCCAGGTGGTTCGGTATTCGGGAGCCGCGACAGCGTCAGCAGGCTTCGATGGTTCCAGGTCTTCTCTGCCATTCGTTCCTCCGGCACCCCTTATTATACTCCCCCTGCCCTTTGAAGTCCGGAGTCCTCGCAGAGAGGGGCCTTTGGTGACTGAGGGGGTTCGGCGGGATTTCCTGCCGCTCGTTTCTTTGGTCTTTTCAGGTGGGTCTGGGAGGGACCCCAGACGCTCGGCAGGCGAGGCGCCTGCTCCCCAGGGGCCTGGTGGCCAATCGAGTCCTCCCGGGGGAAGGCGATCCGAGGTGTGACTGGGCTGGCGCCTCTTGGTCTGGCTCGGGGGTTCCCGCTCCCTCGGTCGGACATGCGTGGTAGGGTGTCGAGTCTGTCGGGGGCTCTGGCCGGCCCTCGGGTCTGTGTGGCTGGGGCGGCCGGAGTCGGAGATGCTGTGTCTTGGGGGTGGTTGCAGGTTGGCTGGATGATCGGGAGGGCATACGCCGTGAGGCCGGTCTCACACGCGTCCCCCCCAGCTGAAAGGCGTGGAGAACTACCCATCCACTGGGGGGTTCTCCTCGCCGAAGCGGAAGAACCGGGACAGGCCGTCGGCGTTGGCATGATCCGTCCCGGGCCGATGCTCGACAGTGAAGTCCATCCCTTGGAGGGAGATTGACCATCGTAATAGCTTGGGGTTCTCTCCCCTCATCTGCATCAGCCACCGCAAGGGCCGGTGGTCCGTCTGCACTCGGAAGTGGGTTCCGAACAAGTAGGTGTGAGAAGTTGGCCTGGTATATGATGCTCACTAGTTAAAGTGATCACCTTGTACCATGCCAAGCAACCCTTATGGTGTGGTTGTAAGTCAACCTTTTCGGACTAGCTGCCCTAGTGGTAGCGTAGGCTAAGCAGTCTTTGAGGCTAAACTCGTGAAGCGTGTTAAGCCAGCTGTTTTACCAAATGTAACCCCCTTTTATACCAATGAAAGGACACCACACAGATATATATTCAAAATATATATGTATTTATTTCTCAAAGTAACCCCTAGTCTCTTTATGAGCACAGGAGCACAAATCGTCAAACAAGATTACAGTAGAATACACAGAAGTTGCACTTTATATGGATAGGCCCTGGTGGCCGCTCAAACCATATACTAAAATAGTGGTATAAGTACCACGAACAGAAAAGGGAAAAGGCCTAGGGCCTCTAGAATCGCTGGGCCTACAAGGAGCTAACTTCAGTTAGTGACCAGGAGGTCCACGGGTGGCGTGTGCAGAGCAAATAGTCACACGCGTGCTCCCATAGGTTTCAATGGGTGCGTAAAAAGTACAAAGTTACTGCAAAGAGGATCTTCCGGATGGACTAGGAACTCAAGATTTGGAACACAGGCACTAGAGATGTAATACTACACTTGGGCACAGGTGTGCCAGCTTTACCTCACCCACAGGAAGCGGGTGCATAGGCCTCGAAGTGCGTCGGGTTTCTTCTATCTGTTCCGTGGGGCCTGAAGACAAAGATGCTGCAGGCGGTCGGTCCGGGAGAGATGCAGTGGATCCAAGAGTGGATCGGAGATGTTGAAGACCTGTAAGCAGAGGGGACAGTGTTCACAGTCACTAGCCAGTGACCAGCGTGGCACCAGGTGGGTACCAGGCAATGTCGGGTGCAAACAGGAAGAAAGGTGTAGCTTGTCTCTGCAGCCACGTGGTCCCTGGAGGTCGACGACGTCCAGGAGTCGGTTCACGAGCTGTCCCACGCAGGCTCTCGCTGTCGGCGGTGTCGGCGACTTGATCGAAGCAAACAAGCTTTGGCAAAAGCAATTGTTGTAGGAGATGAAATAAGCTGATGGTTCTGACCAGCAAGGTCAGAGGGACTGCTCCTTTGGAGGGGAGCAAGGGCCAGTCTGGAGCAACCAGACCAGTGGTGTATTTTGTGAAGTTCGTCGCCAAGAGGGCTACTAGCCAGCGGGCCAGCAACCAGTTAGGCGCGTCGAGTGGCAAAATGCAGAAGGGCCCCACGCAGATCGTGGAGATGCTGGAGGGCTCACCTTTGGTGCAGATGCTGCTCGAGGGTTGGGCTTCTCAGATCCCAAAGCACAACTTGGAGGGAGCCTCGGTTGTTGCACTTGTCAGCTTGTCGTGGTCGTTTCAAGATGGCTGGCTCCACGTGTCTCGGTGCCTCCACGGGTCTCCTCTTTTCCGGGACTGTGGATCGGGCGGTGAGAGGTCTGGAGGTCCAGGTCTTGTCAGTCTCTGGGCTCGGGCTCCGGCGGGAGGCGGCGGCAAAGCAGACGTTGATTCGCTGGATGGTGCTTGCGTTAGCAAGGTGGTCACTCCCTGACCACAGGGGAGATTGGCTTCAGTCCTCTGTGCAGCAGAGCGTCGAAGTTCCCGTCTTCTTCTTAGTGTTAAGTTGATTCCAGGATGTCTGAAGTCTTAGGACACAGCTCCTACCTTTAAGCGGATTCTAGGGGCCGGACTACCTGCTAGGTCCCTCCCTATGGGTGGGACCAGGAAGGGGGGTGGTTACACCCCCAATCCTTTGTCCAGCTCGCCCCAGGCCCGGGACTGGTGTGCCCCAGAACCTGTTTGAACTGGCATATGCACCGAGGCTCCTTGTGAGCCACAGGCATGTCTGGTTTCTTTCAAGCCCTACCTGACCAATACACAAAATCCTGTCTGGGGTGGTGCACGCACCTCCCCTGGCAGGAAACCCTTTGTCCACACCTCCCAAGCTGGAAGGACTCCCAGCAGCAGGAGGGCAGACTTGTGTCTGTGGTGGCAGCATCCATTTCGTGGAGCTGAGGCTATGTCTGATTTTACCCGGGTTTCAGGTACTGTACATGTCGTGTCCCTCTAGAAGGGTGGAATGCTAACCCCGTCGCCAGAATTGGCGAGGGGTTAGTATTCCAATTCGTATGACACCTTACTCGACATGTTTTGATAAAGCCAACCCAAAGATAGCATTTAACCGCGAGGTTCATAATGCACTTAAGAGTATATGGTATGACGATATCTGGAAACAGTAGAAGGAAGTTGTTCCGACCATTGCAGACAGGCTCAGCTCATGCCAGAGCACCATCTCACATGGAACCAAGCACTCTGCCTTCAGGATTGTTAAGGCCTGCCATAGGAGTGACTTATAGGTTACCAGGTGTCCCATTTAAGGTTAGGTATAGGTATACTACACCTAAGTAAGAGGTGATTACACCAACTTACCCCAGCTGAGTGATCAGCCAGTTGTGTCAAATTGTTAGGCCAAGCCTGGGGTGGCATAATACATGCTTCAGCCCCTGGCAGGCCTTGGGTACACCAATGCCCTGGGTACCTAGTGTACACTGGTACCGGGGCTGACAGGGTGATCCACTTCCAATTGGTTATGCACCCAGGGTGCATAGTTTTAATTTAGCAGAGAGAACAGCAGGCTGGGGGTCTGATTGGCAGGCCCACAGCCTCAATATGTCAAAAACCAGTGAAGCAAAAAGCAAAAATTTGGGGTGACCATAGGATAGCAGACCCTCCTCTCCTACACAACCCCCCCCCCAAACGCTGGGACATTAAACTAGCCTTGACCAGTCTCGTCTTCATGTCCTAAGTGGAAGTACCTGGAGAGACCATCTGCATTCCCATGGTCAGTACCTGGCCGGTGCTCCACTGTAAAGTCCATCCCCTGTAGGGAAATGGACCACCTAAGCAGTTTGGGGTTTTCACCCTTCATCTGATTTAGCCACAAGAGGGGCTTATGGTCGGTCTGAATCTTGAAGTGAGTGCCAAACAAGTATGGCCTCAGCTTCTTCAGGGCCCACACCACAGCAAAGGCCTCCCTCTCAATAGCTGACCAATTCTTCTCTCTGGGGGTCAACCTTCTGCTAATAAAAGCAATGGGTTGGTCTTGACCATCTACATTAAGTTGTGACAGCACAGCTCCCACACCCAACTCAGAAGCATCTGTTTGGACAATAAACTCTTTGGAGTAGTCAGGACTTTTCAGGAGAGGTGCAGAGCACATGGCCTCCTTCAGGTCATCAAATGCCTTTTGACAGCTTACTGTCCACTGAACCTTTTTGGGCATCTTCTTGGATGTCAGATCATTAAGAGGAGTCACAATGGACCCATAGTTCTTAACAAACTTCCTGTAGTACCCAGTCAAGTCCAAGAAAGCTCGAACTTGAGTCTGGGTGGTTGGAGGGGACCAGTCCTTGATGGATTGTATCTTACTCTCCAGTGGTTGAACTTGGCCTCCACCTACAAGGTGGCCCAAATATACAACCTTACTCTGCCCTATCTGGCACTTAGTAGCCTTGATAGTGAGGCCTGCCCTTTGCAGAGCCTCAAGAGCCTTCTTCAGGTGGATCAGGTGATCCTCCCAGGTGGAGCTAAAGACAGCAATGTCATCAAGATATGCTGCGCAAAAGTCATCCAACCCAGTAAGGACTTGGTTCACCAGCCTTTGGAAGGTGGCAGGTGCATTCTTCAGACCATAGGGCATCACCACAAACTGGTAGTGCCCACCTGGGGTTGAGAATGCTGTTTTGGCCTTAGACTCCTCAGCTAATCTGATTTGCCAATAGCCAGCTGTTAAGTCAAATGTGCTCAAAAACTTTGCAGAAGCTAGTTTGTCTATGAGCTCATCTGCCCTTGGAATAGGGTGTGCATCTGTCCTGGTGACAGCATTGAGACCCCTGTAGTCCACACAAAACCTCATCTCTCTCTTGCCATCTTTGGTGTGAGGTTTGGGGACCAGAACCACTGGGCTAGCCCAGGGGCTCTCTGAGGGTTCAATGACACCTAATTCCAGCATTTTATGTACCTCAGCCTTTATACAGTCCCTGACGTGGTCAGGTTGTCTGTAAAGCTTGTTCTTTACAGGCAGACTGTCACCAGTGTCCACCACATGGGTACACCAGTCAGTTTGACTAGGTATCAAGGAAAACATATGTGAAAATGATTGTAGAACCTGTCTACATTCAGTCTGCTGATGGGCAGTGAGGTTGCCTCCAAGGGTCACTCCTTCAACTGAGCCATCTTCAGGGTTCTGAGACAACAGGTCTGGGAGAGGGTCACTCTCTTCCTCCTGTCCCTCATCTGTAGCCATGAGCAAGCCCATGTCTGCCCTGTCAACATATGCTTTAAGCCTGTTAACATGGAGTACCCTGTGGGGACTCCTGGGAGTTCCTAGGTCGACCAAGTAGGTGACCTCTCCCTTCTTTTCCAGGATTGTATGGGGTCCAGACCATTTGTCTTGGAGTGCTGCTGGGGCCACTGGCTCCAACACCCATACCTTCTGTCCTGGCTGAAACTCAACCAAGACAGCCTTTTGGTCATGCCAAGCTTTCTGTAAGGCCTGGCTTGCCTCAAGGTTTTTGGATGCCTTCTCCATATACTCAGCCATCCTGGAGCGGAGACCAAGTACATAGTCCACTATGTCTAGCTTAGGCTTTTTGAGAGGTAACTCCCATCCTTCCTTCACCAAACACAGTGGGCCTCTTACAGGGTACCCAAACAACAATTCAAAGGGGCTGTAGCCAACTCCTTTTTGTGGGACCTCTCTGTAAGCAAACAGAAGGCAGGGTAGAAGGATGTCCCATCTTCGCCTGAGCTTTTCAGGTAATCCTTTGATCATACCCTTTAGGGTCTTGTTGAATCTCTCAACAAGCCCATTGCATTGTGGGTGATAAGGGGTGGTGAACTTGTAGTTGACACCACATTCCTTCCACATAGCTGTCAAGTATCCTGACATAAAGTTGGTACCTCTGTCAGATACTACCTCCTTAGGAAACCCCACTCTGGAGAATACTCCCAGCAGGGCCCTGGCCACAACAGGAGCTGTAGTGGTCCTAAGGGGAATTGCCTCTGGATACCTGGTGGCATGATCCACTACCACCAGTATAAATCTGTGCCCAGATGCAGTGGGAGGATCCATGGGACCCACTATGTCTATTCCCACTCTTTCAAAGGGGACCCCCACCACAGGTAGTGGTATTAGGGGGGCCTTTGTTGTGCCACCTGATTTGCCACTGGCTTGGCAGGTCACACAGGAGCGACAAAACTCCTTTGTATCTTCATTCATATGAGGCCAGTGAAAGTGAGGGACAAGCCTGTCCCAAGTCTTGTTCTGGCCTAAGTGTCCTGCTAAAGGAATATCATGGGCCAAGGTAAGAAGGAAGCCCCTAAATTGCAGAGGTATAACCAACCTCCTGGTAGCACCAGGCTTGGGGTCTCTAGGCTCTGAATAAAGGAGCCCTTCATCCCAATACACTTTATGGGTACCTTGAGCATTCCCAGCAGCCTCAGCAGCAGCCAGCTGTCTGAGGGGTTCAAGAGAGGGACAGGATAACTGAGCCTGCCTCAAGTCAGCCCTTGAAGGTCCCCCTGTCCCCAGAAGCTCAACCTGATCAGGTTCAAGCTCTTCAGGGACAGTTCCTTCAGGGTCCTCTAGATCAGCTTCCTGGGAAGGCTGATCATCACTCTGAGGCAGGGGGGAAGGCACAGCCTTGACCCTCCTGTTCTTCTTCTTGGTAGGTGCTTGGTCCATTGTTCCAGGATCCAAGACCTGAGGTTCAGTGAGGCACTTTTTGGCCTGTGACCTGGTCACAGCAAGGACACGTGATGATATACCTAACATCTCTGCATGAGTCCTGTACTCCACTTCTGGCCATAGAGAACTCTCTAGGTCATTGCCCAACAAACATTCTACTGGGAGGTCTGCACTAACCACAACCCTTTTGAGGCCAGTTACCCCTCCCCATGAGAAGTTAACAACTGCCACACTATGTGAAGTAGTGGCATTGCTGGCATTGGTCACCAGGTAGTTCTCACCTGGTATGTACTGTCCAGGGTCCACAAAGCCTGGTGTCACCATAGTGACACTGGCACATGTGTCCCTGTAGGCTTGAGCCACTTTTTCATTTATTAAAGGAGTCTGTCTGTACTTGCCCAGGTTACTGGGGCTCACAGTCAGGGACAAATCAATGTCCCCATCACAGATCAAGACTGCCTGTGTCAGGGTTCTGTCTAAGTCAGAATCTCCTTCAGTTCCCATAGTGATTCCCACTACACCCTTTGTCTGGGGACCAACACTGCTAACAGTAGTACTGGGAGCAGGTGCCTTAGGGGCAACAGTGTTGGGGGCTCCACCCTTTTTGCAATCACTAGTCCAGTGAGTTGTATTTTTGCAATGATTGCACCAGGGTTTCTTTTGACCTTCTTTCTTCTTTTTGGACTGTTGTTGGGACCCACCCTCCTTAGCAGTAGTTTGGGGCCCTGTTGAAGACTTCTGGTCTTTAGATTTCTGATCTCCACCCTTTTGGTCTGTTTTCTTCTGATCACCCCCTTGGCCCTGGTTCTGGTTCTTTTGCTTAACCCTGGTTCTGACCCATTTGTCTGCCTTCTTTCCCAATTCTTGGGGAGAGGTCAGATCAGAGTCAACCAAGTGTTGATGCAGTTGCTGGTTTTGACAGTTATTTAAAATCTGTTCTCTCATCATCAAATTATACAATCCTGTAAAATCAGATACCTTACTTCCCAGCAACCAACCCTCCAAAGCCTTAGTGGCACATTCAACATATTCAGACCAGTCCTGAGTCTGTGTCTTTTGGGTGTCTCTGAACATTAACCTGTACTGTTCAGTGGTTAAGCCTAACCCATCTACCAGAACACTCTTCAGGACTCTGTAATTTCTGACATCCTCTTCTCTAACAGTGAGGAGTCTGTCTCTGCCTCTTCCTTCAAAGGAGAGCCAGAGGATTGCTGCCCACTGGTCTTCAGGAACCTGCTGTACTTTGCAGGCTCTCTCAAGAGCAGTTATCCATTTGTGGATGTCATCCCCACTTTTGTAGGGGGGCACAACCTTAGACAGGTTCCTATTATCAAAGACCCTATCTTTGTCCTTAGGGCCAATGCTGCCACCAGTGGGTATAGACCCACTCTCTCTAGGTTGCCTAGCCTTGTTCAGTTTTTCTTCCATCAGGGCTACTTCTAGCTCCTGCTTCCTGATCCTCAGCTGGGCTTCCTGCATTCTGGCCTCATGTTCCCTCCTCTGAGGGGTGGTCATCTTTTTCCTGGAGTGACCTTGAGAGCCTCTAGAGCCATGGGAAGCATTGGAGTCACCTGAGCGATTCCTTTGCCTCCCAAGCCCTGTGTTAAGTCCACTGGGGAGATCCAATGGGGTAAACCCACTGTCAATCCCCAATAGCCTTAGTTTAGCTGGGCCAAGTATAACACTTGGCACTGGGCTAGTTCTCCCTTCATCATCACTACTTTCTGTATCCTCACCACTTTCCTCCCCTGTAGTATGATTCTCATCTAAGGGATGGCTATTGGAACTGGGTACCTCTGTAGCATCTTCAGAAGGGGGGCCTCCTGTTCCTGACCCTAAGGGGGCTAACTGGGAAGCTTTCCTGAGTTCTCTCTGATTCTCATCATTCTGTAAGAGTTCTCTGAGCTCAGCAGAGTTAGGGTTCTTGGGCTGTTTAAGGCCTCTAAGAGTTGCCAAATGCCTGAGCTCATTCTGGTTAAGGGTAGCAAAGCTGGATGGTGCCCTCTGGGGGTCACTCTCAACAGAGATGGGTACAGTGGACCCCTCTGTCCCGGCCATTGCTCTTAAGTGTGGGTGGATGTGTTGCAATCTACCTACACTTGGGTTTACCTACAAAACCTATCTAGTAGTTGTAGTCAGGGTGTGCTACTCCCTTTGCTCTACAACAACTAAGTTCAGTAGAACTTATGTATATTTAATCTTGTTTTATATGTACCTACAGGTACCTATGTGATCTTTCAATTGGTAACCAAGAGATTACAATGGTAAAACACAGCAAGCTCAAATCCAACCGCTGCTCACCAATGTGAGAAGTTGGCCTGGTATATGATGCTCACTAGTTAAAGTGATCACCTTGTACCATGCCAAGCAACCCTTATGGTGTGGTTGTAAGTCAACCTTTTCGGACTAGCTGCCCTAGTGGTAGCGTAGGCTAAGCAGTCTTTGAGGCTAAACTCGTGAAGCGTGTTAAGCCAGCTGTTTTACCAAATGTAACCCCCTTTTATACCAATGAAAGGACACCACACAGATATATATTCAAAATATATATGTATTTATTTCTCAAAGTAACCCCTAGTCTCTTTATGAGCACAGGAGCACAAATCGTCAAACAAGATTACAGTAGAATACACAGAAGTTGCACTTTATATGGATAGGCCCTGGTGGCCGCTCAAACCATATACTAAAATAGTGGTATAAGTACCACGAACAGAAAAGGGAAAAGGCCTAGGGCCTCTAGAATCGCTGGGCCTACAAGGAGCTAACTTCAGTTAGTGACCAGGAGGTCCACGGGTGGCGTGTGCAGAGCAAATAGTCACACGCGTGCTCCCATAGGTTTCAATGGGTGCGTAAAAAGTACAAAGTTACTGCAAAGAGGATCTTCCGGATGGACTAGGAACTCAAGATTTGGAACACAGGCACTAGAGATGTAATACTACACTTGGGCACAGGTGTGCCAGCTTTACCTCACCCACAGGAAGCGGGTGCATAGGCCTCGAAGTGCGTCGGGTTTCTTCTATCTGTTCCGTGGGGCCTGAAGACAAAGATGCTGCAGGCGGTCGGTCCGGGAGAGATGCAGTGGATCCAAGAGTGGATCGGAGATGTTGAAGACCTGTAAGCAGAGGGGACAGTGTTCACAGTCACTAGCCAGTGACCAGCGTGGCACCAGGTGGGTACCAGGCAATGTCGGGTGCAAACAGGAAGAAAGGTGTAGCTTGTCTCTGCAGCCACGTGGTCCCTGGAGGTCGACGACATCCAGGAGTCGGTTCACGAGCTGTCCCACGCAGGCTCTCGCTGTCGGCGGTGTCGGCGACTTGATCGAAGCAAACAAGCCTTGGCAAAAGCAATTGTTGTAGGAGATGAAATAAGCTGATGGTTCTGACCAGCAAGGTCAGAGGGACTGCTCCTTTGTAGGGGAGCAAGGGCCAGTCTGGAGCAACCAGACCAGCGGTGTATTTCGTGAAGTTCGTCGCCAAGAGGGCTACTAGCCAGCGGGCCAGCAACCGGTTAGGCGCGTCGAGTGGCAAAATGCAGAAGGGCTCCACGCAGATCGTGGAGATGCTGGAGGGCTCACCTTTGGTGCAGATGCTGCTCGAGGGTTGGGCTTCTCAGATCCCAAAGCACAACTTGGAGGGAGCCTCGGTTGTTGCACTTGTCAGCTTGTCGTGGTCGTTTCAAGATGGCTGGCTCCACGTGTCTCGGTGCCTCCACGGGTCTCCTCTTTTCCGGGACTGTGGATCGGGCGGTGAGAGGTCTGGAGGTCCAGGTCTTGTCAGTCTCTGGGCTCGGGCTCCGGCGGGAGGCGGCGGCAAAGCAGACGTTGATTCGCTGGATGGTGCTTGCGTTAGCAAGGTGGTCACTCCCTGACCACAGGGGACATTGGCTTCAGTCCTCTGTGCAGCAGAGCGTCGAAGTTCCCGTCTTTTTCTTAGTGTTAAGTTGATTCCAGGATGTCTGAAGTCTTAGGACACAGCTCCTACCTTTAAGCGGATTCTAGGGGCCGGACTACCTGCTAGGTCCCTCCCTATGGGTGGGACCAGGAAGGGGGGTGGTTACACCCCCAATCCTTTGTCCAGCTCGCCCCAGGCCCGGGACTGGTGTGCCCCAGGACCGGTTTGAACTGGCATATGCACCGAGGCTCCTTGTGAGCCACAGGCATGTCTGGTTTCTTTCAAGCCCTACCTGACCAATACACAAAATCCTGTCTGGGGTGGTGCACGCACCTCCCCTGGCAGGAAACCCTTTGTCCACACCTCCCAAGCTGGAAGGACTCCCAGCAGCAGGAGGGCAGACTTGTGTCTGTGGTGGCAGCATCCATTTCGTGGAGCTGAGGTTATGTCTGATTTTCCCGGGTTTCAGGTACTGTACATGTCGTGTCCCTCTAGAAGGGTGGAATGCTAACCCCGTCGCCAGAATTGGCGAGGGGTTAGTATTCCAATTCGTATGACACCTTACTCGACATGTTTTGATAAAGCCAACCCAAAGATAGCATTTAACCGCGAGGTTCATAATGCACTTAAGAGTATATGGTATGACGATATCTGGAAACAGTAGAAGGAAGTTGTTCCGACCACTGCAGACAGGCTCAGCTCATGCCAGAGCACCATCTCACATGGAACCAAGCACTCTGCCTTCAGGATTGTTAAGGCCTGCCATAGGAGTGACTTATAGGTTACCAGGTGTCCCATTTAAGGTTAGGTATAGGTATACTACACCTAAGTAAGAGGTGATTACACCAACTTACCCCAGCTGAGTGATCAGCCAGTTGTGTCAAATTGTTAGGCCAAGCCTGGGGTGGCATAATACATGCTTCAGCCCCTGGCAGGCCTTGGGTACACCAATGCCCTGGGTACCTAGTGTACACTGGTACAGGGGCTGACAGGGTGATCCACTTCCAATTGGTTATGCACCCAGGGTGCATAGTTTTAATTTAGCAGAGAGAACAGCAGGCTGGGGGTCTGATTGGCAGGCCCACAGCCTCAATATGTCAAAAACCAGTGAAGCAAAAAGCAAAAATGTGGGGTGACCATAGGATAGCAGACCCTACTCTCCTACAGTAGGGTCGTAGTTTCTTGAGGGCCCAGACTACGGCGAAGGTCTCTCGTTCTATGGTACTCCAACGCTGTTCTCGAGGCAGCAGCCTTCGGCTGATGAAGGCTATGGGCTGATCTATGCCCTTGTCGTTGAACTGCGAGAGGACGGCTTCGATGCCGTGTTCGGATGCGTTGGTCTGGACCACAAACTCTTGGGAGTAGTCGGGGGCCTTGAGTACTGGGGCGGTGCACATGGCGGTTTTCAAGGCGTCGAACGCCTGCTGGCACGGGGGGGTCCACTGCACTTCCTTCGGGAGCTTTTTGGAGGTCAACTCCGTGAGAGGCCCTGCGAGGCTACCATAGTTTTTAATGAACCGTCTGTAGTATCCTGTGAGGCCTAGGAAGGCCCGGACTTCCGTCTGAGTGGTGGGGGGCTCCCAGGACTTGATGGCGTCGATCTTTGGTTGGAGGGGGGCGACCTGCCCGCTGCCCACCTGATGCCCCAGGTAGACCACGGAGCCTTGCCCGAGCTGGCATTTGCTGGCCTTCACTGTTAGGCCGGCTTGGCGCAGGGCCAGCAGTACTTGCCGGAGGTGCTGGAGATGCTCGTGCCATTGAGAGCTGAATACGGCTATGTCGTCAAGGTACGCTGCGCTGAACTCCTCGAGTCCGGCCAGGACCTTGTTTACCAACCGCTGGAAAGTGGCCGGGGCATTTTTCATCCCGAACGGCATGACCCTGAAGCGGTAGTGTCCATCGGGTGTGGAGAAGGCGGAGCGTTCTTTTGCTCCCTCCGTGAGCGCAATCTGCCAGTAACCGCAGGTCAGGTCGAAGGTGCTGAGGAAACGTGCTGCCCCAAGGCGGTCTATGAGCTCGTCGGCGCGGGTAATAGGGAGAGCGTCCGCTCGGGTGACCTCATTGAGCCCCCGGTAGTCCACACAGAATCTTAGTTCGGGGGCGACCCCAGGGGCGGCCGCTTTCGGGACCAGGACTACCGGGCTGGCCCAGGGGCTATCGGAGGGTTCGATCACTCCAAGGGTCAACATCTTCTGTACTTCGGTCTTGATGCAGGTGCGGAACCGGTCAGGCACCCGGTAGGCTCTGTGTCTCACAGGTGGGCTGTCGCCGGTGTCCACGTCGTGGACACACCAGTCGGTGACCCTTGGGATGAGGGAGAAGAGGTCTGCGAATTGTCTGAGCAGCTGGCGACAGTCGTCGGACTGTTGGGGAGTGAGGGTGGTTGACAGTTTCACTCCCTCCACGGAACCATCCAGTTCTTTAGCGCACCGGGGGTCGGGCAGGGGTTCAGTGTCTTCTTCCGCCCCATCATCGGTGGCCAGTAGCAAACTCAACTCCGTTCTCACAAAGTGGGGCTTGAGACGGTTCACGTGGAGAACCCGGAGGGGGTTCCGTGGGGACTGTACATCGATCAGGTACGTGACCTGACTCTTCCGCTCGATCACCTTGAAGGGGCCAGTCCATTTGTCCTGTAGGGCGCAGGGTTTCACCGGGGCCATGACCCAAACCTGCTGGCCCGGCTGGAACTCGACCAGAGTTGCGTTCTGGTCATACCAGCGCTTCATTTCTTCTTGGCTGGCCTCGAGGTTAGCCTCGGCGAGTTCTCTGAACTTCCGGGTCTGGTTGCGGAGCGCCAGGATGTAGCGGAACACATCAGGGGGGGTCCCCCGGGGGCTTGTCTCCCAGCCCTCTTTGACCAGGCTCAGGGGCCCCCGGACGGGGTGTCCGTATAGTAGTTCGAATGGGCTGAACCCCAGGGACTTTTGGGGAACTTCCCGGTACGCGAACAGGAGGCAAGGGAGGAGGACGTCCCATCTCCGGCGCAGGGGCTCCTCGAGGCCCAGGATCATCCCCTTCAGGGTTCGGTTGAAGCGTTCCACCAGGCCGTTGCCCTGGGGGTGGTAGGGGGTCGTGAACTTATATGTTACTCCGCACTGCTGCCACAGGGACTTCATGTAGCGGGATATGAAGTTAGTGCCGCGATCACTCACAACCTCGTGAGGGAATCCGACACGGGAGAAGATCCCCATGAGAGCCCGGCCCACCACGGGAGCCGTCACGGTGCGGAGGGGAATGGCCTCGGGGTAGCGGGTGGCATGGTCCACCAGGACGAGGATGAATCTGTGGCCCTGGGCGGTCTTCGGATCCAGGGGTCCCACGATGTTGATGCCGACCTGCTCAAACGGGGTACTCACAACGGGAAAGGGTTGTAATGGAGCCTTGCGCTTTCCGCCACTTTTCCCACTGCCCTGGCACGTGAGGCAGGATTTACAGTGGACTTCTACATTTGCTCGCATCTTGGGCCAATAGAAGTGGGTAACTAATCGCTGATATGTTTTGTCTTGGCCTAAGTGTCCTGCCAAGGGTACATCGTGGGCCAGGCCCAGGAGGAGGCTTCGGAAGCGCAGGGGTACCACCAGTACTCGGGCTGCGCCTAGCTCGGCTGACTTTTGTTCGCTGTATAGGAGGCCATTGTCCCAATAGACCCAGTGGGTTCCGGTCCGGTCACCGGCGCTCTGGGCTTCGGCTTGTTGTCGGAGTCCCACGAGGGAAGGGCAGGTGGCCTGTTCCTGGCAGAACTCTTCACGGGAGGGCCCTCCCTCACAGCGCCACTGGGCCATCTCGGGCAGTTCTCCGAGCTCAGTCAGTGCCTATGGGGCGGAAGGTTCCGGCCCTTCTCCCGGGTTAGTGTCTTCTTCTCCCTCCGAAGGAGGGTTGTCCGTTTCTGGTAGGGTGTCCCGGTTCTCGGGGACAGTGTTCGGTGGGAGGGCCTTACCGCCCTCGGAGAGAGGCAATCGCGCGGTCATGGAGCGCGTGGTGGCGCAGACCCATTCGGGTAGGCCCATCATCTCGAGATGGGCTCTTCGTTCCACTTGCCCCCACGGGGAACTCTCAAGGTCGTTGCCCAGGAGGCAGTCTACGGGCTGTGATGTTCGGACGGCTACCTTCAATTCTCCGGAGACTCCTCCCCACTCGAAAGGCACCAGAGCCATCTGGCAGAGGCTCTCGGAATTGTCGGAGGATATTACCGGACAGAGGGCACCGGGTAGGATCTGGTCTTCAGAGATTAGGTTGCGGTGGACCGCGGTGACACTTGCCCCGGTATCGCGGAGGCCCTCGACTCGGTGGCCGTTGATGGTCACCTGCTGTCGGTACTTCTTCGTGTTGGCGGGCAAGGGTGTCCCGGGGACCATTTCTCGATCACCAAGGGAGACCAGGGCCATGGCAGCTGGTTCCCACTCTTCGGAGTCCTCTATCTCTTCCCCTAGGGCCACGGAGGCCATCTGCCGGGCCGGGGGGTTGGTCGTTGCGGTTCGTTGATACTGGGGACACTGGGGGTCATTGGCGTAGTGTACGGGCTGTTGGCAGCGGAAGCAGGTGATCCTGGTTCGTGGCCCTAGCCGCCCCGGGGCTCCGGTGATGGCTGGGGACGGGGTTGGACCTGCCGCTGGTGGGCTGCTGGGAGGGCTGTGCGGGGGGCCCCCCTGGGAAGTCTCTCGGTCGGCCGTGGTTTCCTCCGCCCCTCTGGGGGGGGTCCTTGACTGTGGCGACCGTAGTCTCCCACGGGGCCTTGGGTGGCCCGGGTGTTCACCCAACGGTCAGCCTCGGCGGCCAGTTTTCGAGGGTCGGTGAGTTTACTGTCCAGGAGATGTTGGCGCAGTTCTACAAAGCAATTGGCTGCTAAATGTTCCCAGGCGATCAGATCAAACAGCTCTTCGAAGGTGGATACCTTGCTGCCCTTGATCCACCCGTCCAAGGCCCGGTTGTAAAAGTTCACGTATTCTACCCATGTGGTGCCCGGTATCTTTTTGCAATCTCGGAACCGTTGCCGGTACATCTCGGGGGTGAGTCCATACCGGCCCATGAGGGCTTCTTTCATGTGGCTGTAGGAGTTCATGACCGTGGAGGGCAGATCCAGCAGGGTATCTCTTCCTTCGCTTAAGAACCGGCCCCACAGGCCAGCCCCCCAATCCTTCTGCGGGACTCGGTGAGAGGTCATGGCGACTTCGTAGGCCTTAAACCACTGCTGGATATCGTCGTTTTTGTAATACTCCTTTACCACATCCTTGGGGATGTGGACTTTGGCTTTCACGGTGGGAGCGGATGGTAGATTCCCGGAAGGTCGTGACTCTTCGCTTTTAGCCCTCAACTCGATCTCTTTCAGGCTGCGTTCATGTTCCAGCTGGAGTTTCTTTTCGTCGTGCTCTCTTTGGCGTCTCTTTTCCTCGAGTTCCCCTTGTAGCCGTAACTGCTCGACGGCTAACTTTTTCTCGGCCAGTTTTATTTCTCCCTCGATTTTCAGCTTGGCCAGTTCAAGTTCGTGGTTGCGGCTTCTCTCTCGGTCTGCTAGTTCCTCGGGGGACAGGTTCCCCTCTGGCCCGTTGTTTCTCACCGGGATGCTTTGTGGTTCATGGGCGGAGTCTCCTTCCGTTTGGGTCGGGGGCGCCCCCGTCTCGACCCAGGTCTTCAATACTTTCTGGAAGTCTTCCTTTGTGCTCAATCCGGTGGTAGCGATTCCAAGGTCTTTGCAAAATTGTTTTAATTCTCTATGCGTATAATAGTCCAATTGATCCTCTCGGAACGGCGAGCTCATTTCGGTACCTGCGGCACCCAGGGAGGTTTCTCCTTCCATCTCTGTTTGGTAGTGCGTCAGTCGTTCACTGCACGCTCTCTTTCGGTGTCGGCTCGGATTCCGTCGTCTGCCACCAAATGTTGGAAAGGCGTTCGCCGGAGGGGGGTCGATACACGTCTTGCCCACCCCTTTGACCCACCTCTCCCAAGTAGGCCGAACCAGGCGCGCACACCCTGAGCTTACACTACGAACAGAGTGACACCACAGGTATTCTTTGTAGGGCGATAGGTTCTTTTATCGAAGGTTTCAAGGGATCTTTATGATCCAAGGTGTAAGTAGTACATCAGCGGCATAAGATACTACAAATCGGTGGTAGGGAAATGGGGGTAGCGGGACAGTCTTTGAATGTAGTGTCTCTGCAAAGTACCCTGCGGATAGCTCACAATCCTCGAGCTGGAGGGTGTTGTTTCTCTGGGCGATCTCTTGCCAATTCGTCCTCGAGGGGAGAGCCGCGAGTCACTCAGCAGGCACAGGTAGTCGGAGTTCGGGAGCCGCGATCTCGTCAGCAGGGCTCAGATGGTTCAATGGCTGGGGGCCGCGAGTCACTCAGCAGGCCCAGGTGGTTCGGAGTTCGGGAGCCGCGATCTCGTCAGCAGGGCTCAGATGGTTCAATGGCTGGGGGCCGCGAGTCACTCAGCAGGCCCAGGTGGTTCGGTATTCGGGAGCCGCGACAGCGTCAGCAGGCTTCGATGGTTCCAGGTCTTCTCTGCCATTCGTCCCTCCGGCACCCCTTATTATACTCCCCCTGCCCTTTGAAGTCCGGAGTCCTCGCAGAGAGGGGCCTTTGGTGACTGAGGGGGTTCGGCGGGATTTCCTGCCGCTCGTTTCTTTGGTCTTTTCAGGTGGGTCTGGGAGGGACCCCAGACGCTCGGCAGGCGAGGCGCCTGCTCCCCAGGGGCCTGGTGGCCAATCGAGTCCTCCCGGGGGAAGGCGATCCGAGGTGTGACTGGGCTGGCGCCTCTTGGTCTGGCTCGGGGGTTCCCGCTCCCTCGGTCGGACATGCGTGGTAGGGTGTCGAGTCTGTTGGGGGCTCTGGCCGGCCCTCGGGTCTGTGTGGCTGGGGCGGCCGGAGTCGGAGATGCCGTGTCTTGGGGGTGGTTGCAGGTTGGCTGGATGATCGGGAGGGCATACGCCGTGAGGCCGGTCTCACAGTCGTTATCCCATTCATCTCGCAACAACTTACACATCTCCTCAAACACATACCTCTGAGTCGGTTCATTCCATTGAGAAAATGTATCGTAAACTATACGAGAACAATACCTATCGGGTATCAAAATCCACCTATGAGCCATCAAATCTAATAAGGCTCGTTCCCCAGGGTCAGGGAGCTGGCTACGTCTCTGCGTGGAATCAGAAACGACGGGCGCAATTAGCGACCCAAAAAGAGGAGTCAGAAAACTAGGGACGGTGTCGGTTACTCGCCGACGAACGGAAGGTTAAATAGACATAAGAGCAGGAGAGACAGCATTCAATGAAAGCAAAGGAGCAAAAGGAGTAACAGAAACAGGAGTAACAGACGTAGTAAGGTGAGGTGTAGTAGTTAAAGATGAAAGAGGCAACCCAGGAAGAGGGGGTGCCGGAGGAACATAACCCAGCTGAGGAACAGGGGCAGGGACAGGAGCAGGAACAGGTGGTGGAGGAGGAACTACCAAAGGCTGACCAGCAGCCGGTGACACCTTTTTCTCGTTTATCCTTTTTAGCCTGTTTGATTTCTTTCTACTTGGCTTCTTTGTGCCATAGACGAAAGGAGTCAAACATCGCCAGCCGGGCTTTCTTCTTAAATAATTTCGCTTCCAAATTATCCAAAATTGAAGTTTCAAAGCTACCATGTTGTGGCCATCTGAGAACACCATATTTCCTCGTATAGTGGACCCATACAGCATTATACGTGATAGGGCCCACACCATGCTTCGAATAGAGCTCATAAGTTGGAGTTCCAACCGGAGGTATCGGAAAAGAGTCCTGCAATCGGGAATCCTTGTTGCAACATCCAAGACAAGACAAGAAACCAAGACTACGGTTAGGCATCTTCGCTCACTAACCGAGTTTCAAACTTCAAGGGGCTATCTCTACCGATACACTCGTAAATGTACAAGACCCTCGGTTTTTGGGAACTGCAGCTACCAAATAATCCTAAGGACCAAACTAAACCAAATGCAATGGAACCATGCAAACCAAAACTAAGGACCAAAGAACTCAAGTTACCAAACAAAACTAAGGAACAAACCTGAGGACTGGGAGCGACCCACTTATACTTAACTGAAAGATCAATGATGTCACCAGGAAGACCCGTCTATCGTCTCGCCGTACTAAGGACTACGCCAGGCTCCAAAACAGGTCGACAGTCAGGGCGCCAGTCCTTTGCAGCCGTCTGGAAGCGGGAACCTTCGCGGGGAAAGACCTTCGGACCACTTATGCGACATACATGGATCGATGAAGTGGGGTGCACCTCCCTCGGAAATTTCACATGAAGCTCCTCACAATCTTCAGGCTAGGACCGGGACCGCTCGATGTCGAGCCAAGCTTGGGCGCCAACTGAAGGACTGGGCAAATTTTAAGACCCAGCGGTGCCAGGGGACAACACCTGAGACCTTCGGGGTTCACCTGTTTTGGCGTACTAAACAAACAGAGACACGGGACTCATCCTCTGGCGTCAAAAGATCGTCTTTAATGACTGCAGTCAGGAACAGAAGTCACAGAAGTATCATACGAGATAGATTCTACGGAGACTGCTCGATTTGTAAAAAGCAGGTCGCTCCTTAAATACTGAATATTATGCCGCGGGCAAACATTCCTACAAGTTTACAATTATTCCCGTTTCTGTATTCCAAACAATAAGATCACACGACATCACATTCCCATCTCCAGGTGTCCGGCCTTCAATCACACAATTCTGACATCCCTCTATTGAAAGGCCGGACCGCCCCATAATAAAATTGGTCACCTCCTCATCATAAAAGGCTAGAGGGAAATACAGGGACAGATGCAGAAAATAGAAGAGTCAGATAAGACATATTCGTAGGCAAATAAAAGAAGCGTGGTCTATTGTATCAGGGTCAGTAATCTTGCTCAAGCAGGACAAGACAGAAAACCGGTGTGGTAGGGTCAGCTTCGAGCGGCAGAGTCAGCTTTCGCCAAGTCATGCGGAATTCAGCAGAACGTGTACTAAGGAATATGTGTCCTCGTGAGGTTACCTAAACAGGGTCATCGCTCGGACATCGCCCATTCACTGACTATGTGAGGGCAATGATACAAAATGGACATCGTGCACAAAATGAAACCCGTAGGTTTGAACACGAAAACCAGCAATATATGACAAATCCTTCAGTGCAGCGTTGCGAAAACACTCGCCCATACTAAACTCATCATTTGCGATTCACTAATACCAAAATCGTCACGGTACCATTAGTTCCAAAACACGGGTTCAGTTTTCATGGAACCTCAATCAGTAAGGTGTCATTGCTGCTCTGTACAGAACTCTGTGGGATCAGTAAGGGTCACTGCAGCTCAGTATAGAGCTCTGTCGGATCAGTATAAAGTCACTGCTGCTCAGTATAGAGCTCTGTTGGATAAGTGAGGGGTCACTGCTGCTCTGTACAGAACTCTGTGGGATGAGTTAGGGGTCACTGCTGCTCTGTACAGAACTCTGCCGGATCAGTATAAAGTTCCTGCTGCTCAGTATAGAGCTCTGTTGGATCAGTGAGGGGTCACTGCTGCTCTGTACAGAACTCTGTGGGATCAGTATAAACTTCCTGCTGCTCAGTATAGAGCTCTGTTGGATCAGTGAGGGGTCACTGCTGCTCTGTACAGAACTCTGCCGGATCAGTATAAAGCTCCTGCTGCTCAGTATAGAGCTCTGTTGGATCAGTGAGGGGTCACTGCTGCTCAGAATAGAGCTCTGTTGGATCAGTGAGGGGTCACTGCTGCTCTGTACAGAACTCTGCCGGATCAGTAAGGTGTCATTGCTGCTCTGAACAGAGTGCTGCCCAATCAGTAACTGATCACTGCTGATTTGTAAAGACCTCTGTCTGATCAATAACGGATTACTGCTGATCTGTATAGAGCTCAGTCCAAACAGTAAGGGATCACTCTTAATCTGTGTAGAGGGCTGTCCACACACATCGTTTTACAGATGCTCTATACAGAATTCCAAAACATAAGTGATAACTCATTTCTACTCTGTATATGACTCTGTGCAATTATTAATGGCCCAGAGTATCATAAGTTGTTACGGGAATTGATTCCACCATTAAAAGCCCTGTCATGCATCTCTATAGTGAAATTGCTGCATATCCGTGTGAAGAGCTATTACAAGATTTAGGAATATCTGAGCCTCTATCTCAAGCGTTAACACATCAGTGTGGGATCACTTCTTGTTCTCTATAGAAAGTTCTCTGGAGCTTTAGATACAGCACTGTCGCATCTGCAAGAGTGACTGTTACTGTACGTAAAGCTATTGCTATCAGTAAGGGCTCACTGCTGTATCAAACAGAGATACATCTCATCAGTAATCAGAGTTTTATATTACAAGATATTAAACTATGCATCCTAATTTTGTAAAAGGTCTTTTGTATGTAAAGAATAATGAGAGCACATTTATGTTAGGCAGGGCAACTGACACTTCCTGGATCTGATAAAAACCATTACATTTTTGTCCTAACAGAAACCAAATTCATCCTGAAGAGACGGACAACAAGAACAACAAAAACAACTACCAGTCCAAAAGCAGCAAGTACAGCTAATGGTCCCTTTTGCAAAGTAAAGGGGGCTATCAAAGATGGAGTGTGCAAAGTTATCAATCAACTTGCAGATGGCACGTGTCAAGTGATCGAGAAAGCTGCAGATGGCATCTGTGAAGTGGGTGGAGCACTTGTTGGTTTAAGTTGCCGTTTGATTGGAACAGTGCAGAGCATATGCCCTACCTCAACCCCTAAAAGCCGACATAACGCTAGCACCTCAGGAAACCATTCGGCAATCAAACTCTCAGTAACACCATTGTTTACAAATCTCTTTAAGACGATTATCAACACACCAACTTCTGCATCAGAAACCGGGACTACTTCTCCATCTCCATCTATTGCACTCACGACAAGACAACCTCCTGATACAGCCGGTAAAGTGGCAATAATTTCCATGCTTTCAATATTATATTCAGCGCATTCTAGAATACAATGAATTCAAAATTCAAATGTCACCCTGATCGCTGTAAGATTAGGGCTGGTGCAGCTCCTATATCCAGATTTTAAAGCCTGGAGAGACAGGGTAGACTGTTGTTAGGGAGGGGCAGCCATGGAGATGTATTTATGGCAGTTGCCGACCTTCAGCAAAGTCCTCTGGTGGAAGGGTGGAGGCCCAGTGGATGAATTATAAGTGTGTCTTTGTGGCCAGCAAACCTATGTCAGGTGCATCGTGCTAGCTCCCCCCTCTCCTAGGGAAAAAAGACCAGCAGACTCTGTAGGAACAGTAGATGGAAAAGAAGGTGGAGACTTAACTTGTGTGTTTGTTTCCTGTCTGGTAGCATACGCACTAGAATATGTGGCTCTAGGATCCAATGAACCCAAAGGGTCTGTATTATTCATGCCTTTGCAGCCTTTTCCATTAGTAACCTCTTCTCTGTTTTGAAGGGGAAAGTGCTGCACATGCAGAACGCACACCTTGAACCAAGTCGAAGGAGTGTGCAGGCAGTGTTCCTCCTATTGTCAATGAAGGGCATACAAACATTTAACACAACTAATAGGGTACTTTGCTTTAGTTTGACCCTTTCCTCTAAACCTTTCACTTTAGGTCAACAAGGAATAATGGCAAAAAGCAAAATTAACATCATTACTACGGATAATCATGTGCGAAATGTGAAGTATCTCCACTGCCCTATATTCAACTCCCTTCCTAGCATAGGTGATCTCTGTTGCTTTTCTATTACCTGATCACTGCACCTTTACAAAACTAAATGGCACATCTGCAACAGTGTTTGTAATTGCGTCTCCTCAGTTCAAAAAGGGATCAGTAAGGTCTGTCACATCTGTCGTGGATCACAGCTGCTTTGGGAAAAAGGGGGTGGTGATGGACAGAGTTTCTGAATGATGCAGAATACTCTTACCAAGTCAAGAGATCATGGTTTTAATCCATCACCGTTTTTTAGCTCACTGCACCATCCCAGCTCAGAACCTGGCTACATGCAAATTAGTCTGTACCTGTCCCAGTGCATGATGGGAACAGGGCAAACCAAACTACCAAGCCAATCCTTATACTGGGAAGGAAACAAGCTTCCGGGGACCGGTTTCTGGCATCACAGCCTTCGTCGGCCCGGCTTGCCTGAATCCTGATGGTGCAATGAGCAAGGGACTCACGTCTGAGCATACCCTCCCACACTGAGTGTGGTTAAAAACGATTTGGGAAAAAGGGGGTGGTGATGGACAGAGTTTCTGAATGATGCAGAATACTCTTACCAAGTCAAGAGATCATGGTTTTAATCCATCACCGTTTTTTAGCTCACTGCACCATCCCAGCACAGCACCTGGCTACATGCAAATTAGTCTGTACCTGTCCCAGTGCATGATGGGAACAGGGCAAACCAAACTACCAAGCCAATTCTTATTCTGGGAAGGAAACAAGCTTCCGGGGACCGGTTTCTGGCATCACAGCCTTCGTCGGCCCGGCTTGCCTGAATCCTGATGGTGCAATGAGCAAGGGACTCACGTCTGAGCATACCCTCCCACACTGAGTGTGGTTAAAAACGATTTGGGAATACCTGATCACTGCATCTATACAAAACTAAAGGGCACATCTGCAACAGTGTTTGTAATTTCGTCTTCTCAATTCAAAAAGGGATCAGTAAGCTCTGTCACATCTGTCGTGGATCACAGCTGCTCCTTACAGAGGTTTAAAACATCAGAGAGGGATCACATGTGATCTACATAGAACTCCGTAAAATCCGTTTTGGATCTCTGCCCCTAAGTAGAGCCCTCTTTCAGATCAGTAAAGAATTTCTCCTGCTTGGAATATTGTTCTGACCGAACACGAATGGTCACTGTTGTTCTGTATGGAACCCCATCCAATTCACTAAGGGGTCACTGCTGCTCAGTATAGAACTCTGTCGGATCAGTAAGGTGTCACTGCTGCTCAGTATAGAACTCTGTCGGATCAGTAAGGGGTCACTGCTGCTCAGTATATAACTCTGTCAGAACAGTAAGGTGTCATTGCTGCTCTGTACAGAACTCTGTTTGATTAGTAAGGAGTCATTGTTGCTCTGTACAGAACTCTGTTGGATTAGTAAGGGCTCACTGCTGCTCAGTATAGAACTCTGTCGGATCAGTAAGGGATCACTGCTGCTCAGAATAGAACTCTGTTGGATCAGTACGGTGTCACTGCTGCTCAGTATAGAACTCTTTCGGATCAGTAAGGGGTCACTGCTGCTCAGCATATAACTCTGTCGGATCAGTAAGGGGTCAGTGCTGCTCAGTACAAAACTCTGTTGGATTAGTAAGGGGTCACTGCTGCTCAGTATAGAACTCTGTCGGATCAGTAAGGGGTCAGTGCTGCTCAGTATAGAACTGTGTCTGATCAGTAAGGTGTCACTGCTGCTCTGTCCTGGGTGCTGTCCAATAAGTAACTAATCACTGCTGATCTCTGTCTGATGAATAACAAATTACTGCTGATCTGCATAGAGCTCAGTCCAAACAGTAAGGGATCACTGTTGTTCTGTGTAGAGTGTCGTCCACACAGATAGTTTTACAGTTGCTCTTCACAGAATTCCAAAACATAAGTAATAACTCGTTTCTACTCTGTATATGACTTGATGGAATTAGTAATGGGCCAGAGCATCCTAACATTTTACAGAAATGTATTCCACTATCAAAATACCTATCATGCATCTCTATAGTGAAATTGCTGCATATCCGTGTGCTGTTACAAGACTTAGGAATATCTATGCCTCTATCTCAAGCATTGACGCATCAGTGTGGGATCACTTCTTGTTCTCTATAGAAATCTCTCTGGAGCTTTAGATACAGCACTGTGGTATATAAAGCTATTGCTATCAGTAAGGGCTCACCACTGCTTCAAACAGAGATACATCTCATCAGCAATCAGAGTTTTATATTATAAAATATTAAACTATGCATCCTAATTTTGTCAAAGGGTTTTTGTATGTGCTGAATAATGAGAGCACATCTATGTCAGACAGGGCTACTGACACTTGCGGCATCTGCTAAAAAGCATCACATTTTTGTCTCAACAGAAACCAAACTCATCGTTAAGAACTCTGTGGGATCAGTAAGGGGTCACTGCAGCGCAGTATAGAACTCTGTGGGATCAGTATTAAGTCACTGCTGCTCAGTATAGAGCTCTGTTGGATCAGTGAGGGGTCACTGCTGCTCTGTACAGAACTCTGTGGGATCAGTAAGGTGTCATTGCTGCTCTGTACAGAGTGCTGCCCAATCAGTAACTGCAAAAACAACAATTGATGGACAGAATGCAGAACAATGTCATACATTCACCCCAGTACAGAGATCTGGGCCTAAATCCATCGTTTTTTTGCTCACCATGCCATTCCAGTTTGAACCCAGTCATATGCAAATCAGTCTTGAACCTGTGCCTCATGGGAACAGCCCAGCCCGAACTGCCAAGCCAGGTCCTCCCTGGACTGGAAACAGGTATCCTAGGACCGGTTTCAGGGTTTCACCCCTCTTCAGCCAGGATAGCTTGATTCCAGTGGAATGGAGAGCACGGGACTCACGTCTGAGCATACCCGTCCCACTCGGGGTGACAAACGCAAAAACAACAATTGATGGACAGAATGCAGAACAATGTCAATGCTGCTCTGTACAGAGTGCTGCCCAATCAGTAACTGATCACTGCTGATTTGTAAAAACCTCTGTCTGATCAATAACGGATTACTGCTGATCTGTATAGAGCTCAGTCCAAACACTAAGGGATCATTCTTGATGTGTGTAGAGGGCTGTCCTCACACATTGTTTTACAGATGCTCTATACAGAATTCCAAAACATAATTGATAACTAATTTCTACTCTGTATATGACTCTGTGCAATTATTAATGGCCCAGGGTGTCATAAGTTGTTACAGGAATTGATTCCACCATTCAAAGCCCTATCATGCATCTCTATAGTGAAATTGCTGCATATCCGTGTGAAGAGCTATTACAAGATTTAGGAATATCTGAGCCTCTATCTCAAGCGTTAACACATCAGTGTGGGATCACTTCTTGTTCTTATTAGAAAGTTCTCTGGAGTTTTAGATACAGCACTGTCGCATCTGCAAGAGTGACTGTTACTGTACGTAAAGCTATTGCTATCAGTAAGGGCTCACCGCTGTTTCAAACAGAGATACATCTCATCAGTAATCAGAGTTTTATATTACAAGATATTAAACTATGCATCCTAATTTTGTCAAAGGTCTTTTGTATGTACAGAATAATGAGAGCACATTTATGTCAGGCAGGGCAACTGACACTTCCTGGATCTGATACAAACCATCACATTTTTGTCCTAACAGAAACCAAATTCATCCTGAAGAGCCGGACAACAAGAACAACAAAAACAAAAACTACTAGGCCAAAAACAGCAAGCACAGCTCTTGGTCCCTTTTGCAAAGTAAAGGGGGCTATCAAAGATGGAGTGTGCAAAGTTATCAATAAACTTGCAGATGGCACGTGTCAAGTGATCGATAAAGCTGCCGATGGCATCTGTGAAGTGGGTGGAGCACTTGTTGGTTTAAGTTGCCGTTTGATTGGAGCAGTGGAGAGCATATGCCCTACCTCGACCCCTAAAAGCACACACAACGCTAGCACCCCAGGAAACCATTCTGCAATCAAACCCTCAGTGACACCATTATTTACAAATCTCTTTAAGACGATTATCAACACACCAACTTCTGCATCAGAAACCGTGACTACTTCTCCATCTCCATCTATACCACTCACGACAAGACAACATCCTGATACAGCAGGTAAAGTGGCAATCATTTCCATGCTTTCAATATTATATTCAGCGCATTCTAGAATGCAATGAATTCAAAATTCAAATGTCACCCTGATCGCTGGAAGATTAGGGCTGGTGTAGCTCCCATATCCAGATTTTAAAGCCTGGAGAGAGAACAGGGTATACTGCTGTTAGGAAGGGGCAGCCATGGGGATGTAATTATGGCAGTGGCCCACCTTCAGCAAAGTACTCTGGTGGAAGGGTGGAGGCCCAGTGGATGAATTATAAGTGTGTCTTAGTGGCCAGCAAACCCATGTGCGGTGCATCGTGCTAGCTCCCCCCTCTCCTAGGGAAAAAGACCAGCAGACTATGCTGGCTGTAGCCATCTGTAGGAACAGTAGATGGAAAAGAAGGCGGGACTTAACTTGTGTGTCTGTTCTCTGTCTGGTAGCATAAGTACTAGAATATGTGGCTCCAGTATCCAATGAACCCAAAGGGTCTGTATTATTCATGCCTTTGCATCCTTTTCCATTAGTAAACTCTTCTCTGTTTTGAAGGGTGAAGTGGTGCACATGCAGAACGCACACTTTGAACCAAGTCAAAGGACTATGCAGGCAGTGTTCTTCCTATTGTCAATGAATGGCATATGAATATTTCACACAAGTAATAGGATACTTTCCTTTAATTTTACCCTTTCCTCTAAACCTTTCACTTTAGCTAACCAAGGAATAAAGGCAAGACGCAAAATTGACATGATTCCTACAGATAGCCTTGTGTGAAATGTGAAGTATCTCCTCCTCCCTATATACAACTCTCTTCCTAGCATAGGTGATCTCTGTTGCTTCTCTATTACAGATTTCTGCACCTTTACAAAACTAAAGGGCACATCTGTAACAGTATTTGTAATTGTAGTTGAAAAAGGGATCAGTAAGCTCTGTCACATCTGTCGTGGATCACATCTGCTCCTTACAGAGGTTTAAAACATCAGAGCGTGATCAATGTGCCCTATACAGAGCTCCGTAAAATACGTTTTGGATCTCTGCCCCTAAGTAGAGCCCTCTTTCAGATCAGTAATGACCGAACAGCAGAGGTCACTGTTGGTCTGTATAGAGTGTGGTACAATCACTAAGGGGTCACCGCTGCCCTGTATAGAACTCTGTCCGATCAGTAAGGACTCAGGGCCATACGCATCAACACATTTTCCCATAGACACAGAATAGGTGAAACCCTTTGATACATCTGGCCCTCAATGCTGCTCTTTACAGAATACTGTCCGATCAGTAATGGAACACTGTGGCCTGTATAGGGCTCTCTGCAAATTGTAAGAGACCACTGCTGAACTGTTTAGGGAGTTGTCAAAATAGATGGATTCACAGTTGCTTTTCACAAAACTCTTTAACATCAGCAAGAACACACTTCTCTATATACGACTGTGCATTCAGTAATGGGCCTGAGTTAGCGTACATTTTATAGATATTGATTCCATTATTGATAGAGGTCTGCTGCTTCTGTACAGGGACATTACTGCATGCCTGTGTAAAAAAAACTGATGTTTAGTAATATTTGTGGCTCTGTCTCAAGCGCTGACACATCAGTGTGGGATCACTTCTTGTTCTCTATAGAAAGTTCGCTAAAGCTCTATATACAGCACTGCCGCTTCCATAATGGTCACTGCTGCTCTATATAAAGCTATGACTATCAGTAAGGAATCAACACTGCTAAAAATAGAGCTTATTCGCATCAGTAATGGTTCAGAGGTTTAAATTATAAAATATAAAACCATGCATCTCAATTTTTACAACAGTGTTTTTAAAGTTACAGAATAATAAAAGCATATCTACGTGGGCGTGGCTTGAGAGGCAACAATGGCGGACGCCTCAGGGCTTCACTCTGTCCCATCGCAAATCCTGAGCCATCGGTGGCTGGACGGGACGTTGGCCCCAGTGACTGGAGGAGCATAGCTGGTGGTGTCCTGGTGGCCTTTCCTGGCTGGGTGACTGTTGAGTTGCTCCGTGCAAGAAATCTTCACAGACAGGTGGTAAAGTAAGAGGATTTATTGAGGAACGCACCCTGGCATCCGACCACCTTGACGATCCAGCAGCAACTGGCAAAGACCGAGTGCCGTCAGCCTCACATTCTAAGAACATTGAAGCATGAGCGCTCCACATGAGGTAAGGTATAAAGAAAACAACATAACGAAGGTAAGTTACATCACAACATATCCTCCTCCTTAGTGAACAACGTAAAAAGGCAAAGAAAAGAGAGGAGCAATTTGATGCAAAAATAAAAAATAAAATAAAAATAAAACAGTGACATAGTCTTGTAAATACGAAGGAGGTTTGCGTACCCTCACACCACACCTCAAATATGATCTATTAACAACCTCCTCAGAATCACCAGGAACTACGCTCGGTTCAGCAACAACTCCATGATCCATTCTCTCTTGGTCAACGTTGGGATTCTTATCAGGAATAAACATAGTACCCGAGCACCCCTCATCATGACAAGATTGCTTGGCAACAGATCCCCTCCTCTGGTTAAGAGCTACCCTGCGTAAATTCCATTTTTGACCTCCTTCGACAACAACAAAATGCTTAGCAACACTGACCACTTTACAAGGACCCGAAAATTCGCTTAATCCAGCTTTAACTCGGCCATACTTCAACTTTACCCAATCACCAACCATGAACTTGGAGTCAAAAAACTCTTCAGGACGTTCACCTCCTGATAACACCCAATCCTTGAGCCATCCTGGAACCAACCGAGACCCTGGTACACGTCCCCTCATACTTTGAAAGGGAGAAACTTGGGTAACACTATGCACAGTGACACGATACGCCCAACGCATTTCTTCAATGAGGCGTCTGGGGGATTGCCCATTGGCCAAAGCTAGTTGGATGGTGCCTTTTACTAATCTGTTTGTCCTCTCAACCATACCATTCCCCATGGGATTGTACAAAGAGATGCAAGAGTGTTTAACGCCGCTCTTTTCTAAGAAACAACGCATTTCACCAGAAGTCAACTGCGTACCATTGTCGGTCAACAGCATATGGGGTACACCTTCATCCAGGAACAGTTTTTCTAACACTTCAATAGTAGACTGAGAATCCATCTGGAATGGACATCAATAATTACCACAGCAAAATGCATATCTGTCGAAAGTTCAGAAAGAGGGCCAATAAAATCTAGACAAATAGTATACCAAGCCTTCCCAGGATCAGTAATATGCCCCATACTCTTCTGGTTGCCAACTTTGAGTCTTTTTTTACTCTCTTTGCATAAAACACAATTCTCCACCCACCTACGAATCTGATCATCCATTCCTGGCTACCAATATTCTTGTTTAATTCTTCTGATAGTCATGCCTTGGCCGAGATGAACTTCATGGGCTAGTTTAAAAATATGCAAGCGAAGTCCATCAGGAGGCACAAACCTGTCACCTCTCATAACCACGTCTGAACCACTTACAGACAGTTCATCTAAAAGCTTCCAAAATGGTTTGATAGCAACCGAAACCATATTTTCACGGGGAGCACCTTTCCTGATTAAAGAAATAACTTCCCTCAACGTCTTATCAGACTCCATTTCATGTACCCATTGAGCTTTAGAAAACGCACCTAAACTGCATTTGCATACTTCACTCAAAACGGCAACAGCTTCCTCAGATTCCAATTTCTTTACAAGATACCTGTCCACAATTTCCCAATCTAAGGACATGCGAGACAAACGGTCCGCTTGCAAGTTCCTCCATCCCTGAATGAATTCAATCTCATACGAATACTCTTGCAGCCTGGCAGCAAACCTAGCCAAACGAGCGGACCCTTTACCAGCACCTCCAGCAGAAAGATTTTCATCAAAGGTTTATGATCCGTCGTCAAAACGAATCTTGAACCCCAAAGATACACCCTAAAATACTCAACACACCACGCTGTGGCGAGCGCCTCCCGCTCAGTTACAGAATAGTTCCTTTCCGCTTGCGTTAAGGTCCTAGATGCAAAGGCAATTGTTCTCTCCCCAGCACGTTGGTTTTGAGAAAATACAACACCAATGCCTGTAAGACTTGCATCTATTGTGAGGAAAGACTTACACCCAGACTTAAAGGTAGCTAAAATTCCTGCATCATAGATATTGAGTTTAATGTTTGAGAAAGCTTCCTGTTGTTCTTTGTTCCACACAAATTTAGCACCTTTACGGAGAAGACACCTTAAAGTCTCTGAAATATCAGCAAAAGCTCTCACAAATTTGGAATAATATTCCACGAGGCCTAGAAAGGACCTGAGCTGATCTTTGTCTGTAGGACACGGTGCATCTTTTATAGCTTCCAATAAGTTGCGTTTTGGAGCTAACCCTCTACTCAATATGGTATAGCCTAGGTATTCAACCTGTTCAGTTAAGAACTCACATTTATCTCTGTTGGCCGTTAATCCTGCACATTCAAGTTTCCAAAGAACTTGTCTCAGAAGAGCATTGTGCTCTTCCACTGTTTTGCCTGAGACTAATATGTCATCTTCGAAATAGACCACTCCCACAAATCCCTTGAACATGTTGAACATCATTCTCTGAAAAACACTCGCAGCCGACGCTAAACCGAACGGCATGCTAGTGAATTGAAATGTTCCCTCTGTGGTAATGAATGCTGTAAGTGACTTGGAATCAGGATGTAATCTGATCTGGTGATAAGCACTCCTCAAATCTATTTTAGAGAAGTACTTCCCACCACCCACAGATTATAACAATTCATTAATGTTGGGTAACGGAAAAGTGTCCAAAACGATATCTCGGTTGAGTGATCTTAAATCAATACAAAACCTCAAAAGGCCATCAGATTTAAGTGTCAAAACTACAGGCGAAATCCATGACGATGTCTCTACAGGTTCTATGACACCTGAGTTCAACAAATCTTGAAGAAGATCTTTAAGTCCCTCCCTCACAGATAAGGGTACCTTTCACAATTTGTGTTGCACAGGGCAAGCATCTGGTTTAAGGATTATTTTGTGGAGATAACCCTGTACACAACCCAATCTGTCCTCAAACACTTTATGCGAAGCTTGAAGATGTGGTCAACTTATATGTCATCTTCCACAACCCTAATTTGATTGGGGGACCTTGGGTTGATGATAATGTGTAAATCATACTGATGCATCCAACCATTGATTGGTGGACCCTCTTTAGCAATGTACACTTTACCTTGAGTACTCCTTGAACCAAATTTAATGAACCCACGCATGTAGCCTAGAATGTCTATTGATTCACCCTGATAACTAACAGGATTGATATCCTTATCCAACAGAGTGACACCCTTCCAAAGTGTGTGAAAGAGAGACTCAGGTATAGTAGTGAACATAGAGACCGAGTCTACCATGAGGGTTAAATTCTCTCCACACACATTAAACTCAGCAGTAGGTCTAGTTATTCTACGTATATCTTGAGTGACTCCCCCACCAAAACAATCAGTGCTTTCTTCTAAAACCAACACACGGTTAATTGTCTGTTGAACAACAGGGCATGGTTGAACCACATTGACTTTATACTTAGTCTTATCCGAAGTATCAAAGGATTTGCACATATGTGCATAATGTCCTTTACGACCACACTTCCTGCACAATTGGTCCAATGCAAAACATTTCTTATAATCAGCCAAATTATATTGGCTACCACATCTCAAGCATTCTCTGTTCTTCGTCTTAGATGAAGAACTAAAGGTATTCCCATTCTTTACGCTATTTTAAAAAACTGCATTAATATCCGAGTCTACATCTTTGTTATTCTCAACATTTGCAATTTCATTGTTAGGTTTGTCTCTCTTGCTTAATTCCTTAATGCATTTCTGGGATTCCTCAATTACCTTAGCTAAATCGATTGCCTCATTGAGTGAAGGATCTTTAGCATCCCACAGTCTCTCTTGAATTTTCCTGTCACGACATTGTACAATGAGCTGGTCACGAATCATTTCTTCAGCCATTGTCCCAAAACGGCATTTTACTGATAGTTCACGTAATCTGGCCACAAAATCATTAATGCTTTCACCCTCAGATTGAGGTTACGTGTAAAATTTGTACCTTGTCATGACTAAGTTGACCCCTTTAGCGAACCTTGTTTCAAGATGTTTAGTTGCTTCTTTGTCATCATTATCCATGGGTTGACCATTTGCACCCATGGCAACTGGAAGATACTTGAAAACTCGCTGACCCTCACTTCCCAAAGCACTAAGTAGTAAAGCCTTCTTCCTTTCCGGAGACAAATTAACACCATCAAGCGCTACAATATAATTTTCTAACATTCCCACCGAATCCTCCCATATGATAGTAGGAGTGCCTGGAAAAGGTAGAAATACAGGTGGCATAATAACATTGGGTTGTGACTCAGCCATGACACAAGGAAGCAAAAAAAAAAAATGGTAAAAATAGTCACTGAAGATAAGCAAGATGTGGTATGCAGATCAGCTGAAGTACAATAGCCAAAAGGTGTGCAGATCACCGAATACGACTGCACAGTACAAAATATAAGTAACGCGCTGAGTTTGGAATATTAAACTCACCCAGCAATTCACACGAAGTTCAAAAAGGGGTGCAGATCACTGCTGAGCGATAGCATCTGCAAGCGTGAGCTCCTTCCGTGAAGAAACAGTTACAAGATGAGGTGAATTGTCGCTCTTGCATTTGTGATCGAAAGCGATGGGCGATAACAAAATGGCGGCACGTAGATTATGTCAAACGCTGCGCACAGCGTTACTCGCGCACACTCTCTGGTGCGCGTCTTCAGTATGCCGTGTGTTCCAGCAGAATAATGACGTAGATGCAAAGGTAACCGTTGGGCTGTTGAGCATGCGCTAGAATTAGAGGGAAGCGCGCGACTCAGACAGCCTCGTACTAGCGGTGAATCTTCCAACATAAAAGGGCACAGTACCTCGGGTTATGGTCACAGAGGACGAAATCCCACAGAGACTTTCTTCAGAGGCAAAGCGATTGTAGGAGAAAGCAGCAGCAAGGAGACAAGCGCCACACATGGATCACCAGGTCGCGTTTAGGAACGCCGAGGACGACAAGAAATTGTCGCCAAAATTGTTGAGTTGCTCTGTGCTAGGAATCTTCACAGACAGGTTGTAAAGTAAGAAGATTTATTGAGGAACGCAGCCTGGCATCCGACCACCTCGACGATCCAGCAGCAACTGGCAAAGACCGAGTGCCGTCAGCCTCACATTCTAAGAACATTGAAGCATGAGCGCTCCACATGAGGTAAGGTATAAAGAAAACAACATAACAAAGTTACATCATAACAGTGATGCATCCCGAACAGACAGCGGTTGCGGAGGAGGCCGATGCCTTATCAGTATGGCAGCTGGGGCGTCGGGCCTCCCACAGTGATAACTCACCAGGACCTGGCCAATACTGCTGGTGGGAGCTAAGGACCACACTATAGACCACACCGGGTTGAGTGGGACCCAGTCAACTGCTGCCCTTGGCAGAGGGCGATCAGGGCCCAGACTGGGGTCCGGAGACACCGGCAGCCCAGGCGGAGTGTGTGCTTCCCAAGGCCTGATGCCAGTCCTGAGGTGCTGCGTATTCTGGAGGTGGTAGAGTGACCTGCCCAGCCAGGAGTTCACTGCACCGGTTCTGCAGACACCGTGGGGGAGGCAGCGGTGGTGGGGCCGCCACTGCACTGTACATCATGACCAGCAGGGAGCGGTGTGCTGCCTGATCCTCGGCCACATCCTTATGTACGCACTGGTGCCGAAGAGGATAGAGAAATTGGGCATGGGTAGCCCAAACGACTACCGGCAAGGCTGTGAGTAGCAGAGGGACCCCTGGGAAGTGGAAGGGAGCCCCCGGGAGGCCATAGAATACAGTGGATCTAGCACAGTGAGCTTGCCTGTTGGGCTTTCTCTGCCTGTGTGCACCCTTAAGATAAACAACGGTCCCCTGGCCAACATGGAAGTGATGAATTGAGGGCTCGGGCTCATGGGAGCCCGCGATTGGTGATGAACTTGGCAGGGGTAGAGAGGAGGAAGGTCGCATTGCCCCCAACACTTGCCACATAGATAAGGCTGCTCCACGGAGGCCCCTGGGGACCACAGTGAGAGGGGCATGAGTGGACACACCACGCTCAAGGATGGGCAAGACCAAGCCCAGGTAGGCCGCCCAGTGGTCAGACATGGAGGAGTCGTCAGCGTATCCCCCAAAGCAGGGGATAGAAGAGGGGCCAGCAGAGTACTCAATCCGCTCTCACCTGGACAGGGGGCTGGCAGCGATTGCAGACACCAAGGCCACGTTGCAACAAGACAGAGGGGCAGTTTCTGTGGGCTTGGGGCTGCTGCAGGCAGAACACCAGCAGTCGTCTGACCAATTTCCGACCACAGAACAGACACTGGGGGAGTTACTCCCAGAACATAAGGCTGTGCATCGTAAGGTTGAGGACCTCACGGCCAGACTGCTCATGCTGGAGCGGAGAGCAGAGGATGCAGAAGGGGGGAATCAACCCAGTAATATCCATTTGATTGGCCTACCTGAGGGAATTGAGGTAACAGTCATGGTCACCTACCTAGAGGATTGGCTTTCTTTAACAGTTGCAGCTGAGTGCTTTACGAAATTCTTTCCTAGAGGGGGCACACCAGGTGCCTGCGTAGCCGCTGTAACTGGGCAGACCCCATCAACCACTGATAGCAGAGCTGATGCACTATCGAGACTGTGATACAATCCTGCAGTGTGCCCGCTCCCATGGCTCCTACGAAGTAGAGATCAGTAGAGTACTTATCTTCCTAGATTTTACTGCTAAGGTCAAGAACAGCAGGACTCCTTTGGAGATGCCAAAAAAGCGATTCGTGCAGAGGGTATACAGTACTACTTGATGTTCCCTGCCCTGGATTGACACTTCCAAAATGGGTGCGCCCCAGGCAGGAATGTCAGGGAAGTCGGCACCTGCTCGGCGCACAGAGAGAAAGAAACATAAGGCGGCCTTCGGGGGGTGGGGGAGGCCTCAAGGCCCTCTGAAGTATTCCCACAGAATAAAAGTGAACACAGGATACAGCTTCTTGTCAGGTTTATTCCTTAGAGGATCCCATCCATCAACAAGCAGGCAATGTCACTTACTGCTTCAGTTTTCCTTTGAACCCTAACATAGAATCTAGTGACACATTTACAATTCCTATATGACATAACCATATGGCATAAATACAATTCCATTAATGACACATTACAATTCTAATAATGGCATTGTAGTGTGCTGCATATTCTTATATGGTGGCGCGAGAGCTCATGTGTTGGTTTAATTGTAGTTCCACAGTCGGGCCATGAACCATGCGTGCCAGGATTCTACCAACGCGAATCAGTTGCTGGAGATCCTGGTACGCAGCGGGAGCGCCTGGCTGTGGGTGTCATAAACTTACAATAAATCCTTATTCTCTATGAAGATTGCCTCCGTACCTTTTTACTTCAATTGGCGACAAGGACGAAGGACGAATCAACGCATCCGGCACCCACCAGCATGATTCATATTATTTAAAGTATTCTGCTTTTCGAGCCTCCTCCTTCTCGCTGCTTCCACTCTCTCCTGCTGGCAGCTTGTTGAATAGTGTATTCCGGTTTGCTTCCCGACTTCTGGATTGCATTTTTAAGCTTTTGGGGCGATTTCCTCGCCATCGGAGACATCGCGTTTCCAACGTGCTGTTACCTAGCAACGAGGGAAAACAGCCTCATTCAAGCCGACGCTCCGTGCTCATTACGCTTCACGTAGGCGTATCTTAGCAACGGGAGCAAGCTTCAAACAGGAATCTCGACGCTCTTCGTTTATCGCTACATGGCGGCTCAATCACGCTTTTGGGCACTTTAAACTACCTTATTTCACCAACGCTGATCTTCTGATCCCAGGTAGGATCCAATCTTCACCACACAGTGACAGGCACACTTTTGTCTTGAGTACATTTCAGCCTGCACTTCTCACGGTGACAGGCACACCTTTCATATGCACTTTAAAATTGATTTCAGTGCTGTTATTATCACTTTTGTACATTTTTGAAGGGGCTGTCTTAACCTCAATACACAGTGTTACTTTAAAATAGAAATAACTGTGACTTTTTCACCTCATTTTCTTACTTTGTATTTAAAATTGTTCCATTAATTTAGCATTTTATTACTTAATTTGTTTGACTTATCTATAATTTAGATATAATTACTTTGCCCATCCATATCCTTTCATGGCCTCTTCTCAGCAATTTGCGCAACCTCCTCCTTTTTTACAATAACCTGGCAAACCTGAAATTCCATGGCGTCAGTGGGATAAAGCCTTTGAAAATCATATTGTGGCTATAGACGCTGTTAAATTTTCTCATGATCGCAAAGTTGCCATTCTTTATGGTTGTCTGGGTCTTGCTGCGCAACATGTATTTGAGAATTTACCAAAATTTCCCACACCAGATGGTGAAGCTGGGGATGATCAACATTGGAATCCTTATAAAGAAGCCTTAGCTCGCTTGGCAAGACATTATGACCAAGAACCAAACATTATGCTTGAGAGACATAATTTCCACAGGAGAAAACAGCGTGAGGATGAAACAGTGGATGAATACATTGCTGCATTACGTGTTCTTGCATCCACTTGCGAGTTTGAGGCAGATCCAGAAATTTACATTCGTGATCAGTTTGTTTTTGCTTGTCTTTCTATAAAAATACAAGAGCGCCTTCTCAGCTGTAGAAAGCCATCTTTACAAGACACAATTGATATTGCCAAGAGTATTGAAAGGTCCATCGTTACATCAAAAGCTCTTCAACAAGATCAATCTATTATCTCTTTCAAGTCGATTTCAAATGATCCTGGAATTTCTGTTAATGCTGTTAATGTTCATAGATCTTATAAGCAGCCTTTTAAAAAGGTTACCACAATGTGTTTCAGGTGTGGTTCTCGATCACATCTTGGCAATCATCCCATGTGTCCCGCTTCAGGAAAAAGATGCGTTTCATGCCAAAAAATTGGCCATTTTCAAAGTGTTTGCAAATCTGCCAAGAGACCTACCAGAGTTAATAGCATAGAAGTTACAGAATCTCTTGAGGATTGTACTAAACAATTTCATGATATGATTGTTTCAATTGAATGTAATTCGATTTTCAATCCTCATCATGTCAAAGGTCCCCTAGGTGTTGCAGTATTTGCAAAAATTGAGATTCCGAATATGGCAGATTCTGGTTCTCCAATAACTATTTTATCAGATGTAATGTTTTTTGAGAAGTGGCAGAATTCCATTACCTTGACTAAAACAGACATCAATCCAAAAGCGTTTGGAGAATTTGACATAGAGATGTTAGGATATTTTATCTCAAGGTTGGAATGTCTTCAAAGGTCAATATACACTAAAGTCTATGTCGCAGTTAGAGGACGCAATATAGTTGGTTGGCAGGATCTTGCTAGAATGCGTCTTTATCTTGTTCCTGGTGGGGATAATCCCATCATGCGTGGTGATCCTCCCCAAGGTTATTCCCCAGCCGGATGGTCAGAAAACGAACTGAACACGTTAGATTGTATTGATGTCACTGATCCTTCACATGTTCTTAAAAAGATTCTAGACCTATTTCCTAATTTATTTTCTGACAAACTTGGCACCGTCAAAGGGTTCCAAAATCAGATAAAGTTAAAACCAAATGCTCAACCCTTTGTACATAAGGTTCGCACATTACCACTCAGTGCTAGGGATGAACTCAAGTCTACACTTAAAAAATTGTGTGATGATGGGGTCATTGCACCTTGCAACTCATCAGAATGGGTTTCTCCCATCGTTATTGTCTGAAAAAAATCAGGTGAGGTCAGGCTATGGGTGGACTTGCGCACTTTGAATAAAAAAATCTTAATTGATTGTCACCCGCTCCCAAAAATTCATGATCTTCTTGCCAGCTTTGGGGGTGCCAAATTTTTTTCAATAATTGATCTTCGCTCAGCCTATCACCAAATTCGCTTAACAGTTGATTCCCAAGATCTCACCACTTTTGTCACACCCTTTGGTGTCTACAAATACCTTAGGCTTCCTTTTGGCCTGGCATCTGCAGCCAGTGTTTTTCAAAAGATGATGGATGGTCTATTTCAGGATGTGCCAGGGGTCCAAGCCTATCAAGATGATATTCTTGTTTTTGCCAATGACTGGGAAACACATGTAAAAAATTAAATTTGTGTCCTGACCAAATTGAATGATGCTGGTATGACTATCAGATCTGACACGTGTCAATTTGGTAAACAACAGTTAGACTTCTTAGGTCATACGTTGTCTTCTCAAGGAATCAAGCCAAAGTTTTCGCTTGTCAAGGCCATCAGTCATGCTATTCCTCCCAAAGACAAAGATGCTCTTCGATCATTTTTAGGTTTGGCAGAGTACTATGCCCGTTTTGTTAAAGGATATGCTCAGACTGTGGAGCCATTGCGCGCCCTATTGCGCAAAGGTTCAAAGCTTCTTTGGTCTAATGAGGTTTCATCCTCATTTGATCAAACAAAAAAACTCATAGTTGAAGCCCCCGCACTTCATGCTTTTCAAGATGATTCTAAATGTTTCATTATGGTGGATGCCAGTCTCACAGGTTTGGGTGCAGTTCTTGGTCAGTGGGTGGAAGGAAAGGAACACACCATAGCTTTTTCATCAATAATGCTTAGACCTGCAGAGACCCATTATAGTACAATTGAACGCGAAGCACTTGCTTGCGTCTATACAATCGAGAAGTTCAGGAATTACATTTGGGGACGTGAGTTTGAACTATTCACTGACCATAAACCTCTTACACATTTACTCGATGGTGATGGATTTGGAAGAAGCTCTGCCAGATTGGTTAGGCTACTTTCAAAATTGCAAGAATTTCATTTTACTATAATATTAACATATTTCTGGCGGAAGAAATTTCAGGGCTGATTGTCTTTCACGCATGGCATTTCATGAGGGTCCTGATTTGGATGAGGACACTGAATGTGTTGTTGCGGCACTTGATGCCATCAAAGAATGTCCTAACATTACTGAACAAATTTGGTTGGAAGCTTATAGTAAGGATGATACTCTTAAACTGGTCATGCAATATATTGTAAAGGGTTGGCCAGAAAATAGGAAGCTGTCAAATGAGTTAAAAGCTTTTTCCATGGTTGCTTCTGAACTTTCTTTGGTCAATGGAATGGTTATGAGACATGAATCTTTTGTTCCCCCATCGAGTTTAAGGGAGGATATCATTACATGTGCACATCAGGGTCATTTGGGGATTTCAAAAACCTCTCAACTCATTAAATTGTATTATTGGTGGCCAGCCTTAGAATCACAGGTCAAGTTTCATATTGATTCATGTTCAGAGTGCCTCTTATCAGACAAAAAGTGGAAAGTTATGAAAACACCTCTACATCCGGTCCCATTTCCAAGTAAACCATGGGGAAAGGTTGCTATAGATTTTTCAGGTCCTTATGATCTTTTATCTCATGATTTAAAGTTTTTAATTTTGTTGATTGATTATCATTCCAAATGGATTTATCATATGTTTTGTGACTCACCTAGTTCTACTAATGCAATTAGATTTTTGAGGAAGGTGTTTTCTATTGAAGGTTCACCCTCCATTATTGTTAGTGACAACGGTACACATTTCGTTTCCCAGAAATTCTCAGCATTTTTTGCGGAAAAGGATGTCACTCATTTCAAGGTTGCTTTATACTCACCATCATCTAATGGGTTAGTTGAAAGGGCTAACAGATTGGTCAAGGATGCCATTCAAGTAGCTCTTTCCTCAGGAAAAAATGTTCAGGATTTTATTGAGGACAAGTTATGGTCATATAACATTTCACCACATTGCAGAACAGGTATTCCTCCTTTTTCCCTGTTAAGAGGTAGGAATGTTCACACTATGTTGTGCCCCAATTGGTTGCAGGATAAACATGTTAAGAATACGCCTCAGGATATAAATCTTGCATCACGAGTTTTAGAAAAACAAACTTATATGAAAATGGTGCATGATCAAAAGAAAAGTTTTAATGCTTTTGATTTAAAGATTAATGATTGGGTTCTTATCTAAAATCCAAAAAGAGTGACAAAAGGTTTGTCTAAATTTTCTTCTCCAGAGTAGGTTACTAATGTGAACAAAGGTTCAGCACTCCTTGGTTATAAAGGGTGGTGGAACAAGAGATCACTTGTCCGACTTTCTGATTCACAAGTTTCCTCCTTATTGAAATTATCCAAGCAACAGTTTGATCAATCTGACTGGACCACCTGGTTGCATGATTCTTCATCTATGGCTTCTTCGCTTGGTTCTCAGAGGGAAGCTGTTGAATCTATGGGTGGACAATTGGTTGGCGAGGTTCCTCATGATAGTACTGGGCATGCATCTTCTTCACCTACTGTTCTGGATACGCATCCAAGAAGGTTGCCTGTAAAATTTGATGTCTATGTTTTGTCTTAATAATGCCAATTTCTTATTACTGTCTTATCAGTTATCTTTTCACTTTTGTTTGTTAGAAAGAGAGAAGTTGTAGTGTGCTGCATATTCTCATATGCTCTCGCGCCACCAGCGCGAGAGCTCATGTGTTGGTTTAATTGTAGTTCCACAGTCGGGCCATGAACGATGCGTGCCAGGATTCTACCAACGCAAATCAGTTGGTGGAGATCCTGGTACGCAGCAGGAGCGCCTGGATGTGGGTGTCATAAACTTACAATAAATCCTTATTCTCTATGAAGATTGCCTCCGTACCTTTCTACTTCAGGCATAGTGAACAAGTCATAAGAAATGCAGAACTCTACACCTCCATGTCCCAGACCTAGGAGGAGCAAAGATCCCCATTGCAGGCTGTGGTGTTGATTGTCTCCTCCCAGAAATCTGTGAGGAACTTGGATGAATCCACCAATCAGTGGCCTTGGACTTTGGGGGCTCAGAGTTGGGGAGAAAGGAGATGCCTTTTATCACGCCATAATCCATAGAAGAAATAGTTTAATATGCTAACTGCTTGGATTTTTTCTCCTTAGTCACTCCCAGGGTAGTGAGCTCTGGGGGGCATCAATGTCTTTTCCTGCACTATTGTTTCGTTCTGGCTGGGCACACGTGGGGGACTCCAAGTTGTTATGCTCTTAGAGAGACCCTCTCCCTTCTAGCATCCTACTATGGTTGAGTGGGCACGGGCCTGCTTGGATGTGTCATTGTCACCTGCCCCCTGGGAGGGTTGCCACGAATTTGAGGTGGGTGGCTCTCCCTTCAGTATGTTTCTTCCTTTCAACAAATTTGGACAACCAGCCGTTGCTGGACTGCCCTAGGGAGTGGGAGTTAATGGTTGGGGTTCACTGTTTTGGTCATCTGGGTTGAGTAAGTCGATGCTGGCTTGGGTGGGGGGGCTTGAGAGGGAACCTGGGGGCAGAGGTGCAGAAATTGATTAATAACTAGTTGACATGGCTTCCTCCTGTGGTACTATTAGATTTGAACACAAGTTGGTCGCACACTGCTCGTCACACCAGCAAGTTGCCCCAAAGGACTGTGGTGAATGTAGTGGCGACGGCGTGTACGCCTATGCCACGATGTGTAAAAGGAAAAAAGTATGTGTTGCATTTAGCCATCCCTGGACACGTGTTTCGAGGTAGTTGCCTCTCGTCAGCAGGGAGCAGGACAATGTAAAGGGGTGCCGAGTGGACTGCCAAAATGTAATTAAAACAGGTCAAATACCTCTCATGGCGCGCAGGTGCAGAACCAGGGCTCGTCAGCCCGATAGCTCACGGGAGCCGTAACAATTTGAACACAAGTTGGTCGCACACTGCTCGTCACACCAGCAAGTTGCCCCAAAGGACTGTGGTGAATGTAGTGGCGACGGCGTGTACGCCTATGCCACGATGTGTAAAAGGAAAAAAGTATGTGTTGCATTTAGCCATCCCTGGACACGTGTTTCGAGGTAGTTGCCTCTCGTCAGCAGGGAGCAGGACAATGTAAAGGGGTGCCGAGTGGACTGCCAAAATGTAATTAAAACAGGTCAAATACCTCTCATGGCGCGCAGGTGCAGAACCAGGGCTCGTCAGCCCGATAGCTCACGGGAGCCGTAACAATTTGAACACAAGTTGGTCGCACACTGCTCGTCACACCAGCAAGTTGCCCCAAAGGACTGTGGTGAATGTAGTGGCGACGGCGTGTACGCCTATGCCACGATGTGTAAAAGGAAAAAAGTATGTGTTGCATTTAGCCATCCCTGGACACGTGTTTCGAGGTAGTTGCCTCTCGTCAGCAGGGAGCAGGACAATGTAAAGGGGTGCCGAGTGGACTGCCAAAATGTAATTAAAACAGGTCAAATACCTCTCATGGCGCGCAGGTGCAGAACCAGGGCTCGTCAGCCCGATAGCTCACGGGAGCCGTAACAATTTGAACACAAGTTGGTCGCACACTGCTCGTCACACCAGCAAGTTGCCCCAAAGGACTGTGGTGAATGTAGTGGCGACGGCGTGTACGCCTATGCCACGATGTGTAAAAGGAAAAAAGTATGTGTTGCATTTAGCCATCCCTGGACACGTGTTTCGAGGTAGTTGCCTCTCGTCAGCAGGGAGCAGGACAATGTAAAGGGGTGCCGAGTGGACTGCCAAAATGTAATTAAAACAGGTCAAATACCTCTCATGGCGCGCAGGTGCAGAACCAGGGCTCGTCAGCCCGATAGCTCACGGGAGCCGTAACAATTTGAACACAAGTTGGTCGCACACTGCTCGTCACACCAGCAAGTTGCCCCAAAGGACTGTGGTGAATGTAGTGGCGACGGCGTGTACGCCTATGCCACGATGTGTAAAAGGAAAAAAGTATGTGTTGCATTTAGCCATCCCTGGACACGTGTTTCGAGGTAGTTGCCTCTCGTCAGCAGGGAGCAGGACAATGTAAAGGGGTGCCGAGTGGACTGCCAAAATGTAATTAAAACAGGTCAAATACCTCTCATGGCGCGCAGGTGCAGAACCAGGGCTCGTCAGCCCGATAGCTCACGGGAGCCGTAACAATTTGAACACAAGTTGGTCGCACACTGCTCGTCACACCAGCAAGTTGCCCCAAAGGACTGTGGTGAATGTAGTGGCGACGGCGTGTACGCCTATGCCACGATGTGTAAAAGGAAAAAAGTATGTGTTGCATTTAGCCATCCCTGGACACGTGTTTCGAGGTAGTTGCCTCTCGTCAGCAGGGAGCAGGACAATGTAAAGGGGTGCCGAGTGGACTGCCAAAATGTAATTAAAACAGGTCAAATACCTCTCATGGCGCGCAGGTGCAGAACCAGGGCTCGTCAGCCCGATAGCTCACGGGAGCCGTAACAATTTGAACACAAGTTGGTCGCACACTGCTCGTCACACCAGCAAGTTGCCCCAAAGGACTGTGGTGAATGTAGTGGCGACGGCGTGTACGCCTATGCCACGATGTGTAAAAGGAAAAAAGTATGTGTTGCATTTAGCCATCCCTGGACACGTGTTTCGAGGTAGTTGCCTCTCGTCAGCAGGGAGCAGGACAATGTAAAGGGGTGCCGAGTGGACTGCCAAAATGTAATTAAAACAGGTCAAATACCTCTCATGGCGCGCAGGTGCAGAACCAGGGCTCGTCAGCCCGATAGCTCACGGGAGCCGTAACAATTTGAACACAAGTTGGTCGCACACTGCTCGTCACACCAGCAAGTTGCCCCAAAGGACTGTGGTGAATGTAGTGGCGACGGCGTGTACGCCTATGCCACGATGTGTAAAAGGAAAAAAGTATGTGTTGCATTTAGCCATCCCTGGACACGTGTTTCGAGGTAGTTGCCTCTCGTCAGCAGGGAGCAGGACAATGTAAAGGGGTGCCGAGTGGACTGCCAAAATGTAATTAAAACAGGTCAAATACCTCTCATGGCGCGCAGGTGCAGAACCAGGGCTCGTCAGCCCGATAGCTCACGGGAGCCGTAACAATTTGAACACAAGTTGGTCGCACACTGCTCGTCACACCAGCAAGTTGCCCCAAAGGACTGTGGTGAATGTAGTGGCGACGGCGTGTACGCCTATGCCACGATGTGTAAAAGGAAAAAAGTATGTGTTGCATTTAGCCATCCCTGGACACGTGTTTCGAGGTAGTTGCCTCTCGTCAGCAGGGAGCAGGACAATGTAAAGGGGTGCCGAGTGGACTGCCAAAATGTAATTAAAACAGGTCAAATACCTCTCATGGCGCGCAGGTGCAGAACCAGGGCTCGTCAGCCCGATAGCTCACGGGAGCCGTAACAATTTGAACACAAGTTGGTCGCACACTGCTCGTCACACCAGCAAGTTGCCCCAAAGGACTGTGGTGAATGTAGTGGCGACGGCGTGTACGCCTATGCCACGATGTGTAAAAGGAAAAAAGTATGTGTTGCATTTAGCCATCCCTGGACACGTGTTTCGAGGTAGTTGCCTCTCGTCAGCAGGGAGCAGGACAATGTAAAGGGGTGCCGAGTGGACTGCCAAAATGTAATTAAAACAGGTCAAATACCTCTCATGGCGCGCAGGTGCAGAACCAGGGCTCGTCAGCCCGATAGCTCACGGGAGCCGTAACAATTTGAACACAAGTTGGTCGCACACTGCTCGTCACACCAGCAAGTTGCCCCAAAGGACTGTGGTGAATGTAGTGGCGACGGCGTGTACGCCTATGCCACGATGTGTAAAAGGAAAAAAGTATGTGTTGCATTTAGCCATCCCTGGACACGTGTTTCGAGGTAGTTGCCTCTCGTCAGCAGGGAGCAGGACAATGTAAAGGGGTGCCGAGTGGACTGCCAAAATGTAATTAAAACAGGTCAAATACCTCTCATGGCGCGCAGGTGCAGAACCAGGGCTCGTCAGCCCGATAGCTCACGGGAGCCGTAACAATTTGAACACAAGTTGGTCGCACACTGCTCGTCACACCAGCAAGTTGCCCCAAAGGACTGTGGTGAATGTAGTGGCGACGGCGTGTACGCCTATGCCACGATGTGTAAAAGGAAAAAAGTATGTGTTGCATTTAGCCATCCCTGGACACGTGTTTCGAGGTAGTTGCCTCTCGTCAGCAGGGAGCAGGACAATGTAAAGGGGTGCCGAGTGGACTGCCAAAATGTAATTAAAACAGGTCAAATACCTCTCATGGCGCGCAGGTGCAGAACCAGGGCTCGTCAGCCCGATAGCTCACGGGAGCCGTAACAATTTGAACACAAGTTGGTCGCACACTGCTCGTCACACCAGCAAGTTGCCCCAAAGGACTGTGGTGAATGTAGTGGCGACGGCGTGTACGCCTATGCCACGATGTGTAAAAGGAAAAAAGTATGTGTTGCATTTAGCCATCCCTGGACACGTGTTTCGAGGTAGTTGCCTCTCGTCAGCAGGGAGCAGGACAATGTAAAGGGGTGCCGAGTGGACTGCCAAAATGTAATTAAAACAGGTCAAATACCTCTCATGGCGCGCAGGTGCAGAACCAGGGCTCGTCAGCCCGATAGCTCACGGGAGCCGTAACAATTTGAACACAAGTTGGTCGCACACTGCTCGTCACACCAGCAAGTTGCCCCAAAGGACTGTGGTGAATGTAGTGGCGACGGCGTGTACGCCTATGCCACGATGTGTAAAAGGAAAAAAGTATGTGTTGCATTTAGCCATCCCTGGACACGTGTTTCGAGGTAGTTGCCTCTCGTCAGCAGGGAGCAGGACAATGTAAAGGGGTGCCGAGTGGACTGCCAAAATGTAATTAAAACAGGTCAAATACCTCTCATGGCGCGCAGGTGCAGAACCAGGGCTCGTCAGCCCGATAGCTCACGGGAGCCGTAACAATTTGAACACAAGTTGGTCGCACACTGCTCGTCACACCAGCAAGTTGCCCCAAAGGACTGTGGTGAATGTAGTGGCGACGGCGTGTACGCCTATGCCACGATGTGTAAAAGGAAAAAAGTATGTGTTGCATTTAGCCATCCCTGGACACGTGTTTCGAGGTAGTTGCCTCTCGTCAGCAGGGAGCAGGACAATGTAAAGGGGTGCCGAGTGGACTGCCAAAATGTAATTAAAACAGGTCAAATACCTCTCATGGCGCGCAGGTGCAGAACCAGGGCTCGTCAGCCCGATAGCTCACGGGAGCCGTAACAATTTGAACACAAGTTGGTCGCACACTGCTCGTCACACCAGCAAGTTGCCCCAAAGGACTGTGGTGAATGTAGTGGCGACGGCGTGTACGCCTATGCCACGATGTGTAAAAGGAAAAAAGTATGTGTTGCATTTAGCCATCCCTGGACACGTGTTTCGAGGTAGTTGCCTCTCGTCAGCAGGGAGCAGGACAATGTAAAGGGGTGCCGAGTGGACTGCCAAAATGTAATTAAAACAGGTCAAATACCTCTCATGGCGCGCAGGTGCAGAACCAGGGCTCGTCAGCCCGATAGCTCACGGGAGCCGTAACAATTTGAACACAAGTTGGTCGCACACTGCTCGTCACACCAGCAAGTTGCCCCAAAGGACTGTGGTGAATGTAGTGGCGACGGCGTGTACGCCTATGCCACGATGTGTAAAAGGAAAAAAGTATGTGTTGCATTTAGCCATCCCTGGACACGTGTTTCGAGGTAGTTGCCTCTCGTCAGCAGGGAGCAGGACAATGTAAAGGGGTGCCGAGTGGACTGCCAAAATGTAATTAAAACAGGTCAAATACCTCTCATGGCGCGCAGGTGCAGAACCAGGGCTCGTCAGCCCGATAGCTCACGGGAGCCGTAACAATTTGAACACAAGTTGGTCGCACACTGCTCGTCACACCAGCAAGTTGCCCCAAAGGACTGTGGTGAATGTAGTGGCGACGGCGTGTACGCCTATGCCACGATGTGTAAAAGGAAAAAAGTATGTGTTGCATTTAGCCATCCCTGGACACGTGTTTCGAGGTAGTTGCCTCTCGTCAGCAGGGAGCAGGACAATGTAAAGGGGTGCCGAGTGGACTGCCAAAATGTAATTAAAACAGGTCAAATACCTCTCATGGCGCGCAGGTGCAGAACCAGGGCTCGTCAGCCCGATAGCTCACGGGAGCCGTAACAATTTGAACACAAGTTGGTCGCACACTGCTCGTCACACCAGCAAGTTGCCCCAAAGGACTGTGGTGAATGTAGTGGCGACGGCGTGTACGCCTATGCCACGATGTGTAAAAGGAAAAAAGTATGTGTTGCATTTAGCCATCCCTGGACACGTGTTTCGAGGTAGTTGCCTCTCGTCAGCAGGGAGCAGGACAATGTAAAGGGGTGCCGAGTGGACTGCCAAAATGTAATTAAAACAGGTCAAATACCTCTCATGGCGCGCAGGTGCAGAACCAGGGCTCGTCAGCCCGATAGCTCACGGGAGCCGTAACAATTTGAACACAAGTTGGTCGCACACTGCTCGTCACACCAGCAAGTTGCCCCAAAGGACTGTGGTGAATGTAGTGGCGACGGCGTGTACGCCTATGCCACGATGTGTAAAAGGAAAAAAGTATGTGTTGCATTTAGCCATCCCTGGACACGTGTTTCGAGGTAGTTGCCTCTCGTCAGCAGGGAGCAGGACAATGTAAAGGGGTGCCGAGTGGACTGCCAAAATGTAATTAAAACAGGTCAAATACCTCTCATGGCGCGCAGGTGCAGAACCAGGGCTCGTCAGCCCGATAGCTCACGGGAGCCGTAACAATTTGAACACAAGTTGGTCGCACACTGCTCGTCACACCAGCAAGTTGCCCCAAAGGACTGTGGTGAATGTAGTGGCGACGGCGTGTACGCCTATGCCACGATGTGTAAAAGGAAAAAAGTATGTGTTGCATTTAGCCATCCCTGGACACGTGTTTCGAGGTAGTTGCCTCTCGTCAGCAGGGAGCAGGACAATGTAAAGGGGTGCCGAGTGGACTGCCTAAATGTAATTAAAACAGGTCAAATACCTCTCATGGCGCGCAGGTGCAGAACCAGGGCTCGTCAGCCCGATAGCTCACGGGAGCCGTAACAATTTGAACACAAGTTGGTCGCACACTGCTCGTCACACCAGCAAGTTGCCCCAAAGGACTGTGGTGAATGTAGTGGCGACGGCGTGTACGCCTATGCCACGATGTGTAAAAGGAAAAAAGTATGTGTTGCATTTAGCCATCCCTGGACACGTGTTTCGAGGTAGTTGCCTCTCGTCAGCAGGGAGCAGGACAATGTAAAGGGGTGCCGAGTGGACTGCCAAAATGTAATTAAAACAGGTCAAATACCTCTCATGGCGCGCAGGTGCAGAACCAGGGCTCGTCAGCCCGATAGCTCACGGGAGCCGTAACAATTTGAACACAAGTTGGTCGCACACTGCTCGTCACACCAGCAAGTTGCCCCAAAGGACTGTGGTGAATGTAGTGGCGACGGCGTGTACGCCTATGCCACGATGTGTACTTGGAATGTCCGGGGAGTGGGTTCAGCTGCTAAGAGTCATAATATCCATCGCTATCCATGTCACAGAAGCGCACAGGTTGTCATGTTGCAGGAAGCACATCTCACAGCTACTGCGATCCTCCCGCTACGTTGTAGATGGGGTGGTCAGATATTTGCCACTTCATACTCTACCTACCTCCAAGGGATGTTAATATGGGTCAGAGCAAGGATCCCCTTTGAGGTGATCCACTCAAGGGTAGATATGGGCTTGTTAAGGGCAGGCTCCTGGGTAAAAAGGTCACCCTGGGTAGTCTTTATGCACCGAATCAGGACCAGGGTGCCTTCTTGCGGGCACTGTCTAAACTGTTGTCTTCCTTTTTTGCTGACAATTTATTGTTACAGCGCACTTTTAACTGTGTGGCTCATGTACCGTTGGATTGATCCACGCCCCTACTTCATGGGGCGGCCGCCCACAGGACTCCCAGAGGCTTTGGTGATTGGGTGGCCCACTGGAGATTGGTAGACATTTGGAGGGTACAACATGGCCAGGTGCACGACTAATCTTATTATTCATCTCTCTACAAATTGCATAAACGATTGGACATGTTCATGAGTTCTTCCGACCTCTGCCCACACATTACCCATACAGAATATTTAGTTTGGACATTTCCTATCATTCTCCCTTGCTGTTATCTCTCTGCCCCTTGAGGGACCTCCCGGCTGCACCGGTTTGAGGCTTTCGTTTGTCACTTCTGGTGGATGCATGTTTTAAGGACACCCTGCAATCTGCCATTGCTGAGTACTTTTGATTTAACCAGGACTCTACTGGCAACCCCCTCATCGAATGGGATGCCTTTAAGGTAGTAATGAGGGGACAGTGTATGGGACAGATGGTTGGGGCCTGGAGAGAGCTCTTGAGAGGCGCATGCACAGCCTGGGAAACAGGGTGGGTTCTGAGGGAGGTGCGCAGGAGGACCTTGCGGAAACAAAATGCTCTGGAAAGACTCCGCTGACTTGACCCGCGATGTTACCAGAGCATACGCATGTAGAGAGTGGGCCAATCAGGCATGCTTTTGGCCTGGCTGGTGCGCCCAGAGTCAAGAGGCGCCCCTATCGCGCAGATTACTATTGGTGGAAACACGCCATTGTATGCCCATAGGGCCATTAATATGTCTGTCCACAACTACTATAAATCCCTTTACTCAAGCCCAGCACTGTCCAAACAGGTGGAGGTGGAGGATTTCCTCTGGTCAATGCTACTGGGTACACCCGATCTGGGTGGGGGATTTGGAATCTGGGGTGGCCCATTACAGCCCAAGAAATTCAACAAACCATCTGGGAGATGGCTGCTGTAAGACCCCGTGCCCTGACGACATCCCTGCAGAATTGTATTCAGCATTTGACCATAGTCTCGCTCCCAGGCTTGCAGTCATCTATGTGGAGGTGCAGCGGTTGGGGTTGCTGCCTGCCTCCTCTAGAGAGGTGATGGTGGTTCCTCTCCCTAAATCCAAAACATCCATTGCAGATGTGTCAGGATTTCGTCCAGTTTCCATGCTAAATGTGGACTTCAAAATTCTTAGTAAGATCCTAGCGACACTGTTGCTCCTTTATATGACAGGCCTGTTTCATAGGAACTAAAATGGGTTCATCCTGACATGGTCCACCTCAGGGAACTTACATAGGTTATTTCATGTTCTACATCATGAAGAGATAGTTGGCTATCTGGATACTTTGCTCATGCTAATTGATCTGGAAAAGGACTTTGATTCCCTGGAATGGACCTTCCTTTATGCTGCCATGAGGCATATGGAGTTGGGGCTGGTTACGACGGGTGCACCTATTATATACTAACCCCACAGCGCGAGTGAAGACGGGGGACTTGGTCACAGTGGCCTACGGAGTCCATAGGGGTACCTGACAGGGGTGCCCCTTATCCCCCCTGCTATTTTCCCTGGCTATTGAACCGCTGGCAGTACTTTTCCAGCAGAGGTGGCGATACTGGGGCTTGCAGGTAGAGTGTGGAACACATATCATTTCACTATATGCAGACGATTTGCTGCTCTATTTGAGAGATGGCCAGGACAGGGTGGCCCACGCGGTTGAACTTCTGGACAGATTTGTTCAACTTTCCCGCCTTTGGGTTAACAAGTCCAAGACACACCTGTTTCCTATCAGAGTGGATATGGAGTGTCCGGCAACGATACCAGATGGCCTGACGTGGTCACCTCTGTCTTTCCGATACCTTGGTATTCAGGTGTTTCTGCAGCTGGAGGACCTGAGGGAAAGTAACCTGGGGCCGGTGTGCAGGTCCCTTAGGACCAGCATACAGGTTTAACGCTCCCTGAAGCTCCCGTAATGGCCCACATCACCCTTTCCAAAATAATTATGCTTCTCACACTAATATATTCTTTGTGAAGCTGCCGGTTCTACTCACACAACCTTGGTTAAATGACTTAGACTCATTGCTATGTGACTTGATTTGGCATGGTGGACAACATAGGATTTCCTTGTCTGTGCTCTGGAGGGCGCCGGGCAAAATGGGGTTGGGTGCACCAGATTTTTTCTATATTATTTGCTGCCCAGCTGCGGCCCACTGGCTGGATGGCAGGGATATTGCCTTGTTGGGCCTGATTGGACGTGCGAGTCACCAGGGTCGCCCGTTGGCTAGGCTTCTCCACCCAGGGATGCCTATACCAACATCGGGGATAATATTGAGGATAGCGCTACAATGTTGGTGGAGGTGTTTAAGGCACACCCATAGGGCGCTTCGGTACACTCTAGATCTACCACTGGTGGGGATCCTGCATGGGACTTCCCCACAGCTCTTTACCGGTACACAACTGGCTGACTGGATAGCAGCCGGCCTGGTGACCGTGAGTGATTGCTTTCACCTAGGAGAACTGAATGATCTGATAGAGCAAATTGGTCTTCCCCCGGTCAGTTCCTAACATATCACGCCCTGGTTGGGACATTCAGGGGTATGTGGCCAGGAGAAAGATGGCTACCAGACCCACATGAGGTATTACAGGCACTGGTGACACTGGGCTCTGCGAGGCACTTGTTTAACTGGCTTTATAAAGCACAGCTGAACATGTTCACGCCACCACTGACTGGAAAACAGGAGTGGTGGGCCCCACAGGTGGCTAGGGAATTGACAGATGCAGAATGGACTAGTTCAAAGGAGGGCCCTGGGAGAGCCTCTAAGGAATGCTAGCTTCAAATATGCACAGTTTAACTTTCTGCTCATGACCTACCTGTCTCCCCACAGATTACAGGTTATTTAAGGGTGCGACCACCTAGCCTGCCTGAGTTGTGGCGATCCAGATGCAGGGTTCAAGCACATGACGTGGGAATGCCCAGTACTACAGAAGTACATTTGGTCCCCGTTATTTCCATACTTAACCCAGTATTGGTATGTTCCATCCTTTGTGAGGGAGTGGTGTGTCTCTTGGGGTTGTTTTCCAGGCCCAGGGAGTGAAGGATTGGCACCAGATTTAAAAAAACAACTTTTTATTGAAATGTATAAGATAATGAGATAGACATTGAGAAAGTATATATGCGCCACATTTTGTTTTACAATTTAAAAATGTGTAATTTTGCAGTACATTGAATCATGAAGACAACTTTCAATTACTTCACAGTGTTGATATTACAGTCCAGGGTAAGCCTGCCAAGCCCCCCATATTTTCACCCCCTTTTGCCGACACCCCCTGCTTTTATAAACCAGGCAGCAGATTTATAGATCTCGCCTTGATCAAGGCGGCGCATAGCACTGAGATGGAAGAATAGGACGGGCCCACTGTGGCGATATGGGAGGGGGATGTTGATATTTGGGTTAGAGCGGAAGAGAGGGGGGCACCAGGGGTGTGCGGTGTAGGGTGCTGCAGAACCATGGGCGGAGGTGCTTCGGGCATGGGACGCTTGCCATGCCACATCACCCACTGCGTCAACATGAGGCTGGGACGCCCCATTGCTGGGGCAGCCATGCGCGCTACAAATCGGACTAATAATAATAATAATAATAATAAGACGAATGGATACAGAGGGACTGTCTCTGGCAAGATGCGGGCCGCCCCTGCTGATCCACTGGGGTGGAGCCATTGCTCTTTTTGGGGTATCCTCCATCTCCCCCCTCCTTTCTCCTCCCCCCTCCCCCCGTCGTCGGCTGGATTGCTGGTGCTGTCCCTTACACCCTCCCACCTATGAAACAATATTTGTTATGTACACATGTGTGGGGTCTCTTTGCTTGCAATATTATATTGACTGATTGGGAGCCCACAACCCTGACTCTCACATATTTAAAGTGTTATAAAGCTACATGAGGTGCAACTGTTTGGCAATGCCCTGGTTGTTTTCAAACGGATTGCATCCTATGTCATACAACCTCTGCTCTCAATGTACGACTTTGCGCTGTATTATGTAAATGCCAATAAAAAGATGTTTTTTGTAGTTAAAAAAAGCACATCTACATCAGACAATACCGGAAGCTACTAAATACCGTCACATTTATGTCCCCACAGAAACCAAACTCATCCTGACGAGCCGGACAACAACAAGGACTAGCCTGAAAACAAGAAGTTTTACTATTGGTGTCTCGTGCAAAGTAATGGGGGCTATCGAAGGTGGCGTGATGAGTTTTGTCAATAAACTTGCTGATGGCACCTGTCAAGGGAACGAGAAAGCTGCCGATGGCATCTGTGAAGTGTGCGGAGCATTTGTGGATTTAAGTTGCCATTTGGTTGGTGCATTGAAGAGCATATGCCCTACATCAGCTCCCTAAAAGCACCCCATTGCTGGCACCCCAGCGAATACTGCTGCTCTCACACCAGTGTGGCTGGTATGCTCCTTTGGGCCTGTTCTGTGACACTTCATAAACGGTGCCGGCAAATCGCCCACAGGCCGGTTGTCCTGTTTTGTTGAAATTGCAAGGCTTGAGAAGTTATATGTCTAGGATACATTCTGCTGCTTTGCTACAGGTGCACGTTTTCCAATATCATGTTTAAATATAGTTTGATGTTTGTTAACAACTTGATTGGATACTGCTATCACCCTATGCCTGGGATAGGCTGTGTTAAAAAGAGAATATGTGCTGAAAGGTATAAAAACCTCTGTATACTTACTTGTGTTGGCTGGGCAGCCTCTGCTTGAGTCTGGCCCCATGCTGCAGCACACTAATAAATATTTTACTTTGAATCCTCATTGTGTATCTATTTAATTGATATAGGCTTCAACAAGTGGTGTAGACTGCCAAGCTGGAGCTTAGCCCTGGCTGCAAATAGTTGTCATCGCATTGGGTTGAGTGAGGGGCCGGCAGATTACTTCCAGGCGTATATTTGAAGGAACTCTGTTTTCCCTGAGTTGTGTGCCTCAATCTGCCTCATTCTACTCAAAAGGTCAGGTCTGTGCTTCCAATGTTGTCCCACTCATGTTTGCAGCGGGGTCTAAGTTTTATATTTGCTTTCTACTGAATAGGCTGGGAAGAAGATGTGTGCACATATTGATTTGAGTCTATTGATTTTTAGTGTCAACAAAGGTACCATTTCCATCGTGTTAGTTCAGGTCCCGGTGCTGTTGACTATTGGTTCGCAGGACGCAGAATACTTCGGGCGAAATGTAAAATAACCAGGCCTGGAAGGGGGTAAAAGGCAGCTTCATCTGGACAGGTATGCAGCTTCAAATTTACAACAATATAAACAAAGCCTCACTAATACAAAGTCAATATCCTAACACCCCCCCACCCTGAAGCCATTCCCACAGTAAAAACTTCCCAAAACATTCTTCTAACCAACCATCCTCACCATCCCCTTTCTTTCATCCCCTGCCTTCCTCCTGCCTCATTCATCGCTCCCCTGTGTTCCCTCTGCCCGAACCTCCTCTGCAATGCCCCCAACCCTTCCTGCCTGTCTCAATCTCCTCAATTCTGCCACCCGTCCAAGCAACAAATACCGTGCAATAGACTCGGAAAAAACCTCCTGGCACTAACATGAAAAAATTCTATAGGGAGGGTGGGAGGGACAGCCAAATAAATTGTCCAAACTCCCTACCTCAACGTCTGGAACTGACTAAAAACGCTAAATGACATAAACCGTCTTTTCAGACCCGCCTGCCGCCCAAGAAGAACCAATGTGCGCACACCTGCCTAGTGGAATCCTCCACTTGCCCGAAGCTGCCCGGTGGTGGACATTCTGTAAATACCACCCCCAGGAGCCCTTACCGGGCGATATGTAAAATAACCAGGCCTGATAGGGGTAAAAGGCCGCTTTATATGGACAGGTATGCAGCTTCAAATTTCCAACAATAGAAACAATGCCTCCCTAATACTAAAGCTCCAAAAAATAACCATATTCAAAGTGGGGAAAACAAATGACGGGAGGCTCTTTAGTATGGCAAATAACATCTTCAATGACACAGGCTCTCTAACACGTTGGCCTCTCTTCTTCGCTTTTTCCCAACCTTGCAGTAGCCGCCTCCCCATCTCACCTGCAGATGGCTCGTGACCCCAGAAAAATTTCCCATTAAAATTCTGACTCGCCAGTTTACCAGCAATCGTAGTGGCTGAAATGTTTCCTTCTATGTTAGCCATAATGAAAAGTAGAGCATTATCTCTACACATCTCCAAACCTTTTAAACTGTGTGTCTTATAAGATGCACCTGATTCTGAAAATTCTAACCATGCTCTTCAATAGGTTACCTTGGTACTCTCTGCCAGTGACCTTTCAACCAGCTGAAGCATTCTCATTCTGTTAGCTCCCATACCTCTTAGGAACATGTGTTTTCTGCCGATCTGCTCCTGGCGCCGAACCACAGAATATCTGCCACTGAGAATGAGATAATGCATCTGTGATATAGTTATCTGCACCTGGTACATGTATAGATTTAAAAATGATGTTGTACATCAGACAACCTAACATGAGTATCTGTAACAATTTCAGTAAATGTTTACCTTTAGCTCTCTGGCCATTGATTAAATCCACCACAGTCCTGTTGTCATTGTTAAAAATGACAGTCTTGTTTGCCAGCTTAGTACCCCAGACAGCTAAAGCCACTAAGAAAGGGAAAAATTCAAAAATGGCTATACTTCTCAGTTCTGAAATCCATCTCTTTGGCCATCTCTCAGCGCACCATCTAATTTCCCAAAAGAGCCCAACACCATTAGCTCCTGCCGCATCTGAAAAAATGTGTATCATCTATAAAAAGTCCTCATGAAGAGACCACATACTGACTCCATTAAATGCTCTCAAAATATTAATTAAACGTCAAAATCTGACCTCATTGCTGCCGAAATCCGGATCCTATGATATGGCAGAGTGGCCCCAGACATAGCAAAACCTAGACTTCTACGATAATTTACGTGACAATTTGGCCTGTTCTAACAGTTTAATAATTTCTTGTACTTTCTTGTCCAGTAATCTTGCCTCCATTTAACAGTATCTAATTCAATGCCTAGAAAAACTAAACATGTTTAAGGACCTTCCGTCTTCTGAGTCACCAAGGGCACTCCTAGCTCCTTAGCCATAGATTTAAATTGAAAAAGCGCCCTCTTACACTCCTGTGTATCGGCTGCGCCAATAAACAAAAAGTCATCTAAATAATGTGTGACGTTAACGTGACCTGACCTGTAACAAAAACACCACCGCAAAAATGCACTAAAAGCCTCAAAGAGATTGCAAGAAACGGCACATACCATGGGCAGTACTTTGTCTACAAAAAACTGATCTTCAAAATAAATACCTCGCTATGCAAAATCCAAAGGGTGCACTAGTAACAATCTAAAAGCTGATTTAACCCCTTCCATGCAAAGGATGTGCCACGGTGCTCGTGTGTGCAGGACGGCTCCCAGCCGCCCTCGCACATGGCAGGGGAAATTCCTCTGGTGCGGGCACCAGAGGGATTTCCTTTTCCCCACCGACAGCCTCAGGAGCTGGGGAAGGGCTTCCCCAGCTCCCGAGGCTGTCTCTTTTGTTTCTGTGCAATGAAGATCAGCGGACATCGCGCTGACCTCATTGCACCGAAACTGAAATGAGCCAATAGGCTCATTTCAGTTTCACATTCTACATTCTGTGGGGTCTATCTTAGCCCCCTGAGCACGTAGAAAACCAGGAGATGTATCATTAGAAAGAAGACAATCTCCTGCTTCCAATGGTACCCCTTCCTAGTGGATCCCTAGGGATCCACCCACTAGACAAGACACCAGGGAGGGAGCAGCCGCCCCCTGGACAAGGGTCTTTTCTCCCCCATATAAAATTGGGTAAATTCAGTCTTTCTGGCCCCCCACGGGGGGCAGAGGGGGGCTGGAGCCCCCAATCTGCGCCCCGGGGGGAGGGGGTAGAAAGCCCAGTAGATACCAGGGACTTTTTTCCAATTATAATTAGGGGTTGGAGCTGCCCAATATGGGCATGCTAATGCCCCCAACCCCCTCCCTCAGCAAAGTTCCAGTCTTTCGGCCCCGGGGGACAGATGGGGCAGTATCCCCCAATCTGCCCCCAGGGCTGCAGAAAGCCCACTAGAAGCCAGGGATTTAATTTTTATTTGAATTTGGGGTGGGGGCAGGCCAATGCCTCCACCCCCAAAACGATGCAAGAGAATTTCTGCCCCTCAGGGGCAGATGGGAGCAGCTGGCTCTGATCTACCCCTGGGGGGGCAGAAAGCCCACTAGGGAGCAGGGATTATTATTATTTTTTTATACGTAGGGGTGCCAATGCCCCATCCCCAAAATAATGCCACAGTCTTTCTGCCTCCCCCAGGAGGCAGATGGGGCCAATAGCCTCTTATCTGCCCCCCGGGAGGGGGGCAAAATCCCACTAGGCATCAGGGAATATCTTTTTTTGAAATTCAGGGTGGGGGTTGCCCAGAATGGGCATGCCTATGCCTCCACCCCCCAAAAAAATCCCATGGTCTTTATGCCCCCCCGATACAGATGGGGCAGTCACCCCTGATCTGCCCCCCGGGGGGCAGAAAGCCCACTAGGCACCAGGGATTATTATTTTTTTATAAGTAGGGGTGCAGGTTGCCCAGAATGGGCATGCCAAAGCCCCCACTCCCCAAAAAATTGCCTCAGTATTTCTGCTCACCCAGGAGGCAGATGGGGGCAATAGCCCCTTATCTGCCCTCCGGGAGGGCAGAAAATTCACTAGGCATCAGGGAATATTTTGTTTCAGAATTCAGGGGTCGGGGCTGCCCAGAATCAATCAATCAGGGGAATAGTAAGCACGCTACTCACCGTGAGGGTCTCAAGGCGTGGGGGGTGGTGGGTCCGCAGATCTGCTTAACCGAAGAGCCAGGTTTTGAGGGCCTTCCTATAGGTGTTCAGGGAGGGGACGCGTCTGATGTCTGCCGGTAGCTTGTTCCAGGTCTTGGCTGTAATGTGTGAGAAGGATCTTCCACCTGCTCTGGATCTGTGGAAGCGCGGGGTTTCAGCCAGTGCGAGGTTGGTAGATCAGAGATTTTTTTGGGTACCTGTAAGTTGATTCTGTCATTGAGGTATTTTGGTCCGTTGTTGTGTAGGCATTTGTAGGCCTTGAGGATTTTGAAAGTGATTCTTTTCTCCACAGGGAGCCGGTGGAGTCTTTGTAGGTGTTGGCTGATGTGTTCGTGCCGGGGGATGCCGAGGACGAGTCTGGCGGCGGTGTTCTGTATTGTCTGGAGTTTGCGGAATAGGGACTTGTTGATGCCGGTGTCGAGTGCGTTTCCATAGTCCAGTCTGCTGGTGATGAGTGCTTTAGTGACTGTCTTCCTTGATTCAGGGGGGATCCATTTTAAGGTCTTACGGAGAATGCAGAGGGTGTTGAAGCAGCTGGAGGTGACTGCATTGACCTGTCGGATCATGGCGAGTGATGAGTCGAGTGCGATGCCAAGGTTTTTGGCGTGGTCTGAGGGGGAAGGTGGGCTTCTGAGGGCGGTCGGCCACCAGGTGTTGTCCCATGCTGAAGGGGTGGTTCCAAGGATGAGGACTTCTGTCTTCTCGGCGTTGAGCTTCAGGCAGCTGTTGGTCATCCAGACTGCGACGTCTTGCATTCCTTTCTGAAAGTTGAGTTTGGCATTGGTGGGTTCTTTGGTGAGGGAGAGGATGAGCTGGGTGTCATTAGCGTAGGATTTGATGTTGAGGCCGTGATGTCGGACAATGGCTGCGAGGGGGGCCATGTAGATATTAAAGAAGGTCGGGCTCAGTGATGAACCCTGTGGGACTCCTCAGATGATTTTCGTGGGGTCAGAGAGGAAAGGTGGCAGTCTGATCCATTGGCTTCTTCTGGTGAGGAATGATCGGCTCCAGTCCAGGGCTGTTCCTTGTATGCCAGCGTAGTGTAGTCTGGCGACTAGTGTGCAGTGGAAGACGGTGTCGAAGGCCGCTGATAGGTCGAGAAGGATGAGGGCTGCAGAGTGTCTTTGGTCCAGATGGGTGCAGATGTCGTCTGCGGCAGCGAGTAGTTCGGTCTCGGTGCTGTGGTTGCTTCGGAATCCAGATTGGGACGGCTCAAGGACAGCGTTCTCTTCGATGAATTTTGCCAGTTGCCTGTTGACTGCTTTCTCTGTGACTTTGGTTGCGAAGGGGAGGCGCGAGATGGGCCGGTAGTTCTTGAGGTGGGTGGGGTCAGCTGTGAGCTTCTTGAGCAGGGGTCTGACTTCTGTGTGCTTCCAATAGTCTGGGAAGGTGCCTGTTTTGAAGGTGGTGTTGATGGTGCGCTGTAGTTCAGGTGCGATGGCGGTTGCAGCTCTGTGGTAGATGTGAGGAGGGCAGGGGTCGGTGGGGAACCCCGAGTGGATGCCTTTCATGGTCAAAGTGGTATCTTCGGTCGTGATCGGTGTCCAGTTGGAGATGGTGGGCTGGCTTGTGTCTCTGGGGGGGCGGCTGTGGCATCTGGTCGACAAAGTTGTCGTAGAGGTTTTTGATCTTGAGGTGGAATGGGCACCAGCGATTACTCTGGCTTTTTTATCCATGGGGTGGGGGCTGCCACAGTCTTTCTAGCCCCCTTAGGGGCATATCGGAGCAACACCCCCCGATTACCTCCCCAGGGTGGCAGGAAGCCCACTAGGCACAGACTTTTTTGTCACAATGTGGTGTGTCCACGTTGCCTGTCACGGGCACTAGGCCTACCCACACAATTGAGGTACCATTTTTATCAGAAGACTTTGGGAAATGCGGGGTGGGTGGAATTTTGTGGTTCCACGCAGATGCCAGAACTTAGCCTCACAGAAATTTGAGGAAAATGTGTTTTTTTTTACAAAGTTTGAGGTTTGCAAGGGATTCTGGGTAACAGAACCTGGTGAGAGCCAGACATGTCACCCCATCCTGGATTCCCCCAAGTGTTTCATTTAAAAAAAATTATAGGTTTACTAGGTTTCCCTAGATGCCAGCAGAGCTAGGATTCAAAATCTACAGATAGGCACTTTGCTAAAATAGGGTCAGTTTTCACTCTAAAAATGTGGTGTATCCACGTTGCGTTTAGGGCCGTTTCCTTTGTGGGCACTAAGCCTACCCACGCAAGTGAGGTACCATTTTTATTGCAAGATGTTGGGGAATGCGGAGTGGGTAGAATTTTGTGGATCTACACAGATTCCAGAACTTTCCACCACAGAAATGTGAGGAAAATGTATTTATTTTCACAAAGTTTGAGGTTTGCAAAACTGAACCTGGTGAAAGTCAGATAACTCACCCCATCCTGGATTCCCCTGGGTGTCTAGTTTTAAAAAATGTATAGGTTTGCTAGGTTTTCCTAGGTGCCAGCAGAGCTAGGATTCAAAATCTACAGCTAGGCACTTTGCTAAAATAGGGTCAGTTTTCACTCTAAAAATGTGGTGTATCCACGTTGCGTTTAGGGCAGTTTCCTTTGTGGGCACTAAGCCTACCCACGCAAGTGAGGTACCATTTTTATTGCAAGATTTTGGGGAATGCGGAGTGGGTAGAATTTTGTGGATCCACACAGATTCCAGAACTTTCCACCACAGAAATGTGAGGGAAATGTATTTATTTTCACAAAGTTTGAGGTTTGCAAGGGATTCTGGGTAACTGAACCTGGTGAAAGTCAGATAACTCACCCCATCCTGGATTCCCCTGGGTGTCTAGTTTTAAAAAATGTATAGGTTTGCTAGGTTTTCCTAGGTGCCAGCAGAGCTAGGATTCAAAATCTACAGTTAGGCACTTTGCAAAAAAAGGGTTAGTTTTCACAGTAAAAATGTTGTGTGTTCACTTTGCGTTTTGGGCTGTTTCCTGTTGGAGGCACTAGGCCTTCCCACACAAGTGAGGTAACATTTTTATTGGAAGACTTTTGGGAATGCGAGGTGGGTGGAATTTTGTGGATCCACGCAGATTTCAGAACTTATCATCACATAAATGTGAGGAAAATGTTTTTTTTTTTTACAAAGTTTGAGGTTTGCAAGAGATTATGGGTAACAGAACCTGGTGAGAGCCACACAAGTCACCGCATTCTGGATTTCCCTGGGTGTCTAGTTTAAAAAATGTATAGGTTTGCTAGGTTTCTCCAGGTGACGGCAGAGCTATGGTTCAAAATCTATAGCTAGGCACTTTGCAAAAAAAGGGTCAGTTTTCACTGTACAAAAGTGGTGTGTTCATGTTGTTTTTTGGCCCGTTTTCTGTTACGGGCACTAGGCCTAGCCACACAAGTGCAGTAACATTTTTACTGGAAGACTTTTGGGAATGCATGATGAGTGGAATTTTGTGGATCCACGCAGATTTCAGAACTTACCATCACATAAATGTGAGGAAAATGTGTTTTGTTTTACAAAGTTTGAGGTTTGCAAGGGATTCTGGGTAACAGAACCTGGTGAGAGTCAGATAACTCACCCCATCCTGGATTCCCCTGGGTGTCTAGTTTTCAAATATGTATAGGTTTGCTAGGTTTCCCGAGGCGCCGTCAGAGACAGGGTTCAAAACCCATAGCTAGGCACTTCGAAAAAAAGGGTCAGTTTTCACTGTAAAAGTGTGGTGTGTCCACATTGCGTTTTGGGCCATTTCCTGTCACGGGCACTAGGCCGACCCACAAAAGTGAGGTACCATTTGTATCGAGAGACTTAAGGGAACACAGATTTGTAGAGTAAATGTTATTACCTATTGACTTTTCATGCCTTTCTGCCTTCCATAGGTAAGACAATGTGTAAAAAAGAAGTCACTCTGAAAAATGTCCTATAATTCACATGCTAGTATGGCTACCCACAATTTTGGAGATGTTCAAATAGCTACTGTTTCTAAACTCTATATTTTGTTTCCATTTCAGAAATACATAGGTGTCTTTCATACCGATTTTTCACTGTTTATATTTACCCAAATGAATTGCTATATACCCGGTACACAATAAAAAAACATTGCAAGACGCCACTCAGTTATTGGCTCTGGGTTCCTCGGGTTCTTGGTGAACCGGCAAGTCCTATATATCCCCACAATTAGAAGGGTCGGGAAGATATAACTGTATATTGCTTTAAAAAATGTGTCATATTTAGAAGAAGTTCCAGGTGAAAGTGTTGGCACAAATGGCTGATTTTTCTGAATTTTCCTATTTTCAACTGTTAGTTTCTATAAAAAAAACCTTGAAGGATCTACACAAGTGACCCCTTGCTGAATTCAGAACCATGTCTACTTTTCTGAAATGTATAGCCCTCCAGGATCCATTATTGCTTTCATACCCATTTCTACCACTAACTGGAAGGAGGTTAAAAGCACAAAAAATAGGCTTAGTCCCAGTAAAATGCCAAAACTGTGAAAACATTTTTTTGTTTTATGACAAAAGTCTTTTAGTCCCTGAAAGCTGGGAATGTGGTGATTTCAGCACCACAAACTCTTTGTTGATGATACCATTTGCAGGGAAATAACCAGATGATTTCATCTGCAGCACTTTGTTCCCATTTTTTCAAAGAAAAACAAAATGTAGCTGTTTTTGGGCTAATTTCTGGGTCCCCTCCAGGGGTATCAACAAACCCTGGGTACCTTTACAATCCCCATGATGTTGTAAGAAAAGGACGCAAATTTGGCGTAGATACCTTATGTGGTCAAAAAGTTACAGGGGCCCAAGCGCAAACTACCCCAAATAGCCCAAAAAAGGCTTAGCACAGGGTGGGGAAAGGCCTAGCAGAGTAGGGGTTAATGTCACACTTAGCCAATTCTGCTTTTGTGCCCACTTTTCTGATCAATCCAAAGGCTACACCGATTGATGCAAATTGGGCCATAGTATCATCATTTGATATAAAATCATTTACAGAACCTTGAGGCCAAGAAGGTTGCAGAATCATTCGAAACTCCCCCACTGTTTTCTTAGATCAGGAAGAGGCCACAATGGAAAATGACCCGCCATTCTTCCTTCCGAAACTTCTGCTTGTTTGCCTACTTAAGATTCTTTGCAAATCTACAAAATCTAGGACCCTAGAAGCCTAATTCGAAACCTTCTTCAAATCCCCACACCAGCCTTGATGCTTCTTCCCTGTTAGGGTAAAACTTTAGCCAAAAACATAAACTTTCAACCTCAATTGGAGTAAAAGCCCTTGTAACCTGGCTGAAATGTACTGCCTCCCCCCTTGCCTTGACCAAAACCTCCCCAGTTTGCTTGGTCCCCAAAGATTGCAATATGGAATGCTTCCCTCCACATTCTGAACATTCATGTTTGTACCTGCAAGGGTTCTTTTGACAATATCCTCTGTTGAAATTCCAGCATGCACCTGAATTTGAGGTTTGAGGTCTATTCCAAAATACCCCCCACCCCCCATGAGGTAGGCTTAGTAAGAAAAGGCTGATGTGGCACTGCCAAGCCACTTGCAGTGTGCATATTATGAGGGAGTCTTTTGTGGGTACATCTACTGTCCCCATAATTCGTTATCAACCTCCCTCCAAGGATTTCTGGGAGAAGAACCAAACAAGCTCGAAATTCCTCATCATAATGCAGCCAAGCAAAACCCCCAAATTCCATGTGCGCTTTCTGAATACTGTCAATATATTTGAATATGGCTACTGCCCTTTCAGGAAATTTTTCACAATGGACATTAGCAGATATTAAAAAGGCTGATGCCCATGTATCAATTGTAGTATGCACCCTTGGTCTTTTTTGCTTCTTCCCTCGATCCCTCTTTGATTGGATCTCTCATCGAAGCAGTTTATATACGTCCACAAATTCACCCTTCCAGACTTTATCCTTAGTGGCTTTATTCAAATGTGCACCTAATGGCATAGAAAGCCCCATATAAGGCAAACGTTTAAACCCTCACTTGATCCACCTATTTTTTCGTCCTGTTTTGATTTATTCTCCTTACTTAACTTGGATAATTCAACGTCTTCTGAAGAACATTTCGTACCCACATTTTTATCCAATGTTTATGTTCTGATATTTTGCTTCTCTTGCAACATAGTTTACTAGTATTCAAATTATTTTTCGCATAGGTCTCAGCTGATCCTCATGTGTTGCCCACATCCAGCGATGACCTTTTCCGTGTTTATCCGTCTTGACATCTTTGCCCATCTTTGTGTCTTAACCAAGACTCCCCATTCTCCTTATTCTGCAAAATACGATTTTTTTGACTAAAAATTTGAGTCCCCCGCTCCATTCTGCTACCATCAACAAAAGCCCCCCATCAACTTTGTCAAAAATTTCCCCTTCTTCCAATTCTTCTAGATCATCCTCATAATCTGCCACCCCTTCCAGCTGCTCATTCTTATTACTCGCACTCACACCAACACCACCATCTAATAACCTCTAATCAATTGCTTTTGAAAACTGAAAATCACTTTTATGATCCCACGAAGTCAGGAGGATTGTATCAAAATCATCCCTCTCTTCGGGCTGGTGATAACAGGACGCCTTTGACCTGTCCAGCAAATTCTTACTGCATCTTGGTCCATTATGCAGAATTTTCCCAACGTGTTTCCACAAGCCGCCAAAACTTGCAGACTCTGGAACTTTTTCTAATAACTCTGTTTCTCTATCTGCGTCACTAGGCACCAAAATCCATTTCCCAAATTGTGATGCCGTGTTTTACCTTTAGCAGGAGCTGCATATCTCTTGCCCAACTCTTTATTGGCTTGAACATTATCATTCATTGGGTTATCTATTTTATTTTGACTATTTATTAGTTTAACCTGGTCTGAAACTTTGACGTACTCGCTAAACTTTGGTATTAAAGCAGGAGACTACATTGCATGCACCAAATTATCACCTACTATACTGCAAACTGTTGGAGATAAAGATCTCTCTACAACAGGTGAAGAAGCCTCCTTACCCATAATACCTAATATCTTTTTAAATATGGGAATACCTGGTTTATTTCCTTTGTTGTTTCCACTCTAGGGGCGATAACAAGCTTGAGCGTCTATCTGGAGCCTCCCATTTCATTCTTTTAGGAGGTTAGCACAGGCAGACCGATTTGATACAAACACATGCGTACGGCCCCTCCCTCACCTCACAGATGAGATCGATCAGAGCGCTGAAGAGGTAAGCAACGCTTCTCTTCTTGCAAAAACCTTTTAAACATTGTTCCCCAAAATGCCGTCCGCTTTAATTATCTTGGGGGAATTGTCAGCTGATGAGCAGGCCAGTACCACAGCTGCGACACCATTAGCGGCTACGCGTTTCGGCCGCTCCATTCCCACCCAAGCCTGAGACAACACCCCAGGCTGTAATAAATTCTCCCTGCCAGCATCACAGAGGACTTTTAATGCTTCTCCAATGGCTGCAGCTGTCTCAGCAATAAATAATAAGATCTTCACTGAGACAATAGCCAAATAAATTGTCCAAACTCCCTACCTCAACGTATGGAACTGACTGAAAACGCGAAATGACATCAAGCGTAGTTTCAGCCCCACCCGCCGCCCCGAACAATCAGTAGCTGCACACCTGCTTATTGGAATCCTCCACTCGCCCGAAGCTGCCCAGGGGTGGACATTCTGCGAATGCCACCCCAGGAGCCCTCATTGTGTTCAAAGGGTTTGTTTTCTCTTGTCTTCGCATTTGATATTTGTAGAACAATGAAAAACATTTATTGGTTGTTGCACTTGAAATTAAATTTGTGTACACTTTGAAGAGGAGCGGTTCATGGATACGTTCAATATGCGCCAGATTAGGGTCATTTCAGGCTCTAAGCTCTCGATGTCCTTGTGTCCATTTGAATTGCTTGGATGCACTTGAATGTACTTTCACTATTTCTGTGGGGTCCAATGACAGCCTCCTTGATTTCATAAGATTACTTGTAGCGGGGTCATTGTCTCCGGCCTTCATTTCCTGCTTGCCAATTATCCCTCTTACTTCTCTTCGCATAACATTTCTACTCTCTCTTATCTGGCTGCTTGCGGGCAAGACTGTGAGTCTCGGACCGGCATCTCTTGCGCCTACCTTGTTTGTACACACCTGCTGTGTGTATGAGGAGGGAAAGTGTGTCAATGTGTATTAATTCTGACACTGATGTTTCTATCTTTGTAGTAATGAACATCCAGTAGCCGAGATGATTTATTTAGTCTTAGGTGCAGATTGGTAAATCCATGTCGAGTAGCCCCACCAGGAGCAGTCTGCCTGCTGCTCAGCCCATACTCCAACTGCCACATCTCACCACACAGGCACCCAACCAATCCATTCACCATCACCACTCCAACATTCCATGCAGCATATTCACACTGGCTGAGCAGCTAGGGAGAAAACAACAGGGGAGAAGGATAAACACATATATAGGATCCGACAATCTTCTCTCCTCCTCTGGAGGCCTGCGGAATTAGCCCTGGAAACTAGTTGAGTGGACAGTAATTTCATATCTGCACAAGGTTTGCCTGCTTATTAGTTAGCCACTAATGTGGGCCCGAGGTCCTGCGTTTGGCTGCCCAAATGGCATGCCTTAACCTCTAAAGAAGAAGAACTGCAGTTTCCTTTAAATGGTACCTTTGAATTGTCATGTTTAAATTACCTCAAGCAACCACTGCTCTTAAAGTTTGTAAGATTCGACTAGCTGAGTGGGAGTCATTCAACGAATGGCGCCTAGCGGCTATTGATATGCGCACAGCTAGTGACATCAAAGAGTGACATAAAATGAAGAGTTTCAGTCTTCATACAGCCATAAAGGACCTCATGCTCAAGGAAGTACACAGAGATGTAAAGAGGTGTGGCGGTTGCAGGTCCTCGCGGCTACCAGCATTCCCCCTTTCTCCCAGTTCCTAGTGCAGGGCACCAAGAGAGGAGGATTAGGACAGCCCATTGGAGGAAGACATGCTCATTGAAAATGCTCCTAGACCACCACTCTATGTTAAACAAGAGGACGCTGGGATCCCCTATCTCCGGATACCACCAGGTGACATGGTCACTAAATTAGGAGAAAAATAACCCTAAGTACACCGATTACTTGCACAATGACCTAGATGCAGACACTAATGAAATACAAAATAGGTATATGGCTCTTAATGACAGTATTAAAACATTTAACAAGGAAATAATTTTTTTTCAACTGATGTCATATGGCAGCAGAAATTTGACAATCACTCATTTCTAATGTCTCCCCCCTCCCATGCCCTATCTACATAACTTAATTATAGAAATGGCAGAAACGTGCAGATTGACAGATTAAAATTTATGAGTTGCTAGTATGATGGAAAGATGCTCTTGAGAACACAATGAAAGAATAAAAAACGAGGCAGAGAATGCTAAAACCAGCCCTGCTACACACCAGAACAAACCAGTTACTCATACTGACAATGATCAATGTAACATTCTATTAGACCCCTTGCAGATAAATACTTTGATACTTCTGACTAACCATCTACCTGGCTTCCAAACAAGCTAGCTGGTCTGTTGCACTTAGCTCATGAAGGAGCTTCCAGTGCCTTCTCTCTGTTTCATGGTGAACATGAACAATTTATTTGCACCACCTGGGTAAACTTAGAACCTCCACTCACCGATCAAAATATGCCTGATAAGTGCAGTTGGCCACATCAAGTTTTTAATCGAACTAAATGGGTGATAAATATCTGGGATCAAACTAAATTGCTCCAAAGAGGTCTTACAAATTTTGAAAGGCACCAACACAGCCATAAGAGACCTTAAAACAGAAGCTTAAAATGGACTTGCTGGCCCAACAACATCCCCTTACACTCCCCACTAACACTGGTTTACACAGTAACACTAATGTATGACTTCTCCCATCACGAGAGATCCCGGCTGGGGCAATGGCATTTGTCCACTTCCCTTGGTCAGGAGCTGGGTTACTTTTATTCTAGAAAACAGGTACCAGAGCAAAGGGTTGTCTGTGCTAAAATAAGGCACATAAAACAAACAAAAGACACATTTGTTCATGCCTATTATGAGAGATTGTTACAAATGTTCCAGCAGCACAGTGGCATGACAAATGCCTTGGGTGAAGGTTTACCAACTTTTGTCACTACCTTTTTAAATGGTTTACGCCACAACATTAACACACATTCGCAGATGGCCTATGTGTGCTGGCAGCAAGATCCTATAGAAAAAATATGAACTCCAGCTAAATATTGTGCAAACTATCAGGAACAGCTCTCTGAAGAGCAGGAAGAAAAAATAAAAAAAGGGGAAGGAAAGTTGATGTTGACACACAAACTAGTACCAGGGGTGAAGTTCAGGATATGTTGGCAGGGGTGGTGCTAGTAAGGGCGAGGGCAAGGCGGAGGCAGAGGAGACCAACACGTAGGTCCACCGGATGGCCAAGGACAGGGGAGTTACTACTGACATCAACTCGGTCACCGGCGAAATCATGGCCAAAAGGTGCCCCAACACCTTTGGTAGCTACTTCCTTTCCTCCTAATGCCTTTGATAATGATACCCCTAGCCCCTCACACACACAAACAAACTCTACCTTCCCATCTCAAACCCCCAGACAGCGCACCGGTGCAACAAAGAGATCAGTGGGTGTCCGATTTTGATGACACAGATGGCTATCACTCCCTGTACCTCTATACCTTCTGCCTTGTGAAACTTTCTAGGGCTGCCTGAAAGGAAATGACTGCCTGCAAGCTCCAGCAGTACAGATAGATCAGAAGGGGCCTTATGTTACCGGAGAGGAAATGGATAAGCCCATACCATTTCTAATAGATACAGGAGCAACAGTTTCTACATTTAAGGCATCGGTGTCTTGTGTCCCCCTTTTGGGAACAAACGTAAAGGCAGTCGGTCTTAGAGGAGAGAAACTAACACTACCTCTTCAAATGATAATAGACCCCTTAACAGAGCTACATCAGTTTCTTTTCAGTCACACTTGCCCTGCTGGTTTGTTAGGGCAGGACTTATTGTGTAAATTGCAATGCACAATATATTGCACCCCAATAGTGTCTTTTTGTAAAGGAAAAGCAAGGGAATAGTCTTTGAAACATTCCAGGCCCCATTGCTACTCAGCTACCCCTGATCTGCAATACTGTGTTCCTGCACACGTGTGGGTCCAGCACTCCAATGATCTAGGCCAGCTCACTGATTAGCCCCCTATTAAGATAACATTGCGACCAGGTCCAAAACTACAGTGGATACTGTAGCGTCTCCCCAAGCCCTGGAGCGTCTCCCCAAGCCCTGGAGCATGCAAATGAACTACATCACACTGGAGCTGCAATCAAACACTTCTTCAGCATACACCCACAAGCTGCGTGTTACAACCGTCTCAGAAGGGGGGATCTGGGTAAGTCCAAATGGAAAAATATGTTTGCCAATGTTTTTTCTTCCCTACATGGCACACTTGTTCCATGGACCCTCACCTGTAGCCCATGATGGTATGCACAACTATTTTCTCAATGTTGGTGTCACTTGAAAAGACGTATGACAGAGGAATGCATGGCTAACCCATGCGTGCCTCTATCACACAGCCCGAACCACAAATGCATCTTAACCACACATTTCTTTACCACGCATGCCTTTGTCACGCATTTTCATTGTAAAGGCATGAATGGTAAGGGGGTATGCATGGTCAAGGTTCACCATTACTCCAACATCCCCGTCCTAAGCCCTAAAATTAAATCCCCCCTTCCCCTGCCATGAGGCCTAAAACAATGCCTCTTACCATATACAACCCCAACCCCCTGCGCTGTCCCTAAAAGTATCCCAACCCCTTCCTCTGCTCTGTGCAATAGTGCTGGGAGCTCGGTGCGGCCGGGGGAATATGTGGTCCGAGCCACGAATGGAAACAAACCTTACGACTCTGTGCGCTGCTCCCCATGCTCTTGGGGCGCTGCCTGGAGGTGCTCTGACAGTGGGGGGATCGCTGAATGCCCATCCGGTGCGGGTGTCAGCTGGAGGCTGTGGAGCGGTGTATTGAAGAGCCCGAAGTGTAAGGCAGGAGCCGACATTTTGAACCGGGTTCATTGGGTCTTGGAATTTGTGAGACCCGAACGCAGATCTGTGGGTGTCGCAGAATCTGGCTGTGGCTTGTCTGGGCCAAATCATTGCCTGCTGATGGTGCTGGGGTGCATGTCATTGTGGAGGAGGTGATTAGCACCTGCATAACGAGGAGAAGACCTCCTGACTCGTTGCGGTGTGCACTGATGCACTTCCCCATGCAGGGCAAGGAGTCTGTGTGAATATTTGGACACCGTCCCGCAGGAGTACTTGTTTTACAGTTGGGAGGTTGATTTAGCATGGCCCAGGCTGGTGTAATCGGTTAAAGACAAGGCTTGCATTGTGCAACAGACTCTGTGGGGCCCGCTTCCATGGACATAATTTCACCCCATCCCCCCATTCCCAGCATTAGTCGGAGTTGTGCGATATAAAAGCTTATCTTCACCTGCAGGTGGGACGAAGCGGTGGGGTTGCCTTGTTGATTTGAAAGGACTGCTTTATACTTACTTGTAATTGGGCAGATTGACCACCATAGGCAAACAAGATGCCAAGCAGCCGAAGTTGAACTTTGATAACAGGCGGGCTACTAGGCTCATGGAGACTGACACCGACGCAGGGGCTGAGCGATCGTCCGAGTCACAGCCAGAGGATGGGGGTGAAGATCTACAAACTTTAATGCTGGAGATGAGATCCAGCCTACGCACCATAGACACTAAACTGGATGTGCTTACTACCCAGCTGGACGCAGTGAAAAAGCAGGTGGGGGCACACGAGACACAGCTGGATGTGCTGGAAAATCGAAACTCCGACTTCCACGAGTTTCAGGTGGAAACAAAGGAGCAGCTACTACAGATGGACAGAGTATTGGGTATCATCAGGGCAGAACAAAGACCTCGAAGCTATGTCCTGTCGCAACAACTTGCGGATCACAGGGATTCTGGAAACAACAGCAATCTCGAAGATGTAGGTCTACATCACCGATCTACTTCGTGAACTATTTGATCCTAATTTGTCCGCAGTGTTCGTGGTTGAGATTGCTCACCGTGCCTTTGGCCCTAAACCTCCGGTGGGGGTACACCTAGACCTATTCTGGCGAGAATCCTCAATTATCAGGATCGTGACCTCATCCTCAGATTAGCACGTGAACGTTGGTCTATATCGCATAAAGGGAACACTATCTCCTTCTACCCCGATTTCACGCCGGCGATGCAGGCGGCCCGCCGTGAGTTCCTGCCCGCAAAACGTATTCTGCTTCAGGCTCAGATTCCCTACTCTTTGTTATACCCAAGCTCAAGGTTTCTCACGAGGGCTCGGCACATTTCTTCACAGTTGCAAAATCCACATTTAAATTTGCGAAGCATGTTGGAGGAAAGAAGTCTAAAAAAGGCCCGCAAACTGAGGACTCCTCAACTGACAGACTGAGTGACAACGACTAACTGGTATCATGTCATATGGTGTCTGTATATGTGGTAATGATTGTTTTGGATTGGGACAGGGCTCACAGGGATTTTGGGTGGCAGGATGCCTCTGTTGTTTGTCACTTTTTGTTATCTTCTCAAAATAAGTAGCCACGGCGGTTTGAGTTTCTACATAACTCGTTATATAATGATTTGACCCTCAACTGTCCTCTTGGCCACCCTGCTTATTTTGGTAGGGGTGTATGCCGGCGTTACTGCGCCCCCAGGGAGAGCTCCCATCAGCTGTTCTTTGCTTTGAAGGGGTAATCCCGTATGTGGTTCTGACCTAGGTTGGGCACTCCCCTTTTTGCATGATGTTGTTCAGGGAGGGTATTTCACAACCTGTTTGGGGGGTTGAAGTGGGTGGTGTGTAGAGGGGGTTTGTTATATTGTTGGCCAGTCATTTGTTACACTCTCTAGTCAAACGCAAATGTACATTTCCTTCTGAATCTTTACAGGTACTAGTATGGTTGGAGGGTGGGCAAAAAATCCTGTGTGAAGATGGTCAGGACGTAGGGCGCTGGATAGACTTGCACTGTGTTTGAGCGTGGGTATCCATTTAAACAGGAATGCCTAATCTTAACTTTTCAACCTGGAATATTCAAGGTCTCAATGGCCACAAAAAAGTGAGACAGGTGCACTCCTACTTAGTGCGCCACCACATAGATGTGTGCCTGTTACAAGAAACACACCTGAACACTGCACCGTCCGCCAGGCTAAGAAACAGGTGTTGGGAGCAAGTTTATTCTTCAATATATTCAAATTACTCCAGGGGGGTGGCTGTGCTCATTCGACAGGTTCTCGATTGGAAGGAGAGTGAAACGAATGTCGATCCTGATGGCAGATAGATCATATTAATTGGCGCTATTGGTGGTGTTAAGATGGTAATAATAGCAGTATACAGTCCTAATGTTGACTCCCACTCCTTGTTTCAAAATATATGGGCTAAGGTGAGAGCGTGAGGTTGTGACACCATCATCTGGGGAGGGGATTTCAATGCGATACTGGACGATGAATGAGATAGGAGGTGCCAGTCTTGCTCTCTACATCCCTCTGCGAGTGCTGCACTAAACGCATTTATTTTAGATTATGAGATGATCGACATATGGAGGCATAATCACTGACAGGTCAAGGATGGCACGTGCATATTGGATTTTCATAAGGCCTGGTCCAGATTGGACTACTGGCTGGTGTCCTTTGATGTCACGACATGGACCTGTGAGGTTTCTCACCTTCCGCGATCCTTGTCGGATCATGAACCTAATCTACTATGCCTCGCGTTGTCAAACTCTTACGACAAAATGTTCAGTTGGTGGCTTCCTCCTCATGCACTCCTGGATGAGGCTTTTAAAGAAGAAATTAGAGGGGAAATAACTAATTACTTCGAGCTTAATGCTGGTTCGGTCTCGACCCAAGCCTCCCTACGGGAAGCATTTAAGACGGTAATAAGGTGGAGTTGTATCGCACGTCAAGCTGGAGTACTGAAGGCTATACAGGGTACATTAACCTCCCTGGAGAAACAGATCAAGGAACTTGAAACACGATTCCACACCACTGATGATCACACAGTAATAGCCCCACTGAAAGTGAAATTGTTGGCATTTGAGGAGGAGGCCCATCGCGAAGTGCAGTTTTTAGGTAAACATGCCCATGCTAGGAGATAGGGGGAGGGGGATAGGCCGGGGAAAACACTGGCATCGTTACTCTCTGCCCCACGGTCAACTGCCTATGTTACTGAAATTAAAGGTGGGTACCCGCACAAGATTAGAGGCCCAAAAGAAATATTGGATACGTTTTCACAATTTTATGCCACACTTTATTCGTGCACTCAGGACTCTGCCCCTGTAGACCTTAAGTCCTTTCTGGACTTGCTGGAGTTGTTATGGTTGGGACGGGGCCACAGAGAATACTTGATGTCCCATTTATAGTGGAGGATGTCACACAGGTGATCAAGAGTTTTCCAACGGATAAAGCACCGGGGTCTGATGACCTAACCACGGCCTTTTATAAAACATATGTTGAGGAATTGGCCCCCCATTTAATTGCGTTACATGAGGAAGCTCAGACCTCAGGTGTTTTACCACCGTCAATGTGTGAAGCAATCATTATAACTTTGTTGAAGCCGGGGAAGCCGGAGGATGAACTTGACTCCTATAGACCTCTTTCCCTTATAAATGTGGACGTCAAGATTCTAGCAAAACTAGTTTTGAATCACTTGCAGGCTCTGCTCCCATTGATTGCCTGCCCAGACCAATCAGGCTTTATTCCAGGGTGCTTTACATCTCATAATTTCCGGACATTTTTTACTGTGGTCCATTGCATCCTGACTCGAAAGCGATAGCAGTGTTTCTTGACGCCACAAAAGTGTTTGACATGCTAGAGTGGTCGTACCTCTGTGCTTGAAAGAATGGGGTTCAGTCCCCTGTTCCTCGGCCTAGTGCAACTGTTTTATGCTGGGCCCTCTGTGAGGATTTGTGTCAATGGTATGCTTTTGAATCCGTTCGCCATCTCGCGCTGCACTAGGCAGGGTTGTCCCTTGTCCCCACTGCTTTTCGCGATGGAACCATTGGCGGCATGAATTAGACAACATCATACTGCTAGGGAACTGGGGTTCAGCACGAGAGCCCTCTAGTTTCGTTATACGCTGACGATGTCACTTTGTATATTAATGAACCGGCGACAAATATGGCGCCGATCCTACGCGAATTCATTCGATTTGGTGGTCTTTTGGGGCTGTCTACAAATTGGAATAAGTCAACCATCTTCCTGCTAACGGATGCCACTATTCCGTTCCCCACTGAGTTTCCACTTATTTGGGCCAACGGTCCGGTGAAATACCTCGGAGTGTAGCTTAGTAGGAATATGCAAGATATCTGAGAGATGAATTACGGACATATGGTCTCATTGATGGCGGAAAAGGTCACCGCATGGGCTGGGCTTCCCCTGTCCCTCGCCGGGAGAATTTCAATAACTAAAATGGTGATCTTGCCGAAACTGTTGCATCTATTCGTAAATATCCCGATTCCTCTCACGCAGCCCTTTTTTAAATCCATTCGCTCTTTATTGATCTCTATGGTTTGGGCAGGCTGACAGGTACGGATTTTCTGGGAACTTCTGACTTTTCCATTGCATCAGGGAGGGCTGAGGGCGCTGGACATTCAACTATAAGCTTTCAGTGCACAGGCACAATTTTTGCACTACTGGGTGCATCCAACCCCTTTTCAGCCACACACAGCGAAACAAAGTGGACGTTGTGGCACCGTTACCCCTTCAGGTGGCCTTATACCAAGCCTACAGGCGGCCCCAGGATTGCATTGACACGGTTGAGACATTGAGATGGGCATGGGGTAAACTTAGAGAATGAGTACAACACAAAATTCTATATGCACCGTCTATTCCCCTTGCACACAATTCCATGCTACATACTATGGGGAGGGCGCTGGTAGAGTACTAGTTCGGAAAATGGGCATGCATAAGTTTGCAGACTTATACCCTGGAGAGACTTTTCGGCCCCCTACGGAACTCTCAGAAGAGAGTACAGTGCCATTTTCTATATTGTTTTTATATCATAAACTCAGGGCAACATGCAGAGCTTTGCATGACTAATTTCTGACTCCACCCCCCACACTGCTCGCCCTGGAGTATGTGCTTAAGACTCTCCTCGAAGACTCATTACACGTATATACAATAACATGCAAAACTCCACCCCCCTATTGAAGGTGAGGGCTCTCCTGGCATGGAATGCTGAACTGCAGACTCCGATAACGGAGGAACAGTGGTCCTATTGCTGTACTCAGCTTACGGTTCTGTCCCCTAATTACAAGCTCCACTTGACCCATTTAAAATTTCTACATAGGTTCTATAGGACCCCCATCACAATTACATCGCATGAGGATTAAAGACGACAACAGTTGCTGGAAGTGTGGTCTTGCCCCTGCCACTTTTTTGCACGTGGCGTGGAGTTGCCCTCGGTTGTCTGAATTCTGGTCCAATGTATTCACTGCGATTCACAATATACTTGGCACACTGGCTGACCCGGACCCTGTACTTGGATTACAGGGATATGTAGAAGGTACCCCAGTAACCCTTCGCAAACTCCATGCTATGCTTTTACTCTTTACCAAGCACCGCATGGCCATGGCATGGGGGGTAGGGGAGTGCCCTCAATGAAAGAGTGGATCCAGGATGTAATATTTGGGAACACGCAATTAACCACGTTTTGGGAGCTGATGCCATCGGCATCCAGGCCAAGAGACATATGGGGACTGTTTGTGGAGTGGGCAACCTCATGTACTGAGGATGGGGAGGGTTCTGCGGGACAACTGGGGATTCATCAATATGAGCGGGTGGAACCAGTGGTGGGGAAGGTTAGATATTGGGAAGCATGTTCTCTGCGAGCAGTCCTGTATCACCGATACGTCACAGCTATCCATGGTTCCATTGGTACTTTTGGGGAAAACTGAGTTCAAATGTACTTTTGTGTGTCTCTGCTACATTGTATTTTATGCCTGCACCCCTTAGATATCCCTTGTAGAGGTGGGATGTACACTGCTAAAAACTGTGCTTTTTATTTGTTCATCTAAGTCGGTATTGGTTTTTCATGATACGGATGTAACAACTGGCCTTGTTCGTTTGTAATGTTTGTAATTTTTTAAAGTGCCAATAAAGAAATATAAAAATAAAAAAATGGAGAGAATAACAGGTTGGTCCTTCCATTTTGGACCTCGCAGTCTTTGGGTCAGTACTTTTCTAAAACATTTATTGGGCCACTGGGGAGCAGCTGTGGCTCTTCTGCGGTTCCCTGCACCCTTTTCATGTCACTGGTGGTGGCCTTGCCATCCTGGGGCTAACGCAAGTTGTGGAAATGGTCAAAATCATTCTCAGGCCCCATAGGGCGGATTACATGCTTTTCAGCTTGTTGTACTCCTGGTGCCAAAACCATGCCTGGAGCACTTTCCTTAGACCTCCTGGCCCCTAAGGTGGTGAACTTTGCAGGGAGCTGGTTCCACTGGGTCCCTGCACCAGTTTTTGTCCTTGGTTTCTTCTGGGCATCTCTCCTCACTGGTGCAGAAGCCTATTCTTTCCCCAAACTAGTCCTCAGGGCATGTACGGAGAGCAGCTTTCCTGTTCCTGGGGAGACCCCACTTGTCCTGGGGTCAACTGAAGACAGAGTCCTTAGTCCAGATGGCCATCAGGAAGCTGTTCCTTCCAACTTTCCATGGCTGCCCCCTCCAGTCCCAGTGTCCAGCAGAAAGTCACAACCAATTCTATCTCAGGTTTATGCTGTATATATTGCAAGACCATGTTTCCTCACTTAACAGCTATGAACAATCCATCACATAACTATCCTAAACATCGCAAACAGTATGTTTGTTCTTATAGGCACACCTATACTTGTGCCATTATGGATGTGTGACACATATTAAGGTACTAAAGTGTTCTGTGTCATGAGTTAGGATAAGCCAAGCCATCGCTAGGATCTTGGTGTCATGACCTTTGTGCCTGTTTGATACATGCGGCATTTGTGAAGGTATAACACAATCCTGCACACACGAGCAGTGGAGGCAAACTATTGGTCTGGTGGTGGTGTTTAAGAAGTGCAAGTAGGCAGCACACAATGCCCCGCTGGTATCGGATATGTGTATTGTGGCCCTGCATCTATTATTTTAATATGGCCAAGTAGACCTCCCTTTCTAAGTGCTCATCACTCCAGTGAGGCTTGCTGGCCTTCTTTACTGGGCAATGTAGTACCTGGGCCCTATGTCTGTCTGAAGGCAGATGATTTATATGCTTAACAAATGACCTGGTGGTATGTAGATATGTTACACAGAAACATACATATCTATCATGTATGTTACAGTACACATACACACAATTTAATTCATCATGGAAATTGTATAATTGGTGACATGAAATTCTGCATAACATGCACTATATGATTACATTGAAACAATTCTGTCACTTACACAATTGCCCTATGGGTACTGTTGGACTTGGCCCTTTTTGCAGGGTCATCCCTGAACTTTTTGCCTTCCTCCTGTATTTTGTCTCACCTGTTTTTGTTGGTTTTATGACTCTGGACACTTTACCACTGCTGATCAGTGCTAAAGTGCATATGCTCTCCTTATTGTAAATTGATGTATGGATTAGTGACTCCATGATTGGCTTATTTGGTTTACTTGTCAGGCCCTAGTACAGTGCACTGAGTGTGCCCAGGGCTTGTAAGCCAAATGCTGCTGGTAGGATTGCAGCACTGGTTGTGCCACCCACAGAAGCAGCCTGTAAAAGTGTGTCTAAGGCTTGCCATTGCAGAGCCTTTGTGCAGTCTGGTACTGCCATGCTGACTGGGCAAGTGCACCCACTTGCCAGTCCCTAAACCTTCCCTTTTCTTCATATCAGACACCCTTATGGTAGGCCCAAGGGCAGGGTGCATTGTAAGTATAAGGTAGGACAAGCCCTAATGTGTGTGGCATGTCCTAATAGTGAATTACAGCCATTTTCGTTTTTCACTATTCCAAGGCTACCTATTCCCCATAGGCCAGAATGGGCAGTTTGATTATTACATCTTATAATCCTAACTGACTCAGAGAACATGGTAGAAATTTGAGTTTAGTATGCCTGAACTCAGAATGATAAAATACAACTTTTAGTGACGTTGGTTTTAACATTTTGTGTTTGAAAATACCACTTTTAGAAAGTAGGTATTTTCTTGCCTAACTGTCCAAGCCTGCCTCTGCTAGGTTGTGTATTGTGTGTCTGGTTTTGTGAGTGACAGGGGCTGGGGGATTCCAGGAGAGAGGGTGAGTCCGCATAGGGCTGAATAGAGAGATCTGCAGGTAGATGGGTGGGAGGAGCTGCACCTGGGACCTGAATAGGGCTGTGCCTTCCCTCCACAATGCTAGCTCCACCTCCTGTGGTGCGTCTAATGTCTCTGCCCTGCACTGTGAAAGGAAAGAAGGAGTCATGTAAACAAAGTGCTCCAGGACTGACCAGAACTGGTTTGGATTAGGCAAAGGCCTCTCTGCCTTCAGAGATCAAAGAGGAAAGTAGTATAAATATGGGGACCCAGACCCCAAGACTTTAGATCACTTCTGGAACAACAAGACAAACCTCTTCCAAGGAGAAGAACCAAAGGAAGCTTTAGGAGTTGTACTGCCCCCCTGCCAGTGTGCTGTGTTGGCCTACAGTGGTGTCTTCAGTGCCAAGGAGAGGAGAAGGAACTTTCAAAGGACTTTCATCATCTTGCAGAATATTAGTCCAAGGGCTTGAACTTGTGCTTGCCTCCTGCTGAAGTCTCAGGGACAAAAGACTTCACCACCAGCTCCCCTCTGAATTTCCTTGCTGGGAATTCTATTCTGCCAGCGTGTCGCTGGGAGCTGGAAGCGCGACGCAACAAGAAGCGTGTTGCCGGTGCAGCTGTAGTCGTCGCATCGCCGGAGAAGCGTGCTGCCGCCGCATCTCCCCAGAAGCGTGTCTTCGCCATAGTTGTCTGCTGTCGCATCTCAGAGAAGCGTGTCACTACAGTGAGGGTCGCGGTTGCATCACCGGAGAAGCGTGTCGCAGGGCCTGTCGCGGCTCCAAAGTACAGAGTCGCTGCAAGGCTGCCAGGGCGTGCACGCATCGTCTCAACATCGTCGCATCAAGTGCACCATCTTATCGCATCGCACCGGATTGTCGCATCGCGGCGACATCTTGCCGCATTGCAACCGGGCTGCAGCACGAGAATCTACGCATCACCTCCTCTCCCGTAAGGATCAAGACACATCCCCCACTCTGCGCAAGCATTGAGGCCCGACGCATCGTCTCCCCCGAAGCAAGGAACTGACGCATCTCCAACGCTACAAGCCTTTCGTTTATATTGCGTTATGCATCCAGGTACTTTTGTGAGAACTGTATCGCATTTAACCATCAACTTGAACTAAGTTAATTCTAACATCTTTAAGTCAATTTTGAGTACAGTATTGTGGATTTTTGTTGTTTGTTGTCTTGTGTTAAGTCTATATAAAGAATACTTATTTTTATAAAACCTGTGTGGTGTCCATCTGTAGTATTTGCACTGTATTACTGTTTGTGTTCACAAATGCTCGTGCCAAGCTACCAAGGGGGTGAGCAGGGGTCATCCAATAGTGTAATCCCCTTTCCCTGACTTAGAAGCAAGGGTCCCTATTTGGTCAAAGGTACCCACCTCTGCCAAGTAGAGACCCCCAGTTCTAACAGGTACTAACATCTAAGGCTAATTTTACTATGGCCCATATTTATGAAGCCTTTGCATTGTCCTTGCGTCACACAAGGCAATACAAGAATAATGCAAAGGATTCAGTAATATTTACAAAGCCAAATGAGGCCTGATCTGTGTGGGTTAGTAAAGAAATGCAACACAAGGCAGCTGCTTGTTCTGCGTTACCTTACAATTTAACTCTGGAGGCGTTCCATAGGTGGAGCATGAGTATTCCAATGCATCCACCCATGGAATTTGCCACATTCACAGGTTTACAAAGACTTGTAAACTTGAGAATGTGTCAAAATACCACACCTTTCCCAGTGCGGCTGAACAAGGAGTAATATCTTGATTTCTCCCCATTATTTAATCTTTGCAAGCGTGCTGCATTCTACAGCACACGTATAAAGAGGAAAATACCTCTCTAATAATTGTTTTTGTTCAGGAGGGTGTCCCTTCCTTCACAAAAACAATCCTGTCTGTATCACAGGCATCCTACTGTGCAAGGGTTCCTGCATTGCTGCTAGGCTGCACTGTGTGCGCCAGTGCAAGGAAACAGCGGAAATGCTCTTAAAAATGCAACTTTACCTAGAAATAAATTAAAACATTTTAACTTAGTGACATGCTTAAAAACTGAAAACAAAACTAATAAATACATTTTTCTTCAAAGCTTTAACAAACTGCATCTACCAAAGAACATCCACCAAATCTAATCCATCTACTACAAAAAGTAAGTATACTTCCTGTCTAAAAAAATTATTAAGACAAAGAAACAAACAATAATCTCTAATGTAATTAATATAAACAATTTTCTAACCCATCTACAGAAATTACAACTGTGAAAATCAAAAAGCTGCAAATAAAGCCATCAACAAAACAGAAATAACAACAATGTATTTTCTTTAAGTTACTAATAAAACAAGCATTTTTAAAAATAACAAAAGCATATTTACTCAACACATATGTATATACCTTCACAGATGTACCCTAGAAATGGCTGAAGGAGCTAGCTTTATAAGATTGCAAAAAGGAAAATTAATCCTATGTTACATGGGTTATACCTACACCCAAGAAAAGGTGAAACATAATAAGACACATTGGAAATGTAGCAAATACTATTCAACAGCATGTTATGGTTGAGCTACAACTATAGATAATAACGTTGTGAATGTTAGAGAGCACAACCATCCACCCAATGTGACAGAATTAGAAGTAAGGGAAGCCTTAGAAACAATTCGAGAAGCAAGCACAGGCTCCCAACAGACAAGCACTGAAATATTGAAAAGTGCATTGACAAAAGTACCTGAACATGTCACAGGACAATTGCCCTCTATCCCCAACCTGAAACAAGTAATTGCTAAAACTAAAAGAGCTTCTGATCCAACTCCACCCACCCCCAAAACCTTTAAAGAAATAGAAATACTGCCTGAATATACTATTACCCACAAAGAGGACGAATTCTTAATATATGAGAACAAAAGTTTAGATAAACGAATTCTTGTTTTTGCAACAAGTTATAACTTGCAAAAATTGAAACACTGTGAAACATGGATGATGGACGGAACTTTTAAAGTGTGTCCAAAATCATTTTAGCAACTTTACACCATTCATGGTGAATTTCAGGAAACCAATATTACGTTCATTTATGCTTTACTGCCAAATGAAAACAATACCACCTATATTGAACTTTTAACAACAGTAAAAGAATTAACTGATAATTATTATCCACAAAGGATAATAATAGAATTTGAACTCGCTATGATTCAAGCTATTCTTAAAATATACCCACATACTGCGATTCAAGGGTGTTACTACCACTTTAATCAAAGTATGTGGAGACACCTCCAAAAATCTACCTTAAGTATAGAGTACTCTACTAATAGTAACTTTGCATATCAAATAAAAAAATTTATTTCACTTGTATACGTACCAACAACAGAAGTAGCAAATTATTATCAGCTGTTAATAGATAGTCCTTTCTACCGCACTAATGAAACAAAATTAAGTCCCTTGTTGGATTACTTGAGGACACCTGGGTGGGGAGGTTGCATCGTTCAGGTCACCGAAGACAACCAAAATTTCAAATTCCCTGGTGGAATGTCTACACCAGCACTATTTAACAAAAAGCAAAAACTAACAACGCGGTAGAAGGATGGCATAATGTCTTCCAGGCCACAATAGGGAGAGGACAACCAACACTCCACAAACGTATACAATCAATAAAAAAAGAACAAAGTTACCAGGAGCTCAGAGTGGAACAATCTCTGACCAAAATAGGACCAAAACTAAGGGGACCATTAGGATGTCGGGCGGTGGCACCACCACGGTGCTGGCGGTGTGGAAAAAAGCTATTTTACGCCCGCAAGCAGCGGCCCTCACGTCCGCCATATTAGTATGGCCAAACATAGGCCATTTCCCGACAGCGGCGGTGTGACGCGCACCGCCATAAAAGTGCGCCCGCCAATGGAGCCAATGGAGACTCACCGCCGTGCGGAATGACATCTGCCCCGCTGCACAAATTAGGATGACTCAAGCAAGCAGACACACCGCAGCGGAGACACCGCCCAACCAGAGACGGCGGAAGCTCAACAGCGGAGCCATGGACCCAGCTCTACACGTCTTTCCGGTGCTGTACCTGCTACATCACCAGGAACTCATGGACCGCCGCGGACGCCGCCGCTGGTACCCAACAACACAAACATTACACATGACACACGGGCTGACACAGGGTCCAAATCCACATCAGACACCCTAGGGGGGACAGGGACACATCCACAAGGGTACCCACACATCACCCACCTGCCACAAAGTCACCCCTCTGCATCCTGGACACACAGCTACTGCCACCATGCAGCAATGTCCCGGTCACGTTACAGCAGAGGCGACCACAAGCAAATACATGCGCACAATGCAGAAGGCAGGGCCAGTGCCAGGCATGGGCAGGCACAAAGACCACAGGACCACACCCCCTCCCACCACATACTAGCACACCCCATGAAGGCACATGCCATGTGCCCCTCTTGTGCACCCCATGCACAACAACAATCCAGGTCAATACACACCCTGCACCACACAACAAACAATCACGGAGACACACACTGCAGGAGTGGCTGCACAGGTACACACAGCATAGTAGCACAGGGCCAGGGAAACACACACACCACCACAACACCACACTCAGGGAAATATAAATGAGGACAAGCAACAGATGAACACAAACAAGGAATTAACATCCAAATGGACACACAGCCTGCACAGTCACACATACATACCACAGACTGATGCACACAAATACACACCCCACATGCCAACAGCAATGGAGCACAACAAATATGGAAACCAAGGTGGGCTGCACACAAATGGAAGGCAATGGAGACACGCAACAAGCATGTGTACATCACATCAACACAAGGAACAGAGCACAACACCCTCACACCATCAAAGCACACATGGCTGGCACAGTCAGTGAACTCAAACCACAGACAGCTCAGTGCAACAACACAGGGAGACAGCAAGGCAAACCACGTATAGGCACAAGGTTGAAAGGAAGGCCCTGAAGTCAAACTGTGAACAGCCACACATACATACAACTACTTCACATGAGTACACCAGCAGCACTACACACAGGGCCCATCTACACACCTCAGGACTGACAAACACCAGTAAGAATCTACACACATACACCCTCACACCAGAAGCACACAACACCATTGCCAAACACACTGAAGGCTGGCAATACTTGACAGCCAATACACACACAAACAACCACACACCCTGGACTTAGCCACAAACATCACACACACATACAGGGATGCCACCACAAATGTGGAAACAAATGCAACAGACAAACACATAACCCAACAGAAACACACACAGAGCTACAACAACAGACATGCCCTGTGCAGCTAAACTGGGGAAAGGCAATGGGAGCACAGACACAACAGGAGTGCACAACCTCATCACTCAGGAACAATGGACAGACAACATACCACAACACACACAAGAAGTGCACCATCCCAGAACAACACAGCCACAGCAAACAAACAAGAGATGCACAGGCAGAACAATCATATAGCAAACACAGCAGTGTGAGAAGGTGACCTGATATATGCTGTCCACTAGTTCTAGTGGGCACCTTGTATCAGTCCAAACAACCCCTTATGGTGATAGGTTAAAGACAACCTTTATTGAATGCTATCCTAGTGTTAGCTATGGAGAGCAGCCTTCAGGCTAAGTCTTGAAGGAATGTAAAGCAGCTTGTTTTACCAGTCTATAATCTCTTGAATGATCAAATGAAAGGACAACCACACCAGCTATATTTTCAAAATGTATGTATTTAGGTTAAAAGACACCCCTCTAGTCTCTTTATGAGACTAGAGTTCGAAGTACTTAATTTACAAGTTAGCAATCAACAGTAATAGCACAAATACACGTTTGGGCCCTAGGGGCGTACCAAACCATATACCAAAAAAGTGGCATAAGAACCACGACTGGAATAGACACAAGGCCTAGAGCCTGGAGAATCGCTGGAACCCCAAGGAACCATCCAAGGTAGTGACACAGGGGACCCACGGGGACTGTATGCAGTATGTGAACACAGCCGCGGGTTCCCGTTTGTTTTTATGGACAATGTCGCGGTTGGAAATTTAAAGATTATGGACACTTAGAATCGAGTCAGGACCAAACCCTTTTGGACTTAAGAAGTTCTAGGGCGAGCACCCATGGGAGCACTGGAGTACTCGAGTTACCTAACCCAGGGAAGCCGTGTGCATAGGTGTCTTTTGGTGTTGGGTCGCGTCGTCGATTACAATGGAAGCTGGCGAAGAACTGCTGCTGCCGTGAAGAGGAGAAGTGTCCAAAGAGATCCAAGCCTGGATCTAGGATGGAAGGAACCTGAAAGCAGAGCGGACAGAGTCTGGGTCACTAGCCAGTGACCAAGGGCAGGATGGACCAATGCCCACAGATGTTGGGTGCTTCAGGTGAGTTGATGGGTGTCTTGACTCTTCAGCCACAAGGACCAGAAGGCACCAATGACAACCAGGAGCTGGATTTGAGCTGTCCCACAAAGTCTGTCGAGTGCTGTGGTGTCGGCGACCAGATTAGACACAACAAGCCTTGGCAACGGCAAGTCACTGGAAAGCAGAGAACGGACTGCGGTGCAGACCAGTAAGGTCTGAGGGACTCACCCAGCGAAGGTAAGTCAGGGCACGTCTGGAGCAACCAGGAAAGCCCAATTAGAAGAGGAGCTGCCTTAGGAAGGATTTCCGAAAGCTGCAGAGGGGCTCAGCTCATGCTTGGGCACCCTCTCACACAAAACCAAGCACTCTGCCTTCAGGATTGTTAAGGCCTGCCATAGGAGTGACTTATAGGTTTTATATGTGTGTGCAATGATAGTGATATAGGTAGCCTATATCACAGTAAGGGGTGCAAGCACACCCTTACCCAGGCTGCAGTAGCAGTCCTGTGGTGCCATTTTGGAGTGCTTCCCAGGGGTGGCATAATACATGCTTCAGCCCCTGGTAGGCCTCTGAGGTACCTATGCCCTAGGTACATAGTATACAATATACTAGGGGCTTATAAGGCACTCCAGAATCCAATTAGATATGTACCTAATGTACATGCAAACCATTTTAGAGAGGAAGCAGCTAGGCTGGGGTCCTGATTAGCAGGGCCACAGCCAGACTAAGGTCGAAAAACATTGAAACACCAGCAAAAAGTGGGGGTACCTATGTGAAGCAGATCCTTCTCTCCTACGAGCAGGACATCAGGGGAGGCACACCAGGCAATCACAAGGCAACATACACACACAGCACTGCATGCACAACAAGCTGTGTGTGCACACCAAGCATACCAGACACACACAGACATCAGTGACAGAACAGCAACCCACACAACACCATACAGACCAGCACAAAGACAACAGCACACCCAGGAAGTGAAGCAAAAACACAAACAACACACATACATCCAACACAACACCCAATAGATGCACAAGTCTGGGACACAAAGGTGGAAACAACTTCACCAGAGGACTGGGCAGCACACACAGTTGAACTGCATAGGGGCAACCATGACTGACAAACATCACCAGAACATCACACATGACCCATTGGGGAAATGCCCTGAGTGACACATTGACCCTGGCCAAAGAACTGCACCACAAAACACAGTGTCACAAATTAATTCATGGGGAGGCACACACACATAGAAACTAAGGGGACAGCTCACACCAAAGTGAAGTGTACTGCTTGTCAGTAGGGGACATGGCAGGAGTACCATACACAAAGAGAGGGAGTGCAGACCCACAATTGGTAGGCAGCTGATGCACAGATAGGGGATGGCATGACAACACACACAACATGCCACACTGGAGTCAAGAAGGCAATATGTGACAGCAATGCATGAGAAAACACAACCACAATGACAGTGTGAAGCAGCAGGTCTGCACAGTCCCCACAAACAGCCACCAGACACATGGATGTGCAACAAAACACAACACCGACTTGCCAGTAACACTCTCTGCATACTCACAAGTGACAAAAACAACAAGTAGGAGTCAGACAGAAATGCAAGGACACACCAAAACACTACACAGTGCACAACATACAACTCACACATGGGCATACAACCACATCCACAGGGATGAACAATCAAAACAACAGGCACACAACTCCTGGGTGACACATGTGTGTAGTTGACAGTGCAGAGGCATGTACACATCAACACTCCCCACAAACTCACCCCCTTCACACTGCACACTACCTGGCCATCCAAGAGCACAAATGGAAGTAAGCCATGGGACTAGGATGACTGGCCATCACAAGATGACCACACACATATACCACTGGGCACACATAAAGGAAGAACACACATACATGATGACTCTGGACAGCCTGCCTGCAATACTGTGTGCAGAAACCCACTCTGTGCTGGCAGTGCCCCCCAACCTGACATGTGTACAATATAGCCAACATGAACTAATTAAGTAAATGACTACTGCTAACCATTCGAAATTGACTCCATTGCCCACACAAGTGTCTGGGTCAAGAAGACCTGAAGACCCTGTCACCCCTGAAAAAAGAGAGTAAGTGAGCCCAAACATTGACTATGTTGAAGTGCCACACAGACCATGTGGCACAGTAAACCATTTACACACAGCAAAATAACTTTATTCAGTAAGGACACTGACAAAATAAACAAAAGGAGCAACTGCCTTTATTCACATATTGCACAGATAGGTACCATGAGACGAGAAGAGCAAGGCTCAAGATGCAGAGCATGTCCATGAGAAGCTGCACAGGCAGGGGGCACACAGCAGGGAACGACAAGGCCAGTGGGCAGGACAAAGTGCAGACTGAGTCCATGAGAAGCTGCAAAGGCAAGGGGCACACAGCAGTGAACGACAAGGCCAGTGGGCAGGACAAAGTGCAGACTGAGTCCATGAGAAGCTGCACAGGCAGGGGACACACAGCAGTGAGCGACAAGGCCAGTGGGCAGGACAAAATACAGACTGAGTCAATGAGAAGCTGCACAGGCAGGGGGCACACAGCAGGGAACGACAAGGCCAGTGGGCAGGACAAAGTGCAGACTGAGTCCATGAGAAGCTGCACAGGCAGGGGGCACACAGCAGTGAACGACAAGGCCAGTGGGCAGGACAAAGTGCAGACTGAGTCCATGAGAAGCTGCATAGGGAATAGTTCAAGACAGCAAAGAGCAACAAGGCCAGTGGCCAGTTCAGTGTGCAGAATATGTCAATGAGAAGCTGCACAGGGAATAGTTCAACACAGCAAAGAGCAACAAAGCCAGTGGCCAGTTCAGGGTGCAGAGTATGTCCATGAGAAGCTGCACAGGAAATAGTTCAATACAGCAAAGAGCAACAAGGCCTGTGGCCAGTTCAGGGTGCAGAGTATGTCCATGAGAAGCTGCACAGGGAATGTGTGCGACTGTACCTTTCTATGGTCAGCAACACAGTCAGGGGGCAACAATGTGCAGTACAGGCCCACCTGTGTGAGAGACAGGTGTGTGAGGGTGACTACCACTCACACCTGGCTGTGTCTCGGGGACTGTCGGGGCACTTGACGGGGGAGAGAGCGGAACAGCTGAGGTGGAGCTATCAGTGGCTTGGCAAGCCAGAGGGCTGCTTGGACCAGGTGGTGTAGTGGCACGTGGAGGTGGAGTCATGCAGACGGGAGACACGGTGTGGCTGGGAGATTGTGGACGGGTGCCCTTCCACTTGTTGGGGATCCTAAATGGCTTTACTGACTGTGGATCAATGGGAAGTGGTGTGGGCACAACAGGCACACTCACCACCACAGCTGCTGCAGGTGCTGGCAGCCCCTCTGGTGAAGTGCTAGACCCAGCGGAACGCTTTCCCTGGCTTCACCTCTGCTCCCCCTTCCCCTGTTTACTAGGTGGTACCCCTACAGTGCCCTCCGGCCCCTGCTTCACTGGGCTTGGAATGGGAGTCGAGATGGTTGGTGATTCTGCTTTGGAGCCCTTCTTAGGTGTCCCCTTGGCATTAACCACCTCCTTGGTGGGCACAGACACTGTATGCTTCTCTTTGCAAGATGCTTTAGGGGCAGGAGAGTCCTTGGATGGGGATGCCACTGAGGCATGTGTGCCTGAGATCTGCTGCTTTGCTTCTTGTCCACTGGTGTCGCCTGTCGGGCTTTTATCCCTGCACTCTGGGGTGCCTTTGGTCTTCTCTGGGGATGGGGTCTGCTCCCGGGACCGCTTGTGTTGCTGCTGCTGTGTGCTTCATGTGCTGTATCATGACTTTGACGTATGTGGACCGTGGTCACTATCGTCAGACGTGCCCACTGCCAGAGGGGTGGACAAGGGACTGGAGCTGGACTGTGTGAGAAGGTGGCCTGATATATGCTGTCCACTAGTTCTAGTGGGCACCTTGTATCAGTCCAAACAGCCCCTTATGGTGATAGGTTAAAGACAACCTTTATTGAAAGCTATCCTAGTGGTAGCTATGGAGAGAAGCCTTCAGGCTAAGTCTTGAAGGACTGTAAAGCAGCTTGTTTTACCAGTCTATAATCTCTTGAATGATCAAATGAAAGGACAACCACACCAAGTATATATTTAAAAGGTATATGTATTTAGGTTAACACACACCCCTCTAGTCTCTTTATGAGGCTGGAGTTCGAAGTACTTAAGTTACAAGATAGCAATCATCAGTAATAGCACAAATAGACATTTGGGCCCTAGGGGCGTAGCAAACCATATACCAAAAAAGTGGTATAAGAACCACGACTGAACTAGACACAAGGCCTAGAGACTGTAGAATCGCTGGGACCCCAAGAAACCACCCAAGGTAGTGACACAGGGGACCCACGGGGACTGTATGCAGTGTGTAAACACAACCGCGGGTTCCCGTTATCTTCTATGGGCAATGTTGCGGTTGGAAATTTAAAGATTAGGGACACTTCTAATCGAGTCAGGACCAAACCCTTTTGGACTTAAGAAGTTCTAGGGCCAACACCCAAGGGAGCACCAGAGTACTCGAGTTACCTTACCCAGGGAAGCCGGGTGCATAGGTTTCTTTTGGTGTCGGGTCGCGTCGTCGATTTCAATGGAAGCCTGCAAAGAACTGCTGCTGCCGTGAAGAGGAGAAGTGTCCGAAGAGATCCAAGCCTGGATCTGGGATGGAAGGAACCTGAATGCAGAGGGTACAGAGTCTGGGTCACTAGCCAGTGACCGAGGGCAGGCTGGACCAATGCCCACAGATGTCGGGTGCTTCAGGTGAGTTGATGGGTGTCTTGACCCTTCAGCCACGAGGTCCAGGAGGTGTCGATGAAGTACATGAGCTGGATTCGAGCTGTCCCAAAAATTCTGTCGAGTGCTGCGGTGTCGGCGACCAGAATGGACCCAACAAGCCTTGGCAACGGCAAGTCACAGGAATTCAGAGAAAGGACTGGGGTGCAGACCAGCAAAGTCTGAGGGACTCACCCAGCAAGGGTCAGTCAGGGCACATCTGGAGCAGCCAGGAAAGCCCAAGCAGAAAAGGAGTTGCCTTTGTGGGGACCTGCTAGCCAACGGGCTAGTGATCGCGAAGGAGCCTCAAGCGGTCACACTTGAAACTGGCCCACGGGTCACTCGTGGAGTGGAGGCCAGCAATCTTTGGTGCAGGAGGTGCTCAAAGCTAGGGCTACTTGACGACCAAAGCACATCTTCAAGGAGGACCAGGAAGATGCTGTTGCTGAAAAAGATCACGTTGTCCAGTGGTCATGGTTCCACATCACCCACGATAGCCACGGGCCTCAGCTTTGCTGTGGACTCAGGGTAGCCTCTGGGAAGTCTATAAATCCACCTCTGGTGATGCAAAGACTTCGGAGACTGGCGGGAGCTTCAGCGATGCAGACCGGTCAGTTGCTTCTATGGTGCCTGCCAATCAGGGGAGTCACTCATTGACCCCAAGGGAAATTTTTCCGTCTTCTAGTCGTGATAGAAAGTCGAAGGTCCAGGATATATGTTGCAGAGTTTCATCCAGGGTAATCTAAAGTCCTTGGGACTGGATTCCTATACTTATAGTAAGTTTAGGGGATGGACTAACTCTAAGTCCCCACCTATGGGTGGGCTTGGAAAGAGGGGTGGTTACACCCATTTCCTTTTTCCAGTTTCACACCAGAGCAGGTGCAGGTAGCCCCTGCAACCGGTTTGAACTGGACTATGCACAGGGACACCAAGTGTGCCCCCAGTGCAGGACTTCAAAGCACCAGGGAGTGCTCCCGCCCAGCCCCAATACACATCTGCATGTCTGGGGAGGTGGTTACACCTCCCTTCGACAGGAAACCTATTTTCCAGGCCTCCCCTGCCAGAGTTTCGGTCAGCAGTAGGAGGCTAGACCCGTGTCTGTGGCAGAGGCATCCATTTTGTGATGCCAGGGCTCAGGAAAGTCTTACCGGGTTTAGCCAGAGTGAACATGTCTCTCCCGCTAGAAGAGTGGAATGCTACCCCCGCCGCCAGAATTGGCGGGGGTAGTATTCCAAAGTGTTTGACACCAAACACGAGATGTTTTGATGCAGCCATTCCAAAGTTAACATTTACCACGAGGTTATAATGCACTTAAGAGTATATGGTATGGCTGTATCACAGAACAGCTATAAGGAAGGATTTCCGAAAGCTGCAGAGAGGCTCAGCTCATGCTTGGGCATCCTCTCACACAAAACCAAGCACTCTGCCTTCAGGATTGTTAAGGCCTGCCATAGGAGTGACTTATAGGCTTGTATGTGTCTGTATATATATGTGGATATAGGTAGCGTATACCACTGTAAAGGGTGCAAGCACACCCTTATCCAGGCTGCAGTAGCAGACCTGTGGTGCCATTTTGGAGTGCTTCCCAGGGGTGGCATAATACATGCTTCAGCCCCTGGTAGGCCACTGAGGTACCTATGCCCTAGGCACATAGTTTACCATATACTAGGGGCTTATAAGGCACGCCAGAATCCAATTAAATATGTACCTAATGTATATGTAAACCATTTTAGAGAGGAAGCAGCTAGGATGTGGTCTTGATTAGCAGGTCCACAGCCAGACTAAGGTCGAAAAACAGTGAAACACCAGCAAAAAGTGGGGGTACCCATGTGAAGCAGATCCTACTCTCCTGCACAGTGAGTATGTGCCTGTTGCAGGGCAGACGTCACTGTTGATGACAAAGCCTGAACTGTTCGGTGCAGCCCACCCACGGCGGAATGCATGCCCTCCATGAAAGCAACCACCTGGGCCAATTTCTTGTCGTGGTCAATGAAGGCATGGAGGAGAACTGTCTGGCGCAAAAGGTCCACAGACTCAGCACTGATGACAGAAGAGGGGACAGGGGCAGGGGCAGCGGTGCCAGGGGTGAAGGACACTCTTTCCCTCTTACTGAGGCAGACACGGGCAGCACCACAGGAAGTGGCTGGGAGGGTGGGCAATGGCTGCTGTGTGGTGGAAGTCGATGCAGAGTCCCAGTTCCCTGTGCCCTCCAACATGGATGCATCCCCGCTGGCATCGGATGATGTGGTGCTTTGCATCTCAGGCTGGGATTCCTCCAGCAGACTCCTGTCCCCCTCGGAGGCGCTGGTGACATCTGTGTCAGTGGGCTCATGGGCAGCTGTTGTGCTAGTTTCACCCCCACTGGTGTCCTTCTCCTGTCCCTCCGTGATCACAGGTGATGCTGCATGAGAGCGAGAGATGTAGGATCAGGTCAGTGGCAGCAACAGAACAAACATATGCAAGCAATGCATGACAAAATATGACCTAATCTACATGTTGCACACCACCCTGTGCAATCACATCGTGTCAACTCACTATATAGACTCAAGCAGTGCGTGGAAACTGGAAACTCAGGCATGAGTGAGCCATGTGATGACCACACAGCACAACACCCTGTTTGTGGCTCTGTACAAACAGACACACAACTAGCTCTGAGCACACCTAGGGACATGATGGGGGCACAGTACTAGATGGAACAGGAGGGGACAACACAGGCCCAGACTACAACATGACAGTCCACAATGGACATTAGCCCATGCCACCCACCATGTCGTACCTTGGGGACAATATAATGCTGCACATTGCTGTCAGATGTGTAGGCTTCCCCAATCTGGGTGCATGCAATGGACGCATTGATGTATGCACAGTCAGATCGGGCACACTTCCATTCCCTCCCATGGGATTCCCAAGACTACACCAATGCAGAAGAAACCTGAAGAGCACAACGCAGAATGTAATGTGAAGGCACAGCATCCAATTCACCTTTGTAAGTACAGGTAGGGTAAATGCATGCCACCGGCACCCAGGCCAGCAGCGACTTACATGCCACAGCATCACACTACCAACATCATAGGCCAGCACTGGCACAGACTCTGTACACATGCAGCCATCCCAGCCAAAGTCGGACTCCCCAAATGCTCACTCCTGGCTTGCTGCTGATGCTCTTTTAAACGTGCATCCATCTCAGACTGCGTCACCGCCAAGATGCACCCCATTAGTGGTATCATGTTGCACCGTGCCAGACGTCCATTGCGAGGAAGCAGCCCCACGGTCATCTCCGCCACATTCTTTGCCAGACGGCTGATGTCGTCCCATCTCGTGTGGCAGTGGGTGCTCCGTCGGTTTGAGACCCCCAGAGCTCGCACCTTCGCTGCAATGGCCCTCCACACGGCCTTACACTGGTGTACCTTGAGCTGCAGTCATGGGAGACAAGAGGGGGAAATGATCAGTGACACAGTGTAATGTACCGACATCTATCAGTATGGCAGCAAGATACAAAATCATCACATATCCAACGATAGGTCAATCAGAGACTATAGTACAGCTCACATGGGACACCTGCATGGGAAAAGCTGATGTTAAAGCATGCAGGTGTGAGGGGAACACAGTCCCTGTACATCTCACACACATGCAGGATGCCAGCACTGAAACACCTGTGTAGCCTGCCCACATCTCCAGTCCATTGTTGGCTTGAGCAACCCATACATCACATGTCAACCAACGTCCCTGTCCTGTGAATAGATGAATGTGTCATGGTGGTCACATATAGGGACATGATCTCACATTTACAAGGGCAGTTGTGTGCAAACTACAATGCTGAGATGGACCATAGCTGGAGTGCAATGTGAAAAGACTGATGTCATACTCTGTAAGTTAAGTGAGTTGTCCTTGTCTCTGTAGGCAGGGACTGTGCAGGCCAGCTGGGCTCACACTGAGATGGACTACAGGGGCACACACAGTCATCCAGCCAAGCAATAACTGTCCTGACTACAGCATGAACAACCTTCAGTGTCACTGTATGGCTGACAATACAACACAGGTCACTCATACATACATGTGCAGGGAGGGAAAGCTGTGGTATTGGGTACACACACCCTCCCACTGGAGACAGCATGTCAGGCAGTACATGACACTATCCCACACTCCCAGGCACATACTGCATCAGTCCAACTACATGTGTGGCCCCCTGCCCTACCCCACCACTGTTGAAGACTTACCACAACATTTGGTGCACCATATAGCCTTGGATACTGTGTGAGCACCTTGTCCACCAGGACCTCCAGCTCCTCGCTCGTGAAGGGACTGGCACGGATCTTATTTGTCCTTGCCATCACTGTGGACATGAGACAACAGCAGCAGATTTGGGGGGTGAGGGGTCTCAGGCAGCAGTCCCTGGAGGAAGCAGCAGGTGAGGGGTCTCAGGCAGCAGTCCCTGGAGGCAGCAGCAGGTGAGGGGTCTCAGGCAGCAGGCTCTGGGAGCAGTGGCAATGTGAGGCTCACTCCCACACATATATAGCCCCCTGGGGTCATTTCAAAAGTGCCAAGCTGCAGCAATTGGTGGTCCAGGTCTGCCTCTTTCAAATGCATCCAATGACCGCCTCCGTGGTGGCGGACCACGCCTACCGCGATCTTCAAAATTGCATCATGTCCCCACAATCATGGCTCCCATTGGCTGTAAGGCCATGCTCCATGGCGGTGACAACGCTGGGGCAAAGGGTGCGCTATTGCGATGGTGCATCTTTCAAATGCAGCCAATGTCCGCCTCCACGGTGGCGGAGCACGCCTACCGCGATCTTCAAAATTTCATTATGTCCCCACAATCATGGCTCCCATTGGCTGCAAGGGCATGCTCCATGGCGGTGACACAACTCTGGGGCCCGGGGTGCGCCACCGCGATGGTGCATCTTTCAATTGCAGCCAATGTCCGCCTCCGTGCCATGCATTGACACGAGGCACCACGATTTGGGTGGCGGAGCATGCCATCCGCCATATGGGCATGTCTCCATGCCTATGACTACCGAACTTGTGTGAATGGGGGTGCTGGTGACACACCGCCGGGGCTGGGCGTTAGCTACTGCGATATGGGTGGCGGAGCATGCCAACTGCCATTTCCCCATGTCTCCATGCCTAGGACTACCACACTTGTGTGAATTGGGGTACTGGTGACACACCATTGGGGCCAGGCGGTAGCTATCGCGATATGGGTGCCATGCATTGACACGAGGCACCGCGATTTGGGTGGCTGAGCATGCCCACCGCCATATGGGCATGTCTCCATGCCTATGACTACCGCACATGTGTGAATGGGGGTGCTGTGACACAACGCTAGGGCCAGGTGGTAGCTACCGTGATATGGGTGGCGGAGCATGCCAACCGCCATTTCCCCATGTCTCACTGCCTATGAATACTGCACTTGTGTGAATGGGGGTGCTGGTGATACCACCGGGGCTAGGCGGTAGCTACCGCGATATGGGTGGAGGAGCATGCCAACCGCCATTTCCCCATTCCTATGACTACCGCACTTGTGCGAATGGGGCTGCTGGTGACACCACCGGGGCCAGGCGGTAGCTACCGCGATATGGGTGCCATACAGTCGCAATGCCCATCTGTCAAACATCAACAGGGCACAGTGCCAAGATGGTCAATGGAACATCACCGTGCACACGAGGCCAATCTCCCATTATTCCACTGATGGCTACACATGCCATGTTTGTGTGTGTGTTTCGTAGATTGGCCTGTACCCACTCACATGTCACTTATGGATTTGATGTTGGTGTAGGCAGGACAGTGCTGTTCTGGGCTCTACAATGTGTACAAACGTCAATGTGTTGAGGTACAGTGACAATCACAGCGATGCTCGTCTCAAGGAATGATGAACTATGTTGCATTGCCTCTCATGTCTGCTCATGCACACATTCGTCATTCCAGCGCCGACTGTGGTCATTGTGTGGTGGATGTGTGCCAGGTTGCAATGACGCATTGAGGTTTGACAGGTACAGCAGCTAGGTATGAGACAGTGGGTTAGATTAGTTACACTTTTGATGGATGCTATACTCCCAGGCGTGCCCATTTGAAATGTGGCCGTATCCCTATGTGCCTTCACATTGACCAAGGTGGTGTTTGAGGTACTTGTCTTGTGCAAGTTGACAGGTGTGGCCTTTGTGCACATGAAGTTGTCCCTACATGTGAGCTGGTCTGTTAGTCAAGGTTGTTGTCAGTCATTGTTGTCGTTGTGTCATCCAGAATGTGATGTGCTGTGCACATCTCATGATGTATTGCACTGACATGTGTTCACTATCATCTCCACTAGGAGGAGGCCAAATTTGATTCATTACTTGACGGTGCTGGAGGACATGGAGGCTGTTGCGATGATATGGAAATGCCGCCTGGACAGAGCCACCCTGAAAATCCTTTGTGATCTGTTGGAGCCCCACCTGCAGCCCCGAAGGACATATCCAACAGCTTTCACCCCTACTTATAAGGTGATGGCAACCCTGCATTTTTTTGTCACTGGATCGTTCCAAGAGACAGTGGCCAGCGCTGGTGGGATGTCACAACCGATGTTCAGCATGGTGCTCCGTGATGTACTGTCCACCATGATGCTATACAAGGACAGATACATCCATTTCCCCAGGGGTGCTGAATTGCCAGCTGTGAAGGGAGGCTTCTATCCCCTTGGACACATCCCCAATGTTGTTGGGGCCATTGATTGCACCCATGTCGGGCTTGTGCCACCACAGGCAAGTGAGCACATTTACCGCAATCGCAAGCATTACCACTCCATCAATGTGCAGGTGGTGTGCCTGGCAGATATGACCATCTCACACGTGTGTGCCAAATTCCCAGGCTCGGTCCATGACTCCTACATCCTGCGGAACAGCATTGTGCCCCAGCTGATGGCTAATCTTCTTCCGAGCGTGCATGGATTGTGGGTGAGTTTGCCTAGTCATGTGGCTTGCTGGGTGTGTGACCTGCTGCCCTCAGCCTCTGCGCCATTGCAATGTCTATTTGTGTTTGTCATACCTAGGTGACTCTGCATATCCCAACCGTCCCTGGTTGCTGAGCCAACTGCGGAATCCCAGGTCCCTGTGTTGAAGATTGCATTAATCTCTTAGCATGAGCTGAAAGCCATTTTGTATTTGGCAGCCATTTTAGTTAGCTATGTGCTGGACATTTGCTGTTTCCCTCTCCCAGAGTCTTGCACATGCTCAGATGGGCCTAGCTAGTAGAATGCACCTGTTCCTAGTATAGAACTGTCAGGCTGTTCTAACTGATGTCAGCAACTTATTACTCCTCCTACTTGTTGACTGTGCAGTTTCTGTATGACCATCTATGTGCATAACTCTTCTCATGTGTACTTGTACTGCCTGTTTTCAGCCCCTGTGTGGGTATATAAGGCCCCTGTTCTCTGTACTCCTTAGAAATGTCTCCTACAGTGATTTGAGAATTCTGTATGACCTCTTTAGAGGTTAAATAAAGATGTCTTTTATATTACAGCTTCTGTGCCAATCTCTTCTTTGTTGGTTTAAAAGGACCAGGTGTATCAGTGAAGCCCCAGATTAGGTTTTTGATTTCTACAATTGGTGCCCTCTGTGAGGCTCATCAGAGAAGTGGCTATCCAAGGGAGTGATCCTGATGGGAGACAGGAATCCACTGAGGAGGACAGAACAGGACTCTAGTAAAAAAGGTATCCTAAAACTGAGATTCTGTCTCTGCAGCCCAGTATATTTCTGGTCTTCCTGATTGGACTCCTCCAACTGCTTACCACTCCTGACTGAGAACATTTTTGGCGTGAGTATTCTAAAAATGACCGTTTGGTCACTCAGAACTTGGCAGTTAGAATCTGGAAACTTGTGCTTGTTAAAGTCGTTTGTTACGACGCTTCTTTGATTTGTATGGAAATTGGCCAATATTTGGAATTTGGAAATATGTAAACTGCAGTTTATGTAGGCGGGTAATGAGAAACTTTTGTAAACTTGAACGGCACACTTTGAGTTAAGTGCTACTTTGTGTATAATATTGTATATGCTGCAATATTTTTGGCATGCCTGTTCGTAGCACACATCGTAGAATGTGTTGCCTTGGTTTGTAGGTACCCTTGGAACTTGTATTGAATTAGCCGGCTCCCCTAGAGGGGATACTTAACTAGGTTAAGGTATAGAAACGTATTTCTTCCTTGGTGACTAGTACCCGAGGAACTAAATATGTACGTAGAAAGGATCCTGGTCTGTGCACTTAGTAACATTCATAAGTGATGATATGCAGAGCGTTTTTTTCCTGGTGTTCTGCCAGCCAAATCTATTGAATATGACTTACAACTAGTATTTACAAATAGTTTGGTTTAAGTACAGTTTGTGGGCTGTCTTTTGTTTCTGTCCTAAGTGTTGATCTGTGGGTTAAATGTGTGTTTAAACGTCTGTGGTTTGTCATTAGTGGTACTTGTAAGTAGCGATTGCGCTCTTGGTGCAAGAATGGCTAGCCTTAAGTGCCCTGTATTATGTGTTCTGAGTATATGACACCGTTTTGAAAATGTCTGGAATGAGCTCAATGTTTTTTTTGTCATCATTCTGTTATGCAAAACATCATTAAAATAAAATATATTTTAAAAGAATCCAGCAATGAATTATATAATATATGCTAAATAGCTGCACGCTATCATTAAATTGACAGAGTAAGACACTATACATGTGTGCAAATTGCCACAATGTTAAAGATAACATTAGAATCCACATTTATTAGGAATAAAAAAGCTTCAAAAAACGAAATCGTGTGTTTTGCAATAGATAAAATTAAGATACAAAATGTCACAGCATTTATCCTTCTGTATTAGGTATTAACAGGCATTCAAGCTATCTGAGTGAGTTGGTTGTTGCAGACCTGAATACATATTACAGAACGACAGATTTGTGCAAAGACTGACTTGAAAGGCGTGTGAATTTGACGCCTTTACGTGTCAAGCAGCTGTGTCAGCACGTGGGTATTTCTGACTCCGGCCACAGAAAACAGCTGAAGTCAAACACGGTGTAAAATCCTGCATTTCAGACTGCTGTTTTAAAAGTTAGAAATATAGTTTCATTATTTTTGAAAAACAGAGGACAGATTGACAGTAGGGATTTCTTTTCTTAATGCCTTTTTAAATAAGGATAAGAGTGGTTTTTGATGTTAAATAATAATGACTGTCCTTCATTTAAAAGTGGTGCAGACTTAAGATGTTTCAAGTTTAGTTTCTGTGCTTAGGGCTAAGAAAGAATGTGTTTAAATATGATAGGCAAAGGGATGCAGCTTGCTTTTCATATGTGGACTCATCAAAATGATTAGATTTATAAAAATAAAAAAAAATATTTTGATTATATAAAAAATGTTATTTAAAATAGGTGCATTAAATTCGTTTTGTAATATTTATAATGCCTAATAATGATACTGTGACCTCCTAGCATCCAAATTGAATTTAAGCCGTTCTATACAGCAATAGGGGGTCACTTACATGTGAAATGTCACTTTACCCAGGCGTACAAAACTTATTTTTATAAGGGTATACATTATACATTTCTGATGCCACATCTCTGGGATATGTAGAGGACATTCTGGGGATGACTATTATGCAAAAACATTGTAGGATATTCATTTTTAAGTGCCCCAAACATCAAAGTCAAAATTGAGGAAAATTCACTATTTAAATGAGGTTATTCCAATCAGAGCAGCTTTTAAACTGCCTTAGGCTCCAGTAAATGCACATATGTAAGTATAGAATGAATAGCTGACATCTAAACTGCTAGACAAGCACTCAGCACACTGCTTACAAATATAAATATGTACAAAAAACTGGCAGAAGTTATTAAACTTACCTTTGAATTGCTGGTAGACAGGAATGGAGTGGGTTGTTGCGCTCTCAGTCTCCAGGGTCACTTTGAATTAGTAAAGGTAAAACTGCATGAAAACCTTGCACGCAAGATGGGACAGCTGCGAATAGGTTAAAGGTCGAAGTTCTACATTTAGAAGCAGGGCTCAGCGCAATATTTGCTTTGACATTTCGACATTTGAAAGACGAAATGGCAGGGCAGGGACAGAAAGAGGTTTTGCTTACTTTTTTTTGCAAAAGCAAGTTTTTGTTCACTCATATGAACAGATTGAATAATAATGGTATATGTGAGCTCTTATTAAGACAATGGCTCTGCCATATATACATAGCACTAATGCTTTCAGGGCTGAATTAAGGAAGCAATGGGATTTAGTTTGAATTCATGTGCCCTCGTGTTACACTTGTACATTTGCTAAAGGAATATATTCTTTAGCTAGCTCAATGTGCTATTTAGCTCCTCAGAGTTTGTTTATGCCCAGTTGCAACAGATTGGGGTTGATAGTGTTGACAGAATGAAACCTGTTACAGGTTTCCTACTGTCAAAAATGGGGGAAGGAGGCTAGCTCCTCTACAAATTAAGGGTAGGCAAATTTCTGTTTTCTCTCTTTTTCTCAAATTTATTTTGAGCCTGTCTAAACTGTCTGTGAAATAGCCATGAGACATTTAATTGGCTATTCAGTAATACTGTTTTAAATATTATTAGCATTAATAAAATGAATAAATAAATTTGCTATGTTACTGCCCATCCTGTCTGATGAAATTATGAAAGGATGAGTAGTCTAGATTGTGGTTTCCTTATTTGATGTTTAAGGGGAACTAGCTGTGGGTAGTTTCTGTTCTAAAATTCTCAGGTGATAACACCACTATTGTTTGTTATTCTCATGCTACATACAGTTTTGCAAGGGCATTGCTAGTTTTTATTAGCTAGTCTGTGTAAATAAACAGATAGTCCTTACTAGAGCTGATGTTGCATAGTTTGGATTGTGAAAAACAGAATGCAGGGAAGATGCCCATGTGATCCTTAGCAAACATTTTTGAGGAAAATATTGTTTTATAGGCGTCTGTGTGTCACAAGATGTTCTGCTGGAGAAAATGTACCCAGTATGTTGAAGTTTTTAGTTCTTTATGTAATAGGAATCCCTGTTAAATTAGCAGTTTTAGATTTGCCTGTTGCTCCTATAACTTGAGAGCATGGTCCTAAGCATACAATGTAGGTGCTTTTATTTAGAGAAATCATTTTAGAAGTGTCTGCAGTCCTGTACAAGTAATGCAAAGTCTATGAGTAAAAGGGTAGACCATTTCCTTTTTTCTTGAGGGTCTTTAGATGATTAAGATAGGAATATACAGATGTAAGGATTTGGAGTATGTCTGTATTGTTTTTCTCTTTTCCTCAGAATTTAGTAAATGAACACAGACTTCCTTGGCTGCTTGGGATTGGGTGACGTATTACTCTTGTCAGTTCACCAAAGAGTTCCTTTTATACTTGCCAATAGGTCGAGGCTGTTGTGATTTTTTACTCTCACATAGATGAAAGTGGTTCTTGGGTGCCTTGCTAATATATGGGGCGTCCCTAGACAAGGAAGTATTCTGAGACTAACCTCTCTGTTGATAGATTATTTCTGTGCCTTCTCTAAAGACCTTTTGTTCTGTCCACCAATAGATATTTGCTGCCTTACAACCATTGCCAGAGGGGCGCGGACGTCAGATCTAGCTTGAGGAGTCAGCACCAGTCCAGCTTGAAGTCAAAGTGAAGGTAACCAGCACAGGCATTGCTGGCAACCAGTACCTCAGTGAAGGTAGAAGGCCGGAAGCACTGGGATGTGAAGTGTGTACCCCTGCCACTGTCTTGGGCGAAAGACGGGGTCACAAATCAGAAAGGAGAAATCGTGGATCAAGTTTTTGATGCCCAGCCGAGAGTCACAGACCGACCAGGAAGGCGAGAAAGTTTTTGCTTGAGGTAACCCCCTTTGAAACAAGGGTGCTTCAGAGGTCCTAGCATCAGGCCTCTGAATCCTGGTCCCAAAGTGGCTGTAAAGTCTTCACCTTTGTTGGTCAAGAGATACCTGGGCAAACTGAATGCAATCTATGGCCCCAACGAAAGAGCGGTGTGCCAGCAGAGCAATACAGGAGTTAGGGAAGGACTTGAGTTCAGGTTACAGGTGCTGTGTCTCTGGTGCCTGTTAGATTGAAATGAAGAAAACTGGTGCACTGCCTGAGACACTGGACAGGATCGCTGAGAGCATTTGCCCTGGTGGGTGATTGCCCTATACTGAAAGAAGAAACTTTTCCCTTGAAACTGGGTTGTGATTCATGAGTTGCGAGTTGTGCAGCTCCACCGTGGGAACAACAAGAGCCTGCCTGTGAGGCTCAAACGGACACAGGGAGAAGACTCCCCTCTGGTTGATTGTACAGCGGCTTTAATTTCCCAAGGACTTCTTTTTCTTTTTTGTTGAAAATGTACCCCATTGGTCGTCCCATTTTTGAGGAGGAGCAGCCCTTTGCAGCTCTTCGTCCTAATCCTCATGGTCCTGTGTGGTCCTCCTGGTCCTCTGGCTCCAGGATCATTTTTGTAATAATATGTCTGACTGCTTTCATAATTGTATTAGAAATAATGTTTATTCTGCGAGAGAAAAGTTCATCTGAGCAATTGACAAATGTTACTTTACCCTTTCCTTGATTGATACGCTTAACCTCATAAAGGAAACACTGGAAAAGTCTAGTGAAAATGTTTTTATTAGATATGTGCTGTTGGCTATTTTGAAGTTGAAATTGATGGTCACTGAAATGCATAGGAGCCTTTAAAATGTTTTTACTGGATGGTTCTAGGATTTGCTTAGGACTAGAAAGCTAATAGTTCTGTTTCTGATAATAGTAATTACTCTCTCCTGCTATCTGTATGACCCAATGCTCTGTTCCCTTTGTACGCCTGCTTATACCTTATACATACCAGTTTAACAATATTTAGAATGAGAAATGCCCACCTAGCAATGAATTAGGATATTGATAAATTTTATGAAAAAAATTAATATGCATATTTCCTACTGGATTATAGGAATGTCTTTGGCTCATGCTAAAAGGACCATCTGTTGAAGATTGCATTAATCTCTTAGCATGAGCTGAAAGCCATTTTGTATTTGGCAGCCCTTTTAGTTAGCTATGTGCTGGACATTTGCTGTTTCCCTCTCCCAGAGTCTTGCACATGTTCAGATGGGGCTAGCTAGTAGAATGCACCTGTTCCTAGTATAGAACTGTCAGGCTGTTCTAACTGATGTCATCAACTTATTACGCCTCCTACTTGTTGACTGTGCAGTTTCTGTATGATCATCTATGTGCATAACTCTTCTCATGTGTACTTGTACTGCCTTTTTTCAGCCCCTGTGTGGGTATATAAGGCCCCTGTTCTCTGTACTCCTTAGAAATGTCTCCTACAGTGATTTGAGAATTCTGTATGACGCATTTTACCCTCTTTAGAGGTTAAATAAAGATGTCTTTTATATTACAGCTTCTGTGCCAATCTCTTCTTTGTTGGTTTAAAAGGACCAGGTGTATCAGTGAAACCCCAGATTAGGTTTTTGATTTCTACAATTGGTGCCCTCTGTGAGGCTCATCAGAGAAGTGGCTGTCCAAGGAAGTGATCCTGATGGGAGACAGGAATCTACTGAGGAGGACAGAACAGGACTCTAGTAAAAAGGTACCCTAAAACTGAGATTCTGTCTCTGCAGCCCAGTATATTTCTGGTCTTCCTGATTGGACTCCTCCAACTGCTTACCACTCTTGACTGAGAACATTTTTGGCGTGAGTATTCTAAAAATGACCGTTTGGTCACTCAGAACTTGGCAGTTAGAATCTGGAAACTTGTGCTTGGTAAGGTCGTTTGTTACGACGCTTCTTGGATTTGTATGGAAATTGGCAAATATTTGGAATTTGGAAATATGTAAACTGCAGTGTATGTAGGCAGGTAATGAGAAACTTTTGTAAACTTGAACGGCACACTTTGAGTTAAGTGCTAATTTGTGTATAATATTGTATATGCTGCAATATTTTTGGCATGCCTGTTCGTAGCACACATCGTAGAATGTGTTGCCTTGGTTTGTAGGTACCCTTGGAACTTGTATTGAATTAGCCGGCTCCCCTAGAGGGGATACTTAACTAGGTTAAGGTATAGAAACGTATTTCTTCCTTGGTGACTAGTACCCCGAGGAACTAAATATGTACGTAGAAAGGATCCTGGTCTGTGCACTTAGTAACATTCATAAGTGATGATATGCAGAGCGTTTTTTTCCTGGTGTTCTGCCAGCCAAATCTAGTGAATATGACTTACAACTAGTATTTACAAATAGTTTGGTTTAAGTACAGTCTGTGGGCTGTCTTTTGTTTCTGTCCTAAGTGTTGATCTGTGGGTTAAATATGTGTTTAAACGTCTGTGGTTTGTCATTAGTGGTACTTGTAAGTAGCGATTGAGCTCTTGGTGCAAGAATGGCTAGCATTAATTGGCCTGTATTATGTGTTCTGAGTATATGACACCGTTTTGAAAATGTCTGGAATGAGCTCAATGTTTTTTTTGTCATCATTCTGTTATGCAAAACATCATTAGAATAAAATATATTTTAAAAGAATCCAGCAATGAATTATATAATATATGCTAAATAGCTGCACGCTATCATTAAATTGACAGAGTAAGACACTATACATGTGTGCAAATTTCCACAATGTTACAGATAAAATTAGAATCCACATTTAATAGAAATAAAAAAGCTTCAAAAAACGAAATTGTGTGTTTTGCAATAGATAAAATTAAGATACAAAATGTCACAGCATTTATCCTTCTGTATTAGGTATTAACAGGCATTCACATTATCTGAGTGAGTCGGTTGTTGCAGACCTGAATACATATTACAGAACGACAGATTTGTGCAAAGACTGACTTGAAAGGCGTGTGAATTCGACGCCTTTACGTGTCAAGCAGCTGTGTCAGCACGTGGGTATTTCTGACTCCGGCCACAGAAAACAGCTGAAGTCAAACACGGTGTAAAATCCTGCATTTCAGACTGCTGTTTTAAAAGTTAGAAATATAGTTTCATTATTTTTGAAAAACAGAGGACAGATTGACAGTAGGGATTTCTTTTCTTAATGCCTTTTTAAATAAGGATAAGAGTGTTTTTTGATGTTAAATAATAATGACTGTCCTTCATTTAAAAGTGGCGCAGACTTAAGATGTTTCAAGTTGAGTTTCTGTGCTTAGGGCTAAGAATGAATGTGTTTAAATATGATAGGCAAAGGGATGCAGCTTGCTTTTCATATGTGGACTCATCAAAAGGATTAGATTTATAAAAATAAAAAAAATATTTTGATTACATAAAAAATGTTATTTAAAATAGGTGCATTAAATTCGTTTTGTAATATTTATAATGCCTAATAATGATACTGTGACCTCCTAGCATCCAAATTGAATTTAAGCCGTTCTATACAGCAATAGGGGGTCACTTACATGTGAAATGTCACTTTACCCAGGCGTACAAAACGTACTTTTATAAGGGTATACATTATACATTTCTGATGCCACATCTCTGGGATATGTAGAGGACATTCTGGGAATGACTATTATGCAAAAACATTGTAGGATATTCATTTTTAAGTGCCCCAAACATCAAAGTCAAAATTGAGTAAAATTCACTATTTAAATGAGGTTATTCCAATCAGAGCAGCTTTTAAACTGCCTTAGGCTCCAGTAAATGCACATATGTAAGTATAGAATGAATAGCTGACATCTATACTGCTAGACAAGCACTCAGCACACTGCTTACAAATATAAATATGTACAAAAAACTGGCAGAAGTTATTAAACTTACCTTTGAATTGCTGGTAGACAGGAATGGAGTGGGTTGTTGCGCTCTCAGTCTCCAGGGTCACTTTGAATTGGTAAAGGTAAAACTGCATGAAAACCTTGCACGCAAGATGGGACAGCTGCGAATAGGTTAAAGGTCGAAGTTCTACATTTAGAAGCAGGGCTCAGCGCAACATTTGCTTTGACATTTTGACATTTGAAAGACGAAATGGCAGGGCAGGGACAGAAAGAGGTTTTGCTTACTTTTTTTTGCAAAAGCAAGTTTTTGTTCACTCATATGAACAGATTGAATAATAATGGTATATGTGAGCTCTTATTAAGACAATGGCTCTGCCATATATACATAGCACTAATGCTTTTAGGGCTGAATTAAGGAAGCAATGGGATTTAGATTGAATTCATGTGCCCTCGTGTTACACTTGTACATTTGCTAAAGGAATATGTTCTTTAGCTAGCTCAATGTGCTATTTAGCTCCTCAGAGTTTGTTTATGCCCAGTTGCTACAAATTGGGGTTGATAGTGTTGACAGAATGAAACCTGTTACAGGTTTCCTACTGTCAAAAATGGGGGAAGGAGGCTAGCTCCTCTACAAATTAAGGGTAGGCAAATTTCTGTTTTCTTTCTTTTTCTCAAATTTATTTTGAGCCTGTCTAAACTGTCTGTGAAATAGCCATGAGACATTTAATTGGCTATTCAGTAATACTGTTTTAAACATTATTAGCATTAATAAAATGAATAAATAAATTTGCTATATTACTGCCCATCCTGTCTGATGAAATTATGAAAGGATGAGTAGTCTAGATTGTGGTTTCCTTATTTGATCTTTAAGGGGAACTAGCTGTGGGTAGTTTTTGTTCTAAAATTCTCAGGTGATAACACCACTATTGTTTGTTATTCTCATGCTACATACAGTTTTGCAAGGGCATTGCTAGTTTTTATTAGCTAGTCTGTGTAAATAAACAGATAGTCCTTACTAGAGCTGATGTTGCATAGTTTGGATTGTGAAAAACAGAATGCAGGGAAGATGCCCATGTGATCCTTAGCAAACATTTTTGAGGAAAATATTGTTTTATAGGAGTCTGTGTGTCACAAGATGTTCTGCTGGAGAAAATGTACCCATTATGTTGAAGTTTTTAGTTCTTTATGTAATAGGAATCCCTGTTAAATTAGCAGTTTTAGATTTGCCTGTTGCTCCTATAACATGAGAGCATGGTCCTAAGCATACAATGTAGGTGCTTTTATTAAGAGAAATCATTTTAGAAGTGTCTGCAGTCCTGTACAACTAATGCAAAGTCTATGAGTAAAAGTGTAGAACATTTCCTTTTTTCTTGAGGGTCTTTAGATGATTAAGATAGGAATATACAGATGTAAGGATTTGGAGTATGTCTGTATTGTTTCTCTCTTTTCCTCAGAATTTAGTAAATGAGCACAGACTTCCTTGGCTGCTTGGGATTGGGTGACGTATTACTCTTGTCAGTTCACCAAAGAGTTCCTTTATACTTGCCAATAGGTCGAGGCTGTTGTGTTTTTTTTTACTCTCACATAGATGAAAGTGGTTCTTGGGTGCCTTGCTAATATATGGGGCGTCCCTAGACTAGGAAGTATTCTGAGACTAACCTCTCTGTTGATAGATTATTTCTGTGCCTTCTCTAAAGACCTTTTGTTCTGTCCACCAATAGATATTTGCTGCCTTACAACCATTGCCAGAGGGGCGCGGACGTCAGATCTAGCTTGAGGAGTCAGCACCAGTCCAGCTTGAAGTCAAAGTGAAGGTAACCAGCACAGGCATTGCTGGCAACCAGTACCTCAGTGAAGGTAGAAGGCCGGAAGCACTGGGATGTGAAGTGTGTACCCCTGCCACGGTCTTGGGCGAAAGACGGGGTCACAAATCAGAAAGGAGAAATCGTGGATCAAGTTTTTGATGCCCAGCCGAGAGTCACAGACCGACCAGGAAGGCGAGAAAGTTTTTGCTTGAGGTAACCCCCTTTGAAACAAGGGTTGCTTCAGAGGTCCTAGCATCAGGCCTCTGAATCCTGGTCCCAAAGTGGCTGTAAAGTCATCACCTTTGTTGGTCAAGAGATACCTGGGCAAACTGAATGCAATCTATGGCCCCAACGAAAGAGCAGTGTGCCAGCAGAGCAATACAGGAGTTAGGGAAGGACTTGAGCTCAGGTTACAGGTGCTGTGTCTCTGGTGCCTGTTAGATTGAAATGAAGAAAACTGGTGCACTGCCTGAGACACTGGACAGGATCGCTGAGAGCATTTGCCCTGGTGGGTGATTGCCCTATACTGAAAGAAGAAACTTTTCCCTTGAAACTGGGTCGTGATTCATGAGTTGCGAGTTGTGCAGCTCCACCGTGGGAACAACAAGAGCCTGCCTGTGAGGCTCAAACGGACACAGGGAGAAGACTCCCCTCTGGTTGGTTGTACAGCGGCTTTAATTTCCCAAGGACTTCATTTTCTTTTTTGTTGAAAATGTACCCCATTGGTCGTCCCATTTTTGAGGAGGAGCAGCCCTTTGCAGCTCTTCGTCCTAATCCTCATGGTCCTGTGTGGTCCTCCTGGTCCTCTGGATCCAGGATCATTATTGTAATAATATGTCTGACTGCTTTCATAATTGTATTAGGAATAATGTTTATTCTGCGAGAGAAAAGTTAATCTGAGCAATTGACAAATGTTACTTTACCCTTTCCTTGATTGATACTCTTACCCTCATAAAGGAAACACTGGAAAAGTCTAGTGAAAATGTTTTTATTAGATATGTGCTGTTGGCTAGTTTGAAGTTGAAATTGATGGTCACTGAAATGCATAGGAGCCTTTAACATGTTTTTACTGGATGGTTCTAGGATTTCCTTAGGACTAGAAAGCTAATAGTTCTGTTTCTGATAATAGTAATTACTCTCTCCTGCTATCTGTATGACCCAATGCTCTGTTCCCTTTGTACTCCTGCTTATACCTTATACATACCAGCTTAACAATATTTAGAATGAGAAATGCCCACCTAGCAATGAATTAGGATATTGATAAATTTTGTGAAAATAATTAATATGCATATTTCCTACTGGATTATAGGAATGTCTTTAGCTCATGCTAAAAGGACCATCTGTTGAATATTGCATTAATCTCTTAGCATGAGCTGAAAGCCATTTTGAATTTGGCAGCCCTTTTTAGTTAGCTATGTGCTGGACATTTGCTGTTTCCCTCTCCCAGAGTCTTGCACATGTTCAGATGGGGCTAGCTAGTAGAATGCACCTGTTCCTAGTATAGAACTGTCAGGCTGTTCTAACTGATGTCATCAACTTATTACTCCTCCTACTTGTTGACTGAGCAGTATCTGTATGATCATCTATGTGCATAACTCTTCTCTTGTGTACTTGTACTGCCTTTTTTCAGCCCCTGAGTGGGTATATAAGGCCCCTGTTCTCTGTACTCCTTAGAAATGTCTCCTACAGTGATTTGAGAATTTTGTATGACGCATTTTTCCCTCTTTAGAGGTTAAATAAAGATGTCTTTTATATTACAGCTTCTGTGCCAATCTCTTCTTTGTTGGTTTAAAAGGACCAGGTGTATCAGTGAAGCCCCAGATTAGGTTTTGATTTCTACACCTGGCTGAAGTCCGCTACAATGAGGCCCATGGGAGGACACGTCGTGTGGTGGAGCGTACTTTTGGTCTGCTCAAGTCACGTTTCCGCTGCCTGGACGAGACCAGAGGTGCACTGGCATACTCGCCCGGGAAGGTGTGTCAAGTTGTAGTGGCATGCTGCATGCTCCACAACCTAGCCATTCGCAAGGAGATTCCCCTGCTCCTGGATGATGGTGAGGACCCAAGGCCCCAGCCTGCAAACCAAGCCATGTCCAGTGATGAGGACAGTGGAGAGGAGGAAGGTGTTGACCTGCGTGAACAGCTCATCACCCGCTACTTCACTTGAAGGTGGGTGTCAATGTGCAACATACCCATTGTCTGCTGATATTGCTGTTGTCGTGAAGGGGCATGTGAAAATTGTAGCAGCAGCCAGTTGTAGACTCAGTGGTGGTTGGCAATGTTTCTGGGACAGGTCATTTGGGAACATCTACAGGACGTGTATGTTGACACTTGTTGCCCATTGTGACATGTGCATGTTGGGTTATCCTGATGGTAGGGGTTGTGTGATGTCTGTGATGCCACACCCAGACCAGTGAAAGTAGTTCTGTTGTGTTTCCCTAGGTGCCTTCGACTTCTCCTTGCCTACATACAGCCCATGCTCCTGGTACATTGTGATCATGTTGAAGACTGTACATCCTGCAATAAAGACGGAGCAGACACAACAACATGTGTGTAAGGATATTTTATTTGCAATGGTGAGATGCGAGGGGGGTGTACATTTCCATTGGGGGGTGGGGTGGAGCAGTGAGTTGACAGTTGTGGTAGATGAGATAATCGAGTAGTCACCACATTGCTGTGGTGACCCAGTCCAACAGACAGATGCCATTCACAAGGCAGTGTGGGGAAGGACAGTCCAAAAAGTCAATGCAGTGGGTTGCCATCATGGCTGGCTTCGTGACTGGCGTCAGCCAGGTGCTTGGCCTCCAGATACTCCCAGGGTCTTCTTGGGACAGCCCCTTCGTCGTTTGGCAGGGAGGAGGGGGCTTGCTGCAGGGCCAGTGGGGTATAAGGACTCACCCCTCTCTATGGGCGCAGGGGAGGATGGTGAACTGTCATCGTGCGGCTCACCAGAGGGAGGTGGAGGTGTTGTCTGTGGCCCATGCCGGTCCCTCAGTACCACCACTTGCTAGCCCAAGAGGTCCACGATTTGTCCCATGCGGGTGTCGATGGACCTCATCAGCAGGATGAGCTCGTGCAACAGTTCGTCCGACCGGCCTGTTCGTCCGTGGGCCTGTTCGTATGCACCTAGGACTCTGGTGATGTGTTCCAGGGATTGGGTCCCAGCTTCCTGGTGTCTGTGGGTAACCCTGCCCCTCACACCTGACCTGCTGCCACAGACCTGTTGCCTCACCACTGGGGGCACCCGCATTTTCTCCCTGCCCTCCTCCATCGGTGGTGTGTGCTGGTCATCCTCTGGGACAGGGAGGGTGTTTCAGGCAGCACTGGTGGTGGTGGTTGGGGTGGCCGCACAGGCCATGACAGCAGGGGTCTGCTGTGAAGTTGTTGTTGGCACAGATGTGGTGAGGGGGGGGACGATGGGGTCCTGGGACCTGTTGCTCCATGGCACACCAGATGGGCCGGCCTCAAGCTCATCGTCCATGGAATCCTGGGAGTCAACATCCGAGAGTCCATGTACCGTGGGGGGGAGACTGTCTCTGCAGGTTGCTGGTGTTGTCCTCTGCAGTGAGTTCTTGGTCACCTGTGGGTCAGATGGGAAATGGTCATTGTAGTGCACCCGGCAAGCTTTGTGTTAGCTGTGTGTCATTCACTTTTTGTACATTGCACAATTGACAGATCATCACATTGTTGACTATGTGCACTACTGTGCTAACTGACATGATGCAGTTGTACAGGCATTACTTGTCCATGGTGTGAGGTGTCAAGGCATACCATGCAACCCGTGCACAAGTAAGGATTACAGGGACTTGTTGCCATCTAGGGCCTGGCACAACATGTGTTTAATTGAGAACTCATTGTTTATTTGTGTGACCTGGCAGATGTCACATCTGACCATGGACTGGCCGTTGTCATCTCCTGCATACCTTTGTCCTGTCATGTGCATATCTTGATTTGTACCACCACACATGCTTTCATATTTTTCGACTGGTCCTTGTTGCACTTGCCCCATGGCGATGCACATGTAACTAGGTGTTGTGCATGATTGTGCCATGACTTTCTTATACTTGTGCATTGGTGTGTCACACTTTGGTAGCGGTGACAGTTTCCTTAGCTTACCTGTGTGCACACCGTGCTTGGTAATGGGGTTGGTATGCCACTTTGTGCAATGAGAGTGCTGGTGTTGTCATATGGTACCATTTAATTTGTGACAAGTGGGTGGGTGTACGTACTGGCCACTTACCTGTAAGTTTGTTTGGTGTACTGTGCTGGCTTCCAACTGCTTCTGGGTGGGAGAGTGCTCCATCCTGCTCAGGTGTGGGACAGAGGGAATGTTGGGAGTAGTAGTGCAGACCTCCCACCCACAAACACACTCACTATGAAGATGGCTACCTACCTGTAAGTTTGATGAGGGTGATGTAATGGCTTCCAACATCCGGGGTGGGGGTGCTCCATCCTGCTGAGGTGGGGGGCAGGGTGCATGGTGGGAGTAGTGGTGCAGGCCTCCCACCCACAAAAACCCTCACAGGGAAGATGGCTACCTACCTTTAAGTTTGTTTGGTGTACTGCAATGCCTTCCAACTGCTTCTGGGTGGGGTGGAGGGAGGGCTCCATCTTGCTGAGGTGTGGGACAGGTGGCATGGTGGGAGTTGTAGTGCTGGCCTCCCACCCATAAACACCCTCCCATGGAAGATGGCTACCTACCTGTAGGTTTGTATGGTGTACTGCAATGGCTTCCAACTGCTTCTGGGTGGGGTGGAGGGAGAGCTCCATCCTGCTGAGGTGTGGGGCATGGTGGGAGTAGTGGTACAGGCCTCTCACCCACAAACACCCTCCCATGGAAGATGGCTACCTACCTGTAAGTTTGTTTGGTGTGCTGCAATGGCTTCCAACTGCTTATGGGTGGGGGAGTGCTCCATCCTGCTCAGGTGTGGGACAGAGGGAATGTTGGGAGTAGTAGTGCAGGCCTCCCACCCACAAACACCCTTACTGTGAAGATGGCTCCCTACCTGTAAGTTTGATGAGGGTGATGTAATGGCTTCCAACTGCTGGGGGGGGACTGCTCCATCCTGCTGAGGTGGGGGGCAGGGTGCATGGTGGGAGTAGTGGTGCAGGCCTCCCACCCGCAAACACCTCACTGTGAAAATGGCTACTTACCTGTAAGTTTGTTTGGTGTACTGTGCTGGCCTCCAACTGCTTCTGGGTGGGGGAGTGCTCCATCCTGCTCAGGTGTGGGTAATGTAATGGCTGACATATGCTTCTGGGTGGGGTGGTGGGTGGGATCCATCTTGCTGGGCTGTGGGACAGATGGCATGGTGGGAGTAGTGGTGCAGGCCCCCCACCCCCAGACACCCTCCCAGGGAAGATGGCTACCTACCTGTGAGTTTGATGTGGGTTGTGTGATGGCTGACACATGCTTCTGGGTGGGGTGGAGGAGGGATCCATCTTGCTAGGCTGTGGGACAGGGGACATGGTGGGAATAGTGGTGCAGGCCCCCCACCCCCAGACACCCTCCCAGGGAAGATGGCTACCTACCTGTGAGTTTGATGTGGGTTGTGTAATGGCTGACACATGCTTCTTGGTGGGGTGGGGGGAGGGAACATCTTGCTGATGCTGTGGGGCAGGGGGCCTGGTGGGAGTTGTAGTGCTGTCTGCCTGTACACATGCCCCCATTGTAATGTTGGTAGCTATGTTTGGGGTGAATGGGAGTGGGTTAATGTTGGATCTGTGAGCCATGTTTTTGTGAGTGTGTGGTGCAGATGGATGGTATGTGTCCTAGGGGGTGTAGCTTTGTAGTTGTGCAAGACAGTACATAGCAGAGTGGCGGTAGTCATTTGTTTGTACTTACCAGCCTCCACTCCCCCGGCTACTCCTGTGAGACTCTCTGGATGCAGTATGACAAGCACCTTCTTCTCCCATTGTGTGAATGGTTTTTGTGGAATGGGAGGGCCACCGCCAGTCCTCTGAGCCAGCTCACGGTTCTTGCTCCTCCTCTCCTTGACCATCCTCTTCAGATCATGTCACCGCTTCATGATCTCCTTTTTTGATCTTGGGATGGTCCCTACTGCATTGATCCTTTGGACTATCCTTGCCCACATTTGTGTCCTTGTGGCTAATGGTGTCTGTTGGACCAGGGTACCAAAAAGCTGTGGTTCCACTCTGACTATCTCATCTACCATAACCTTCAACTCAGTCTCAGTGAATGTGGGCATTTTCTGTATGGCCATGGTGTGTGGTGTGCAAAGTGGTTGTGGGTGCAGGAGTGTGAGTGGTGGTTGTGCTGTGTATGGTGTGTGATGTGCAGGGGGTTAGTTGTGCAGATGTGGAGGTGGTGGTGGTGCTGTGTGTGGTCTGGCTAGTGATGTTGTGTCCTTTGGCTCTCCTGTCAGCTGGGGTATGTGTCCCTTCTCTCCTGGAGTATTGCAAAGGATTGTGGTCAGGGAAGGGGCTGGTTTTATACTCAGCTAAGTGGGTGTGTCCAATTGGGGTGTTGCTGTCAGGTGTGTTGTCTTGGGATTTGTATTTTTCTTTTTGCCACGTGGTTGTGTCATTGGAGTGTGTTTTGTGTATTGGGGGGGCATGGCTGGTTTTCTGTGTGCACTTTTTGGCCTTCTTGTGGGTTTTTTGCTTCATCTTCCATATTTTTTACGGATCGTCCGCCACGGTGGCTGTGCTTCAGCTCTTCCGCTGGCTCTCTCATTCATCCCATTGTACGACCGCGGCAGTCGGAGACAGCGGTACGTACCGTGGGACCGTCGGGGATATCCTAATTTCCGGTGCGGTGTCTCCGTGATACTTGCAGCAGGTTGGTGTTTTTCCGCCGAGAATCCGACCGCCATGGCCATCTCCGCCCACTACAGGCGGTTTTTCTTGTCCTCGTTCCGCCGCGGTCATTTTATTTTGGCAGTTGATCCTAATTCGGCAGTCGGTTTTGCCACGGTGCCGGCAGGCGGTTGTTTTCCGCTTCCATGACAGTCAGGGTGCTTTTCCGCCCACCATCCTAATGGACCCATAAGTAAACAAACAAGTAATATGTACCAATACCTGCAACAAAAAACGAGAATGTATCCAGACATCCAAGGTCTAGAATACATAGATATGATAGCAAAATTTATTCGTCAATATAAAACAAATAGCAAACATTACAAACATATCAAATACACAAAGTATTTTTATTCTTATATTATTTAAATTATGTCATAAACTTTTCTATAAAACTCAATATCATATGACATAATATAACTAATAAAAAAATGAAATTCACAAATAGACATTGCCCACCCTCAATAATATTAAAAACAACTTACAGTTGTGTAGCTGTAGAATGTCTTCGAAATAGATGAAATGAAAAACAATCCAAAAACAAAAATAATCTGTGTGGTCCAGAAATAATCCCAAAAATGGAAAAATACAACTGTAGATAAAAAGTTAAACGCAGCACTCCTCTCGATAACAAATCCATAAAAACCCAAAAATATTTAGGGGTCTATTATGATAGCGGGCGGACAAAGTCCGCCCCCAAAACTGTAACAGAATGCGGGACCGTCTGCAAGGGGTGCGGCGGTCCCACACCTGGAATTAGGAAGCTACCGTGGCGGTGGCATCCCCTATTCCCAGCATTGCGGCGGGCAGTCCTCACAGCATCGCCTGCCACAAGGCTGGGAATGCATGTCGTGCATTAGCATGTACAAGGTGAGAGGCACCGCGCGGTGCCTGCCACTTTGTCCGTGACAATGTAGGGGGGTACCATAGGTACCCCCATGAACACCCCCCACCCCACCAAATGCCTGGGGACCAAGATCGCATGCCTTTCCATGGCGGCAATGCCACCATGGAAAGGCACATCTCCGCCTGCATGCTAATATGGATAACGGTGTCTTGCAGACACCGCCACCATGTTAGACCCCTTTTCCGCTCTGCCAACGCGTGCACAAATCTATATGTTCACCGAACCCCGAACCTGTAAATAGAAATAAACATCACCCACCCATGAAAAATATACAAACCCATAGTAAAATAATAATTAAAACCACATTGCATTCTAATAACATTCGATAGTAAATAAAACACGAAATAACGAGCCTACGTAAACAACACGTAACTTTCCTAAAAAAATTTAAATAACAATTTAACAAATACATTAACACTACCACTAACTTAAAACTACCTTAAAACTAACTTAAAAGTAAATAAGAGTAAACTTACAGGAACGTAGACGAAGCAGGTTCCAACCGCGAGGTTCCGTCTTCGTAAATGACCCAAACAAAGAAGTAGATCGGTCAAAAAGTAAATAAAGGGAAAAAAATGGCTACATAAGTAAAAGTAAAATAGGACTAACTCCCCATAGAATGAATGGAAAATGATAAAAAATGCTTTAAAAATGTTTAAAAATATATAAAAATGTATATGCATATTTTTTTTAACAATGTTTAATATAAACATAAAAAATGTTAAATATACATTAATTATTATATTATAAAAAAATATAATATAAAAGATTAATGTATATTAAAATATATGTTTATTACATACACTTGTAATTTCTAAATACTATACACATGATCAAAAATACATATTTACTTTTCTAAATATTATTGTAAAAAATGTGTACATTATTTAACATATAAAGGGGCCGTCCGCCTGCCACCGTAACGGTCCCGCCATGCACATTAGGATGTGCCCGCCAAACTGGCGGGCGTATCCTGTGCCGTTTCCATTGCGGGTGGATCTACTGGCTGCAGACCCGCCCGCAATGGAAAAGGACTGTGCACATCATTGCCATACACTGCATGGCAGGCACAACGTTGTGCCTGCCACGTAGTGCCTGGCAATGAGGGGGTAACATAGGTACCCCCCATGTGCACCACCCACCCCCCTTCCCCCTGGGGGCCCGCAAAACAAAGACCGTATGCCTTTCCACAGTGGCAACGCTGTCGTGGAAAGGCATACCACCGCCAGCATTGTAATATGGATGGCGGTGTCTTTCAGACACCGCCACCATAAGCAGACGAGTCGACCGGCGGAAAAACGGCAGACGGTCTTTCCGTCCGCCGCGGCCCCCCCAGTCATTATAATATGGCGGGGGTCTTTGCTGTGTGGATGATGGGCGGATCGCCCCTGCCGGGCCGGCAGTGACTACCGCCGGCCCGGCGGGGGCGATCCGCCCGCCATCCTAATGGGCCCCTAAATCCTATTTGATTAAAATAAAATGTAATATGCTAAATAATAAAACATAATTTAATAAAAATGTATATGTATATTTTGTTAAATCAATGTTTAATATAAACATATACAAAATTGTAAAATATACATTAATAATTGTATTATAAAAAACTTCTAATATAATTATTAATGCATATTAAAATATATGTTTATTACATATACTTGTAATTACCAAATATTATACAAATGTTCCAAAATATATATGTACTTGTCTAAATATTAATGTAAAATATTTGTAAATTATTTAACTTGCTAAAATGTATTTTATTAAAATAAAATATAATATGCTAAATAATAAACCATTATGTAATAAAATGTACAATGTATATATTTATACAACCTCCTGAAATTATAATATCAAAATGGAAAAAAGTTGATAACAAATATCTAGATGTTTAAATAAATTATTTAACAATAAAAAAGATACTGTATATTATTGAAAAGATTATACTGTTTAATATTATATTTGTGTACCAAATTTTTTTTAGATGATTAAGAACTGTCAAATACATTTGTATATCAATGTCATAATATATAATGTGTTGAACATATCTAAACAAATGTTACAATATCCTAATAAATTGTTAAAGAACAAAACAAGGTGTACTATTTTTTGCAATATTGTAATAAATTGAAAAAATAAATTAAATGTCATAATTTACTAATCTAACTACAACTTCAAAATACCATGTGTAAAAGTGCTGTATGGTAAATAATATTAATTTACTATTCTAACTCAAAATCAAATTAAGCTCAGGTAAAGTGCTGGATAGTAAACCATAATAATTTACTATTCTAACTCCAAATGCAATTAAACTCTGAGAAAATGCTGGATAGTAAACCATAATAAATTACTATTCTAACTCCAAATCCAATAAAAGTCAGGGAAAGTGCTGGATAGTAAACCGTAAAAATGTACTATTCTAACTCCAAATCCAAATAAACTCTGGGAGAGTGCCGGATAGTAAACCATAATAATTTACTATTCTAATTCCAAATTCAATTAAACTCTGGGAAAGTGCTGGATAGTAAACCATAATAATTTACTATTCCAACTCCAAATCCAATTAAACTCTAGGAAAATACTGGATAGTAAACCATAAAAAATTACTATTCTAACTCCAAATCCAATGAAACTCTGAAAAAGTGGTGGATAGTAAACCATACAAATTACTATTCTAACTCAAAATACAATAAAAGACAGGGAAAGTGCTAGATAGTAAGCCATATTAATTTGCTTTTCTAACTCCAAATACAATTAACCCCTTCGCTGCCAGGCCTTTTCCCCCTCCTGTGCCAAGCCTTTTTTTGGCTTTTTGGGTAGTGCGCGATGAGGCCCTTGTAACTTTTTGACCACATAAGGTATCCACGCCACATTTGCATCCTTTTCTTCCAACATCATGGGGATTCTAAAGGTACTCAGGGTTTGTGGATTCCCCTGGAGGGGTCACAGAAATGAGCCAAAATACAGCAAAATTTTGTTTTTTTTCGGAAAAATGGGAAAAACAGGCTGCAAATGAAAGCATCTGGGTTTTTCCCTGCAAATGTTATCAAAAAAGGGTTTGTGGGGTTGAAATCACCATTTTCCCAGCTTTTAGGGGATACCAGACTTTTGTCAGAAACCCAACATTTTTTACACAGTTTTGGCATTTTTCTGTGACATAGCCTATTTTTGCTATTTTTTGTGCTTTCGACCTCCTTCCAGTTAATGGTAGAAATGGGTACAAAAGCAATAATGGCTCCTGGAAAGCTGTACATTTCAGAGAAGTAGACAAAATTCTGAATTCAGAAAGGGGTCATTTGTGTAGATCCATCAAGGTTTCTTTATAGAAACTAACAGTTAAATATAGGATAAATTGAAAATGAGTTGAAAAAAACTGCCTTTTGTGTCAACATTTTCACCTGTAACTTCTTCTAATTATGACAGCTCTTTGAAAGCAATATACAGTTACATCCGCTGGACATTACTGGTTGTGGGGATATATAGGACTTGTAGGTTCACCAAGAACCCGACGAACCCAGAACCAAAAACTGAGCAGCAACTTGCAATGGTTTTTTATTATGTACCAGGTATATAGTAATTATTCTGTAAAAATGTGTACATGGAAAAATCAGTATGAAAGACACCTATGTATTTCTGAAATGGGAACAAAATATAGGGCCCGATTCACAGAACTAACTTAAGACAAAATCCTAAACTTACTGCTTTTGGTATTCACAGAAGTTAGGATTTTGTCTTAAGACAAACTTAAGACAAACTTAAGACAGACTTAAGACAGACTTAAGACAGACTTAAGACAGACTTAAGACAGACTTAAGACAGACTTAAGACAGACTTAAAACAAATTTAAGACAAACTTAAGACAGACTTAAGACAGACTTAAGTTAGGATTTTGTCTTAAGTTTGTCTTAAGTCAGTCTTAAGTCTGTCTTAAGTTTGTCTTAAGTTTGTCTTAAGTTTGTCTTAAGTCTGTCTTAAGTTTGTCTTAAGTCTGTCTTAAGTCTGTCTTAAGTCTGTCTTAAGTTTGTCTTAAGACAAACTTAAGACAAAATCCTAACTTCTGTGAATACCAAAAGTCGTAAGTTTAGGATTTTATCTTAAATTAGTTCTGTGAATCGGCCCCATAGAGTTTAGAAACAGTAGATATTTGCACATTTCTGAAATTGGGAATACTCATACTAGCATGAGAATTATCAGTCATTTTTATAGAATGACTTCTTTTTTACACAATATCTTTCATTTGGAAGGCAGAAATGCATCGAAGGTCAATAGGTAATAACAGTTCCTTTACAAATCTGAATTACCCTAAGTCTCCCGATAAAAATGGTACCTCACATGTGTGGGTAGGCATAGTGCCCACGACAGGAAATGGCTCAAAACCCAACGTGAACACACCACATTTTCATAATGAAAATGTACCCTTTTTTTGCGAAGTGTCTAGCTGTAGTTTTTTAACACTAGCTCTGCCGGCACCTAGTGAAATGTTGCAAACCTATACATTTTTGAAAACTAGACACCCAGGGGAATCCAGGATGGGGTGACTTGACTGCCTCCCACCAGGTTCTGTTACCCAAGTTCCCTTGCAAACCTCAAAAATTGTCAAAAAAACCAAATTTTCCCCACATTTCTGTGGTGGAAAGTTCCGGACTCTCCGTGGAGCCACAAATTTCCATCCACTACGCGTTCCCCAAAGTCTTACGAGAAAAATGGTACCTCACTTGTGCGGGTCGGCCTAGTGCCCGCGACAGGAAACGGCGCAAAACGCAACGTGGTCACACCTCAATATCGCAGTGAAAAATGACCCTTTTTTGGCAAAATGTCTAGCTGTAGTTTTTGAACCCTAGCTCTGCGGGCACCTTGGGAAACCTAGCAAACCTATACATTTTTGAAAACTAGACACCCAGGGAAATCCAGGATGGGGTGACTTGACTGCCTCCCACCAGGGTATGTTACCCAGAATCCCTTGCAAACCTAAAAAATTGTCAAAAAACCCATATTTCCTCCACATTTCTGTGGTGGAAAGTTCCAGAATCTGTGTGGATCCACAAATTTCCACACACCCCGCGTTCCCCCAAGTCTGACGAGAAAAACGGTACCTCACTTGTGGGGGTCGGCCTAGTGCCCGCGGCAGGAAACGGCACAAAACACAACGTGGTCACAACTCAATTTCGCAGTGAAAAATTACCCTTTTTTGGCAAAGTGCCTAGCTGTAGTTTTTGAACCCTAGCTCTGCGGGCACCTTGGGAAACCTAGCAAACCTATACATTTTTGAAAACTAGACACCCAGGGAAATCCAGGATGGGGTGACTTGACTGCCTCCCACCAGGGTCTGTTACCCAGAATTCCTTGCAAACCTCATAAATTGTCCAAAAAAACATATTTTCCCCACACTTCTGTGGTGGAAAGTTCCGGAATCTGCGTGGATCCACAAATTTGCACCCACCCCGCGTTCCCCAAAGTCTTACGAGAAAAACAGTTCTTCACTTGTGTGGGTCGACCTAGTGCCCACGACAGGAAACGGCGCAAAACGCAACGTGGTCACACCTCAATTTCGCAGTGAAAAATTACCCTTTTTTGGCAAAATGTCTAGCTGTAGTTTTTGAACCCTAGCTCTGCGGGCACCTTGGGAAACCTAGCAAACCTATACATTTTTGAAAACTAGACACCCAGGGGAATCCAGGATGGGGTGACTTGACTGCCTCCCACCAGGGTCTGTTACCCAGAATCCCTTGCAAACCTAAACATTTTTCAAAAAAAACACATTTTCCCCACATTTCTGTGGTGGAAAGTTCCGGAATCTGCATGGATCCACAAATTTCCACCCACCCCGGGTTCCCCAAAGTCTTACGAGAAAAACGGTACCTCACTTGTGTGGGTTGGCCTAGTGCCCGCAACAGGGAATGGCGCAAAACGCAACATGGTCACACCTCAATTTCGCAGTGAAAAATGACCCTTTTTTTGGCAAAGTGCCAAGCTCTAGTTTTTTAACCCTAGCTCTGCGGGCACCTAGTGAAATGTTGCAAACCTACACATTTTTTAAAACTAGACTCCCAGGGGAATCCAGGATGGGGTGACTTGACTGCCTCCCACCAGGTTCTGTTATCCAAAATCCCTTACAAACCTCAAAAATTGTCAAAAAAAACAAATTTTCCCCACATTTCTGTGGTGGAAAGTTCTGGAACCTGTGTGGATCCACAAATTTCCAACCACCCGCGTTCCCCAAAGTCTTACAAAAAAAATGGTACCTCGCTTGTGGGGGTCGGCCTAGTGCCCGTGACAGGAAACGGCGCAAAACGCAACGTGGTCACACCTCAATTTCGCAGTGAAAAATGACTCTTTTTTGGCAAAATGTCCTAGCTGTAGTTTTTGAACCCTAGCTCTGCGGGCACCTTGGGAAACCTAGCAAACCTATACATTTTTGAAAACTAGACACCCAGGGGAATCCAGGATGGGGTGACTTGACTGCCTCCCACCAGGGTCTGTTACCCAGAATTCCTTGCAAACCTCATAAATTGTCCAAAAAAACATATTTTCCCCACACTTCTGTGGTGGAAAGTTCCGGAATCTGCGTGGATCCACAAATTTGCACCCACCCCGCGTTCCCCAAAGTCTTACGAGAAAAACGGTACTTCACTTGTGTGGGTCGACCTAGTGCCCACGACAGGAAATGGCGCAAAACGCAACGTGGTCACACCTCAATTTCGCAGTGAAAAATTACCCTTTTTTGGCAAAATGTCTAGCTGTAGTTTTTGAACCCTAGCTCTGCTGGCACCTTGGGAAACCTAGAAAACCTATACATTTTTGAAAACTAGACACCCAGGGGAATCCAGGATGGGGTGACTTGACTGCCTCCCACCAGGGTCTGTTACCCAGAATCCCTTGCAAACCTAAACATTTTTCAAAAAAAACACATTTTCCCCACATTTCTGTGGTGGAAAGTTCCAGAATCTGCATGGATCCACAAATTTCCACCCACCCCGGGTTCCCCAAAGTCTTACGAGAAAAACCGTACCTCACTTGTGTGGGTTGGCCTAGTGCCCGCAACAGGGAATGGCGCAAAACGCAACATGGTCACACCTCAATTTCGCAGTGAAAAATGACCCTTTTTTTGGCAAAGTGCCAAGCTCTAGTTTTTTAACCCTAGCTCTGCGGGCACCTAGTGAAATGTTGCAAACCTACACATTTTTTAAAACTAGACTCCCAGGGGAATCCAGGATGGGGTGACTTGACTGCCTCCCACCAGGTTCTGTTATCCAAAATCCCTTACAAACCTCAAAAATTGTCAAAAAAAACAAATTTTCCCCACATTTCTGTGGTGGAAAGTTCTGGAACCTGTGTGGATCCACAAATTTCCAACCACCCGCGTTCCCCAAAGTCTTACAAAAAAAATGGTACCTCGCTTGTGGGGGTCGGCCTAGTGCCCGTGACAGGAAACGGCGCAAAACGCAACGTGGTCACACCTCAATTTCGCAGTGAAAAATGACTCTTTTTTGGCAAAATGTCCTAGCTGTAGTTTTTGAACCCTAGCTCTGCGGGCACCTTGGGAAACCTAGCAAACCTATACATTTTTGAAAACTAGACACCCAGGGGAATCCAGGATGGGGTGACTTGACTACCTCCCACCAGGGTCTGTTACCCAGAATCCCTTGCAAACCTAAAAAATTGTCCAAAAAAAACACATTTTCCCCACATTTCTGTGGTGGAAAGTTCCGGAATCTGCGTGGATCCACAAATTTCTACCCACCCCGCGTTCCCCAAATCTTACAAGAAAAACGGCACCTCACTTGTGTGGGTCGGCCTAGTGCCCATGACAGGAAATGGCGCAAAACGCAACGTGGTCACACCTCAATTTCGCAGTGAAAAATGACCCTTTTTGGCAAAATGTCCTAGCTATAGTTTTTGAACCCTAGCTCTGCGGGCACCTTGGGAAACCTAGCAAACCTATACATTTTTGAAAACTAGACACCCAGGGGAATCCAGGATGGGGTGACTTGACTGCCTCCCACCAGGGTCTGTTACCCAGAATCCCTTGCAAACCTAAAAAATTGACAAAAAAACAACATTTTCCCCACATTTCTGTGGTGGAAAGTTCCGGAATCTGCGTGGATCCACAAATTTCCACCCACCCCGCGTTCCCCAAAGTCTTACAAGAAAAATGGTACCTCACTTGTGTGGGTCGGCCTAGTGCCCGCGACAGGAAACGATGCAAAACGCAATGTGGTCATACCTCAATTTCGCAGTGAAAAATGACCCTTTTTTGGCAAAATGTCTAGCTGTAGTTTTTTTAACCCTAGCTCTGCGGGCACCTTGGGAAACCTAGCAAACCTATACATTTTTGAAAACTAGACACCAAGGGGAATCCAGGATGTGGTGACTAGACTGCCTCCCCCCAAGGTCTGTTACCCAGAATCCCTTACAATCCACAAAAATTGTCAAAAAAAATACATTTTCCCCCTACATTTCTGTGGTGGAAGGTTCCGGAATCTGCATGGATCCACAAATTTCCACCCACCCCGCATTCCCCAAAGTCTTACGAGAAAAACGGTACCTCACTTGTGTGGGTCAGCCTAGTGCCCGCAACAGGAAATGGCGCAAAACGCAATGTGGTCACACCTCAATTTCGCAGTGAAAAATGACCCTTTTTTGGCAAAATGTCTAGCTGTAGTTTTTGAACCCTAGCTCTGCGGGCATCTTGGGAAACCTAGCAAACCTATATATTTTTGAAAACTAGACACCCAGGGGAATCCAGGATGGGGTGACTTGACTGCCTGCCACCAAGTTCTGTTACCCAGAATCCCTTGCAAACCTAATAAATTGTCAAAATAAAACACATTTTCCCCACATTTCTGTGGTGGAAAGTTCCGGAATCTGCGTGGATCCACAAATTTCCACCCACCCCGCGTTCCCCAAAGTCTTACGAGAAAAACGGTACCTCACTTGTGTGGGTCGGCCTAGTGCCCGCGACAGGAAACGGCGCAAAACGCAACGTGGTCACACCTCAATTTCGCAGTGAAAAATGACCCTTTTTTGGCAAAATGTCTAGCTGTAGTTTTTGAACCCTAGCTCTGCGGGCACCTTGGGAAACGTAGCAAACCTATACATTTTTGAAAACTAGACACCCAGGGGAATCCAGGATGGGGTGACTTGACTGCCTCCCACCAGGGTCTGTTACCCAGAATCCCTTGCAAACCTAAAAAATTGTCAAAATAAATACATTTTCCCCACATTTCTGTGGTGGAAAGTTCCGGAATCTGCGTGGATCCACAAATTTCCACCCACACCGCTTTTCCCAAAGTCTTACGAGAAAAATGGTACCTCACTTGTGTGGGTCAGCCTAGTGCCCGCGACAGGAAACGGCGCAAAACGCAACGTGGTCACACCTCAATTTCGCAGTGAAAAATGACCCTTTTTTGGCAAAATGTCTAGCTGTAGTTTTTGAACCCTAGCTCTGTGGGCACCTTGGGAAACCTAGCAAACCTATACATTTTTGAAAACTAGACACCCAGGGTAATCCAGGATGGGGTGACTTGACTGCCTCCCACCTGGGTCTGTTACCCATAATCCCTTGCAAACCTAAACAATTGTCAAAAAAAAAACATTTTCCCCACATTTCTGTGGTGGAAAGTTCCAGAATCTGCGTGGATCCACAAATTTCCACCCACCCCGCTTTCCCCAAAGTCTTACGAGAAAAATGGTACCTCACTTGTGTGGGTCGGCCTAGTGCCCGCGACAGGAAACGGCGCAAAACGCAACGTGGTCACACCTCAATTTCGCAGTGAAAAATGACCCTTGTTCGGCAAAGTGCCTAGCTCTAGTTTAACCGTAGCTCTGCGGGCACTTTGGGAAACCTAGCAAAGCCATACATTTCTGAAAACTAGACACCGGTGTGCTTCCAGGGAGGCATGGCTTGCGTGGATCCCCCAACGTTTCCTTACCTAGAATCCCCTGCAAACCTCAATTTTAGCTGAAAAAAGCACTTTTTTCACACATTTTTGTGTGGGAAAGTTGTGGCATCACTGGGCTCACTCAAATTTCCCACCACCCAGCGTTCCCCCGGGTCTCCCTGGAAGCTCCCGGGTGTCTAGTTTTCAGAAATGTATGGCTTTGGTAGGTTTCCCTAGATGGCCGCCGAGCACGGGCCAAAAACACAGTTGACCCCCTAGAAAAACCAGATCGTTTTGACATAATTAGTTGTTTGTTTCTACAGCGTGAGAATTTCGGCACAATATTGCAAGGAAAATGTGACAGGCATTTTGAGGTTTGCAGGACATTGTGGATAAAATAACTTTTTAGAATTCACAAGAGAGACATCACCATGAACTCCCGTGGGTTTACGACAATATCTACAGTTGGTGGGTTATTCTTACATGGAACATACACCTTGGCAGAGAAACTAAAAAGACAAAGATTCCTGCACAGCCATCTATTCCTCAAACACACACACATACTGGTTGGATTTGGCACGAGGGCGAGTGATGGTTCAGTATATTAAATTTTATTAACAAGAGATTTCACAAAAATGAAATGCACTGTCAATAATTAAATGGAGAAAAAACTGAACCAATGACTCGCAGCTCGTGAGCTGTAAAGCCACGGCAAGGCACCAACCGCTTTACAGGCCATTCACACACCTTTCATACGTGATACACACAAGACCATTCACACCACCAGGCACAAAACCAACACATCACAACATTCACAACATTCACAAAAAGGGACAAGGTACACCCTGCTTCAGGAAGACAAATATTACTGCACAGCCATCTAATCCTAAAGCACACACATATACTGGTTGGATTTGGCACGAGGGTGAGTAATGGTTTAGTATATACAATTGTATTAGCAAGTGATTTCACAAAAATGAAATGCACTATTAATAATTGAAAGGACGAGAAACTGAACCATTGACTCACAGCTCGTGAGCTGTAAAGCCACGACAAGGCACCAACCTCTTTACAGGCCATTCATACACCTTTCATACGTGTGACACATACAAAACATTCACGCCGCCAGCTGCGGGCCCATCACATTACAACACTCACACCAGCAGACAGCGCCATTCAAGGGCCCATCACTTCCACACGCCCACATTCCTGACACAGCAACTACACAAACTGATGGATTGCGTGGAGTGGCGCTCAGCCAGCAGTGTGTGTAGTGACCAGCAGCAAGTCACTACTCACACACCGCCAGCCGAGCGCCAGTCCACACACACTGCCAGCCAAGCACCAGTGCCAGCACACTGCCAGCCAAGCGGCGATAGTCCACGCACACCTCCAACCAAGCGCCACTCCACGCACACCACCAGCCAAGCGCCAGTCCACGCATACCTCCAGCCAAGCACCAGTCCACGCACACCTCCCCCAAGCGCCAGTCCACACACACCTCCAGCCAAGCGCCAACCTACACACACCACCATCACATTTAGGATTTTATATACAAAAAAACACAAACAAATTGCAAATAGATACAAATCTTCTAACACAAAATCTGAAACTAAATACATTGCACTAATGCCAACCTTGAAACAGAATAATTTTTTTAAGCAATACAGACCAGGCAGGTCACTTTAACACTCATGGAAGCTCCCAAAATTTCTTTTGCGTGTGGTACGCTCTAAAACAAGCAGGCAAACACAGCCCAGGGTTAGAAGGACACCCTGGACAGAAATAACGAGACTCCTTCTGCTTATCTCTTCGCCAACAGACTCTACATCTCCTAGTGGGAAAATCTTTTGACGGTGTGGGAGGGATGAGGAAAGTGGCGATCTTTCAATCGAGCCACATCCTCCACCACTCCAAATCTAGGAACACTTGCCTGTTCCACACCAACAAGGCTAGCTATCACAGAGTGCTGAAACTGAAGAAATGTCAAGTTTGACGCAGGAGAACACTCCTTGAACACAATAAAAGCATTGAAATTTGCTAATTCGAAGAAATGGATGGCCAACTTCTTACACCAAACATAAGCCTTCCGAATAGCAGAGTAAGGTTCCAACCTCTGATCTACTCTGTCAACACCACCCATGTGCTTATTGTAGTCTAGAATGCACACAGGTTTGCGCACTTCAGCAACCTGACCTCAAACAGCCACAGGTGAAGTACTCTCATCATGGATGGTAGTCAGCATGTACACATCCCTCCTGTCCACAAATTTTACAGCTAGTAGTTCATCACTACGCAAGGAACTGCACTGCCCCCTCTGAAGTTTTTTGCAAAGAAGCTCTTTCGGACAACCTTTACGGTTAGAGCGGATTGTGCCACATGCAAAAGTGTCCACTTTAAACAATTCCTTAAATAATTGCACAGCAGTATAGAAGTTATCAAGGTACAAATGGTGGCCTCTGTTAAACAGTCTTCTAGCAAGATTCCACACAATTTTCTCTGAAACTCCAAAAGTGGACGGACAACCTGGGGGGTCTATAGTAGAACCTCTACCAGTGTACACACGAAAATTAAAAACATATCCTGTCCTACTCTCAGACAACATATACAGCTTAATTCCATAGCGTGCCCTCTTGCTAGGGATGTACTGCCTAAAAACCAAACGGCCCTTGAACAAGACCAAAGACTCATCAATAGATATTTCTTTCCCTGGAGTATAGATCTCAGAAAATCGTTCTACAAAGTGATCAAGAACGGGCCGAATCTTAAAAAGACGGTCACAGTCAGGGTGATCTCGTGGCAACGCCATAGAATTATCAACAAAATGCAGCATACGTAGCAAAAGTAAATACCGATTACAAGTCATAACTGCAGGAAATATGGCAGTTGCCAACAAGGGGCTAGTAGACCAATATGAAGCCAAGGTTGGCTTCCTTACCACACCCATCAATAAAGTCAAACCAAAAAACTTCTTAATCTCTTCCAGATATGTGGGAGTCCACCGGGTAGCTCTAGACTGGGGCCTAAGTTTGTCACTGTTGTCCCTCAAAAACTGTTCAGCATACAAATTCGTCTGCTCAACAATCTCGCCCAAAAATACATCATCCATAAACAACTGAAAAAACTGTATAGGCAAAAAATCTTCACAATCCACTGTACACCCTGCATCACCGCTAAAGGCAGGCAACACCGGCTGCACCATGTTTGGATCAACCCAAAGTCCAGCACTTCCAGTAGGAAGCCTAGCGGCCTCAGACTGCAATCCAGATGCCTCTTGCACCATCGGCACAGCAGTTTCCTCCTCTAAGACAGGCACTTCATCCGCACTGAGAGTTGCTTCATCCACACCAAGAGTACCTTCATCTGCACTGAGAGTACCTTCATCATCCGATGATTCCATGTGGAGAGAAAACTCACTGCCAGAATCTTCCCCTCCCTCCTCTTCCTCAGACGCACTGTCAGTCTCATAATCATGCTAAGAGGAAGATCCAAGAAGCATACCAACCACCTGTTGAGCAGTCATTCTACGGCTAGCCATAATGCTTACTAATAAAGGTAACTTGTCAAACAAGTCAACAACAACAAACACTTTGTAAAATAAGTAATAAACAAAAAGCACCTTTATTAAAAACACATATATACTCCAAAACAATACCACTCACTTGCCAGAGGCAGCTAAACTACTCACCACCACCTACTCTGTACAGACACAGTATGGATCAACAATATCCCACTAAAAAACAAAGAGAAAATAAATTACACATAAGACTATGCAAAACACATCGCAAAGAATTTCATGCTCAAACCACTAACTAAATATGCTGCCATTATGACATCACTTACAAAAAAATTCATTCAAACATTACAATATTACTCATTTGGAGTAAATACAACAAAAAAAAAATTCTTACCAAAACAATGCAACTACACAAAACTGCAGTACAACCACTGTCGAAACCGGAAACAGGAATCAAAAGCTTTAGATTAGAATAAAAAGGAGAAAAAAACATTAATGTCACATATGCATATAATGCTCTAGACCATCACGTACTGCGCAAAATTTATTGCTTAAACCTCCCACTTTCAAGAAGGAAAGATCGATGGCCTAATCCTTTACAGGCAACGCGGCGAGAATCTGGAACTCAGCCTCAGCTCCGGACCACCCCCTCTTCCCAGTCCTTCAAAACTGACCTCAAAGTTCTCCTCCTGCAAAGACACTTCGAAACTTAATTCACGCCCTCTCTATTGTCTGAAGGAAGTCTTTACATTATAGGAAATTCTGTTCTCCATGCCTGTAGAAGTGCCTTCCCAGTGTGTTCCTGTGTTTTGAGTGTCTGCCATTTATTGCACTTTTATACCTCTACTTGTACTTTGTACTCTTTTGTAACTTGCACACATGTCACTTTTCCTGTTGTAACGTATTGTTTGCTACCTCTTGTATTTTGTTTGCTTTTGATACATGCACAATTACCACCATTGCCTCATGTAACGTAACGTTTGCTCTTGTTTTCTGAGTGTCTGCCATTTATTGCAGTATTTTACCTCTACTTGTATTTTGTACTCTTTTGTAACATGCACACATCACTTTTTACTCTTGTAACGTATCGTCTGCTACCTCTTTGATTTTGTTTGCACTTTAAAATATTTTAAAAATAATGTAGCCATAAGGGGAGCGGCCCTTGCCTAAGGCGCCGCTCCCACAAACAACCCCAAACCTAAAAAACGAAGAAAAAAACTGGCACTGGTGGCCATGCATAAAAGTGACATTGGGGGCAGAGGTGTAGCTAGAGCTTGTGGCGCCTGGGGCTATCTCTCAGATTGCCGCCCCTGGGAAGGGGGGGGTTGCTGGGGAAAAAAGACAGCGACCACTTGAAAGAGGTCCGAGAGACACGTAGTATCGCCGCTAATAGTTACCTCGATCATGCAAGTTACATGCACATACATGACCCGGTCCAAGGCTACACAGTTGAATACACCGGTGACTGGCAGTACAAAAGAGAACACACAGACTGCATGATCTATCTGGGGACTCAGAAAAACCACATGTGACATCCATCAGAGAGCTGCGTTAATAATTACCTGGTAATCCCCTCAGCACAATGCAAACATGCACATACATGACACTGTTCAGGGGTCTATCATCTACAGCTGACATTAAATGACCATTCATCATGGTCCCCCCATTAAAGCAGTGCACTTTGTGATCTGCATGGTACATGTTCTTTGCAGCAGGCACATTAACCCTCTGTGCTACCTTTCCAGGAGTCAACCCTTCCACTAGACAAAACTCCATCTCTCTCTAGGAAGAACATTAATCACCAAAGTTATCATGACATTTTTATTGTTTCTGAAAATTACTGGAGGCCAGGAAGGAGGCAGCAAGTTTTTTTCAAACCATAATATACTTGCAAACACTACGCACCCACCCAAAATAGGTACCCAGTGAGGTCACACCGTTCGCATCACCCTAATCTGCTCAAGGTTCATGTGACCTCAGTGACAGAGTCACAGCGACTGGATCACTGTTGCTCTAGGGTGTGCTGCTTTGTAGGCCTGCCCGCAAGACTGGAGATGGATTGTGGTGGACAGGCCTTCAAGGTTAACCACTAGGGTACACCTGCTTGTGCTAAGACATCAAGCCTTCTAAGGTCTAGTGGGGCCTTCTACGGTCTAGCATGGGAATGTGCTCCCTCAGTAGAGTGGTCTGGTGGACTGGTCATGAAGGCTGAACCCGGTTCCCCAGTTCCAAATTCGACAGCTCTGGCCATAGTGCCACATCCTCTCCCCCACAGAACACCATACTTCCCCACTGAGAGAAACTCGCACTGCCTTCAGCTACAAACTAATTGTGCCCGCTATAAACACTTGGGTGTGGCTCAAAACAAATTATGCACTTGATAAGAGTAACATCCTGCCTAAAAAAAAGTAAAAGCAACCACTCATAGGGAATGCAAGATTAAGTAAAGCATGTGAAATGTAAGCAGAAACAACATGGTTACCTTAACGATCTCTCACTCACTATTCAGAAATCAGCGAGTGGTTTCACCTGAAAAGTTATGGACATGACTAGAGGGCCCTGAAGGGAACCGTTTCAATGTCCATTGCTTATATCCTTACAAAACGTAAGCAGTATGGTATAAAAAGACCACATCCATAAACACAGAGCCATGGCACACATTGTGTTTTCCAATCCACCCATCAACCAGGTATTGCAGTACCTCCAGGAATGGTACACTCTCCCAACCTGGGAACAACAATGCTGTTCAAAGAAAGACGAGAAAACGAAAGTAGCGCTTCACTGGCAAACTCTGTAAAGTGATGCTGGTGTATTTGGATGTAAATAAAACTAATCTGGCCACTTTGCAACCCCTCTGTCTTGCTTTATTTAGTTATGTATTTAATTTTCATATTTAAAACCTTCTATTTCTCTCCATCCTGCTGCAGTTTGGAATACAACAATATGAGAAAAAGGGCATCTCTCGCAAGAGTGTTTCTTTTTTGGATCCATTTCACAGGGAAGCAACTAAAATAAAGACGAACCAAGCCGAGCCTTGCCTGAATGCCTTTTCCTCCCCCAACATTGTGCCCCCACCCTACCTAACCCACCGATCGCGAAATCCCCCCTCCCCAGCCCCAAAACTCACCTTTCCTCCCCGACGCGCAGGAAGCAAATGGCTTCCTGCGCCTCGGAGAACAAAGGGGAAACCTCCAATGACGTCAGCCCGGCTCGCGTGCTGACGTCATTGATGATGCGGGGTTGGGGGCGGGGGGAGGCAGGGGAAGGTCTTGCCCTGCCTTCCCAGTAAAAAAAAAAAAGATCGACCACTCACGGGGGGAGCGCCAGCGCTTCCCCCGTGGGTGGGTGACATGAAGAGCTGGAGTCTAGCTCGTCATGGGCACAGAAGGGGTTAAAGTCTGGGAAAATGTTTGATAGTAAACCGTAATAATTTACTATTCTAACTCCAAATCCAATTAAATTCAGGGAAAGTGCTGGATAGTAAACCATAAAAATTACTATTCTAACTCCAAATCCAATAAAACTCAGAAAAAGTGCTGGATAGTAAACCATAAATAATAACTATTCTAACTCCAAATCCAATATAAATCTGGGAAAGTGCTGGATAGTAAACCATAAAAATTACTATTCTAACTCCAAATCCAATGAAACTCAAGGAAAGTAATGGATAGTAAACCATAATATTTTACTCCATTAACTCCCAAAAAATATAAACTGTAAACAATAAGGGGCCGATTCCGATCCGGGTCGAACAGCTCTCTGAGAGCTGTCCGTAGCCTTACCGTGCGACCGACACGTACCCGTAGCCGGTCCGTCCTGTAGATGAAGTACGATGCGCATAACTGCCAAAAACACGACCGACACGTAGGCTGTGATTCAAGCTCCATTCTTCGTCCGAGCCGTAACTCCGAACGCCGAACTGAGTCGGCCGGAAGCAGTATCCAGAGCAGTTTCTGCCCTGACAACTGCGATGCGTACTTCCTACGCGCCGAACAGGTCGCCACGTCACAGCATCCAGAAAACAAGCATATCAGCTACGATTCTCGCCACAATTCAATCCACAGCTATGAGACGGACCAGCTTGCAGTGGGTACGAGATGAGCAACAAGCATCGTGTACGACACGAACACATCATGAATCCCATCGCGCAGGTCATACCAATACTCTACATACATGACCGGATCAGGAACCGGCACAGACAGTAAGTCAGACACCTACCACACAAACAAATGACACGTACCCGCAAAATGGTACACACACATAGGGGATCCACATCCTGGCCACTAACAACAGGCCACCATAGGGGTTGCATGACCAGCACCACTACTATCCCCACCCATAGGGCACATGTTGCCCATCACCCCTGCCACCCCCACTCTTAGGGCATATGTTGCCCATCACTCCTGGCTCCCCCACTCATAGGGCTTATGTTGCACATCACCCCTGGCACCCCCACCCATAGGGGACCTGTTGCCTATCACCTCTGCCACCCCCACTCATAGGGCATATGGTGCCCATCACCCCTGCACCCCTACTCATAGGGCTTATGTTGCACATCACCCCTGGCACCCCCGCCCATGGGGCCTATGTTGCCTATCACCCCTGCCAACCCCAGCCATAGGAGACCTGTTGCCCATCACCCCTGCCACCCCCACTCATAGCGTTACAACAAACAACTGATGGACGGAATGCTGACAATGCAGACATTCTCCCCCAGTCAAGAGATCTGGGTTAAATCCATCGTTCTTTTGCCCACTACGCCACCCCAGTTCAGACATGGCCATATGCAAATCAGTCTTGACCCTGTGCCTCATGGGAACAGTCCAGCCCGAACTGCCAAGCCATGTCTTCCCTGAACCGGAATCAAGCATCCTAGGACCGGTTTCTGGCTATCAGCCGTCATCAGCCAGGATAGCTTGACTCCAGTGGCGTAGTGAGCACGGGACACACGTCTGGGCATACCCATCGCACTTAGGGCGAAAAGCGTTACAACAAACAACTGACGGACGGAATGCTGACAATGCAGACATTCTCCCCCAGTCACGAGATCTGGGTTAAATCCATCGTTCTTTTGCCCACTACGCCACCCCAGTTCAGACATGGCCATATGCAAATCAGTCTTGACCCTGTGCCTCATGGGAACAGTCCAGCCCGAACTGCCAAGCCATGTCTTCCCTGGACCGGAATCAAGCATCCTAGGACCGGTTTCTGGCTATCAGCCGTCATCAGCCAGGATAGCTTGACTCCAGTGGCGTAGTGAACACGGGACCCACGTCTGGGCATACCCATCGCACTTAGGGCGAAAAGCGTTACAACAAACAACTGATGGACGGAATACTGACAATGCAGACATTCTCCCCCAGTCAAGAGATCTGGGTTAAATCCATCGTTCTTTTGCCCACTACGCCACCCCAGTTCAGACATGGCCATATGCAAATCAGTCTTGACCCTGTGCCTCATGGGAACAGTCCAGCCCGAACTGCCAAGCCATGTCTTCCCTGGACCGGAATCAAGCATCCTAGGACCGGTTTCTGGCTATCAGCCGTCATCAGCCAGGATAGCTTGACTCCAGTGGCGTAGTGAGCACGGGACCCACGTCTGGGCATACCCATCCCACTTAGGGCGAAAAGCGTTACAACAAACAACTGATGGACGGAATGCTGACAAGGCAGACATTCTCCCCCAGTCAAGAGATCTGGGTTAAATCCATCGTTCTTTTGCCCACTACGCCACCCCAGTTCAGACATGGCCATATGCAAATCAGTCTTGACCCTGTGCCTCATGGGAACAGTCCAGCCCGAACTGCCAAGCCATGTCTTCCCTGGACCGGAATCAAGCATCCTAGGACCGGTTTCTGGCTATCAGTCGTCAACAGCCAGGATAGCTAGGCTCCAGTGGCATAGTGAGCACGGGACCCACGTCTGGGCATACCCATCCCACTTAGGGCGAAAAGCGTTACAACAAACAACTGATAGACGGAATGCTGACAATGCAGACATTCTCCCCCAGTCAAGAGATCTGGGTTAAATCCATCATTCTTTTGCCCACTACGCCACCCCAGTTCAGACATGGCCATATGCAAATCAGTCTTGACCCTGTGCCTGATGGGAACAGTGCAGCCCGAACTGCCAAGCCATGTCTTCCCTGGACCGGAATCAAGCATCCTAGGACCGGTTTCTGGCTATCAGCCGTCATCATTCAGGATAGCTTGACTCCAGTGGCGTAGTGAGCACGGGACCCACGTCTGGGCATACCCATCGCACTTAGGGCGAAAAGCGTTACAACAAACAACTGATGGACGGAATGCTGACAAGGCAGACATTCTCCCCCAGTCAAGAGATCTGGGTTAAATCCATCGTTCTTTTGCCCACTACGCCACCCCAGTTCAGACATGGCCATATGCAAATCAGTCTTGACCCTGTGCCTCATGGGAACAGTCCAGCCCGAACTGCCAAGCCATGTCTTCCCTGGACCGGAATCAAGCATCCTAGGACTGGTTTCTGTGCTATCAGCCGTCATCAGCCAGGATAGCTTGACTCCAGTGGCGTAGTGAGCACGGGACCCACGTCTGGGCATACCCATCCCACTTAGGGCGAAAAGCGTTACAACAAACAACTGATGGACGGAATGCTGACAATGCAGACATTCTCCCCCAGTCAAGAGATCTGGGTTAAATCCATCGTTCTTTTGCCCACTACGCCACCCCAGTTCAGACATGGCCATATGCAAATCAGTCTTGACCCTGTGCCTCATGGGAACAGTCCAGCCCGAACTGCCAAGCCATGTCTTCCCTGGACCGGAATCAAGCATCCTAGGACCGGTTTCCCCCACTCATAGGGCATATGTTGCCCATCACCCCTGCCACCCCCAGCCATAAGGGACCTGTTGCCCATCACCCCTGCCACCCCCACTTATAGGGCATATGTTGCCCATCACACCTGGCACCCCCACTCATAGGGCTTATGTTGCACATCACCCCTGGCACCCCCACCCATAGGGGAACTGTTGCCATCAACCCCTGCCACCCCCACCCATAGGGCTTATGTTGACCCTCCCCCCTGCAACCCGCAGCCATAGGGGACCTGTTGCCCATCACCCCTGACACCCCCACTCATAGGGCATATGTTGCCCATCACCCCTGGCACCCCCACTCATAGGGCTTATGTTGCACATCACCCCTGGCACCCCCACCCATAGGGAACCTGTTGCCTATAACCCCTGCCACCCCCACTCATAGGGCATATGTTGCCCATCACCCCTAAATGAGGATGTACTTGTAAAGCGCACTGTGACTCCATGGAGTATCCTGGCGCTGAAGACCGCTGGGGAACCCGTCCTGGTTTTCCCTGTGAGATGGTCCCTTTCTGGGTATCTCCAAGGTGAAACCAGGCACCCCCGGCGTCTGTGGGGGGACGTTGTAGAGATGAGGCAAGCTTAATGCCCAGAGTTGCCGACTGTGTTCCTGGTTAGAGTAGGTACCAAGGCGAGAATTATCGAGTCCGTTTTGACCCTGGTCCACGACCCTGCCGCGTCGGGAATTGAACCCTGGCCAATTCTCTGCTTACGGGTCGGCCACCTCTAACCAGTGAGCCACACCTCTCCACTGCCCTGCCACCCCCACTCATAGGGCTTATGTTGCACATCACCCCTGGCACCCCCACCCATAGGGCCTATGTTGCCCATTATCCCTGCCACCCCCACCCATAGGGCTTATGTTGCCCATCACCCCTGCCACCCCCAGCCATAGGGGACCTGTTGCCATCACCCCTGCCACCCCCACCCATAGGGCTTATGTTGCCCATCCCCCCTGCAACCTCCTGCCATAGGGGACCTGTTGCCCATCACCCCTGCCACCCCCACTCATAGGGCATATGTTGCCCATCACCCCTGGCACCCCCACCCATAGGGGACCTGTTGCCATCACCTCTGCCACCCCCACCCATAGGGCTTATGTTGCCCATCCCCCCTGCAACCCCCAGCCATTGGGGACCTGTTGCCCATCACCCCTGCCACCCCCACTCATAGGGCATATGTTGCCCATCACCCCTGGCACCCCCACTCATAGGGCTTATGTTGTACATCACCCCTGGCACCCCCACCCATAGGGCCTATGTTGCCCATCACCCCTGCCACCCCCAGCCATAGGGGACCTGTTGCCCATCACCCCTGCCACCCCCACTCATAGGGCATATGTTGCCCATCACCCCTGCCACCCCCAGCCATAGGGGACCTGTTGCCCATCACCCCTGCCACCCCCACTCATAGGGCATATGTTGACCATCACCCCTGGCACCCCCACTCATAGGGCTGATGTTGCACATCACCCCTGGCACCCCCACCCATAGGGGACCTGTTGCCTATCACCCCTGCCACCCCCATCCATAGGGCATATGTTGCCCATCCCCCCTGCCACCCCCAGCCATAGGGGACCTGTTGCCATCACCCCTGCCACCCCCACCCATAGGGCTTATGTTGCCCATCCCCCCTGCAACCTCCTGCCATAGGGGACCTGTTGCCCATCACCCCTGCCACCCCCACTCATAGGGCATATGTTGCCCATCACCCCTGGCACCCCCACCCATAGGGGACCTGTTGCCATCACCCCTGCCACCCCCACCCATAGGGCTTATGTTGCCCATCCCCCCTGCAACCCCCAGCCATTGGGGACCTGTTGCCCATCACCCCTGCCACCCCCACTCATAGGGCATATGTTGCCCATCACCCCTGGCACCCCCACTCATAGGGCTTATGTTGTACATCACCCCTGGCACCCCCACCCATAGGGCCTATGTTGCCCATCACCCCTGCCACCCCCAGCCATAGGGGACCTGTTGCCCATCACCCCTGCCACCCCCACTCATAGGGCATATGTTGCCCATCACCCCTGCCACCCCCAGCCATAGGGGACCTGTTGCCCATCACCCCTGCCACCCCCACTCATAGGGCATATGTTGACCATCACCCCTGGCACCCCCACTCATAGGGCTGATGTTGCACATCACCCCTGGCACCCCCACCCATAGGGGACCTGTTGCCTATCACCCCTGCCACCCCCATCCATAGGGCATATGTTGCCCATCCCCCCTGCCACCCCCAGCCATAGGGGACCTGTTGCCCATCACCTCTGCTACCCCACTCATTGGGCATATGTTGCCCAAAACCCCTGGCGCCCCCACTCATAGAGCTTATGTTGCACATCATCCCTGGCACTCCCACTCATAGGGCTTATGTTGCACATCACCCCTGGCACCCCACCCATAATGCTTATGTTGCCCATCACCCCTGCCACCCCCACCCATAGTGGACCTATTGCCCATCACCCCTGCCACCCCCACCCATAGGGGACCTGTTGACCATCACCCCTGCCACTCCCCTCATAGGGCATATGTTGCCCATCACCCCTGCCACCCCCAGCCATAGGGGACCTGTTGCCCATCACCCCTGCCACCCCCACTCATAGGTTGGGTGATGCGCCACACATCCATCATACTCCAACATTAGGTATGTCAGCAAAATACATCCCCCCTAACATCATGACAACAGTGTGTAGTCTCTGACAAAAGCCCACAACAGTGATTATGACTTTGAACATACAATGTAACTAACAGCACATGAGTGACCAACAAATGAGTGTGCCCTACACAAGGCAAGCATCACTATAGCACTGTGTCAATGTAAAAAGAACACCCCCTCACTGTGTAGAACAAAAGTTACGTGTGGGCTTCCAAACTGCAGCAGATGTTGAGCTTTGTGGTGATGGGGTCTAAACCCCCCCTCATCACAGTGACCAAAAGGTAAGTGTCATCATGGGCAAAGCTGCAAATAACAAACAGCATGTGTGATCCCTGCTCTCAACACATTAAACACTTCTGGGGCGATGTAGTGGTTGTGTCCCATACCCACAGAGATGTGGTGAGGCTAACAGTGCTGTGAAAACATAACGCACTCTCGGCCATGTGCAGACAAGCACCACCCATGGGGGCTGACAATGCATACAGTGTACAATGACACAAGAGCAGAAGTGACCATCACAAAGCATACACACATCTTGAAAATAGACACACTAATCAAAACAACCTGTGTAGACTGTAAGTGACAGCTCAAACTCCCATTCCATGCCAGCAATGGCACCTAACAACCAGGATGAATGTGCAGAATGATGTGATATGACTGACAGGGACAGCAGGGAAAATCACAGAAACAGCATCCAGACAAATGCCCACAACAGCAATACCAATGCACTGATGTAGATGCACAAACACAAACAGGCAACCTCACACTGCACATCTGACACAACATGTGTGTGTGTGTGTCTCAGTATCCCCAGGCAACTACACAACACATGAGGGGGGCTGAACCACAGTGACACAGATGAGGACACAGTGCCATACAAAAGTAAACCATCATTGAGACCCCCTTTGTGGGCAATCAGGCATTGTGAGGTGAGAGGGAGCACAGCAGACACATGTGACACAAGCTGGAATGAACACCAACTAACACAGCAAGAGACTGACACACAACAGCACTACCCCCAGGGACCAGACATTGGGGTGACACAATCATGCATGACACCTCCACTGTGATGACAAAGGTAGATGTCGTACAAACTGGGAAACCCAGACATGTGTCCTGTTCCACAAAGGTACATCACACCTACACAAACACAAATCACTCAGATTGGCCCCTCATCCGTGGACAAACGGAGGCCAGGGGACCATCCATGCAAACATTTACATCAGTCCACCCTCAACACCACACACCCTGAACTGCAACAATGTGCATCTGTGAAGCCCACATGGACAGGTGACATTGCACATGCACCCATTACAAACACAGGAATGTTGGGAGGAACTAAGGTGCACAGACTCATCACACAAGGACAGTTTACAACCCTGGTGAATGACATACAGCACAGTATGCGGTACATGGCCATGACGTCAACGCTCACGTAACCTTCCGAATACCTGCCACAGTCCCAGGACAATGCAGAAGCTAAGGAGAACCACAAGGCACACATGTTGACACCTTCCAGCATTGCAGCCCTGAACTCGACAAGTGGGAGCAGTCACACACACATACACATGTCACAATCACTGAAAGGTACCACCTAGGGACAACTACATGATATTGCGAATAAACAAGTGCCTTGGGGAACCCTGACTGTGTCCCATCTGTGTCTGACAACATCATCACCACTCAGAACTGACAAATCCCAATGATGAAACACCAATTAACAGTAGTGTGTCATGCACCCACACATCTGGTAGCCCATGGCAAAGTAGTGGGATGAACACAGTACCACTCAGCAAGCATCAACAACAGGAACATATCAAGGGAACACTGCCTGTGTATGAAAAGGGATGTGGACACAGGCTATGTCACGGGACAACACACTTACTTGAGGGGACCCAACTCCTGTGGAAGCCCAGCTGTGCCAAACATATTCACAGCACTTCTCACTCATGTCAACAGAACACTTGGTCAGTCAGCCATCAGTTACCACACAATGAAGGCTCTGGTCACAGCAGCCTGGGTACGGGAGTCTCCCCTAAGTCATCTGCACATACTCAAAACATATGTCTAGAAAGTTGCACAGAGGACCCAGTTGCTCCTATACCAATGATGCCCTCACCTGTAGGTCCAGTGGTGATACGCACAAAGTCTGTGAAATTGACAAATTGGACAATGGGAAGCACATCATATGTGCATGGGTGCAAGCCAGAGATGTGGCCATGCACATGAAATGTTCACAGAGATGTCCACAAATAGTTGATCATGACACACCCAGATAGCTGCAAAGGATGACATGGATACCCACCAGAATAGGATACATATCTCATGGGCCACATGGAGTGCCTCACATCAAAACATCAGTATTCAACATTGGAAACCAAGCATTACAGGTGCAAGGGCATGTTAAACATCATCAAGCTAATGTACAGCTAAATCAAGTTCATAGGGATAAAGAAAAAAGCTTTATTCAGCATATTAAAAGTTAAACGTCCATTCAAACAAAAGGCCAATGGCCAGTCCATTTCCAAATGCCAACGAGTGAACTAGAGTGACAACTGTCACACGTTGCTTGCCTGCACTGCTAAGGACAGGGGACATCCCTTCGGAGGGGCATACATGGGGGCAGGCCAGGCTCCGCAGGGACAGGATCAGGGCACAGCAGAAGGAGGCAGTGAAGAGGTTGTGGATGCAGGCGAGACACTTGCAACTGCAGTGGTGCTGCCTGAAGTGGTAGGTGCAGTCACAACTGTAGGGCACAAGTCAGATGGGGTCGGTGCCGGCACAACTTCAGTGGGCAGATCAGATGGAGTGGATTGGGTCCCCACTGCAGTGCCCAAGTCAGGCGGGGTGGTCGTGGACTCCACTGCAGTGCCTAAATCCATGTGAGCGGAATGGGGTGCAGGTGAGGTCAGCAGGACAGCCGGGGGGGACACGGTCCCCACATCAGTGGCACTAACCGTCTGACCAGGTGTGGAGGAGCAAGTGGTAGGGGGGGAGGGCCTCAGCATTTTGGGGATGGTGTATTTGTGGGTGGGGGAACCCGAGGCAGGGAGTGGCGGGGGAACCTCTGGAGTGGTGGCCTGGGGGATGGAGGACAGAGACTTTGCCATGGAGCTGCGTGGTGGCGTGGGGTCTTGCTCTTCTGGCTCCGGGGGGACTTGCGGGTGGGGGTCTCAGTCTGACTGTGCCTGGGGGAGGGTGTCCGGGTGTGAGGGGCACTCCCCTCTGTGTGTGGGGACTTCCTCTTCCCCTTGTAATCAGGATCTGCTGGGTCGGTGGGGAAGAGGCCATGGTCACTAGGAAGAGCTTCTGTGGAGATAGGGTTGCAGGTGAGGCAAGGGAAGGGTGCTGGGAGGGAGAGGTATCGGAGTACTGCGGAGTGGTTGTGGATGACTGTGTGTGTGTCTGCAAACCAGCCCCTGTGAGTGTGGTACAGTCCCCTGAGCTTGCTTGTGTGCACGTCTAGCCCTTGGTTTGGGTGTTTGTGTGCTGCCCGTGTCTGTGGCTTTGCGAGAATGTGCAGGTGTGTGTGTGCTTGGGACAGGTAGGCTGCTAGGAATCGTGGGTGGTGCAGGGGTAGGAGGGGTGCGGGACTGTTGGAGGAGGGACACTGCTGCCATCCGGGAGGAGGCCATGGACTGATTGGTCCTCTGTAGGGCAGATATGTCCGAGGAAATGCCCTCCATGAACGACACCAGTTGCGTCAACAGACTTGTGTGTGCATGGAGGACCTTCAGCATCGACGTCTGCCCTACATGGATATGTCTAAGTAAGTCCACAGACTCCTTACTCAGGGCAGCAGGGGACACAGGGGCAGGGGGTGCGGTGCCTGGCACAAAGGAGACATGCTCCCAAACACAGGAGCCTACAGGGACCACTGGGATGGGAGCCGATGGGAGGGTGGTGATGGTGGTGGTGGGAGCGGTGGTGGGGACAGCCTCATTAGCTGGGGTTAGTGGCTGCTGACGCCCACCTCCACAAGGGAGTCATCCTCAGAGCTGCTGTGGCCCTCAGCTGGGGGGATGATGCTGACGACTCCTCTGTGTGGCTCCACTCGCCCTCTCCTTCTGTCCCTGTCAGGCTCTGTGGCTCCTCCTGGTCCGTGGAGCTGTCCCCTCCTGTGGCCATGGATGTATCTGGATAGGAATAGGAAGTAAGAGAACAACATCAGTCACCTGCACTGACTGCACACACCAAAGTGAGTACATCACAGGGCAATCCCTGGCATCATCAGCTGAACACAGCTCAAGGTGCCAACACTGTTTAGAATAAGCCAATTGTCATTATCAACATCAACCATGGCACACATATCCCTCCTTGACTTGCACACACATGTCTGTTGCATGTTGGATGCTAATACCCCAATGGCCCAACATGCACCATCCACACATTAGTTGGACGTGCAAGTGAACATGTAGGAGTATGTCACTATACACACAGCACATCTCTTGCTACTGACTCTGTACAGGTGTCCGGATGAAGGGATGGGCAGAGACTCATTTCACATGCTTGTGATGCATGCCAGCAACACACACTATGATGTTCTCATGTCCTGATGGGCAATGCCACAATGGGGTGCATGGTGCACACTTGAACACAATGCAGGATCACTCCTAGCAAGTTAAATGCCATGGCACTGGAATGCCTGGAAAGTCAGTCAACACTGTCTCTTGTCACAGGGGCAGGGCATCCAGACAACAACAGTATGCACTGTCTCACAATCATAGCTCAGGGGTAAAGCTAACTCTGCAGATGACCAGTGCACTTGCCCATCCTCTGCAAACAACATATCCAGGACCCATAAGACCCCACATCATGCAAATCAGGCATATGCGTTCTGCAAACACAACTCCCTGTACATTAACAAATCACAGTCTGTCATGCATGTAGCCCAGCTGCCTGAAGGACACAGTTGCATACACCATTGTGCGCTGTCAGATGATCACACACCTATATGTCACACAGGTCTTGTCTCTCACAGTCACATCTCAGATGTCCTGCTGACCCTCTAAATCATGGACACCCCAGTTGTACGTAACAACAAGCCACACCATAATGACACAGAGGCAGACACCTGAAGGCACATGTCACTAAGCACAACCTGTAATTGGATACACAGGAGAGGGATTACGGAGTATTTCTAAATGCCCTTGAGGAGGCATGACTGCCCAGGTCTACATGAAACAGTGTTTGGCCCTGGACAGTAGTCTGGTGGCTAAGCAAGTGTGACATACTTGATATACATACTCCTGAGGCCCCAAAATTGGAATCCCCTGCTGCATGGGTTTGTTTGGAATACCCCAGCCACATGTGGCGAGTCAGACCAGCAATTGGAACACATCTCAAAGGCACACACAGATCACATGTCAGATCTCAGGCATTGGGCAAACAATTGAACCACCTATGAAACACACAACAGAGTCACGGGAACAGATGCTGTCCGGTAGCTGAAGCATAGCTGACTGCAGGGACACAGTGCCCTAGTGTCACAAGCAACAGACTGTAGGGGCCACACCTGTGGAACAGATGAGGTGGGTGCATCACACAATTGAGGGACGTGAGTATTGGACTACAAGACCTACGTAATGTGGAAGTGTGACCAGGTCAAAAGACTGCAATTAGCATGTCAGACATAGTACACAGATTAGGCATGGACTTACCCCCTTCCTGCTGCTGTCTGGCCTTCAGCTGCCTATCCAGGTCCGGGAAGACCACCGCCAGGATCCGGAGCATGTGGGGGGTCAGGGTCCGGTGTCCGCCCCTCCTGCGTGGAGGTGAGAGCTTCAGTTGGACTCTAGCTATCCTCCAGGTCCAGCCCCGAAGTTCCTGCCACCTCTTCTGGCAGTTGCGGATCCGGCGCTTGTAGACCCCCACCGAACGAACTGCCCGGGCGACGGTCAGCCATATCTCCTGCTTCTGGTGGGCATTAACCTGTGAGGATGACAAAGTTAAAAGTACATTAACACACATGCCCCATATTTGTGATGCACACATTTGGAGATACATGTCATCATCACAAAGGGAAATGAGTTACACAGGTAGTGCAACCATGGGGGAAGGACAAATCATCTGCATGTCTGACATGTTAACAATGCCTGGGTAGTTTGAGCTTGCACTAATGCACTTTAGCAGCAGGACACCTGCTCATTACATGTACCTACACACTTTGGGTGATGAAAGTAGTCAGTGAGAATGCTTGCCACTGGTGTACACACTGCTAGTCAGACAACATGCATATTTAGGAAGGCAGTGGACTGCACACTCACCTGCTTCCCTGGTTTCCCATAGAGCTTGCTGTACTGTGGAAGGAGCCTGTCCAGCAGGGCCTGGTTCTCCTCCTCAGTGAAGGCTGGGGCCCTCTCCAGAGTACGTGCCATAGTAGGAGCCAGAGGATGTAGAGACAGCAGCAGTGGTAGCAGGGATGTGGTCCAGGAGCATGTGGTGCAGGCAAGTGAGCTCCCTGGGGGCCAGCCAGCCTTATATCTGTGCTGCAGAGGCAGAATCTGTGCCATGTGTCCCAAGTGATAGGTCCAACACGGTTGCATTCTATGAATCTGACCAATCCATGGAAATGTACAACTCGTACACGCCTTCCGCATTGTTCAAATCTTCACCTTCATGAAACACTATTAATTGCAATATTGTTGTAGGCATCCAACTCAATTTCCAGCGCACAACTCATACAAGTTTTGAATCCGCATCCGTCTT